>NC_071399.1:0-646210 GCF_022682495.2 Desmodus rotundus
CCAAGTCTGTCCTTAGCACACTGTCTGTGCGGGGCTGAAGGTGCTGCTAGGCAGTGTGGCCTGTGGGAAATGGTGCGGTCCTCTGAGTGGCAGGGAGGGCTTCTGTTTCCCCGAACAGGTGCGCAGGGACCCTGTAAAACTGCTGTGACCTCTCAAGGTGGTCATGTGACCCCTCAAGTGTGGGGCAGCTGACCCACCCTTTTGGGGTCACGTGACCCGTCCTTGAGGGGTCCCGTGACCCACCCTTGGGAGGTCAGCTGCCCCACACTTGAGGGGTCACATGACCACCTTGAGAGGTCACAGCAGTTTTACAGGGTCCCTGCGCACCTGTTCGGGGAAACAGAAGCCCTCCCTGCCACTCAGAGGACCGCACCATTTCCCACAGGCCACACTGCCTAGCAGCACCTTCAGCCCCGCACAGACAGTGTGCTAAGGACAGACTTGGGTACCGGGGGCATGGGCGGGGGATTTCCCATGGAACTCTCTAAGGGCCCGGCGCCCTGTGTGGCCGGGGGAGTGCCCATGCCGTTCCTTGACCCCGCAGGACACTTGCATCCAGCAATAAGCAGCCCTCTGCCTCCACGGGGCACAAACACCTGGGCCCGGTGTGCGGGCACCTGGCGTACGTGGAGGCAAACCCGCCGACCCCTCTGGCCCGAACCCACCACTGCGAAGATTCCCCTTTTCTTCCATCCGTAAAGGGGTCACGCTTGAGGAGTGGAAGAACATGGGGAGGCCCCCAGGAGATGGCTTTTCTCCGAGCCGCGGCTGGCTCGTTTCGGGCCTATACGTGGGCCGCGCATGCGCACTCAGGCGCCCAAGCACACACCTCCCTCGGCTCACCTGACCCACCCTTTAGAGGTCACAGCAGTTCCACCGGGTCCCTGGGCACCTGTCCGTGGACACAGGAGCCCTCCCTGCCACCTAGAGGACCACGCGATTTCCACTGGGGAACACTGCCCAGAAGCACTCCCAGCCTCCCACAGACACTGTGCGCAGGATAGACTTGTGGACCAGGGGCCTGGGCGGGGAATTTTCCAGGGAACTCTCTAAAGGCCAGGTGCCCTCTGTCGCCCTGGGAGTGCCCACGCCCTCCCTTAACCCTGCAGAACACTATCATCCAGCAATAAGGAGCCCTCTGCCTCCACGGGGCTCAAACACCTGGGCCCGTTGTGCGAGCACCTGGCGTACGTGCAGGCAAACCCGCAGACCCCTCTGGCCCGAACCCACCACTGCGAAGATCCCCCTTTTCTTCCATCCGTAAAGGGGTCCTCCTTGAGGAGAGGAGGAACATGGGGAGGCCCCCAGGAGATGGCTTTTCTCCGAGCCGCGGCTGGCTGGTTTCGGGCCTATACTTGGGCCGCGCGTGCGCACTCAGGCTCCCCACCACGAGCCTTCCTCGGGTCACGGGACTCACCCTCTAGGTGTCTCCTGACCCACCCCTGAGGGGTCTCGTGACCCACCCCCGAGGGGTCACGTGACCCACCCTTTTGGGGTCTCGTGACCCACCCCCGAGGGGTCACGTGACCCACCCCGAGGGGTCACATGACCCACCCACGAGGGGTCACGTGACCCAACCCTGAGGGGTCACGTGACCCACCCTTGAGGGGTCTCGTGACCCACCCCTGAGGGGTCACGTGACCCACCCCCGAGGGGTCACATGACCCACCCGTGAGTGGTCACGTGACCCACCCTTGAGGAGTCTCGTGACCCACCGTTTTGGGGTCACGTGACCCACCCTTGAGGAGTCTCCTGACCAACCCTTTTGGGGTCACGTGACCCGTCCTTGAGCGGTCTCGTGACCCACCCCCGAGGGGTCACGTGACCCACCCCTGAGGGGTCTCGTGAGCCACCCCCGAGGGGTCACGTGACCCACCCTTTTGGGGTCTCGTGACCCACCCCCGAGGGGTCACGTGACCCACCCCGGGGGGTCACGTGACCCACCCCCGAGGAGTAACGTGACCCACCCCCGAGGGGTCACATGACCCACCCCTGAGGGGTCACGTGACCCACCCCCGGGGGGTCACGTGACCCACCCCCGAGGAGTAACGTGACCCACCCCCGAGGGGTCACATGACCCACCCCTGAGGGGTCACGTGACCCACCCCCGAGGGGTCACATGACCCACCCCTGAGTGGTCACGTGACCCACCCTTGAGGAGTCTCGTGACCCACCCTTTTGGGGTCACGTGACCCACCCTTGAGGAGTCTCCTGACCCACCCTTTTGGGGTCACGTGACCCGTCCTTGAGCGGTCTCGTGACCCACCCTTGAGGGGTCCCGTGACCCACCCTTGGGAGGTCAGCTGCCCCACACTCGAGGGGTCACATGACCACCTTGAGAGGTCACAGCAGTTTTACAGGGTCCCTGCGCACCTGTTCGGGGAAACAGAAGCCCTCCCTGCCACTCAGAGGACCGCACGATTTCCCACAGGCCACACTGCCTAGCAGCACCTTCAGCCCCGCACAGACAGTGTGCTAAGGACAGACTTGGGTACAGGGGGCATGGGCGGGGGATTTCCCATGGAACTCTCTAAGGGCCCGGCGCCCTGTGTGGCCGGGGGAGTGCCCATGCCGTTCCTTGACCCCGCAGGACACTTGCATCCAGCAATAAGCAGCCCTCTGCCTCCACGGGGCACAAACACCTGGGCCCGGTGTGCGGGCACCTGCCGTACATGGAGGCAAACCCGCCGACCCCTCTGGCCCTAACCCACCACTGCGAAGATCCCCCTTTTCTTCCATCCGTAAAGGGGTCACGCTCGAGGACTGGAAGAACCTGGGGAGGCCCCCAGGAGGTGGCTTTTCTCCGAGCCGCGGCTGGCTGGTTTCGGGCCTATACTTGGGCCGCGCGTGCGCACTCAGGCTCCCCATCACAAGCCTTCCTCGGGTCACGGGACTCACCCTTGAGGTGTCTCCTGACCCACCCCTGAGGGGTCTCGTGACCCACCCCCTAGGGGTCACGTGACCCACCCCCGAGGGGTCACGTGACCCACCCCCGAGGGGTCTCGTGACCCACCCCCGAGGGGTCACGTGATCCACCCCCGAGGGGTCTCGTGACCCACCCCCGAGGGGTCACGTGACCCACCCCCGAGGGGTCACGTGACCCACCCCCGAGGGGTCTCGTGACCCACCCCCGAGGGGTCACGTGATCCACTCCCGAGGGGTCTCGTGACCCACCCCTGAGGGGTCACGTGACCCACCCCGAGGGGTCACATGACCCACCCCTGAGGGGTCACGTGACCCACCCTTTCGGGGTCACGTGACCCACCCCTGAGGGGTCACGTGACCCACCCTTGAGGAGTCTCGTAACCCACCCTTTTGGGGTCACGTGACCCGTCCTTGAGGGGTCCCGTGACCCACCCTTGGGAGGTCAGCTGCCCCACACTTGAGGGGTCACATGACCACCTTGAGAGGTCACAGCAGTTTTACAGGGTCCCTGCGCACCTGTTCGGGGAAACAGAAGCCCTCCCTGCCACTCAGAGGACCGCACCATTTCCCACAGGCCACACTGCCTAGCAGCACCTTCAGCCCCGCACAGACAGTGTGCTAAGGACAGACTTGGGTACCGGGGGCATGGGCGGGGGATTTCCCATGGAACTCTCTAAGGGCCCGGCGCCCTGTGTGGCCGGGGGAGTGCCCATGCCGTTCCTTGACCCCGCAGGACACTTGCATCCAGCAATAAGCAGCCCTCTGCCTCCACGGGGCACAAACACCTGGGCCCGGTGTGCGGGCACCTGGCGTACGTGGAGGCAAACCCGCCGACCCCTCTGGCCCGAACCCACCACTGCGAAGATCCCCCTTTTCTTCCATCCGTAAAGGGGTCACGCTTGAGGAGTGGAAGAACATGGGGAGGCCCCCAGGAGATGGCTTTTCTCCGAGCCGCGGCTGGCTCGTTTCGGGCCTATACGTGGGCCGCGCATGCGCACTCAGGCGCCCAAGCACACACCTCCCTTGGCTCACCTGACCCACCCTTTAGAGGTCACAGCAGTTCCACCGGGTCCCTGGGCACCTGTCCGTGGACACAGGAGCCCTCCCTGCCACCTAGAGGACCACGCGATTTCCGCTGGGGAACACTGCCCAGAAGCACTCCCAGCCTCCCACAGACACTGTGCGCAGGATAGACTTGTGGACCAGGGGCCTGGGCGGGGAATTTTCCAGGGAACTCTCTAAAGGCCAGGTGCCCTCTGTCGCCCTGGGAGTGCCCACGCCCTCCCTTAACCCTGCAGAACACTATCATCCAGCAATAAGGAGCCCTCTGCCTCCACGGGGCTCAAACACCTGGGCCCGTTGTGCGAGCACCTGGCGTACGTGCAGGCAAACCCGCAGACCCCTCTGGCCCGAACCCACCACTGCGAAGATCCCCCTTTTCTTCCATCCGTAAAGGGGTCCTCCTTGAGGAGAGGAGGAACATGGGGAGGCCCCCAGGAGATGGCTTTTCTCCGAGCCGCGGCTGGCTGGTTTCGGGCCTATACTTGGGCCGCGCGTGCGCACTCAGGCTCCCCACCACAAGCCTTCCTCGGGTCACGGGACTCACCCTCTAGGTGTCTCCTGACCCACCCCTGAGGGGTCTCGTGACCCACCCCCGAGGGGTCACGTGACCCACCCCCGAGGGGTCTCGTGACCCACCCCCGAGGGGTCTCGTGACCCACCCCTGAGGGGTCACGTGACCCACCCCCGAGGGGTCACATGACCCACCCCTGAGTGGTCACGTGACCCACCCTTGAGGAGTCTCGTGACCCACCCTTTTGGGGTCACGTGACCCACCCTTGAGGAGTCTCCTGACCCACCCTTTTGGGGTCACGTGACCCGTCCTTGAGCGGTCTCGTGACCCACCCTTGAGGGGTCCCGTGACCCACCCTTGGGAGGTCAGCTGCCCCACACTCGAGGGGTCACATGACCACCTTGAGAGGTCACAGCAGTTTTACAGGGTCCCTGCGCACCTGTTCGGGGAAACAGAAGCCCTCCCTGCCACTCAGAGGACCGCACGATTTCCCACAGGCCACACTGCCTAGCAGCACCTTCAGCCCCGCACAGACAGTGTGCTAAGGACAGACTTGGGTACCGGGGGCATGGGCGGGGGATTTCCCATGGAACTCTCTAAGGGCCCGGCGCCCTGTGTGGCCGGGGGAGTGCCCATGCCGTTCCTTGACCCCGCAGGACACTTGCATCCAGCAATAAGCAGCCCTCTGCCTCCACGGGGCACAAACACCTGGGCCCGGTGTGCGGGCACCTGGCGTACGTGGAGGCAAACCCGCCGACCCCTCTGGCCCGAACCCACCACTGCGAAGATCCCCCTTTTCTTCCATCCGTAAAGGGGTCACGCTTGAGGAGTGGAAGAACATGGGGAGGCCCCCAGGAGATGGCTTTTCTCCGAGCCGCGGCTGGCTCGTTTCGGGCCTATACGTGGGCCGCGCATGCGCACTCAGGCGCCCAAGCACACACCTCCCTCGGCTCACCTGACCCACCCTTTAGAGGTCACAGCAGTTCCACCGGGTCCCTGGGCACCTGTCCGTGGACACAGGAGCCCTCCCTGCCACCTAGAGGACCACGCGATTTCCGCTGGGGAACACTGCCCAGAAGCACTCCCAGCCTCCCACAGACACTGTGCGCAGGATAGACTTGTGGACCAGGGGCCTGGGCGGGGAATTTTCCAGGGAACTCTCTAAAGGCCAGGTGCCCTCTGTCGCCCTGGGAGTGCCCACGCCCTCCCTTAACCCTGCAGAACACTATCATCCAGCAATAAGGAGCCCTCTGCCTCCACGGGGCTCAAACACCTGGGCCCGTTGTGCGAGCACCTGGCGTACGTGCAGGCAAACCCGCAGACCCCTCTGGCCCGAACCCACCACTGCGAAGATCCCCCTTTTCTTCCATCCGTAAAGGGGTCCTCCTTGAGGAGAGGAGGAACATGGGGAGGCCCCCAGGAGATGGCTTTTCTCCGAGCCGCGGCTGGCTGGTTTCGGGCCTATACTTGGCCGCGCGTGCGCACTCAGGCTCCCCACCACAAGCCTTCCTCGGGTCACGGGACTCACCCTCTAGGTGTCTCCTGACCCACCCCTGAGGGGTCTCGTGACCCACCCCCGAGGGGTCACGTGACCCACCCCCGAGGGGTCTCGTGACCCACCCCCGAGGGGTCACGTGACCCACCCCCGAGGGGTCACGTGACCCACCCCCCGAGGGGTCACGTGACCCAACCCTGAGGGGTCACGTGACCCACCCCTGAGGGGTCTCGTGACCCACCCCTGAGGGGTCACGTGACCCACCCCCGAGGGGTCACATGACCCACCCCCGAGTGGTCACGTGACCCACCCTTGAGGAGTCTCGTGACCCACCCTTTTGGGGTCACGTGACCCACCCTTGAGGAGTCTCCTGACCCACCCTTTTGGGGTCACGTGACCCGTCCTTGAGCGGTCTCGTGACCCACCCTTGAGGGGTCCCGTGACCCACCCTTGGGAGGTCAGCTGCCCCACACTCGAGGGGTCACATGACCACCTTGAGAGGTCACAGCAGTTTTACAGGGTCCCTGCGCACCTGTTCGGGGAAACAGAAGCCCTCCCTGCCACTCAGAGGACCGCACGATTTCCCACAGGCCACACTGCCTAGCAGCACCTTCAGCCCCGCACAGACAGTGTGCTAAGGACAGACTTGGGTACCGGGGGCATGGGCGGGGGATTTCCCATGGAACTCTCTAAGGGCCTGGCGCCCTGTGTGGCCGGGGGAGTGCCCATGCCGTTCCTTGACCCCGCAGGACACTTGCATCCACCAATAAGCAGCCCTCTGCCTCCACGGGGCACAAACACCTGGGCCCGGTGTGCGGGCACCTGGCGTACGTGGAGGCAAACCCGCCGACCCCTCTGGCCCGAACCCACCACTGCGAAGATCCCCCTTTTCTTCCATCCGTAAAGGGGTCACGCTCGAGGATTGGAAGAACCTGGGGAGGCCCCCAGGAGGTGGCTTTTCTCCGAGCCGGGGCTGGCTGGTTTCGGGCTTATACGTGGGCCGCGCGTGCGCACTCAGGCTCCCCATCACAAGCCTTCCTCGGGTCACGGGACTCACCCTTGAGGTGTCTCCTGACCCACCCCTGAGGGGTCTCGTGACCCACCCCCGAGGGGTCACGTGATACACCCCCGAGGGTTCTCGTGACCCACCCCCGAGGGGTCACATGACCCACCCCTGAGGGGTCACGTGACACACCCTTTTAGGGTCACGTGACCCACCCCTGAGGGCTCACGTGACCCACCCTTGAGGAGTCTCGTGACCCACCCTTTTGGGGTCACGTGACCCGTCCTTGAGGGGTCCCGTGACCCACCCTTGGGAGGTCAGCTGCCCCACACTTGAGGGGTCACATGACCACCTTGAGAGGTCACAGCAGTTTTACAGGGTCCCTGCGCACCTGTTCGGGGAAACAGAAGCCCTCCCTGCCACTCAGAGGACCGCACCATTTCCCACAGGCCACACTGCCTAGCAGCACCTTCAGCCCCGCACAGACAGTGTGCTAAGGACAGACTTGGGTACCGGGGGCATGGGCGGGGGATTTCCCATGGAACTCTCTAAGGGCCCGGCGCCCTGTGTGGCCGGGGGAGTGCCCATGCCGTTCCTTGACCCCGCAGGACACTTGCATCCAGCAATAAGCAGCCCTCTGCCTCCACGGGGCACAAACACCTGGGCCCGGTGTGCGGGCACCTGGCGTACGTGGAGGCAAACCCGCCGACCCCTCTGGCCCGAACCCACCACTGCGAAGATTCCCCTTTTCTTCCATCCGTAAAGGGGTCACGCTTGAGGAGTGGAAGAACATGGGGAGGCCCCCAGGAGATGGCTTTTCTCCGAGCCGCGGCTGGCTCGTTTCGGGCCTATACGTGGGCCGCGCATGCGCACTCAGGCGCCCAAGCACACACCTCCCTCGGCTCACCTGACCCACCCTTTAGAGGTCACAGCAGTTCCACCGGGTCCCTGGGCACCTGTCCGTGGACACAGGAGCCCTCCCTGCCACCTAGAGGACCACGCGATTTCCACTGGGGAACACTGCCCAGAAGCACTCCCAGCCTCCCACAGACACTGTGCGCAGGATAGACTTGTGGACCAGGGGCCTGGGCGGGGAATTTTCCAGGGAACTCTCTAAAGGCCAGGTGCCCTCTGTCGCCCTGGGAGTGCCCACGCCCTCCCTTAACCCTGCAGAACACTATCATCCAGCAATAAGGAGCCCTCTGCCTCCACGGGGCTCAAACACCTGGGCCCGTTGTGCGAGCACCTGGCGTACGTGCAGGCAAACCCGCAGACCCCTCTGGCCCGAACCCACCACTGCGAAGATCCCCCTTTTCTTCCATCCGTAAAGGGGTCCTCCTTGAGGAGAGGAGGAACATGGGGAGGCCCCCAGGAGATGGCTTTTCTCCGAGCCGCGGCTGGCTGGTTTCGGGCCTATACTTGGGCCGCGCGTGCGCACTCAGGCTCCCCACCACGAGCCTTCCTCGGGTCACGGGACTCACCCTCTAGGTGTCTCCTGACCCACCCCTGAGGGGTCTCGTGACCCACCCCCGAGGGGTCACGTGACCCACCCTTTTGGGGTCTCGTGACCCACCCCCGAGGGGTCACGTGACCCACCCCCGAGGAGTAACGTGACCCACCCCCGAGGGGTCACATGACCCACCCCTGAGGGGTCACGTGACCCACCCCCGAGGGGTCACATGACCCACCCCTGAGTGGTCACGTGACCCACCCTTGAGGAGTCTCGTGACCCACCCTTTTGGGGTCACATGACCCACCCCTGAGGGGTCACGTGACCCACCCCCGAGGGGTCACATGACCCACCCCTGAGTGGTCACGTGACCCACCCTTGAGGAGTCTCGTGACCCACCCTTTTGGGGTCACGTGACCCACCCTTGAGGAGTCTCCTGACCCACCCTTTTGGGGTCACGTGACCCGTCCTTGAGCGGTCTCGTGACCCACCCTTGAGGGGTCCCGTGACCCACCCTTGGGAGGTCAGCTGCCCCACACTCGAGGGGTCACATGACCACCTTGAGAGGTCACAGCAGTTTTACAGGGTCCCTGCGCACCTGTTCGGGGAAACAGAAGCCCTCCCTGCCACTCAGAGGACCGCACGATTTCCCACAGGCCACACTGCCTAGCAGCACCTTCAGCCCCGCACAGACAGTGTGCTAAGGACAGACTTGGGTACAGGGGGCATGGGCGGGGGATTTCCCATGGAACTCTCTAAGGGCCCGGCGCCCTGTGTGGCCGGGGGAGTGCCCATGCCGTTCCTTGACCCCGCAGGACACTTGCATCCAGCAATAAGCAGCCCTCTGCCTCCACGGGGCACAAACACCTGGGCCCGGTGTGCGGGCACCTGCCGTACATGGAGGCAAACCCGCCGACCCCTCTGGCCCGAACCCACCACTGCGAAGATCCCCCTTTTCTTCCATCCGTAAAGGGGTCACGCTCGAGGACTGGAAGAACCTGGGGAGGCCCCCAGGAGGTGGCTTTTCTCCGAGCCGCGGCTGGCTGGTTTCGGGCCTATACTTGGGCCGCGCGTGCGCACTCAGGCTCCCCATCACAAGCCTTCCTCGGGTCACGGGACTCACCCTTGAGGTGTCTCCTGACCCACCCCTGAGGGGTCTCGTGACCCACCCCCTAGGGGTCACGTGACCCACCCCCGAGGGGTCACGTGACCCACCCCCGAGGGGTCTCGTGACCCACCCCCGAGGGGTCACGTGATCCACCCCCGAGGGGTCTCGTGACCCACCCCCGAGGGGTCACGTGACCCACCCCCGAGGGGTCTCGTGACCCACCCCCGAGGGGTCACGTGATCCACTCCCGAGGGGTCTCGTGACCCACCCCTGAGGGGTCACGTGACCCACCCCGAGGGGTCACATGACCCACCCCTGAGGGGTCACGTGACCCACCCTTTCGGGGTCACGTGACCCACCCCTGAGGGGTCACGTGACCCACCCTTGAGGAGTCTCGTAACCCACCCTTTTGGGGTCACGTGACCCGTCCTTGAGGGGTCCCGTGACCCACCCTTGGGAGGTCAGCTGCCCCACACTTGAGGGGTCACATGACCACCTTGAGAGGTCACAGCAGTTTTACAGGGTCCCTGCGCACCTGTTCGGGGAAACAGAAGCCCTCCCTGCCACTCAGAGGACCGCACCATTTCCCACAGGCCACACTGCCTAGCAGCACCTTCAGCCCCGCACAGACAGTGTGCTAAGGACAGACTTGGGTACCGGGGGCATGGGCGGGGGATTTCCCATGGAACTCTCTAAGGGCCCGGCGCCCTGTGTGGCCGGGGGAGTGCCCATGCCGTTCCTTGACCCCGCAGGACACTTGCATCCAGCAATAAGCAGCCCTCTGCCTCCACGGGGCACAAACACCTGGGCCCGGTGTGCGGGCACCTGGCGTACGTGGAGGCAAACCCGCCGACCCCTCTGGCCCGAACCCACCACTGCGAAGATCCCCCTTTTCTTCCATCCGTAAAGGGGTCACGCTTGAGGAGTGGAAGAACATGGGGAGGCCCCCAGGAGATGGCTTTTCTCCGAGCCGCGGCTGGCTCGTTTCGGGCCTATACGTGGGCCGCGCATGCGCACTCAGGCGCCCAAGCACACACCTCCCTCGGCTCACCTGACCCACCCTTTAGAGGTCACAGCAGTTCCACCGGGTCCCTGGGCACCTGTCCGTGGACACAGGAGCCCTCCCTGCCACCTAGAGGACCACGCGATTTCCGCTGGGGAACACTGCCCAGAAGCACTCCCAGCCTCCCACAGACACTGTGCGCAGGATAGACTTGTGGACCAGGGGCCTGGGCGGGGAATTTTCCAGGGAACTCTCTAAAGGCCAGGTGCCCTCTGTCGCCCTGGGAGTGCCCACGCCCTCCCTTAACCCTGCAGAACACTATCATCCAGCAATAAGGAGCCCTCTGCCTCCACGGGGCTCAAACACCTGGGCCCGTTGTGCGAGCACCTGGCGTACGTGCAGGCAAACCCGCAGACCCCTCTGGCCCGAACCCACCACTGCGAAGATCCCCCTTTTCTTCCATCCGTAAAGGGGTCCTCCTTGAGGAGAGGAGGAACATGGGGAGGCCCCCAGGAGATGGCTTTTCTCCGAGCCGCGGCTGGCTGGTTTCGGGCCTATACTTGGGCCGCGCGTGCGCACTCAGGCTCCCCACCACAAGCCTTCCTCGGGTCACTGGACTCACCCTCTAGGTGTCCCCTGACCCACCCCCGAGGGGTCTCCTGACCCACCCCCGAGGGGTCACGTGACCCACCCCCGAGGAGTCTCGTGACCCACCCCCGAGGGGTCACGTGACCCACCCTTGAGGAGTCTCCTGACCCACCCTTTTGGGGTCACGTGACCCGTCCTTGAGCGGTCTCGTGACCCACCCTTGAGGGGTCCCGTGACCCACCCTTGGGAGGTCAGCTGCCCCACACTCGAGGGGTCACATGACCACCTTGAGAGGTCACAGCAGTTTTACAGGGTCCCTGCGCACCTGTTCGGGGAAACAGAAGCCCTCCCTGCCACTCAGAGGACCGCACCATTTCCCACAGGCCACACTGCCTAGCAGCACCTTCAGCCCCGCACAGACAGTGTGCTAAGGACAGACTTGGGTACCGGGAGCATGGGCGGGGGATTTCCCATGGAACTCTCTAAGGGCCTGGCGCCCTGTGTGGCCGGGGGTGTGCCCATGCCGTTCCTTGACCCCGCAGGACACTTGCATCCAGCAATAAGCAGCCCTCTGCCTCCACGGGGCACAAACACCTGGGCCCGGTGTGCGGGCACCTGGCGTACGTGGAGGCAAACCCGCCGACCCCTCTGGCCCGAACCCACCACTGCGAAGATCCCCCTTTTCTTCCATCCGTAAAGGGGTCACGCTCGAGGATTGGAAGAACCTGGGGAGGCCCCCAGGAGGTGGCTTTTCTCCGAGCCGCGGCTGGCTGGTTTCGGGCCTATACTTGGGCCGCGCGTGCGCACTCAGGCTCCCCA
The DNA here is from genome assembly GCF_022682495.2 of Desmodus rotundus. Classification (NCBI taxonomy): domain Eukaryota; kingdom Metazoa; phylum Chordata; class Mammalia; order Chiroptera; family Phyllostomidae; genus Desmodus; species Desmodus rotundus. The sequence continues at coordinate 11,965 of NC_071399.1, forward strand.
TCACAAGCCTTCCTCGGGTCACGGGACTCACCCTTGAGGTGTCTCCTGACCCACCCCTGAGGGGTCTCGTGACCCACCCCCGAGGGGTCACGTGACCCACCCCTGAGGGGTCTGGTGACCCACCCCTGAAGGGTCACGTGACCCACCCCCGAGGGGTCACATGACCCACCCCTGAGGGGTCACGTGACCCACCCTTTTGGGGTCACGTGACCCAACCCTGAGGGGTCACGTGACCCACCCTTTTGGGGTCACGTAACCCGTCCTTGAGGGGTCCCGTGACCCACCCTTGGGAGGTCAGCTGCCCCACACTTGAGGGGTCACATGACCACCTTGAGAGGTCACAGCAGTTTTACAGGGTCCCTGAGCACCTGTTCGGGGAAACAGAAGTCCTCCCTGCCACTCAGAGGACCGCACCATTTCCCACAGGCCACACTGCCTAGCAGCACCTTCAGCCCCGCACAGACAGTGTGCTAAGGACAGACTTGGGTACCGGGGGCATGGGCGGGGGAATTTTCCACGGAACTCTCTAAAGGCCAGGTGCCCTCTGTCGCCCTGGGAGTGCCCACGCCCTCCCTTAACCCTGCAGAACACTATCATCCAGCAGTAAGGAGCCCTCTGCCGCCACGGGGCTCAAACACCTGGGCCCGTTGTGCGAGCACCTGGCGTACGTGCAGGCAAACCCGCAGACCCCTCTGGCCCGAACCCACCACTGCGAAGATCCCCCTTTTCTTCCATCCGTAAAGGGGTCCTCCTTGAGGAGAGGAGGAACATGGGGAGGCCCCCAGGAGATGGCTTTTCTCCGAGCCGCGGCTGGCTGGTTTCGGGCCTATACTTGGGCCGCGCGTGCGCACTCAGGCTCCCCACCACAAGCCTTCCTCGGGTCACTGGACTCACCCTCTAGGTGTCTCCTGACCCACCCCCGAGGGGTCTCGTGACCCACCCCCGAGGGGTCACGTGACCCACCCACGAGGGGTCTCGTGACCCACCCCCGAGGGGTCACGTGACCCACCCCCGAGGGGTCACGTGACCCACCCCCAGAGGGGTCTCGTGACCCACCCCCCGAGGGGTCTCGTGACCCACCCCAGAGGGGTCACGTGACCCACCCCCGAGGGGTCACGTGACCCACCGCCGAGGGGTCTCGTGACCCACCGCCGAGGGGTCACGTGACCCACCCCCGAGGGGTCACGTGACCCACCGCCGAGGGGTCACGTGACCCACCCCCGAGGGGTCACGTGATCCACCCCCGAGGGGTCTCGTGACCCACCCCCGAGGGGTCACGTGACCCACCCCCGAGGGGTCACGTGACCCACCCCCGAGGGGTCACGTGATCCACTCCCGAGGGGTCTCGTGACCCACCCCTGAGGGGTCACGTGACCCACCCCGAGGGGTCACATGACCCACCCCTGAGGGGTCACGTGACCCACCCTTTCGGGGTCACGTGACCCACCCCTGAGGGGTCAAGTGACCCACCCTTGAGGAGTCTCGTAACCCACCCTTTTGGGGTCACGTGACCCGTCCTTTAGGGGTCCCGTGACCCACCCTTGGGAGGTCAGCTGCCCCACACTTGAGGGGTCACATGACCACCTTGAGAGGTCACAGCAGTTTTACAGGGTCCCTGCGCACCTGTTCGGGGAAACAGAAGCCCTCCCTGCCACTCAGAGGACCGCACCATTTCCCACAGGCCACACTGCCTAGCAGCACCTTCAGCCCCGCACAGACAGTGTGCTAAGGACAGACTTGGGTACCGGGGGCATGGGCGGGGGATTTCCCATGGAACTCTCTAAGGGCCCGGCGCCCTGTGTGGCCGGGGGAGTGCCCATGCCGTTCCTTGACCCCGCAGGACACTTGCATCCAGCAATAAGCAGCCCTCTGCCTCCACGGGGCACAAACACCTGGGCCCGGTGTGCGGGCACCTGGCGTACGTGGAGGCAAACCCGCCGACCCCTCTGGCCCGAACCCACCACTGCGAAGATCCCCCTTTTCTTCCATCCGTAAAGGGGTCACGCTTGAGGAGTGGAAGAACATGGGGAGGCCCCCAGGAGATGGCTTTTCTCCGAGCCGCGGCTGGCTCGTTTCGGGCCTATACGTGGGCCGCGCATGCGCACTCAGGCGCCCAAGCACACACCTCCCTCGGCTCACCTGACCCACCCTTTAGAGGTCACAGCAGTTCCACCGGGTCCCTGGGCACCTGTCCGTGGACACAGGAGCCCTCCCTGCCACCTAGAGGACCACGCGATTTCCGCTGGGGAACACTGCCCAGAAGCACTCCCAGCCTCCCACAGACACTGTGCGCAGGATAGACTTGTGGACCAGGGGCCTGGGCGGGGAATTTTCCAGGGAACTCTCTAAAGGCCAGGTGCCCTCTGTCGCCCTGGGAGTGCCCACGCCCTCCCTTAACCCTGCAGAACACTATCATCCAGCAATAAGGAGCCCTCTGCCTCCACGGGGCTCAAACACCTGGGCCCGTTGTGCAAGCACCTGGCGTACGTGCAGGCAAACCCGCAGACCCCTCTGGCCCGAACCCACCACTGCGAAGATCCCCCTTTTCTTCCATCCGTAAAGGGGTCCTCCTTGAGGAGAGGAGGAACATGGGGAGGCCCCCAGGAGATGGCTTTTCTCCGAGCCGCGGCTGGCTGGTTTCGGGCCTATACTTGGGCCGCGCGTGCGCACTCAGGCTCCCCACCACAAGCCTTCCTCGGGTCACGGGACTCACCCTCTAGGTGTCTCCTGACCCACCCCTGAGGGGTCTCGTGACCCACCCCCGAGGGGTCACGTGACCCACCCCCGAGGGGTCTCGTGACCCACCCCCGAGGGGTCTCGTGACCCACCCCTGAGGGGTCACGTGACCCACCCCCGAGGGGTCACATGACCCACCCCTGAGTGGTCACGTGACCCACCCTTGAGGAGTCTCGTGACCCACCCTTTTGGGGTCACGTGACCCACCCTTGAGGAGTCTCCTGACCCACCCTTTTGGGGTCACGTGACCCGTCCTTGAGCGGTCTCGTGACCCACCCTTGAGGGGTCCCGTGACCCACCCTTGGGAGGTCAGCTGCCCCACACTCGAGGGGTCACATGACCACCTTGAGAGGTCACAGCAGTTTTACAGGGTCCCTGCGCACCTGTTCGGGGAAACAGAAGCCCTCCCTGCCACTCAGAGGACCGCACGATTTCCCACAGGCCACACTGCCTAGCAGCACCTTCAGCCCCGCACAGACAGTGTGCTAAGGACAGACTTGGGTACCGGGGGCATGGGCGGGGGATTTCCCATGGAACTCTCTAAGGGCCTGGCGCCCTGTGTGGCCGGGGGAGTGCCCATGCCGTTCCTTGACCCCGCAGGACACTTGCATCCACCAATAAGCAGCCCTCTGCCTCCACGGGGCACAAACACCTGGGCCCGGTGTGCGGGCACCTGGCGTACGTGGAGGCAAACCCGCCGACCCCTCTGGCCCGAACCCACCACTGCGAAGATCCCTCTTTTCTTCCATCCGTAAAGGGGTCACGCTTGAGGAGTGGAAGAACATGGGGAGGCCCCCAGGAGATGGCTTTTCTCCGAGCCGCGGCTGGCTCGTTTCGGGCCTATACGTGGGCCGCGCATGCGCACTCAGGCGCCCAAGCACACACCTCCCTCGGCTCACCTGACCCACCCTTTAGAGGTCACAGCAGTTCCACCGGGTCCCTGGGCACCTGTCCGTGGACACAGGAGCCCTCCCTGCCACCTAGAGGACCACGCGATTTCCGCTGGGGAACACTGCCCAGAAGCACTCCCAGCCTCCCACAGACACTGTGCGCAGGATAGACTTGTGGACCAGGGGCCTGGGCGGGGAATTTTCCAGGGAACTCTCTAAAGGCCAGGTGCCCTCTGTCGCCCTGGGAGTGCCCACGCCCTCCCTTAACCCTGCAGAACACTATCATCCAGCAATAAGGAGCCCTCTGCCTCCACGGGGCTCAAACACCTGGGCCCGTTGTGCGAGCACCTGGCGTACGTGCAGGCAAACCCGCAGACCCCTCTGGCCCGAACCCACCACTGCGAAGATCCCCCTTTTCTTCCATCCGTAAAGGGATCCTCCTTGAGGAGAGGAGGAACATGGGGAGGCCCCCAGGAGATGGCTTTTCTCCGAGCCGCGGCTGGCTGGTTTCAGGCCTATACTTGGGCCACGCGTGCGAACTCAGGCTCCCCACCACAAGCCTTCCTCGGATCACGGGACTCACCCTCTAGGTGTCTCCTGACCCACCCCTGAGGGGTCTCGTGACCCACCCCCGAGGGGTCACGTGACCCACCCCTGAGGGGTCTCGTGACCCACCCTTTTGGGGTCACGTGACCCACCCTTTTGGGGTCTCGTGACCCACCCCTGAGGGGTCACGTGACCCACCCCCGAGGGGGTCACGTGACCCACCCCCGAGGAGTAACGTGACCCACCCCCGAGGGGTCACGTGACCCACCCCTGAGGGGTCACGTGACCCACCCCCGGGGGGTCTCGTGACGCACCCCCGAGGGGTCACGTGACCCACCCCCAAGGGGTCACATGACCCACCCTTTTGGGGTCACGTGACCCGTCCTTGAGGGGTCTCGTGACCCACCCTTGAGGGGTCCCGTGACCCACCCTTGGGAGGTCAGCTGCCCCACACTTGAGGGGTCACATGACCACCTTGAGAGGTCACAGCAGTTTTACAGGGTCCCTGCGCACCTGTTCGGGGAAACAGAAGCCCTCCCTGCCACTCAGAGGACCGCACCATTTCCCACAGGCCACACTGCCTAGCAGCACCTTCAGCCCCGCACAGACAGTGTGCTAAGGACAGACTTGGGTACCGGGGGCATGGGCGGGGGATTTCCCATGGAACTCTCTAAGGGCCCGGCGCCCTGTGTGGCCGGGGGAGTGCCCATGCCGTTCCTTGACCCCGCAGGACACTTGCATCCAGCAATAAGCAGCCCTCTGCCTCCACGGGGCACAAACACCTGGGCCCGGTGTGCGGGCACCTGGCGTACGTGGAGGCAAACCCGCCGACCCCTCTGGCCCGAACCCACCACTGCGAAGATCCCCCTTTTCTTCCATCCGTAAAGGGGTCACGCTTGAGGAGTGGAAGAACATGGGGAGGCCCCCAGGAGATGGCTTTTCTCCGAGCCGCGGCTGGCTCGTTTCGGGCCTATACGTGGGCCGCGCATGCGCACTCAGGCGCCCAAGCACACACCTCCCTCGGCTCACCTGACCCACCCTTTAGAGGTCACAGCAGTTCCACCGGGTCCCTGGGCACCTGTCCGTGGACACAGGAGCCCTCCCTGCCACCTAGAGGACCACGCGATTTCCGCTGGGGAACACTGCCCAGAAGCACTCCCAGCCTCCCACAGACACTGTGCGCAGGATAGACTTGTGGACCAGGGGCCTGGGCGGGGAATTTTCCAGGGAACTCTCTAAAGGCCAGGTGCCCTCTGTCGCCCTGGGAGTGCCCACGCCCTCCCTTAACCCTGCAGAACACTATCATCCAGCAATAAGGAGCCCTCTGCCTCCACGGGGCTCAAACACCTGGGCCCGTTGTGCGAGCACCTGGCGTACGTGCAGGCAAACCCGCAGACCCCTCTGGCCCGAACCCACCACTGCGAAGATCCCCCTTTTCTTCCATCCGTAAAGGGGTCCTCCTTGAGGAGAGGAGGAACATGGGGAGGCCCCCAGGAGATGGCTTTTCTCCGAGCCGCGGCTGGCTGGTTTCGGGCCTATACTTGGGCCGCGCGTGCGCACTCAGGCTCCCCACCACAAGCCTTCCTCGGGTCACGGGACTCACCCTCTAGGTGTCTCCTGACCCACCCCTGAGGGGTCTCGTGACCCACCCCCGAGGGGTCACGTGACCCACCCCCGAGGGGTCTCGTGACCCACCCCCGAGGGGTCACGTGACCCACCCCCGAGGGGTCACGTGACCCACCCCCCGAGGGGTCACGTGACCCAACCCTGAGGGGTCACGTGACCCACCCCTGAGGGGTCTCGTGACCCACCCCTGAGGGGTCACGTGACCCACCCCCGAGGGGTCACATGACCCACCCCCGAGTGGTCACGTGACCCACCCTTGAGGAGTCTCGTGACCCACCCTTTTGGGGTCACGTGACCCACCCTTGAGGAGTCTCCTGACCCACCCTTTTGGGGTCACGTGACCCGTCCTTGAGCGGTCTCGTGACCCACCCTTGAGGGGTCCCGTGACCCACCCTTGGGAGGTCAGCTGCCCCACACTCGAGGGGTCACATGACCACCTTGAGAGGTCACAGCAGTTTTACAGGGTCCCTGCGCACCTGTTCGGGGAAACAGAAGCCCTCCCTGCCACTCAGAGGACCGCACGATTTCCCACAGGCCACACTGCCTAGCAGCACCTTCAGCCCCGCACAGACAGTGTGCTAAGGACAGACTTGGGTACCGGGGGCATGGGCGGGGGATTTCCCATGGAACTCTCTAAGGGCCTGGCGCCCTGTGTGGCCGGGGGAGTGCCCATGCCGTTCCTTGACCCCGCAGGACACTTGCATCCAGCAATAAGCAGCCCTCTGCCTCCACGGGGCACAAACACCTGGGCCCGGTGTGCGGGCACCTGGCGTACGTGGAGGCAAACCCGCCGACCCCTCTGGCCCGAACCCACCACTGCGAAGATCCCCCTTTTCTTCCATCCGTAAAGGGGTCACGCTCGAGGATTGGAAGAACCTGGGGAGGCCCCCAGGAGGTGGCTTTTCTCCGAGCCGCGGCTGGCTGGTTTCGGGCTTATACGTGGGCCGCGCGTGCGCACTCAGGCTCCCCATCACAAGCCTTCCTCGGGTCACGGGACTCACCCTTGAGGTGTCTCCTGACCCACCCCTGAGGGGTCTCGTGACCCACCCCCGAGGGGTCACGTGATACACCCCCGAGGGTTCTCGTGACCCACCCCCGAGGGGTCACATGACCCACCCCTGAGGGGTCACGTGACACACCCTTTTAGGGTCACGTGACCCACCCCTGAGTGGTCACGTGACCCACCCTTGAGGAGTCTCGTGACCCACCCTTTTGGGGTCACGTGACCCACCCTTGAGGAGTCTCCTGACCCACCCTTTTGGGGTCACGTGACCCGTCCTTGAGCGGTCTCGTGACCCACCCTTGAGGGGTCCCGTGACCCACCCTTGGGAGGTCAGCTGCCCCACACTCGAGGGGTCACATGACCACCTTGAGAGGTCACAGCAGTTTTACAGGGTCCCTGCGCACCTGTTCGGGGAAACAGAAGCCCTCCCTGCCACTCAGAGGACCGCACCATTTCCCACAGGCCACACTGCCTAGCAGCACCTTCAGCCCCGCACAGACAGTGTGCTAAGGACAGACTTGGGTACCGGGGGCATGGGCGGGGGATTTCCCATGGAACTCTCTAAGGGCCTGGCGCCCTGTGTGGCCGGGGGAGTGCCCATGCCGTTCCTTGACCCCGCAGGACACTTGCATCCACCAATAAGCAGCCCTCTGCCTCCACGGGGCACAAACACCTGGGCCCGGTGTGCGGGCACCTGGCGTACGTGGAGGCAAACCCGCCGACCCCTCTGGCCCGAACCCACCACTGCGAAGATCCCTCTTTTCTTCCATCCGTAAAGGGGTCACGCTTGAGGAGTGGAAGAACATGGGGAGGCCCCCAGGAGATGGCTTTTCTCCGAGCCGCGGCTGGCTCGTTTCGGGCCTATACGTGGGCCGCGCATGCGCACTCAGGCGCCCAAGCACACACCTCCCTCGGCTCACCTGACCCACCCTTTAGAGGTCACAGCAGTTCCACCGGGTCCCTGGGCACCTGTCCGTGGACACAGGAGCCCTCCCTGCCACCTAGAGGACCACGCGATTTCCGCTGGGGAACACTGCCCAGAAGCACTCCCAGCCTCCCACAGACACTGTGCGCAGGATAGACTTGTGGACCAGGGGCCTGGGCGGGGAATTTTCCAGGGAACTCTCTAAAGGCCAGGTGCCCTCTGTCGCCCTGGGAGTGCCCACGCCCTCCCTTAACCCTGCAGAACACTATCATCCAGCAATAAGGAGCCCTCTGCCTCCACGGGGCTCAAACACCTGGGCCCGTTGTGCGAGCACCTGGCGTACGTGCAGGCAAACCCGCAGACCCCTCTGGCCCGAACCCACCACTGCGAAGATCCCCCTTTTCTTCCATCCGTAAAGGGATCCTCCTTGAGGAGAGGAGGAACATGGGGAGGCCCCCAGGAGATGGCTTTTCTCCGAGCCGCGGCTGGCTGGTTTCAGGCCTATACTTGGGCCACGCGTGCGAACTCAGGCTCCCCACCACAAGCCTTCCTCGGATCACGGGACTCACCCTCTAGGTGTCTCCTGACCCACCCCTGAGGGGTCTCGTGACCCACCCCCGAGGGGTCACGTGACCCACCCCTGAGGGGTCTCGTGACCCACCCTTTTGGGGTCACGTGACCCACCCTTTTGGGGTCTCGTGACCCACCCCTGAGGGGTCACGTGACCCACCCCCGAGGGGGTCACGTGACCCACCCCCGAGGAGTAACGTGACCCACCCCCGAGGGGTCACGTGACCCACCCCTGAGGGGTCACGTGACCCACCCCCGGGGGGTCTCGTGACGCACCCCCGAGGGGTCACGTGACCCACCCCCAAGGGGTCACATGACCCACCCTTTTGGGGTCACGTGACCCGTCCTTGAGGGGTCTCGTGACCAAGCCTTGAGGGGTCCCGTGACCCACCCTTGGGAGGTCAGCTGCCCCACACTTGAGGGGTCACATGACCACCTTGAGAGGTCACAGCAGTTTTACAGGGTCCCTGCGCACCTGTTCGGGGAAACAGAAGCCCTCCCTGCCACTCAGAGGACCGCACCATTTCCCACAGGCCACACTGCCTAGCAGCACCTTCAGCCCCGCACAGACAGTGTGCTAAGGACAGACTTGGGTACCGGGGGCATGGGCGGGGGATTTCCCATGGAACTCTCTAAGGGCCCGGCGCCCTGTGTGGCCGGGGGAGTGCCCATGCCGTTCCTTGACCCCGCAGGACACTTGCATCCAGCAATAAGCAGCCCTCTGCCTCCACGGGGCACAAACACCTGGGCCCGGTGTGCGGGCACCTGGCGTACGTGGAGGCAAACCCGCCGACCCCTCTGGCCCGAACCCACCACTGCGAAGATCCCCCTTTTCTTCCATCCGTAAAGGGGTCACGCTTGAGGAGTGGAAGAACATGGGGAGGCCCCCAGGAGATGGCTTTTCTCCGAGCCGCGGCTGGCTCGTTTCGGGCCTATACGTGGGCCGCGCATGCGCACTCAGGCGCCCAAGCACACACCTCCCTCGGCTCACCTGACCCACCCTTTAGAGGTCACAGCAGTTCCACCGGGTCCCTGGGCACCTGTCCGTGGACACAGGAGCCCTCCCTGCCACCTAGAGGACCACGCGATTTCCGCTGGGGAACACTGCCCAGAAGCACTCCCAGCCTCCCACAGACACTGTGCGCAGGATAGACTTGTGGACCAGGGGCCTGGGCGGGGAATTTTCCAGGGAACTCTCTAAAGGCCAGGTGCCCTCTGTCGCCCTGGGAGTGCCCACGCCCTCCCTTAACCCTGCAGAACACTATCATCCAGCAATAAGGAGCCCTCTGCCTCCACGGGGCTCAAACACCTGGGCCCGTTGTGCGAGCACCTGGCGTACGTGCAGGCAAACCCGCAGACCCCTCTGGCCCGAACCCACCACTGCGAAGATCCCCCTTTTCTTCCATCCGTAAAGGGGTCCTCCTTGAGGAGAGGAGGAACATGGGGAGGCCCCCAGGAGATGGCTTTTCTCCGAGCCGCGGCTGGCTGGTTTCGGGCCTATACTTGGGCCGCGCGTGCGCACTCAGGCTCCCCACCACAAGCCTTCCTCGGGTCACGGGACTCACCCTCTAGGTGTCTCCTGACCCACCCCTGAGGGGTCTCGTGACCCACCCCCGAGGGGTCACGTGACCCACCCCCGAGGGGTCTCGTGACCCACCCCCGAGGGGTCACGTGACCCACCCCCGAGGTGTCACGTGACCCACCCCCCGAGGGGTCACGTGACCCAACCCTGAGGGGTCACGTGACCCACCCCTGAGGGGTCTCGTGACCCACCCCTGAGGGGTCACGTGACCCACCCCCGAGGGGTCACATGACCCACCCCCGAGTGGTCACGTGACCCACCCTTGAGGAGTCTCGTGACCCACCCTTTTGGGGTCACGTGACCCACCCTTGAGGAGTCTCCTGACCCACCCTTTTGGGGTCACGTGACCCGTCCTTGAGCGGTCTCGTGACCCACCCTTGAGGGGTCCCGTGACCCACCCTTGGGAGGTCAGCTGCCCCACACTCGAGGGGTCACATGACCACCTTGAGAGGTCACAGCAGTTTTACAGGGTCCCTGCGCACCTGTTCGGGGAAACAGAAGCCCTCCCTGCCACTCAGAGGACCGCACGATTTCCCACAGGCCACACTGCCTAGCAGCACCTTCAGCCCCGCACAGACAGTGTGCTAAGGACAGACTTGGGTACCGGGGGCATGGGCGGGGGATTTCCCATGGAACTCTCTAAGGGCCTGGCGCCCTGTGTGGCCGGGGGAGTGCCCATGCCGTTCCTTGACCCCGCAGGACACTTGCATCCAGCAATAAGCAGCCCTCTGCCTCCACGGGGCACAAACACCTGGGCCCGGTGTGCGGGCACCTGGCGTACGTGGAGGCAAACCCGCCGACCCCTCTGGCCCGAACCCACCACTGCGAAGATCCCCCTTTTCTTCCATCCGTAAAGGGGTCACGCTCGAGGATTGGAAGAACCTGGGGAGGCCCCCAGGAGGTGGCTTTTCTCCGAGCCGCGGCTGGCTGGTTTCGGGCTTATACGTGGGCCGCGCGTGCGCACTCAGGCTCCCCATCACAAGCCTTCCTCGGGTCACGGGACTCACCCTTGAGGTGTCTCCTGACCCACCCCTGAGGGGTCTCGTGACCCACCCCCGAGGGGTCACGTGATACACCCCCGAGGGTTCTCGTGACCCACCCCCGAGGGGTCACATGACCCACCCCTGAGGGGTCACGTGACACACCCTTTTAGGGTCACGTGACCCACCCCTGAGGGCTCACGTGACCCACCCTTGAGGAGTCTCGTGACCCACCCTTTTGGGGTCACGTGACCCGTCCTTGAGGGGTCCCGTGACCCACCCTTGGGAGGTCAGCTGCCCCACACTTGAGGGGTCACATGACCACCTTGAGAGGTCACAGCAGTTTTACAGGGTCCCTGCGCACCTGTTCGGGGAAACAGAAGCCCTCCCTGCCACTCAGAGGACCGCACCATTTCCCACAGGCCACACTGCCTAGCAGCACCTTCAGCCCCGCACAGACAGTGTGCTAAGGACAGACTTGGGTACCGGGGGCATGGGCGGGGGATTTCCCATGGAACTCTCTAAGGGCCCGGCGCCCTGTGTGGCCGGGGGAGTGCCCATGCCGTTCCTTGACCCCGCAGGACACTTGCATCCAGCAATAAGCAGCCCTCTGCCTCCACGGGGCACAAACACCTGGGCCCGGTGTGCGGGCACCTGGCGTACGTGGAGGCAAACCCGCCGACCCCTCTGGCCCGAACCCACCACTGCGAAGATCCCCCTTTTCTTCCATCCGTAAAGGGGTCACGCTTGAGGAGTGGAAGAACATGGGGAGGCCCCCAGGAGATGGCTTTTCTCCGAGCCGCGGCTGGCTCGTTTCGGGCCTATACGTGGGCCGCGCATGCGCACTCAGGCGCCCAAGCACACACCTCCCTCGGCTCACCTGACCCACCCTTTAGAGGTCACAGCAGTTCCACCGGGTCCCTGGGCACCTGTCCGTGGACACAGGAGCCCTCCCTGCCACCTAGAGGACCACGCGATTTCCGCTGGGGAACACTGCCCAGAAGCACTCCCAGCCTCCCACAGACACTGTGCGCAGGATAGACTTGTGGACCAGGGGCCTGGGCGGGGAATTTTCCAGGGAACTCTCTAAAGGCCAGGTGCCCTCTGTCGCCCTGGGAGTGCCCACGCCCTCCCTTAACCCTGCAGAACACTATCATCCAGCAATAAGGAGCCCTCTGCCTCCACGGGGCTCAAACACCTGGGCCCGTTGTGCGAGCACCTGGCGTACGTGCAGGCAAACCCGCAGACCCCTCTGGCCCGAACCCACCACTGCGAAGATCCCCCTTTTCTTCCATCCGTAAAGGGGTCCTCCTTGAGGAGAGGAGGAACATGGGGAGGCCCCCAGGAGATGGCTTTTCTCCGAGCCGCGGCTGGCTGGTTTCGGGCCTATACTTGGGCCGCGCGTGCGCACTCAGGCTCCCCACCACGAGCCTTCCTCGGGTCACGGGACTCACCCTCTAGGTGTCTCCTGACCCACCCCTGAGGGGTCTCGTGACCCACCCCCGAGGGGTCACGTGACCCACCCTTTTGGGGTCTCGTGACCCACCCCCGAGGGGTCACGTGACCCACCCCGAGGGGTCACATGACCCACCCACGAGGGGTCACGTGACCCAACCCTGAGGGGTCACGTGACCCACCCCTGAGGGGTCTCGTGACCCACCCCTGAGGGGTCACGTGACCCACCCCCGAGGGGTCACATGACCCACCCATGAGTGGTCACGTGACCCACCCTTGAGGAGTCTCGTGACCCACCGTTTTGGGGTCACGTGACCCACCCTTGAGGAGTCTCCTGACCCACCCTTTTGGGGTCACGTGACCCGTCCTTGAGCGGTCTCGTGACCCACCCCCGAGGGGTCACGTGACCCACCCCTGAGGGGTCTCGTGACCCACCCCCGAGGGGTCACGTGACCCACCCTTTTGGGGTCTCGTGACCCACCCCCGAGGGGTCACGTGACCCACCCCGGGGGGTCACGTGACCCACCCCCGAGGAGTAACGTGACCCACCCCCGAGGGGTCACATGACCCACCCCTGAGGGGTCACGTGACCCACCCCCGGAGGGTCACGTGACCCACCCCCGAGGAGTAACGTGACCCACCCCCGAGGGGTCACATGACCCACCCCTGAGGGGTCACGTGACCCACCCCCGAGGGGTCACATGACCCACCCCTGAGTGGTCACGTGACCCACCCTTGAGGAGTCTCGTGACCCACCCTTTTGGGGTCACGTGACCCGTCCTTGAGCGGTCTCGTGACCCACCCTTGAGGGGTCCCGTGACCCACCCTTGGGAGGTCAGCTGCCCCACACTCGAGGGGTCACATGACCACCTTGAGAGGTCACAGCAGTTTTACAGGGTCCATGCGCACCTGTTCGGGGAAACAGAAGCCCTCCCTGCCACTCAGAGGACCGCACGATTTCCCACAGGCCACACTGCCTAGCAGCACCTTCAGCCCCGCACAGACAGTGTGCTAAGGACAGACTTGGGTACAGGGGGCATGGGCGGGGGATTTCCCATGGAACTCTCTAAGGGCCCGGCGCCCTGTGTGGCCGGGGGAGTGCCCATGCCGTTCCTTGACCCCGCAGGACACTTGCATCCAGCAATAAGCAGCCCTCTGCCTCCACGGGGCACAAACACCTGGGCCCGGTGTGCGGGCACCTGCCGTACATGGAGGCAAACCCGCCGACCCCTCTGGCCCGAACCCACCACTGCGAAGATCCCCCTTTTCTTCCATCCGTAAAGGGGTCACGCTCGAGGACTGGAAGAACCTGGGGAGGCCCCCAGGAGGTGGCTTTTCTCCGAGCCGCGGCTGGCTGGTTTCGGGCCTATACTTGGGCCGCGCGTGCGCACTCAGGCTCCCCATCACAAGCCTTCCTCGGGTCACGGGACTCACCCTTGAGGTGTCTCCTGACCCACCCCTGAGGGGTCTCGTGACCCACCCCCTAGGGGTCACGTGACCCACCCCCGAGGGGTCACGTGACCCACCCCCGAGGGGTCTCGTGACCCACCCCCGAGGGGTCACGTGATCCACCCCCGAGGGGTCTCGTGACCCACCCCCGAGGGGTCACGTGACCCACCCCCGAGGGGTCACGTGACCCACCCCCGAGGGGTCTCGTGACCCACCCCCGAGGGGTCACGTGATCCACTCCCGAGGGGTCTCGTGACCCACCCCTGAGGGGTCACGTGACCCACCCCGAGGGGTCACATGACCCACCCCTGAGGGGTCACGTGACCCACCCTTTCGGGGTCACGTGACCCACCCCTGAGGGGTCACGTGACCCACCCTTGAGGAGTCTCGTAACCCACCCTTTTGGGGTCACGTGACCCGTCCTTGAGGGGTCCCGTGACCCACCCTTGGGAGGTCAGCTGCCCCACACTTGAGGGGTCACATGACCACCTTGAGAGGTCACAGCAGTTTTACAGGGTCCCTGCGCACCTGTTCGGGGAAACAGAAGCCCTCCCTGCCACTCAGAGGACCGCACCATTTCCCACGGGCCACACTGCCTAGCAGCACCTTCAGCCCCGCACAGACAGTGTGCTAAGGACAGACTTGGGTACCGGGGGCATGGGCGGGGGATTTCCCATGGAACTCTCTAAGGGCCCGGCGCCCTGTGTGGCCGGGGGAGTGCCCATGCCGTTCCTTGACCCCGCAGGACACTTGCATCCAGCAATAAGCAGCCCTCTGCCTCCACGGGGCACAAACACCTGGGCCCGGTGTGCGGGCACCTGGCGTACGTGGAGGCAAACCCGCCGACCCCTCTGGCCCGAACCCACCACTGCGAAGATCCCCCTTTTCTTCCATCCGTAAAGGGGTCACGCTTGAGGAGTGGAAGAACATGGGGAGGCCCCCAGGAGATGGCTTTTCTCCGAGCCGCGGCTGGCTCGTTTCGGGCCTATACGTGGGCCGCGCATGCGCACTCAGGCGCCCAAGCACACACCTCCCTCGGCTCACCTGACCCACCCTTTAGAGGTCACAGCAGTTCCACCGGGTCCCTGGGCACCTGTCCGTGGACACAGGAGCCCTCCCTGCCACCTAGAGGACCACGCGATTTCCGCTGGGGAACACTGCCCAGAAGCACTCCCAGCCTCCCACAGACACTGTGCGCAGGATAGACTTGTGGACCAGGGGCCTGGGCGGGGAATTTTCCAGGGAACTCTCTAAAGGCCAGGTGCCCTCTGTCGCCCTGGGAGTGCCCACGCCCTCCCTTAACCCTGCAGAACACTATCATCCAGCAATAAGGAGCCCTCTGCCTCCACGGGGCTCAAACACCTGGGCCCGTTGTGCGAGCACCTGGCGTACGTGCAGGCAAACCCGCAGACCCCTCTGGCCCGAACCCACCACTGCGAAGATCCCCCTTTTCTTCCATCCGTAAAGGGGTCCTCCTTGAGGAGAGGAGGAACATGGGGAGGCCCCCAGGAGATGGCTTTTCTCCGAGCCGCGGCTGGCTGGTTTCGGGCCTATACTTGGGCCGCGCGTGCGCACTCAGGCTCCCCACCACAAGCCTTCCTCGGGTCACGGGACTCACCCTCTAGGTGTCTCCTGACCCACCCCTGAGGGGTCTCGTGACCCACCCCCGAGGGGTCACGTGACCCACCCCTGAGGGGTCTCGTGACCCACCCTTTTGGGGTCACGTGACCCACCCTTTTGGGGTCTCGTGACCCACCCCTGAGGGGTCACGTGACCCACCCCCGAGGGGTCACGTGACCCAACCCTGAGGGGTCCCAAGACCCACCCTTGAGGGGTCTCCTGACCCACCTCTGAGGGGTTACGTTACCCACCCCTGAGGGGTCTCGTGACCCACCCCTGAGGGTCACGTGACCCACCCAGGAGGGGTCTCCTGACCCACCCAGGAGGGGTCACGTGACCCACCCCCGAGGGGTCACGTGACCCACCCCCGAGGGGTCACGTGACCCACCCAGGAGGGGTCTCCTGACCCACCCCTGAGGGGTCACGTGACCCACCCCTGACGGGTCACTTGACCCACCCCTGAGGGGTCTCGTGACCCACCCAGGAGGGGTCTCCTGACCCACCCCTGAGGGGTCACGTGACCCACCCCTGAGGGGTCACAAGACCCACCCTTTTGGGGTCACGTGACCCACCCTTAAGGGGTCACGTGACCCACGTCTGAGGGGTCACGTGACCTACCCTTTTGGGGTCACGTGACCCACCCTTGAGGGGTCCCGTGACCCACCCTTGAGGGATCCCGTGACCCACCCTTGAGGGGTCTCGTGACCCACCCTTGAGGGGTCCCGTGACCCACCCTTGAGGGGTCTGGTGACCCACCTCTGAGGGGTCACGTTACCCACCCCTGAGGGGTCTCGCGACCCACCCTGAGGGGTCAGGTGACCCACCCCTGAGGACTCTCGTGACCCACCCCTGGGGGGTCAAGTGACCCACCCCTGAGGGGTCCCGTGACCCACCCTTGAGGGGTCTCGTGACCCACCCTTGAGGGGTCCGGTGACCCACCCCTGAGGGGTCTCATGACCCACCCCTGAGGGGTCTCGTGACCCACACCGGAGGGGTCACGTGACCCACCCCTGAGGGATCCCGTGACCCACCCTTGAGGGGTCAGGTGACCCACCCCTGAGGACTCTCGTGACCCACCCCTGGGGTGTCACGTGACCCACCCCTGAGGGGTCTCGTGACCCACCCCTGAGGGGTCACGTGACCGACGTCTGAGGCGTCACGTGACCCCCGCCTGAGGGGTCTCCTGACCCACCCCTGAGGGGTCTTGTGACCCACCCCTGAGGGGCACGTGACCCACCCCTGAGGGGTCATGTGATCCACCCTTTTGAGGTCACGTGACCCACCCTTGAGCGGTCACATGACCCACCTTGAGAGGTCATAGCAGTTTTACAGGGTCCCTGCGCACCTGTTCGGGGAAACAGGAGCCCTCCCTGCCACCTAGAGGACCACGCGATTTCCGCTGGGGAACACTGCCCAGAAGCACTCCCAGCCTCGCACAGACACTGTGCGCAGGATAGAATTGTGGAACAGGGGCCTGGGCGGGGAATTTTCCAGGGAACTCTCTAAAGGCCAGGTGCCCTCTGTCGCCCTGGGAGTGCCCACGCCCTCCCTTAACCCTGCAGAACACTATCATCCAGCAATAAGGAGCCCTCTGCCTCCACGGGGCTCAAACACCTGGGCCCGTTGTGCGAGCACCTGGCGTACGTGCAGGCAAACCCGCAGACCCCTCTGGCCCGAACCCACCACTGCGAAGATCCCCCTTTTCTTCCATCCGTAAAGGGGTCCTCCTTGAGGAGAGGAGGAACATGGGGAGGCCCCCAGGAGATGGCTTTTCTCCGAGCCGCGGCTGGCTGGTTTCGGGCCTATACTTGGGCCTCGCGTGCGCACTCAGGCTCCCCACCACAAGCCTTCCTCGGGTCACGGGACTCACCCTCTAGGTGTCTCCTGACCCACCCCTGAGGGGTCTCGTGACCCACCCCCGAGGGGTCACGTGACCCACCCCCGAGGGGTCTCGTGACCCACCCCCGAGGGGTCACGTGACCCACCCCCGAGGGGTCACGTGACCCACCCCCGAGGGGTCACGTGACCCAACCCCGAGGGGTCACGTGACCCACCCCTGAGGGGTCTCGTGACCCACCCCTGAGGGGTCACGTGACCCACCCCCGAGGGGTCACATGACCCACCCCCGAGTGGTCACGTGACCCACCCTTGAGGAGTCTCGTGACCCACCCTTTTGGGGTCACGTGACCCACCCTTGAGGAGTCTCCTGACCCACCCTTTTGGGGTCACGTGACCCGTCCTTGAGCGGTCTCGTGACCCACCCTTGAGGGGTCCCGTGACCCACCCTTGGGAGGTCAGCTGCCCCACACTCGAGGGGTCACATGACCACCTTGAGAGGTCACAGCAGTTTTACAGGGTCCCTGCGCACCTGTTCGGGGAAACAGAAGCCCTCCCTGCCACTCAGAGGACCGCACGATTTCCCACAGGCCACACTGCCTAGCAGCACCTTCAGCCCCGCACAGACAGTGTGCTAAGGACAGACTTGGGTACCGGGGGCATGGGCGGGGGATTTCCCATGGAACTCTCTAAGGGCCTGGCGCCCTGTGTGGCCGGGGGAGTGCCCATGCCGTTCCTTGACCCCGCAGGACACTTGCATCCAGCAATAAGCAGCCCTCTGCCTCCACGGGGCACAAACACCTGGGCCCGGTGTGCGGGCACCTGGCGTACGTGGAGGCAAACCCGCCGACCCCTCTGGCCCGAACCCACCACTGCGAAGATCCCCCTTTTCTTCCATCCGTAAAGGGGTCACGCTCGAGGATTGGAAGAACCTGGGGAGGCCCCCAGGAGGTGGCTTTTCTCCGAGCCGCGGCTGGCTGGTTTCGGGCTTATACGTGGGCCGCGCGTGCGCACTCAGGATCCCCATCACAAGCCTTCCTCGGGTCACGGGACTCACCCTTGAGGTGTCTCCTGACCCACCCCTGAGGGGTCTCGTGACCCACCCCCGAGGGGTCACGTGATACACCCCCGAGGGGTCTCGTGACCCACCCCCGAGGGGTCACATGACCCACCCCTGAGGGGTCACGTGACACACCCTTTTAGGGTCACGTGACCCACCCCTGAGGGCTCACGTGACCCACCCTTGAGGAGTCTCGTGACCCACCCTTTTGGGGTCACGTGACCCGTCCTTGAGGGGTCCCGTGACCCACCCTTGGGAGGTCAGCTGCCCCACACTTGAGGGGTCACATGACCACCTTGAGAGGTCACAGCAGTTTTACAGGGTCCCTGCGCACCTGTTCGGGGAAACAGAAGCCCTCCCTGCCACTCAGAGGACCGCACCATTTCCCACAGGCCACACTGCCTAGCAGCACCTTCAGCCCCGCACAGACAGTGTGCTAAGGACAGACTTGGGTACCGGGGGCATGGGCGGGGGATTTCCCATGGAACTCTCTAAGGGCCCGGCGCCCTGTGTGGCCGGGGGAGTGCCCATGCCGTTCCTTGACCCCGCAGGACACTTGCATCCAGCAATAAGCAGCCCTCTGCCTCCACGGGGCACAAACACCTGGGCCCGGTGTGCGGGCACCTGGCGTACGTGGAGGCAAACCCGCCGACCCCTCTGGCCCGAACCCACCACTGCGAAGATTCCCCTTTTCTTCCATCCGTAAAGGGGTCACGCTTGAGGAGTGGAAGAACATGGGGAGGCCCCCAGGAGATGGCTTTTCTCCGAGCCGCGGCTGGCTCGTTTCGGGCCTATACGTGGGCCGCGCATGCGCACTCAGGCGCCCAAGCACACACCTCCCTCGGCTCACCTGACCCACCCTTTAGAGGTCACAGCAGTTCCACCGGGTCCCTGGGCACCTGTCCGTGGACACAGGAGCCCTCCCTGCCACCTAGAGGACCACGCGATTTCCACTGGGGAACACTGCCCAGAAGCACTCCCAGCCTCCCACAGACACTGTGCGCAGGATAGACTTGTGGACCAGGGGCCTGGGCGGGGAATTTTCCAGGGAACTCTCTAAAGGCCAGGTGCCCTCTGTCGCCCTGGGAGTGCCCACGCCCTCCCTTAACCCTGCAGAACACTATCATCCAGCAATAAGGAGCCCTCTGCCTCCACGGGGCTCAAACACCTGGGCCCGTTGTGCGAGCACCTGGCGTACGTGCAGGCAAACCCGCAGACCCCTCTGGCCCGAACCCACCACTGCGAAGATCCCCCTTTTCTTCCATCCGTAAAGGGGTCCTCCTTGAGGAGAGGAGGAACATGGGGAGGCCCCCAGGAGATGGCTTTTCTCCGAGCCGCGGCTGGCTGGTTTCGGGCCTATACTTGGGCCGCGCGTGCGCACTCAGGCTCCCCACCACGAGCCTTCCTCGGGTCACGGGACTCACCCTCTAGGTGTCTCCTGACCCACCCCTGAGGGGTCTCGTGACCCACCCCCGAGGGGTCACGTGACCCACCCTTTTGGGGTCTCGTGACCCACCCCCGAGGGGTCACGTGACCCACCCCGAGGGGTCACATGACCCACCCACGAGGGGTCACGTGACCCAACCCTGAGGGGTCACGTGACCCACCCCTGAGGGGTCACGTGACCCACCCCCGAGGGGTCACATGACCCACCCGTGAGTGGTCACGTGACCCACCCTTGAGGAGTCTCGTGACCCACCGTTTTGGGGTCACGTGACCCACCCTTGAGGAGTCTCCTGACCCACCCTTTTGGGGTCACGTGACCCGTCCTTGAGCGGTCTCGTGACCCACCCCCGAGGGGTCACGTGACCCACCCCTGAGGGGTCTCGTGACCCACCCCCGAGGGGTCACGTGACCCACCCTTTTGGGGTCTCGTGACCCACCCCCGAGGGGTCACGTGACCCACCCCGGGGGGTCACGTGACCCACCCCCGAGGAGTAACGTGACCCACCCCCGAGGGGTCACATGACCCACCCCTGAGGGGTCACGTGACCCACCCCCGGGGAGTCACGTGACCCACCACCGAGGAGTAACGTGACCCACCCCCGAGGGGTCACATGACCCACCCCTGAGGGGTCACGTGACCCACCCCCGAGGGGTCACATGACCCACCCCTGAGGGGTCACGTGACCCACCCTTGAGGAGTCTCGTGACCCACCCTTTTGGGGTCACGTGACCCACCCTTGAGGAGTCTCCTGACCCACCCTTTTGGGGTCACGTGACCCGTCCTTGAGCGGTCTCGTGACCCACCCTTGAGGGGTCCCGTGACCCACCCTTGGGAGGTCAGCTGCCCCACACTCGAGGGGTCACATGACCACCTTGAGAGGTCACAGCAGTTTTACAGGGTCCCTGCGCACCTGTTCGGGGAAACAGAAGCCCTCCCTGCCACTCAGAGGACCGCACGATTTCCCACAGGCCACACTGCCTAGCAGCACCTTCAGCCCCGCACAGACAGTGTGCTAAGGACAGACTTGGGTACAGGGGGCATGGGCGGGGGATTTCCCATGGAACTCTCTAAGGGCCCGGCGCCCTGTGTGGCCGGGGGAGTGCCCATGCCGTTCCTTGACCCCGCAGGACACTTGCATCCAGCAATAAGCAGCCCTCTGCCTCCACGGGGCACAAACACCTGGGCCCGGTGTGCGGGCACCTGCCGTACATGGAGGCAAACCCGCCGACCCCTCTGGCCCGAACCCACCACTGCGAAGATCCCCCTTTTCTTCCATCCGTAAAGGGGTCACGCTCGAGGACTGGAAGAACCTGGGGAGGCCCCCAGGAGGTGGCTTTTCTCCGAGCCGCGGCTGGCTGGTTTCGGGCCTATACTTGGGCCGCGCGTGCGCACTCAGGCTCCCCATCACAAGCCTTCCTCGGGTCACGGGACTCACCCTTGAGGTGTCTCCTGACCCACCCCTGAGGGGTCTCGTGACCCACCCCCTAGGGGTCACGTGACCCACCCCCGAGGGGTCACGTGACCCACCCCCGAGGGGTCTCGTGACCCACCCCCGAGGGGTCACGTGATCCACCCCCGAGGGGTCTCGTGACCCACCCCCGAGGGGTCACGTGACCCACCCCCGAGGGGTCACGTGACCCACCCCCGAGGGGTCTCGTGACCCACCCCCGAGGGGTCACGTGATCCACTCCCGAGGGGTCTCGTGACCCACCCCTGAGGGGTCACGTGACCCACCCCGAGGGGTCACATGACCCACCCCTGAGGGGTCACGTGACCCACCCTTTCGGGGTCACGTGACCCACCCCTGAGGGGTCACGTGACCCACCCTTGAGGAGTCTCGTAACCCACCCTTTTGGGGTCACGTGACCCGTCCTTGAGGGGTCCCGTGACCCACCCTTGGGAGGTCAGCTGCCCCACACTTGAGGGGTCACATGACCACCTTGAGAGGTCACAGCAGTTTTACAGGGTCCCTGCGCACCTGTTCGGGGAAACAGAAGCCCTCCCTGCCACTCAGAGGACCGCACCATTTCCCACAGGCCACACTGCCTAGCAGCACCTTCAGCCCCGCACAGACAGTGTGCTAAGGACAGACTTGGGTACCGGGGGCATGGGCGGGGGATTTCCCATGGAACTCTCTAAGGGCCCGGCGCCCTGTGTGGCCGGGGGAGTGCCCATGCCGTTCCTTGACCCCGCAGGACACTTGCATCCAGCAATAAGCAGCCCTCTGCCTCCACGGGGCACAAACACCTGGGCCCGGTGTGCGGGCACCTGGCGTACGTGGAGGCAAACCCGCCGACCCCTCTGGCCCGAACCCACCACTGCGAAGATCCCCCTTTTCTTCCATCCGTAAAGGGGTCACGCTTGAGGAGTGGAAGAACATGGGGAGGCCCCCAGGAGATGGCTTTTCTCCGAGCCGCGGCTGGCTCGTTTCGGGCCTATACGTGGGCCGCGCATGCGCACTCAGGCGCCCAAGCACACACCTCCCTTGGCTCACCTGACCCACCCTTTAGAGGTCACAGCAGTTCCACCGGGTCCCTGGGCACCTGTCCGTGGACACAGGAGCCCTCCCTGCCACCTAGAGGACCACGCGATTTCCGCTGGGGAACACTGCCCAGAAGCACTCCCAGCCTCCCACAGACACTGTGCGCAGGATAGACTTGTGGACCAGGGGCCTGGGCGGGGAATTTTCCAGGGAACTCTCTAAAGGCCAGGTGCCCTCTGTCGCCCTGGGAGTGCCCACGCCCTCCCTTAACCCTGCAGAACACTATCATCCAGCAATAAGGAGCCCTCTGCCTCCACGGGGCTCAAACACCTGGGCCCGTTGTGCGAGCACCTGGCGTACGTGCAGGCAAACCCGCAGACCCCTCTGGCCCGAACCCACCACTGCGAAGATCCCCCTTTTCTTCCATCCGTAAAGGGGTCCTCCTTGAGGAGAGGAGGAACATGGGGAGGCCCCCAGGAGATGGCTTTTCTCCGAGCCGCGGCTGGCTGGTTTCGGGCCTATACTTGGGCCGCGCGTGCGCACTCAGGCTCCCCACCACAAGCCTTCCTCGGGTCACGGGACTCACCCTCTAGGTGTCTCCTGACCCACCCCTGAGGGGTCTCGTGACCCACCCCCGAGGGGTCACGTGACCCACCCCCGAGGGGTCTCGTGACCCACCCCCGAGGGGTCTCGTGACCCACCCCTGAGGGGTCACGTGACCCACCCCCGAGGGGTCACATGACCCACCCCTGAATGGTCACGTGACCCACCCTTGAGGAGTCTCGTGACCCACCCTTTTGGGGTCACGTGACCCACCCTTGAGGAGTCTCCTGACCCACCCTTTTGGGGTCACGTGACCCGTCCTTGAGCGGTCTCGTGACCCACCCTTGAGGGGTCCCGTGACCCACCCTTGGGAGGTCAGCTGCCCCACACTCGAGGGGTCACATGACCACCTTGAGAGGTCACAGCAGTTTTACAGGGTCCCTGCGCACCTGTTCGGGGAAACAGAAGCCCTCCCTGCCACTCAGAGGACCGCACGATTTCCCACAGGCCACACTGCCTAGCAGCACCTTCAGCCCCGCACAGACAGTGTGCTAAGGACAGACTTGGGTACCGGGGGCATGGGCGGGGGATTTCCCATGGAACTCTCTAAGGGCCCGGCGCCCTGTGTGGCCGGGGGAGTGCCCATGCCGTTCCTTGACCCCGCAGGACACTTGCATCCAGCAATAAGCAGCCCTCTGCCTCCACGGGGCACAAACACCTGGGCCCGGTGTGCGGGCACCTGGCGTACGTGGAGGCAAACCCGCCGACCCCTCTGGCCCGAACCCACCACTGCGAAGATCCCCCTTTTCTTCCATCCGTAAAGGGGTCACGCTTGAGGAGTGGAAGAACATGGGGAGGCCCCCAGGAGATGGCTTTTCTCCGAGCCGCGGCTGGCTCGTTTCGGGCCTATACGTGGGCCGCGCATGCGCACTCAGGCGCCCAAGCACACACCTCCCTCGGCTCACCTGACCCACCCTTTAGAGGTCACAGCAGTTCCACCGGGTCCCTGGGCACCTGTCCGTGGACACAGGAGCCCTCCCTGCCACCTAGAGGACCACGCGATTTCCGCTGGGGAACACTGCCCAGAAGCACTCCCAGCCTCCCACAGACACTGTGCGCAGGATAGACTTGTGGACCAGGGGCCTGGGCGGGGAATTTTCCAGGGAACTCTCTAAAGGCCAGGTGCCCTCTGTCGCCCTGGGAGTGCCCACGCCCTCCCTTAACCCTGCAGAACACTATCATCCAGCAATAAGGAGCCCTCTGCCTCCACGGGGCTCAAACACCTGGGCCCGTTGTGCGAGCACCTGGCGTACGTGCAGGCAAACCCGCAGACCCCTCTGGCCCGAACCCACCACTGCGAAGATCCCCCTTTTCTTCCATCCGTAAAGGGGTCCTCCTTGAGGAGAGGAGGAACATGGGGAGGCCCCCAGGAGATGGCTTTTCTCCGAGCCGCGGCTGGCTGGTTTCGGGCCTATACTTGGGCCGCGCGTGCGCACTCAGGCTCCCCACCACAAGCCTTCCTCGGGTCACGGGACTCACCCTCTAGGTGTCTCCTGACCCACCCCTGAGGGGTCTCGTGACCCACCCCCGAGGGGTCACGTGACCCACCCCCGAGGGGTCACGTGACCCAACCCTGAGGGGTCACGTGACCCACCCCTGAGGGGTCTCGTGACCCACCCCTGAGGGGTCACGTGACCCACCCCCGAGGGGTCACATGACCCACCCCTGAGTGGTCACGTGACCCACCCTTGAGGAGTCTCGTGACCCACCCTTTTGGGGTCACGTGACCCACCCTTGAGGAGTCTCCTGACCCACCCTTTTGGGGTCACATGACCCGTCCTTGAGCGGTCTCGTGACCCACCCTTGAGGGGTCCCGTGACCCACCCTTGGGAGGTCAGCTGCCCCACACTCGAGGGGTCACATGACCACCTTGAGAGGTCACAGCAGTTTTACAGGGTCCCTGCGCACCTGTTCGGGGAAACAGAAGCCCTCCCTGCCACTCAGAGGACCGCACCATTTCCCACAGGCCACACTGCCTAGCAGCACCTTCAGCCCCGCACAGACAGTGTGCTAAGGACAGACTTGGGTACCGGGGGCATGGGCGGGGGATTTCCCATGGAACTCTCTAAGGGCCTGGCGCCCTGTGTGGCCGGGGGAGTGCCCATGCCGTTCCTTGACCCCGCAGGACACTTGCATCCACCAATAAGCAGCCCTCTGCCTCCACGGGGCACAAACACCTGGGCCCGGTGTGCGGGCACCTGGCGTACGTGGAGGCAAACCCGCCGACCCCTCTGGCCCGAACCCACCACTGCGAAGATCCCCCTTTTCTTCCATCCGTAAAGGGGTCACGCTTGAGGAGTGGAAGAACATGGGGAGGCCCCCAGGAGATGGCTTTTCTCCGAGCCGCGGCTGGCTCGTTTCGGGCCTATACGTGGGCCGCGCATGCGCACTCAGGCGCCCAAGCACACACCTCCCTCGGCTCACCTGACCCACCCTTTAGAGGTCACAGCAGTTCCACCGGGTCCCTGGGCACCTGTCCGTGGACACAGGAGCCCTCCCTGCCACCTAGAGGACCACGCGATTTCCGCTGGGGAACACTGCCCAGAAGCACTCCCAGCCTCCCACAGACACTGTGCGCAGGATAGACTTGTGGACCAGGGGCCTGGGCGGGGAATTTTCCAGGGAACTCTCTAAAGGCCAGGTGCCCTCTGTCGCCCTGGGAGTGCCCACGCCCTCCCTTAACCCTGCAGAACACTATCATCCAGCAATAAGGAGCCCTCTGCCTCCACGGGGCTCAAACACCTGGGCCCGTTGTGCGAGCACCTGGCGTACGTGCAGGCAAACCCGCAGACCCCTCTGGCCCGAACCCACCACTGCGAAGATCCCCCTTTTCTTCCATCCGTAAAGGGGTCCTCCTTGAGGAGAGGAGGAACATGGGGAGGCCCCCAGGAGATGGCTTTTCTCCGAGCCGCGGCTGGCTGGTTTCGGGCCTATACTTGGGCCGCGCGTGCGCACTCAGGCTCCCCACCACAAGCCTTCCTCGGGTCACGGGACTCACCCTCTAGGTGTCTCCTGACCCACCCCTGAGGGGTCTCGTGACCCACCCCCGAGGGGTCACGTGACCCACCCCTGAGGGGTCTCGTGACCCACCCTTTTGGGGTCACGTGACCCACCCTTTTGGGGTCTCGTGACCCACCCCTGAGGGGTCACGTGACCCACCCCCGAGGGGGTCACGTGACCCACCCCCGAGGAGTAACGTGACCCACCCCCGAGGGGTCACGTGACCCACCCCTGAGGGGTCACGTGACCCACCACCGGGGGGTCTCGTGACGCACCCCCGAGGGGTCACGTGACCCACCCCCGAGGGGTCACATGACCCACCCTTTTGGGGTCACGTGACCCGTCCTTGAGGGGTCTCGTGACCCACCCCTGAGGGGTCACGTGACCCACCCCCTAGGGGTCACGTGACCCACCCCTGAGGGCTCACGTGACCCACCCTTTTGGGGTCACGTGACCCACCCTTGAGGAGTCTCGTGACCCACCCTTTTGGGGTCACGTGACCCGTCCTTGAGGGGTCCCGTGACCCACCCTTGGGAGGTCAGCTGCCCCACACTTGAGGGGTCACATGACCACCTTGAGAGGTCACAGCAGTTTTACAGGGTCCCTGCGCACCTGTTCGGGGAAACAGAAGCCCTCCCTGCCACTCAGAGGACCGCACCATTTCCCACAGGCCACACTGCCTAGCAGCACCTTCAGCCCCGCACAGACAGTGTGCTAAGGACAGACTTGGGTACCGGGGGCATGGGCGGGGGAATTTTCCACGGAACTCTCTAAAGGCCAGGTGCCCTCTGTCGCCCTGGGAGTGCCCACGCCCTCCCTTAACCCGGCAGAACACTATCATCCAGCAGTAAGGAGCCCTCTGCCTCCACGGGGCTCAAACACCTGGGCCCGTTGTGCGAGCACCTGGCGTACGTGCAGGCAAACCCGCAGACCCCTCTGGCCCGAACCCACCACTGCGAAGATCCCCCTTTTCTTCCATCCGTAAAGGGGTCCTCCTTGAGGAGAGGAGGAACATGGGGAGGCCCCCAGGAGATGGCTTTTCTCCGAGCCGCGGCTGGCTGGTTTCGGGCCTATACTTGGGCCGCGCGTGCGCACTCAGGCTCCCCACCACAAGCCTTCCTCGGGTCACTGGACTCACCCTCTAGGTGTCTCCTGACCCACCCCCGAGGGGTCTCGTGACCCACCCCCGAGGGGTCACGTGACCCACCCCCGAGGGGTCTCGTGACCCACCCCCGAGGGGTCACGTGACCCACCCCCGAGGGGTCACGTGACCCACCACCAGAGGGGTCTCGTGACCCACCCCCCGAGGGGTCTCGTGACCCACCGCCGAGGGGTCTCGTGACCCACCCCCGAGGGGTCACGTGACCCACCCCCGAGGGGTCTCGTGACCCACCCCCGAGGGGTCACGTGATCCACCCCCGAGGAGTCTCGTGACCCACCCCCGAGGGGTCACGTGACCCACCCCCGAGGGGTCACGTGACCCACCCCCGAGGGGTCTCGTGACCCACCCCCGAGGGGTCACGTGATCCACTCCCGAGGGGTCTCGTGACCCACCCCTGAGGGGTCACGTGACCCACCCCGAGGGGTCACATGACCCACCCCTGAGGGGTCACGTGACCCACCCTTTCGGGGTCACGTGACCCACCCCTGAGGGGTCACGTGACCCACCCTTGAGGAGTCTCGTAACCCACCCTTTTGGGGTCACGTGACCCGTCCTTTAGGGGTCCCGTGACCCACCCTTGGGAGGTCAGCTGCCCCACACTTGAGGGGTCACATGACCACCTTGAGAGGTCACAGCAGTTTTACAGGGTCCCTGCGCACCTGTTCGGGGAAACAGAAGCCCTCCCTGCCACTCAGAGGACCGCACCATTTCCCACAGGCCACACTGCCTAGCAGCACCTTCAGCCCCGCACAGACAGTGTGCTAAGGACAGACTTGGGTACCGGGGGCATGGGCGGGGGATTTCCCATGGAACTCTCTAAGGGCCCGGCGCCCTGTGTGGCCGGGGGAGTGCCCATGCCGTTCCTTGACCCCGCAGGACACTTGCATCCAGCAATAAGCAGCCCTCTGCCTCCACGGGGCACAAACACCTGGGCCCGGTGTGCGGGCACCTGGCGTACGTGGAGGCAAACCCGCCGACCCCTCTGGCCCGAACCCACCACTGCGAAGATCCCCCTTTTCTTCCATCCGTAAAGGGGTCACGCTTGAGGAGTGGAAGAACATGGGGAGGCCCCCAGGAGATGGCTTTTCTCCGAGCCGCGGCTGGCTCGTTTCGGGCCTATACGTGGGCCGCGCATGCGCACTCAGGCGCCCAAGCACACACCTCCCTCGGCTCACCTGACCCACCCTTTAGAGGTCACAGCAGTTCCACCGGGTCCCTGGGCACCTGTCCGTGGACACAGGAGCCCTCCCTGCCACCTAGAGGACCACGCGATTTCCGCTGGGGAACACTGCCCAGAAGCACTCCCAGCCTCCCACAGACACTGTGCGCAGGATAGACTTGTGGACCAGGGGCCTGGGCGGGGAATTTTCCAGGGAACTCTCTAAAGGCCAGGTGCCCTCTGTCGCCCTGGGAGTGCCCACGCCCTCCCTTAACCCTGCAGAACACTATCATCCAGCAATAAGGAGCCCTCTGCCTCCACGGGGCTCAAACACCTGGGCCCGTTGTGCGAGCACCTGGCGTACGTGCAGGCAAACCCGCAGACCCCTCTGGCCCGAACCCACCACTGCGAAGATCCCCCTTTTCTTCCATCCGTAAAGGGGTCCTCCTTGAGGAGAGGAGGAACATGGGGAGGCCCCCAGGAGATGGCTTTTCTCCGAGCCGCGGCTGGCTGGTTTCGGGCCTATACTTGGGCCGCGCGTGCGCACTCAGGCTCCCCACCACAAGCCTTCCTCGGGTCACTGGACTCACCCTCTAGGTGTCCCCTGACCCACCCCCGAGGGGTCTCCTGACCCACCCCCGAGGGGTCACGTGACCCACCCCCGAGGAGTCTCGTGACCCACCCCCGAGGGGTCACGTGACCCACCCTTGAGGAGTCTCCTGACCCACCCTTTTGGGGTCACGTGACCCGTCCTTGAGCGGTCTCGTGACCCACCCTTGAGGGGTCCCGTGACCCACCCTTGGGAGGTCAGCTGCCCCACACTCGAGGGGTCACATGACCACCTTGAGAGGTCACAGCAGTTTTACAGGGTCCCTGCGCACCTGTTCGGGGAAACAGAAGCCCTCCCTGCCACTCAGAGGACCGCACCATTTCCCACAGGCCACACTGCCTAGCAGCACCTTCAGCCCCGCACAGACAGTGTGCTAAGGACAGACTTGGGTACCGGGAGCATGGGCGGGGGATTTCCCATGGAACTCTCTAAGGGCCTGGCGCCCTGTGTGGCCGGGGGTGTGCCCATGCCGTTCCTTGACCCCGCAGGACACTTGCATCCAGCAATAAGCAGCCCTCTGCCTCCACGGGGCACAAACACCTGGGCCCGGTGTGCGGGCACCTGGCGTACGTGGAGGCAAACCCGCCGACCCCTCTGGCCCGAACCCACCACTGCGAAGATCCCCCTTTTCTTCCATCCGTAAAGGGGTCACGCTCGAGGATTGGAAGAACCTGGGGAGGCCCCCAGGAGGTGGCTTTTCTCCGAGCCGCGGCTGGCTGGTTTCGGGCCTATACTTGGGCCGCGCGTGCGCACTCAGGCTCCCCATCACAAGCCTTCCTCGGGTCACGGGACTCACCCTTGAGGTGTCTCCTGACCCACCCCTGAGGGGTCTCGTGACCCACCCCCGAGGGGTCACGTGACCCACCCCTGAGGGGTCTGGTGACCCACCCCTGAAGGGTCACGTGACCCACCCCCGAGGGGTCACATGACCCACCCCTGAGGGGTCACGTGACCCACCCTTTTGGGGTCACGTGACCCAACCCTGAGGGGTCACGTGACCCACCCTTTTGGGGTCACGTAACCCGTCCTTGAGGGGTCCCGTGACCCACCCTTGGGAGGTCAGCTGCCCCACACTTGAGGGGTCACATGACCACCTTGAGAGGTCACAGCAGTTTTACAGGGTCCCTGAGCACCTGTTCGGGGAAACAGAAGTCCTCCCTGCCACTCAGAGGACCGCACCATTTCCCACAGGCCACACTGCCTAGCAGCACCTTCAGCCCCGCACAGACAGTGTGCTAAGGACAGACTTGGGTACCGGGGGCATGGGCGGGGGAATTTTCCACGGAACTCTCTAAAGGCCAGGTGCCCTCTGTCGCCCTGGGAGTGCCCACGCCCTCCCTTAACCCTGCAGAACACTATCATCCAGCAGTAAGGAGCCCTCTGCCGCCACGGGGCTCAAACACCTGGGCCCGTTGTGCGAGCACCTGGCGTACGTGCAGGCAAACCCGCAGACCCCTCTGGCCCGAACCCACCACTGCGAAGATCCCCCTTTTCTTCCATCCGTAAAGGGGTCCTCCTTGAGGAGAGGAGGAACATGGGGAGGCCCCCAGGAGATGGCTTTTCTCCGAGCCGCGGCTGGCTGGTTTCGGGCCTATACTTGGGCCGCGCGTGCGCACTCAGGCTCCCCACCACAAGCCTTCCTCGGGTCACTGGACTCACCCTCTAGGTGTCTCCTGACCCACCCCCGAGGGGTCTCGTGACCCACCCCCGAGGGGTCACGTGACCCACCCACGAGGGGTCTCGTGACCCACCCCCGAGGGGTCACGTGACCCACCCCCGAGGGGTCACGTGACCCACCCCCAGAGGGGTCTCGTGACCCACCCCCCGAGGGGTCTCGTGACCCACCCCAGAGGGGTCACGTGACCCACCCCCGAGGGGTCACGTGACCCACCGCCGAGGGGTCTCGTGACCCACCGCCGAGGGGTCACGTGACCCACCCCCGAGGGGTCACGTGACCCACCGCCGAGGGGTCACGTGACCCACCCCCGAGGGGTCACGTGATCCACCCCCGAGGGGTCTCGTGACCCACCCCCGAGGGGTCACGTGACCCACCCCCGAGGGGTCACGTGACCCACCCCCGAGGGGTCACGTGATCCACTCCCGAGGGGTCTCGTGACCCACCCCTGAGGGGTCACGTGACCCACCCCGAGGGGTCACATGACCCACCCCTGAGGGGTCACGTGACCCACCCTTTCGGGGTCACGTGACCCACCCCTGAGGGGTCAAGTGACCCACCCTTGAGGAGTCTCGTAACCCACCCTTTTGGGGTCACGTGACCCGTCCTTTAGGGGTCCCGTGACCCACCCTTGGGAGGTCAGCTGCCCCACACTTGAGGGGTCACATGACCACCTTGAGAGGTCACAGCAGTTTTACAGGGTCCCTGCGCACCTGTTCGGGGAAACAGAAGCCCTCCCTGCCACTCAGAGGACCGCACCATTTCCCACAGGCCACACTGCCTAGCAGCACCTTCAGCCCCGCACAGACAGTGTGCTAAGGACAGACTTGGGTACCGGGGGCATGGGCGGGGGATTTCCCATGGAACTCTCTAAGGGCCCGGCGCCCTGTGTGGCCGGGGGAGTGCCCATGCCGTTCCTTGACCCCGCAGGACACTTGCATCCAGCAATAAGCAGCCCTCTGCCTCCACGGGGCACAAACACCTGGGCCCGGTGTGCGGGCACCTGGCGTACGTGGAGGCAAACCCGCCGACCCCTCTGGCCCGAACCCACCACTGCGAAGATCCCCCTTTTCTTCCATCCGTAAAGGGGTCACGCTTGAGGAGTGGAAGAACATGGGGAGGCCCCCAGGAGATGGCTTTTCTCCGAGCCGCGGCTGGCTCGTTTCGGGCCTATACGTGGGCCGCGCATGCGCACTCAGGCGCCCAAGCACACACCTCCCTCGGCTCACCTGACCCACCCTTTAGAGGTCACAGCAGTTCCACCGGGTCCCTGGGCACCTGTCCGTGGACACAGGAGCCCTCCCTGCCACCTAGAGGACCACGCGATTTCCGCTGGGGAACACTGCCCAGAAGCACTCCCAGCCTCCCACAGACACTGTGCGCAGGATAGACTTGTGGACCAGGGGCCTGGGCGGGGAATTTTCCAGGGAACTCTCTAAAGGCCAGGTGCCCTCTGTCGCCCTGGGAGTGCCCACGCCCTCCCTTAACCCTGCAGAACACTATCATCCAGCAATAAGGAGCCCTCTGCCTCCACGGGGCTCAAACACCTGGGCCCGTTGTGCAAGCACCTGGCGTACGTGCAGGCAAACCCGCAGACCCCTCTGGCCCGAACCCACCACTGCGAAGATCCCCCTTTTCTTCCATCCGTAAAGGGGTCCTCCTTGAGGAGAGGAGGAACATGGGGAGGCCCCCAGGAGATGGCTTTTCTCCGAGCCGCGGCTGGCTGGTTTCGGGCCTATACTTGGGCCGCGCGTGCGCACTCAGGCTCCCCACCACAAGCCTTCCTCGGGTCACGGGACTCACCCTCTAGGTGTCTCCTGACCCACCCCTGAGGGGTCTCGTGACCCACCCCCGAGGGGTCACGTGACCCACCCCCGAGGGGTCTCGTGACCCACCCCCGAGGGGTCTCGTGACCCACCCCTGAGGGGTCACGTGACCCACCCCCGAGGGGTCACATGACCCACCCCTGAGTGGTCACGTGACCCACCCTTGAGGAGTCTCGTGACCCACCCTTTTGGGGTCACGTGACCCACCCTTGAGGAGTCTCCTGACCCACCCTTTTGGGGTCACGTGACCCGTCCTTGAGCGGTCTCGTGACCCACCCTTGAGGGGTCCCGTGACCCACCCTTGGGAGGTCAGCTGCCCCACACTCGAGGGGTCACATGACCACCTTGAGAGGTCACAGCAGTTTTACAGGGTCCCTGCGCACCTGTTCGGGGAAACAGAAGCCCTCCCTGCCACTCAGAGGACCGCACCATTTCCCACAGGCCACACTGCCTAGCAGCACCTTCAGCCCCGCACAGACAGTGTGCTAAGGACAGACTTGGGTACCGGGGGCATGGGCGGGGGATTTCCCATGGAACTCTCTAAGGGCCTGGCGCCCTGTGTGGCCGGGGGAGTGCCCATGCCGTTCCTTGACCCCGCAGGACACTTGCATCCACCAATAAGCAGCCCTCTGCCTCCACGGGGCACAAACACCTGGGCCCGGTGTGCGGGCACCTGGCGTACGTGGAGGCAAACCCGCCGACCCCTCTGGCCCGAACCCACCACTGCGAAGATCCCTCTTTTCTTCCATCCGTAAAGGGGTCACGCTTGAGGAGTGGAAGAACATGGGGAGGCCCCCAGGAGATGGCTTTTCTCCGAGCCGCGGCTGGCTCGTTTCGGGCCTATACGTGGGCCGCGCATGCGCACTCAGGCGCCCAAGCACACACCTCCCTCGGCTCACCTGACCCACCCTTTAGAGGTCACAGCAGTTCCACCGGGTCCCTGGGCACCTGTCCGTGGACACAGGAGCCCTCCCTGCCACCTAGAGGACCACGCGATTTCCGCTGGGGAACACTGCCCAGAAGCACTCCCAGCCTCCCACAGACACTGTGCGCAGGATAGACTTGTGGACCAGGGGCCTGGGCGGGGAATTTTCCAGGGAACTCTCTAAAGGCCAGGTGCCCTCTGTCGCCCTGGGAGTGCCCACGCCCTCCCTTAACCCTGCAGAACACTATCATCCAGCAATAAGGAGCCCTCTGCCTCCACGGGGCTCAAACACCTGGGCCCGTTGTGCGAGCACCTGGCGTACGTGCAGGCAAACCCGCAGACCCCTCTGGCCCGAACCCACCACTGCGAAGATCCCCCTTTTCTTCCATCCGTAAAGGGATCCTCCTTGAGGAGAGGAGGAACATGGGGAGGCCCCCAGGAGATGGCTTTTCTCCGAGCCGCGGCTGGCTGGTTTCAGGCCTATACTTGGGCCACGCGTGCGAACTCAGGCTCCCCACCACAAGCCTTCCTCGGATCACGGGACTCACCCTCTAGGTGTCTCCTGACCCACCCCTGAGGGGTCTCGTGACCCACCCCCGAGGGGTCACGTGACCCACCCCTGAGGGGTCTCGTGACCCACCCTTTTGGGGTCACGTGACCCACCCTTTTGGGGTCTCGTGACCCACCCCTGAGGGGTCACGTGACCCACCCCCGAGGGGGTCACGTGACCCACCCCCGAGGAGTAACGTGACCCACCCCCGAGGGGTCACGTGACCCACCCCTGAGGGGTCACGTGACCCACCCCCGGGGGGTCTCGTGACGCACCCCCAAGGGGTCACATGACCCACCCTTTTGGGGTCACGTGACCCGTCCTTGAGGGGTCTCGTGACCCACCCTTGAGGGGTCCCGTGACCCACCCTTGGGAGGTCAGCTGCCCCACACTTGAGGGGTCACATGACCACCTTGAGAGGTCACAGCAGTTTTACAGGGTCCCTGCGCACCTGTTCGGGGAAACAGAAGCCCTCCCTGCCACTCAGAGGACCGCACCATTTCCCACAGGCCACACTGCCTAGCAGCACCTTCAGCCCCGCACAGACAGTGTGCTAAGGACAGACTTGGGTACCGGGGGCATGGGCGGGGGATTTCCCATGGAACTCTCTAAGGGCCCGGCGCCCTGTGTGGCCGGGGGAGTGCCCATGCCGTTCCTTGACCCCGCAGGACACTTGCATCCAGCAATAAGCAGCCCTCTGCCTCCACGGGGCACAAACACCTGGGCCCGGTGTGCGGGCACCTGGCGTACGTGGAGGCAAACCCGCCGACCCCTCTGGCCCGAACCCACCACTGCGAAGATCCCCCTTTTCTTCCATCCGTAAAGGGGTCACGCTTGAGGAGTGGAAGAACATGGGGAGGCCCCCAGGAGATGGCTTTTCTCCGAGCCGCGGCTGGCTCGTTTCGGGCCTATACGTGGGCCGCGCATGCGCACTCAGGCGCCCAAGCACACACCTCCCTCGGCTCACCTGACCCACCCTTTAGAGGTCACAGCAGTTCCACCGGGTCCCTGGGCACCTGTCCGTGGACACAGGAGCCCTCCCTGCCACCTAGAGGACCACGCGATTTCCGCTGGGGAACACTGCCCAGAAGCACTCCCAGCCTCCCACAGACACTGTGCGCAGGATAGACTTGTGGACCAGGGGCCTGGGCGGGGAATTTTCCAGGGAACTCTCTAAAGGCCAGGTGCCCTCTGTCGCCCTGGGAGTGCCCACGCCCTCCCTTAACCCTGCAGAACACTATCATCCAGCAATAAGGAGCCCTCTGCCTCCACGGGGCTCAAACACCTGGGCCCGTTGTGCGAGCACCTGGCGTACGTGCAGGCAAACCCGCAGACCCCTCTGGCCCGAACCCACCACTGCGAAGATCCCCCTTTTCTTCCATCCGTAAAGGGGTCCTCCTTGAGGAGAGGAGGAACATGGGGAGGCCCCCAGGAGATGGCTTTTCTCCGAGCCGCGGCTGGCTGGTTTCGGGCCTATACTTGGGCCGCGCGTGCGCACTCAGGCTCCCCACCACAAGCCTTCCTCGGGTCACGGGACTCACCCTCTAGGTGTCTCCTGACCCACCCCTGAGGGGTCTCGTGACCCACCCCCGAGGGGTCACGTGACCCACCCCCGAGGGGTCTCGTGACCCACCCCCGAGGGGTCACGTGACCCACCCCCGAGGGGTCACGTGACCCACCCCCCGAGGGGTCACGTGACCCAACCCTGAGGGGTCACGTGACCCACCCCTGAGGGGTCTCGTGACCCACCCCTGAGGGGTCACGTGACCCACCCCCGAGGGGTCACATGACCCACCCCCGAGTGGTCACGTGACCCACCCTTGAGGAGTCTCGTGACCCACCCTTTTGGGGTCACGTGACCCACCCTTGAGGAGTCTCCTGACCCACCCTTTTGGGGTCACGTGACCCGTCCTTGAGCGGTCTCGTGACCCACCCTTGAGGGGTCCCGTGACCCACCCTTGGGAGGTCAGCTGCCCCACACTCGAGGGGTCACATGACCACCTTGAGAGGTCACAGCAGTTTTACAGGGTCCCTGCGCACCTGTTCGGGGAAACAGAAGCCCTCCCTGCCACTCAGAGGACCGCACGATTTCCCACAGGCCACACTGCCTAGCAGCACCTTCAGCCCCGCACAGACAGTGTGCTAAGGACAGACTTGGGTACCGGGGGCATGGGCGGGGGATTTCCCATGGAACTCTCTAAGGGCCTGGCGCCCTGTGTGGCCGGGGGAGTGCCCATGCCGTTCCTTGACCCCGCAGGACACTTGCATCCAGCAATAAGCAGCCCTCTGCCTCCACGGGGCACAAACACCTGGGCCCGGTGTGCGGGCACCTGGCGTACGTGGAGGCAAACCCGCCGACCCCTCTGGCCCGAACCCACCACTGCGAAGATCCCCCTTTTCTTCCATCCGTAAAGGGGTCACGCTCGAGGATTGGAAGAACCTGGGGAGGCCCCCAGGAGGTGGCTTTTCTCCGAGCCGCGGCTGGCTGGTTTCGGGCTTATACGTGGGCCGCGCGTGCGCACTCAGGCTCCCCATCACAAGCCTTCCTCGGGTCACGGGACTCACCCTTGAGGTGTCTCCTGACCCACCCCTGAGGGGTCTCGTGACCCACCCCCGAGGGGTCACGTGATACACCCCCGAGGGTTCTCGTGACCCACCCCCGAGGGGTCACATGACCCACCCCTGAGGGGTCACGTGACACACCCTTTTAGGGTCACGTGACCCACCCCTGAGTGGTCACGTGACCCACCCTTGAGGAGTCTCGTGACCCACCCTTTTGGGGTCACGTGACCCACCCTTGAGGAGTCTCCTGACCCACCCTTTTGGGGTCACGTGACCCGTCCTTGAGCGGTCTCGTGACCCACCCTTGAGGGGTCCCGTGACCCACCCTTGGGAGGTCAGCTGCCCCACACTCGAGGGGTCACATGACCACCTTGAGAGGTCACAGCAGTTTTACAGGGTCCCTGCGCACCTGTTCGGGGAAACAGAAGCCCTCCCTGCCACTCAGAGGACCGCACCATTTCCCACAGGCCACACTGCCTAGCAGCACCTTCAGCCCCGCACAGACAGTGTGCTAAGGACAGACTTGGGTACCGGGGGCATGGGCGGGGGATTTCCCATGGAACTCTCTAAGGGCCTGGCGCCCTGTGTGGCCGGGGGAGTGCCCATGCCGTTCCTTGACCCCGCAGGACACTTGCATCCACCAATAAGCAGCCCTCTGCCTCCACGGGGCACAAACACCTGGGCCCGGTGTGCGGGCACCTGGCGTACGTGGAGGCAAACCCGCCGACCCCTCTGGCCCGAACCCACCACTGCGAAGATCCCTCTTTTCTTCCATCCGTAAAGGGGTCACGCTTGAGGAGTGGAAGAACATGGGGAGGCCCCCAGGAGATGGCTTTTCTCCGAGCCGCGGCTGGCTCGTTTCGGGCCTATACGTGGGCCGCGCATGCGCACTCAGGCGCCCAAGCACACACCTCCCTCGGCTCACCTGACCCACCCTTTAGAGGTCACAGCAGTTCCACCGGGTCCCTGGGCACCTGTCCGTGGACACAGGAGCCCTCCCTGCCACCTAGAGGACCACGCGATTTCCGCTGGGGAACACTGCCCAGAAGCACTCCCAGCCTCCCACAGACACTGTGCGCAGGATAGACTTGTGGACCAGGGGCCTGGGCGGGGAATTTTCCAGGGAACTCTCTAAAGGCCAGGTGCCCTCTGTCGCCCTGGGAGTGCCCACGCCCTCCCTTAACCCTGCAGAACACTATCATCCAGCAATAAGGAGCCCTCTGCCTCCACGGGGCTCAAACACCTGGGCCCGTTGTGCGAGCACCTGGCGTACGTGCAGGCAAACCCGCAGACCCCTCTGGCCCGAACCCACCACTGCGAAGATCCCCCTTTTCTTCCATCCGTAAAGGGATCCTCCTTGAGGAGAGGAGGAACATGGGGAGGCCCCCAGGAGATGGCTTTTCTCCGAGCCGCGGCTGGCTGGTTTCAGGCCTATACTTGGGCCACGCGTGCGAACTCAGGCTCCCCACCACAAGCCTTCCTCGGATCACGGGACTCACCCTCTAGGTGTCTCCTGACCCACCCCTGAGGGGTCTCGTGACCCACCCCCGAGGGGTCACGTGACCCACCCCTGAGGGGTCTCGTGACCCACCCTTTTGGGGTCACGTGACCCACCCTTTTGGGGTCTCGTGACCCACCCCTGAGGGGTCACGTGACCCACCCCCGAGGGGGTCACGTGACCCACCCCCGAGGAGTAACGTGACCCACCCCCGAGGGGTCACGTGACCCACCCCTGAGGGGTCACGTGACCCACCCCCGGGGGGTCTCGTGACGCACCCCCGAGGGGTCACGTGACCCACCCCCAAGGGGTCACATGACCCACCCTTTTGGGGTCACGTGACCCGTCCTTGAGGGGTCTCGTGACCCACCCTTGAGGGGTCCCGTGACCCACCCTTGGGAGGTCAGCTGCCCCACACTTGAGGGGTCACATGACCACCTTGAGAGGTCACAGCAGTTTTACAGGGTCCCTGCGCACCTGTTCGGGGAAACAGAAGCCCTCCCTGCCACTCAGAGGACCGCACCATTTCCCACAGGCCACACTGCCTAGCAGCACCTTCAGCCCCGCACAGACAGTGTGCTAAGGACAGACTTGGGTACCGGGGGCATGGGCGGGGGATTTCCCATGGAACTCTCTAAGGGCCCGGCGCCCTGTGTGGCCGGGGGAGTGCCCATGCCGTTCCTTGACCCCGCAGGACACTTGCATCCAGCAATAAGCAGCCCTCTGCCTCCACGGGGCACAAACACCTGGGCCCGGTGTGCGGGCACCTGGCGTACGTGGAGGCAAACCCGCCGACCCCTCTGGCCCGAACCCACCACTGCGAAGATCCCCCTTTTCTTCCATCCGTAAAGGGGTCACGCTTGAGGAGTGGAAGAACATGGGGAGGCCCCCAGGAGATGGCTTTTCTCCGAGCCGCGGCTGGCTCGTTTCGGGCCTATACGTGGGCCGCGCATGCGCACTCAGGCGCCCAAGCACACACCTCCCTCGGCTCACCTGACCCACCCTTTAGAGGTCACAGCAGTTCCACCGGGTCCCTGGGCACCTGTCCGTGGACACAGGAGCCCTCCCTGCCACCTAGAGGACCACGCGATTTCCGCTGGGGAACACTGCCCAGAAGCACTCCCAGCCTCCCACAGACACTGTGCGCAGGATAGACTTGTGGACCAGGGGCCTGGGCGGGGAATTTTCCAGGGAACTCTCTAAAGGCCAGGTGCCCTCTGTCGCCCTGGGAGTGCCCACGCCCTCCCTTAACCCTGCAGAACACTATCATCCAGCAATAAGGAGCCCTCTGCCTCCACGGGGCTCAAACACCTGGGCCCGTTGTGCGAGCACCTGGCGTACGTGCAGGCAAACCCGCAGACCCCTCTGGCCCGAACCCACCACTGCGAAGATCCCCCTTTTCTTCCATCCGTAAAGGGGTCCTCCTTGAGGAGAGGAGGAACATGGGGAGGCCCCCAGGAGATGGCTTTTCTCCGAGCCGCGGCTGGCTGGTTTCGGGCCTATACTTGGGCCGCGCGTGCGCACTCAGGCTCCCCACCACAAGCCTTCCTCGGGTCACGGGACTCACCCTCTAGGTGTCTCCTGACCCACCCCTGAGGGGTCTCGTGACCCACCCCCGAGGGGTCACGTGACCCACCCCCGAGGGGTCTCGTGACCCACCCCCGAGGGGTCACGTGACCCACCCCCGAGGTGTCACGTGACCCACCCCCCGAGGGGTCACGTGACCCAACCCTGAGGGGTCACGTGACCCACCCCTGAGGGGTCTCGTGACCCACCCCTGAGGGGTCACGTGACCCACCCCCGAGGGGTCACATGACCCACCCCCGAGTGGTCACGTGACCCACCCTTGAGGAGTCTCGTGACCCACCCTTTTGGGGTCACGTGACCCACCCTTGAGGAGTCTCCTGACCCACCCTTTTGGGGTCACGTGACCCGTCCTTGAGCGGTCTCGTGACCCACCCTTGAGGGGTCCCGTGACCCACCCTTGGGAGGTCAGCTGCCCCACACTCGAGGGGTCACATGACCACCTTGAGAGGTCACAGCAGTTTTACAGGGTCCCTGCGCACCTGTTCGGGGAAACAGAAGCCCTCCCTGCCACTCAGAGGACCGCACGATTTCCCACAGGCCACACTGCCTAGCAGCACCTTCAGCCCCGCACAGACAGTGTGCTAAGGACAGACTTGGGTACCGGGGGCATGGGCGGGGGATTTCCCATGGAACTCTCTAAGGGCCTGGCGCCCTGTGTGGCCGGGGGAGTGCCCATGCCGTTCCTTGACCCCGCAGGACACTTGCATCCAGCAATAAGCAGCCCTCTGCCTCCACGGGGCACAAACACCTGGGCCCGGTGTGCGGGCACCTGGCGTACGTGGAGGCAAACCCGCCGACCCCTCTGGCCCGAACCCACCACTGCGAAGATCCCCCTTTTCTTCCATCCGTAAAGGGGTCACGCTCGAGGATTGGAAGAACCTGGGGAGGCCCCCAGGAGGTGGCTTTTCTCCGAGCCGCGGCTGGCTGGTTTCGGGCTTATACGTGGGCCGCGCGTGCGCACTCAGGCTCCCCATCACAAGCCTTCCTCGGGTCACGGGACTCACCCTTGAGGTGTCTCCTGACCCACCCCTGAGGGGTCTCGTGACCCACCCCCGAGGGGTCACGTGATACACCCCCGAGGGTTCTCGTGACCCACCCCCGAGGGGTCACA
Organism: Desmodus rotundus; assembly: GCF_022682495.2. Classification (NCBI taxonomy): domain Eukaryota; kingdom Metazoa; phylum Chordata; class Mammalia; order Chiroptera; family Phyllostomidae; genus Desmodus; species Desmodus rotundus. The sequence continues at coordinate 52,440 of NC_071399.1, forward strand.
TGACCCACCCCTGAGGGGTCACGTGACACACCCTTTTAGGGTCACGTGACCCACCCCTGAGGGCTCACGTGACCCACCCTTGAGGAGTCTCGTGACCCACCCTTTTGGGGTCACGTGACCCGTCCTTGAGGGGTCCCGTGACCCACCCTTGGGAGGTCAGCTGCCCCACACTTGAGGGGTCACATGACCACCTTGAGAGGTCACAGCAGTTTTACAGGGTCCCTGCGCACCTGTTCGGGGAAACAGAAGCCCTCCCTGCCACTCAGAGGACCGCACCATTTCCCACAGGCCACACTGCCTAGCAGCACCTTCAGCCCCGCACAGACAGTGTGCTAAGGACAGACTTGGGTACCGGGGGCATGGGCGGGGGATTTCCCATGGAACTCTCTAAGGGCCCGGCGCCCTGTGTGGCCGGGGGAGTGCCCATGCCGTTCCTTGACCCCGCAGGACACTTGCATCCAGCAATAAGCAGCCCTCTGCCTCCACGGGGCACAAACACCTGGGCCCGGTGTGCGGGCACCTGGCGTACGTGGAGGCAAACCCGCCGACCCCTCTGGCCCGAACCCACCACTGCGAAGATTCCCCTTTTCTTCCATCCGTAAAGGGGTCACGCTTGAGGAGTGGAAGAACATGGGGAGGCCCCCAGGAGATGGCTTTTCTCCGAGCCGCGGCTGGCTCGTTTCGGGCCTATACGTGGGCCGCGCATGCGCACTCAGGCGCCCAAGCACACACCTCCCTCGGCTCACCTGACCCACCCTTTAGAGGTCACAGCAGTTCCACCGGGTCCCTGGGCACCTGTCCGTGGACACAGGAGCCCTCCCTGCCACCTAGAGGACCACGCGATTTCCACTGGGGAACACTGCCCAGAAGCACTCCCAGCCTCCCACAGACACTGTGCGCAGGATAGACTTGTGGACCAGGGGCCTGGGCGGGGAATTTTCCAGGGAACTCTCTAAAGGCCAGGTGCCCTCTGTCGCCCTGGGAGTGCCCACGCCCTCCCTTAACCCTGCAGAACACTATCATCCAGCAATAAGGAGCCCTCTGCCTCCACGGGGCTCAAACACCTGGGCCCGTTGTGCGAGCACCTGGCGTACGTGCAGGCAAACCCGCAGACCCCTCTGGCCCGAACCCACCACTGCGAAGATCCCCCTTTTCTTCCATCCGTAAAGGGGTCCTCCTTGAGGAGAGGAGGAACATGGGGAGGCCCCCAGGAGATGGCTTTTCTCCGAGCCGCGGCTGGCTGGTTTCGGGCCTATACTTGGGCCGCGCGTGCGCACTCAGGCTCCCCACCACGAGCCTTCCTCGGGTCACGGGACTCACCCTCTAGGTGTCTCCTGACCCACCCCTGAGGGGTCTCGTGACCCACCCCCGAGGGGTCACGTGACCCACCCTTTTGGGGTCTCGTGACCCACCCCCGAGGGGTCACGTGACCCACCCCGAGGGGTCACATGACCCACCCACGAGGGGTCACGTGACCCAACCCTGAGGGGTCACGTGACCCACCCCTGAGGGGTCTCGTGACCCACCCCTGAGGGGTCACGTGACCCACCCCCGAGGGGTCACATGACCCACCCGTGAGTGGTCACGTGACCCACCCTTGAGGAGTCTCGTGACCCACCGTTTTGGGGTCACGTGACCCACCCTTGAGGAGTCTCCTGACCCACCCTTTTGGGGTCACGTGACCCGTCCTTGAGCGGTCTCGTGACCCACCCCCGAGGGGTCACGTGACCCACCCCTGAGGGGTCTCGTGACCCACCCCCGAGGGGTCACGTGACCCACCCTTTTGGGGTCTCGTGACCCACCCCCGAGGGGTCACGTGACCCACCCCGGGGGGTCACGTGACCCACCCCCGAGGAGTAACGTGACCCACCCCCGAGGGGTCACATGACCCACCCCTGAGGGGTCACGTGACCCACCCCCGGGGGGTCACGTGACCCACCCCCGAGGAGTAACGTGACCCACCCCCGAGGGGTCACATGACCCACCCCTGAGGGGTCACGTGACCCACCCCCGAGGGGTCACATGACCCACCCCTGAGTGGTCACGTGACCCACCCTTGAGGAGTCTCGTGACCCACCCTTGAGGGGTCCCGTGACCCACCCTTGGGAGGTCAGCTGCCCCACACTCGAGGGGTCACATGACCACCTTGAGAGGTCACAGCAGTTTTACAGGGTCCCTGCGCACCTGTTCGGGGAAACAGAAGCCCTCCCTGCCACTCAGAGGACCGCACGATTTCCCACAGGCCACACTGCCTAGCAGCACCTTCAGCCCCGCACAGACAGTGTGCTAAGGACAGACTTGGGTACAGGGGGCATGGGCGGGGGATTTCCCATGGAACTCTCTAAGGGCCCGGCGCCCTGTGTGGCCGGGGGAGTGCCCATGCCGTTCCTTGACCCCGCAGGACACTTGCATCCAGCAATAAGCAGCCCTCTGCCTCCACGGGGCACAAACACCTGGGCCCGGTGTGCGGGCACCTGCCGTACATGGAGGCAAACCCGCCGACCCCTCTGGCCCGAACCCACCACTGCGAAGATCCCCCTTTTCTTCCATCCGTAAAGGGGTCACGCTCGAGGACTGGAAGAACCTGGGGAGGCCCCCAGGAGGTGGCTTTTCTCCGAGCCGCGGCTGGCTGGTTTCGGGCCTATACTTGGGCCGCGCGTGCGCACTCAGGCTCCCCATCACAAGCCTTCCTCGGGTCACGGGACTCACCCTTGAGGTGTCTCCTGACCCACCCCTGAGGGGTCTCGTGACCCACCCCCTAGGGGTCACGTGACCCACCCCCGAGGGGTCACGTGACCCACCCCCGAGGGGTCTCGTGACCCACCCCCGAGGGGTCACGTGATCCACCCCCGAGGGGTCTCGTGACCCACCCCCGAGGGGTCACGTGACCCACCCCCGAGGGGTCACGTGACCCACCCCCGAGGGGTCTCGTGACCCACCCCCGAGGGGTCTCGTGACCCACCCCTGAGGGGTCACGTGACCCACCCCGAGGGGTCACATGACCCACCCCTGAGGGGTCACGTGACCCACCCTTTCGGGGTCACGTGACCCACCCCTGAGGGGTCACGTGACCCACCCTTGAGGAGTCTCGTAACCCACCCTTTTGGGGTCACGTGACCCGTCCTTGAGGGGTCCCGTGACCCACCCTTGGGAGGTCAGCTGCCCCACACTTGAGGGGTCACATGACCACCTTGAGAGGTCACAGCAGTTTTACAGGGTCCCTGCGCACCTGTTCGGGGAAACAGAAGCCCTCCCTGCCACTCAGAGGACCGCACCATTTCCCACAGGCCACACTGCCTAGCAGCACCTTCAGCCCCGCACAGACAGTGTGCTAAGGACAGACTTGGGTACCGGGGGCATGGGCGGGGGATTTCCCATGGAACTCTCTAAGGGCCCGGCGCCCTGTGTGGCCGGGGGAGTGCCCATGCCGTTCCTTGACCCCGCAGGACACTTGCATCCAGCAATAAGCAGCCCTCTGCCTCCACGGGGCACAAACACCTGGGCCCGGTGTGCGGGCACCTGGCGTACGTGGAGGCAAACCCGCCGACCCCTCTGGCCCGAACCCACCACTGCGAAGATCCCCCTTTTCTTCCATCCGTAAAGGGGTCACGCTTGAGGAGTGGAAGAACATGGGGAGGCCCCCAGGAGATGGCTTTTCTCCGAGCCGCGGCTGGCTCGTTTCGGGCCTATACGTGGGCCGCGCATGCGCACTCAGGCGCCCAAGCACACACCTCCCTCGGCTCACCTGACCCACCCTTTAGAGGTCACAGCAGTTCCACCGGGTCCCTGGGCACCTGTCCGTGGACACAGGAGCCCTCCCTGCCACCTAGAGGACCACGCGATTTCCGCTGGGGAACACTGCCCAGAAGCACTCCCAGCCTCCCACAGACACTGTGCGCAGGATAGACTTGTGGACCAGGGGCCTGGGCGGGGAATTTTCCAGGGAACTCTCTAAAGGCCAGGTGCCCTCTGTCGCCCTGGGAGTGCCCACGCCCTCCCTTAACCCTGCAGAACACTATCATCCAGCAATAAGGAGCCCTCTGCCTCCACGGGGCTCAAACACCTGGGCCCGTTGTGCGAGCACCTGGCGTACGTGCAGGCAAACCCGCAGACCCCTCTGGCCCGAACCCACCACTGCGAAGATCCCCCTTTTCTTCCATCCGTAAAGGGGTCCTCCTTGAGGAGAGGAGGAACATGGGGAGGCCCCCAGGAGATGGCTTTTCTCCGAGCCGCGGCTGGCTGGTTTCGGGCCTATACTTGGGCCGCGCGTGCGCACTCAGGCTCCCCACCACAAGCCTTCCTCGGGTCACGGGACTCACCCTCTAGGTGTCTCCTGACCCACCCCTGAGGGGTCTCGTGACCCACCCCCGAGGGGTCACGTGACCCACCCCCGAGGGGTCTCGTGACCCACCCCCGAGGGGTCACGTGACCCACCCCCGAGGGGTCACGTGACCCACCCCCCGAGGGGTCACGTGACCCAACCCTGAGGGGTCACGTGACCCACCCCTGAGGGGTCTCGTGACCCACCCCTGAGGGGTCACGTGACCCACCCCCGAGGGGTCACATGACCCACCCCCGAGTGGTCACGTGACCCACCCTTGAGGAGTCTCGTGACCCACCCTTTTGGGGTCACGTGACCCACCCTTGAGGAGTCTCCTGACCCACCCTTTTGGGGTCACGTGACCCGTCCTTGAGCGGTCTCGTGACCCACCCTTGAGGGGTCCCGTGACCCACCCTTGGGAGGTCAGCTGCCCCACACTCGAGGGGTCACATGACCACCTTGAGAGGTCACAGCAGTTTTACAGGGTCCCTGCGCACCTGTTCGGGGAAACAGAAGCCCTCCCTGCCACTCAGAGGACCGCACGATTTCCCACAGGCCACACTGCCTAGCAGCACCTTCAGCCCCGCACAGACAGTGTGCTAAGGACAGACTTGGGTACCGGGGGCATGGGCGGGGGATTTCCCATGGAACTCTCTAAGGGCCTGGCGCCCTGTGTGGCCGGGGGAGTGCCCATGCCGTTCCTTGACCCCGCAGGACACTTGCATCCAGCAATAAGCAGCCCTCTGCCTCCACGGGGCACAAACACCTGGGCCCGGTGTGCGGGCACCTGGCGTACGTGGAGGCAAACCCGCCGACCCCTCTGGCCCGAACCCACCACTGCGAAGATCCCCCTTTTCTTCCATCCGTAAAGGGGTCACGCTCGAGGATTGGAAGAACCTGGGGAGGCCCCCAGGAGGTGGCTTTTCTCCGAGCCGCGGCTGGCTGGTTTCGGGCTTATACGTGGGCCGCGCGTGCGCACTCAGGCTCCCCATCACAAGCCTTCCTCGGGTCACGGGACTCACCCTTGAGGTGTCTCCTGACCCACCCCTGAGGGGTCTCGTGACCCACCCCCGAGGGGTCACGTGATACACCCCCGAGGGTTCTCGTGACCCACCCCCGAGGGGTCACATGACCCACCCCTGAGGGGTCACGTGACACACCCTTTTAGGGTCACGTGACCCACCCCTGAGGGCTCACGTGACCCACCCTTGAGGAGTCTCGTGACCCACCCTTTTGGGGTCACGTGACCCGTCCTTGAGGGGTCCCGTGACCCACCCTTGGGAGGTCAGCTGCCCCACACTTGAGGGGTCACATGACCACCTTGAGAGGTCACAGCAGTTTTACAGGGTCCCTGCGCACCTGTTCGGGGAAACAGAAGCCCTCCCTGCCACTCAGAGGACCGCACCATTTCCCACAGGCCACACTGCCTAGCAGCACCTTCAGCCCCGCACAGACAGTGTGCTAAGGACAGACTTGGGTACCGGGGGCATGGGCGGGGGATTTCCCATGGAACTCTCTAAGGGCCCGGCGCCCTGTGTGGCCGGGGGAGTGCCCATGCCGTTCCTTGACCCCGCAGGACACTTGCATCCAGCAATAAGCAGCCCTCTGCCTCCACGGGGCACAAACACCTGGGCCCGGTGTGCGGGCACCTGGCGTACGTGGAGGCAAACCCGCCGACCCCTCTGGCCCGAACCCACCACTGCGAAGATTCCCCTTTTCTTCCATCCGTAAAGGGGTCACGCTTGAGGAGTGGAAGAACATGGGGAGGCCCCCAGGAGATGGCTTTTCTCCGAGCCGCGGCTGGCTCGTTTCGGGCCTATACGTGGGCCGCGCATGCGCACTCAGGCGCCCAAGCACACACCTCCCTCGGCTCACCTGACCCACCCTTTAGAGGTCACAGCAGTTCCACCGGGTCCCTGGGCACCTGTCCGTGGACACAGGAGCCCTCCCTGCCACCTAGAGGACCACGCGATTTCCACTGGGGAACACTGCCCAGAAGCACTCCCAGCCTCCCACAGACACTGTGCGCAGGATAGACTTGTGGACCAGGGGCCTGGGCGGGGAATTTTCCAGGGAACTCTCTAAAGGCCAGGTGCCCTCTGTCGCCCTGGGAGTGCCCACGCCCTCCCTTAACCCTGCAGAACACTATCATCCAGCAATAAGGAGCCCTCTGCCTCCACGGGGCTCAAACACCTGGGCCCGTTGTGCGAGCACCTGGCGTACGTGCAGGCAAACCCGCAGACCCCTCTGGCCCGAACCCACCACTGCGAAGATCCCCCTTTTCTTCCATCCGTAAAGGGGTCCTCCTTGAGGAGAGGAGGAACATGGGGAGGCCCCCAGGAGATGGCTTTTCTCCGAGCCGCGGCTGGCTGGTTTCGGGCCTATACTTGGGCCGCGCGTGCGCACTCAGGCTCCCCACCACGAGCCTTCCTCGGGTCACGGGACTCACCCTCTAGGTGTCTCCTGACCCACCCCTGAGGGGTCTCGTGACCCACCCCCGAGGGGTCACGTGACCCACCCTTTTGGGGTCTCGTGACCCACCCCCGAGGGGTCACGTGACCCACCCCGAGGGGTCACATGACCCACCCACGAGGGGTCACGTGACCCAACCCTGAGGGGTCACGTGACCCACCCCTGAGGGGTCTCGTGACCCACCCCTGAGGGGTCACGTGACCCACCCCCGAGGGGTCACATGACCCACCCGTGAGTGGTCACGTGACCCACCCTTGAGGAGTCTCGTGACCCACCGTTTTGGGGTCACGTGACCCACCCTTGAGGAGTCTCCTGACCCACCCTTTTGGGGTCACGTGACCCGTCCTTGAGCGGTCTCGTGACCCACCCCCGAGGGGTCACGTGACCCACCCCTGAGGGGTCTCGTGACCCACCCCCGAGGGGTCACGTGACCCACCCTTTTGGGGTCTCGTGACCCACCCCCGAGGGGTCACGTGACCCACCCCGGGGGGTCACGTGACCCACCCCCGAGGAGTAACGTGACCCACCCCCGAGGGGTCACATGACCCACCCCTGAGGGGTCACGTGACCCACCCCCGGGGGGTCACGTGACCCACCCCCGAGGAGTAACGTGACCCACCCCCGAGGGGTCACATGACCCACCCCTGAGGGGTCACGTGACCCACCCCCGAGGGGTCACATGACCCACCCCTGAGTGGTCACGTGACCCACCCTTGAGGAGTCTCGTGACCCACCCTTTTGGGGTCACGTGACCCACCCTTGAGGAGTCTCCTGACCCACCCTTTTGGGGTCACGTGACCCGTCCTTGAGCGGTCTCGTGACCCACCCTTGAGGGGTCCCGTGACCCACCCTTGGGAGGTCAGCTGCCCCACACTCGAGGGGTCACATGACCACCTTGAGAGGTCACAGCAGTTTTACAGGGTCCCTGCGCACCTGTTCGGGGAAACAGAAGCCCTCCCTGCCACTCAGAGGACCGCACGATTTCCCACAGGCCACACTGCCTAGCAGCACCTTCAGCCCCGCACAGACAGTGTGCTAAGGACAGACTTGGGTACAGGGGGCATGGGCGGGGGATTTCCCATGGAACTCTCTAAGGGCCCGGCGCCCTGTGTGGCCGGGGGAGTGCCCATGCCGTTCCTTGACCCCGCAGGACACTTGCATCCAGCAATAAGCAGCCCTCTGCCTCCACGGGGCACAAACACCTGGGCCCGGTGTGCGGGCACCTGCCGTACATGGAGGCAAACCCGCCGACCCCTCTGGCCCGAACCCACCACTGCGAAGATCCCCCTTTTCTTCCATCCGTAAAGGGGTCACGCTCGAGGACTGGAAGAACCTGGGGAGGCCCCCAGGAGGTGGCTTTTCTCCGAGCCGCGGCTGGCTGGTTTCGGGCCTATACTTGGGCCGCGCGTGCGCACTCAGGCTCCCCATCACAAGCCTTCCTCGGGTCACGGGACTCACCCTTGAGGTGTCTCCTGACCCACCCCTGAGGGGTCTCGTGACCCACCCCCTAGGGGTCACGTGACCCACCCCCGAGGGGTCACGTGACCCACCCCCGAGGGGTCTCGTGACCCACCCCCGAGGGGTCACGTGATCCACCCCCGAGGGGTCTCGTGACCCACCCCCGAGGGGTCACGTGACCCACCCCCGAGGGGTCACGTGACCCACCCCCGAGGGGTCTCGTGACCCACCCCCGAGGGGTCACGTGATCCACTCCCGAGGGGTCTCGTGACCCACCCCTGAGGGGTCACGTGACCCACCCCGAGGGGTCACATGACCCACCCCTGAGGGGTCACGTGACCCACCCTTTCGGGGTCACGTGACCCACCCCTGAGGGGTCACGTGACCCACCCTTGAGGAGTCTCGTAACCCACCCTTTTGGGGTCACGTGACCCGTCCTTGAGGGGTCCCGTGACCCACCCTTGGGAGGTCAGCTGCCCCACACTTGAGGGGTCACATGACCACCTTGAGAGGTCACAGCAGTTTTACAGGGTCCCTGCGCACCTGTTCGGGGAAACAGAAGCCCTCCCTGCCACTCAGAGGACCGCACCATTTCCCACAGGCCACACTGCCTAGCAGCACCTTCAGCCCCGCACAGACAGTGTGCTAAGGACAGACTTGGGTACCGGGGGCATGGGCGGGGGATTTCCCATGGAACTCTCTAAGGGCCCGGCGCCCTGTGTGGCCGGGGGAGTGCCCATGCCGTTCCTTGACCCCGCAGGACACTTGCATCCAGCAATAAGCAGCCCTCTGCCTCCACGGGGCACAAACACCTGGGCCCGGTGTGCGGGCACCTGGCGTACGTGGAGGCAAACCCGCCGACCCCTCTGGCCCGAACCCACCACTGCGAAGATCCCCCTTTTCTTCCATCCGTAAAGGGGTCACGCTTGAGGAGTGGAAGAACATGGGGAGGCCCCCAGGAGATGGCTTTTCTCCGAGCCGCGGCTGGCTCGTTTCGGGCCTATACGTGGGCCGCGCATGCGCACTCAGGCGCCCAAGCACACACCTCCCTCGGCTCACCTGACCCACCCTTTAGAGGTCACAGCAGTTCCACCGGGTCCCTGGGCACCTGTCCGTGGACACAGGAGCCCTCCCTGCCACCTAGAGGACCACGCGATTTCCGCTGGGGAACACTGCCCAGAAGCACTCCCAGCCTCCCACAGACACTGTGCGCAGGATAGACTTGTGGACCAGGGGCCTGGGCGGGGAATTTTCCAGGGAACTCTCTAAAGGCCAGGTGCCCTCTGTCGCCCTGGGAGTGCCCACGCCCTCCCTTAACCCTGCAGAACACTATCATCCAGCAATAAGGAGCCCTCTGCCTCCACGGGGCTCAAACACCTGGGCCCGTTGTGCGAGCACCTGGCGTACGTGCAGGCAAACCCGCAGACCCCTCTGGCCCGAACCCACCACTGCGAAGATCCCCCTTTTCTTCCATCCGTAAAGGGGTCCTCCTTGAGGAGAGGAGGAACATGGGGAGGCCCCCAGGAGATGGCTTTTCTCCGAGCCGCGGCTGGCTGGTTTCGGGCCTATACTTGGGCCGCGCGTGCGCACTCAGGCTCCCCACCACAAGCCTTCCTCGGGTCACGGGACTCACCCTCTAGGTGTCTCCTGACCCACCCCTGAGGGGTCTCGTGACCCACCCCCGAGGGGTCACGTGACCCACCCCCGAGGGGTCTCGTGACCCACCCCCGAGGGGTCACGTGACCCACCCCCGAGGGGTCACGTGACCCACCCCCCGAGGGGTCACGTGACCCAACCCTGAGGGGTCACGTGACCCACCCCTGAGGGGTCTCGTGACCCACCCCTGAGGGGTCACGTGACCCACCCCCGAGGGGTCACATGACCCACCCCCGAGTGGTCACGTGACCCACCCTTGAGGAGTCTCGTGACCCACCCTTTTGGGGTAACGTGACCCACCCTTGAGGAGTCTCCTGACCCACCCTTTTGGGGTCACGTGACCCGTCCTTGAGCGGTCTCGTGACCCACCCTTGAGGGGTCCCGTGACCCACCCTTGGGAGGTCAGCTGCCCCACACTCGAGGGGTCACATGACCACCTTGAGAGGTCACAGCAGTTTTACAGGGTCCCTGCGCACCTGTTCGGGGAAACAGAAGCCCTCCCTGCCACTCAGAGGACCGCACGATTTCCCACAGGCCACACTGCCTAGCAGCACCTTCAGCCCCGCACAGACAGTGTGCTAAGGACAGACTTGGGTACCGGGGGCATGGGCCGGGGATTTCCCATGGAACTCTCTAAGGGCCTGGCGCCCTGTGTGGCCGGGGGAGTGCCCATGCCGTTCCTTGACCCCGCAGGACACTTGCATCCAGCAATAAGCAGCCCTCTGCCTCCACGGGGCACAAACACCTGGGCCCGGTGTGCGGGCACCTGGCGTACGTGGAGGCAAACCCGCCGACCCCTCTGGCCCGAACCCACCACTGCGAAGATCCCCCTTTTCTTCCATCCGTAAAGGGGTCACGCTCGAGGATTGGAAGAACCTGGGGAGGCCCCCAGGAGGTGGCTTTTCTCCGAGCCGCGGCTGGCTGGTTTCGGGCTTATACGTGGGCCGCGCGTGCGCACTCAGGCTCCCCATCACAAGCCTTCCTCGGGTCACGGGACTCACCCTTGAGGTGTCTCCTGACCCACCCCTGAGGGGTCTCGTGACCCACCCCCGAGGGGTCACGTGATACACCCCCGAGGGTTCTCGTGACCCACCCCCGAGGGGTCACATGACCCACCCCTGAGGGGTCACGTGACACACCCTTTTAGGGTCACGTGACCCACTCCTGAGGGCTCACGTGACCCACCCTTGAGGAGTCTCGTGACCCACCCTTTTGGGGTCACGTGACCCGTCCTTGAGGGGTCCCGTGACCCACCCTTGGGAGGTCAGCTGCCCCACACTTGAGGGGTCACATGACCACCTTGAGAGGTCACAGCAGTTTTACAGGGTCCCTGCGCACCTGTTCGGGGAAACAGAAGCCCTCCCTGCCACTCAGAGGACCGCACCATTTCCCACAGGCCACACTGCCTAGCAGCACCTTCAGCCCCGCACAGACAGTGTGCTAAGGACAGACTTGGGTACCGGGGGCATGGGCGGGGGATTTCCCATGGAACTCTCTAAGGGCCCGGCGCCCTGTGTGGCCGGGGGAGTGCCCATGCCGTTCCTTGACCCCGCAGGACACTTGCATCCAGCAATAAGCAGCCCTCTGCCTCCACGGGGCACAAACACCTGGGCCCGGTGTGCGGGCACCTGGCGTACGTGGAGGCAAACCCGCCGACCCCTCTGGCCCGAACCCACCACTGCGAAGATTCCCCTTTTCTTCCATCCGTAAAGGGGTCACGCTTGAGGAGTGGAAGAACATGGGGAGGCCCCCAGGAGATGGCATTTCTCCGAGCCGCGGCTGGCTCGTTTCGGGCCTATACGTGGGCCGCGCATGCGCACTCAGGCGCCCAAGCACACACCTCCCTCGGCTCACCTGACCCACCCTTTAGAGGTCACAGCAGTTCCACCGGGTCCCTGGGCACCTGTCCGTGGACACAGGAGCCCTCCCTGCCACCTAGAGGACCACGCGATTTCCACTGGGGAACACTGCCCAGAAGCACTCCCAGCCTCCCACAGACACTGTGCGCAGGATAGACTTGTGGACCAGGGGCCTGGGCGGGGAATTTTCCAGGGAACTCTCTAAAGGCCAGGTGCCCTCTGTCGCCCTGGGAGTGCCCACGCCCTCCCTTAACCCTGCAGAACACTATCATCCAGCAATAAGGAGCCCTCTGCCTCCACGGGGCTCAAACACCTGGGCCCGTTGTGCGAGCACCTGGCGTACGTGCAGGCAAACCCGCAGACCCCTCTGGCCCGAACCCACCACTGCGAAGATCCCCCTTTTCTTCCATCCGTAAAGGGGTCCTCCTTGAGGAGAGGAGGAACATGGGGAGGCCCCCAGGAGATGGCTTTTCTCCGAGCCGCGGCTGGCTGGTTTCGGGCCTATACTTGGGCCGCGCGTGCGCACTCAGGCTCCCCACCACGAGCCTTCCTCGGGTCACGGGACTCACCCTCTAGGTGTCTCCTGACCCACCCCTGAGGGGTCTCGTGACCCACCCCCGAGGGGTCACGTGACCCACCCTTTTGGGGTCTCGTGACCCACCCCCGAGGGGTCACGTGACCCACCCCGAGGGGTCACATGACCCACCCACGAGGGGTCACGTGACCCAACCCTGAGGGGTCACGTGACCCACCCCTGAGGGGTCTCGTGACCCACCCCTGAGGGGTCACGTGACCCACCCCCGAGGGGTCACATGACCCACCCATGAGTGGTCACGTGACCCACCCTTGAGGAGTCTCGTGACCCACCGTTTTGGGGTCACGTGACCCACCCTTGAGGAGTCTCCTGACCCACCCTTTTGGGGTCACGTGACCCGTCCTTGAGCGGTCTCGTGACCCACCCCCGAGGGGTCACGTGACCCACCCCTGAGGGGTCTCGTGACCCACCCCCGAGGGGTCACGTGACCCACCCTTTTGGGGTCTCGTGACCCACCCCCCAGGGGTCACGTGACCCACCCCGGGGGGTCACGTGACCCACCCCCGAGGAGTAACGTGACCCACCCCCGAGGGGTCACATGACCCACCCCTGAGGGGTCACGTGACCCACCCCCGGGGGGTCACGTGACCCACCCCCGAGGAGTAACGTGACCCACCCCCGAGGGGTCACATGACCCACCCCTGAGGGGTCACGTGACCCACCCCCGAGGGGTCACATGACCCACCCCTGAGTGGTCACGTGACCCACCCTTGAGGAGTCTCGTGACCCACCCTTTTGGGGTCACGTGACCCACCCTTGAGGAGTCTCCTGACCCACCCTTTTGGGGTCACGTGACCCGTCCTTGAGCGGTCTCGTGACCCACCCTTGAGGGGTCCCGTGACCCACCCTTGGGAGGTCAGCTGCCCCACACTCGAGGGGTCACATGACCACCTTGAGAGGTCACAGCAGTTTTACAGGGTCCCTGCGCACCTGTTCGGGGAAACAGAAGCCCTCCCTGCCACTCAGAGGACCGCACGATTTCCCACAGGCCACACTGCCTAGCAGCACCTTCAGCCCCGCACAGACAGTGTGCTAAGGACAGACTTGGGTACAGGGGGCATGGGCGGGGGATTTCCCATGGAACTCTCTAAGGGCCCGGCGCCCTGTGTGGCCGGGGGAGTGCCCATGCCGTTCCTTGACCCCGCAGGACACTTGCATCCAGCAATAAGCAGCCCTCTGCCTCCACGGGGCACAAACACCTGGGCCCGGTGTGCGGGCACCTGCCGTACATGGAGGCAAACCCGCCGACCCCTCTGGCCCGAACCCACCACTGCGAAGATCCCCCTTTTCTTCCATCCGTAAAGGGGTCACGCTCGAGGACTGGAAGAACCTGGGGAGGCCCCCAGGAGGTGGCTTTTCTCCGAGCCGCGGCTGGCTGGTTTCGGGCCTATACTTGGGCCGCGCGTGCGCACTCAGGCTCCCCATCACAAGCCTTCCTCGGGTCACGGGACTCACCCTTGAGGTGTCTCCTGACCCACCCCTGAGGGGTCTCGTGACCCACCCCCTAGGGGTCACGTGACCCACCCCCGAGGGGTCACGTGACCCACCCCCGAGGGGTCTCGTGACCCACCCCCGAGGGGTCACGTGATCCACCCCCGAGGGGTCTCGTGACCCACCCCCGAGGGGTCACGTGACCCACCCCCGAGGGGTCACGTGACCCACCCCCGAGGGGTCTCGTGACCCACCCCCGAGGGGTCACGTGATCCACTCCCGAGGGGTCTCGTGACCCACCCCTGAGGGGTCACGTGACCCACCCCGAGGGGTCACATGACCCACCCCTGAGGGGTCACGTGACCCACCCTTTCGGGGTCACGTGACCCACCCCTGAGGGGTCACGTGACCCACCCTTGAGGAGTCTCGTAACCCACCCTTTTGGGGTCACGTGACCCGTCCTTGAGGGGTCCCGTGACCCACCCTTGGGAGGTCAGCTGCCCCACACTTGAGGGGTCACATGACCACCTTGAGAGGTCACAGCAGTTTTACAGGGTCCCTGCGCACCTGTTCGGGGAAACAGAAGCCCTCCCTGCCACTCAGAGGACCGCACCATTACCCACAGGCCACACTGCCTAGCAGCACCTTCAGCCCCGCACAGACAGTGTGCTAAGGACAGACTTGGGTACCGGGGGCATGGGCGGGGGATTTCCCATGGAACTCTCTAAGGGCCCGGCGCCCTGTGTGGCCGGGGGAGTGCCCATGCCGTTCCTTGACCCCGCAGGACACTTGCATCCAGCAATAAGCAGCCCTCTGCCTCCACGGGGCACAAACACCTGGGCCCGGTGTGCGGGCACCTGGCGTACGTGGAGGCAAACCCGCCGACCCCTCTGGCCCGAACCCACCACTGCGAAGATCCCCCTTTTCTTCCATCCGTAAAGGGGTCACGCTTGAGGAGTGGAAGAACATGGGGAGGCCCCCAGGAGATGGCTTTTCTCCGAGCCGCGGCTGGCTCGTTTCGGGCCTATACGTGGGCCGCGCATGCGCACTCAGGCGCCCAAGCACACACCTCCCTCGGCTCACCTGACCCACCCTTTAGAGGTCACAGCAGTTCCACCGGGTCCCTGGGCACCTGTCCGTGGACACAGGAGCCCTCCCTGCCACCTAGAGGACCACGCGATTTCCGCTGGGGAACACTGCCCAGAAGCACTCCCAGCCTCCCACAGACACTGTGCGCAGGATAGACTTGTGGACCAGGGGCCTGGGCGGGGAATTTTCCAGGGAACTCTCTAAAGGCCAGGTGCCCTCTGTCGCCCTGGGAGTGCCCACGCCCTCCCTTAACCCTGCAGAACACTATCATCCAGCAATAAGGAGCCCTCTGCCTCCACGGGGCTCAAACACCTGGGCCCGTTGTGCGAGCACCTGGCGTACGTGCAGGCAAACCCGCAGACCCCTCTGGCCCGAACCCACCACTGCGAAGATCCCCCTTTTCTTCCATCCGTAAAGGGGTCCTCCTTGAGGAGAGGAGGAACATGGGGAGGCCCCCAGGAGATGGCTTTTCTCCGAGCCGCGGCTGGCTGGTTTCGGGCCTATACTTGGGCCGCGCGTGCGCACTCAGGCTCCCCACCACAAGCCTTCCTCGGGTCACGGGACTCACCCTCTAGGTGTCTCCTGACCCACCCCTGAGGGGTCTCGTGACCCACCCCCGAGGGGTCACGTGACCCACCCCTGAGGGGTCTCGTGACCCACCCTTTTGGGGTCACGTGACCCACCCTTTTGGGGTCTCGTGACCCACCCCCGAGGGGTCACGTGACCCACCCCTGAGGGGTCTGGTGACCCACCCCTGAAGGGTCACGTGACCCACCCCCGAGGGGTCACATGACCCACCCCTGAGGGGTCACGTGACCCACCCTTTTGTGGTCACGTGACCCACCCCTGAGGGGTCACGTGACCCACCCTTTTGGGGTCACGTGGCCCACCCCTGAGGGGTCACGTGACCCACCCTTTTGGGTCACGTAACCCGTCCTTGAGGGGTCCCGTGACCCACCCTTGGGAGGTCAGCTGCCCCACACTTGAGGGGTCACATGACCACCTTGAGAGGTCACAGCAGTTTTACAGGGTCCCTGCGCACCTGTTCGGGGAAACAGAAGCCCTCCCTGCCACTCAGAGGACCGCACCATTTCCCACAGGCCACACTGCCTAGCAGCACCTTCAGCCCCGCACAGACAGTGTGCTAAGGACAGACTTGGGTACCGGGGGCATGGGCGGGGGATTTCCATGGAACTCTCTAAGGGCCCGGCGCCCTGTGTGGCCGGGGGAGTGCCCATGCCGTTCCTTGACCCCGCAGGACACTTGCATCCAGCAATAAGCAGCCCTCTGCCTCCACGGGGCACAAACACCTGGGCCCGGTGTGCGGGCACCTGGCGTACGTGGAGGCAAACCCGCCGACCCCTCTGGCCCGAACCCAGCACTGCGAAGATCCCCCTTTTCTTCCATCCGTAAAGGGGTCACGCTCGAGGATTGCAAGAACCTGGGGAGGCCCCCAGGAGGTGGCTTTTCTCCGAGCCGCGGCTGGCTGGTTTCGGGCCTATACGTGGGCCGCGCGTGCGCTCTCAGGCTCCCCATCACAAGCCTTCCTCGGGTCACGGGACTCACCCTAGAGGTGTCTCCTGACCCACCCCTGAGGGGTCTCGTGACCCACCCCCGAGGGGTCACGTGACCCACCCCCGAGGGGTCTCGTGACCCACCCTCGAGGGGTCACGTGACCCACCCCCGAGGGGTCTCGTGACCCACCCCCGAGGGGTCACGTGACCCAGCCTTTTGGGGTCACGTGACCCACCCCCGAGGGGTCTCGTGACCCACCCCCGAGGGGTCACGTGCCCCACCCCCGAGGGGTCACATGACCCACCCCTGAGGGGTCTCGTGACCCACCCCTGAGGGGTCACGTGACCCACCCCTGAGGGGTCACGTGACCCACCCTTGAGGAGTCTCGTGACCCACCCTTTTGGGGTCACGTGACCCGTCCTTGAGGGGTCCCGTGACCCACCCTTGGGAGGTCAGCTGCCCCAAGCTTGAGGGGTCACATGACCACCTTGAGAGGTCACAGCAGTTTTACAGGGTCCCTGCGCACCTGTTCGGGGAAACAGAAGCCCTCCCTGCCACTCAGAGGTCCGCACGATTTCCCACAGGCCACACTGCCTAGCAGCACCTTCAGCCCCGCACAGACAGTGTGCTAAGGACAGACTTGGGTACCGGGGGCATGGGCGGGGGATTTCCCATGGAACTCTCTAAGGGCCCGGCGCCCTGTGTGGCCGGGGGAGTGCCCATGCCGTTCCTTGACCCCGCAGGACACTTGCATCCAGCAATAAGCAGCCCTCTGCCTCCATGGGGCACAAACACCTGGGCCCGGTGTGCGGGCACCTGGCGTACGTGCAGGCAAACCCGCAGACCCCTCTGGCCCGAACCCACCACTGCGAAGATCCCGCTTTTCTTCCATCCGTAAAGGGGTCACGCTCGAGGAGTGGAAGAACCTGGGGAGGCCCCCAGGAGGTGGCTTTTCTCCGAGCCGCGGCTGGCTGGTTTCGGGCCTATACATGGGCCGCACGTGCGCACTCAGGCTCCCCACCACAAGCCTCCCTCGGGTCACGGGACTCACCCTTGAGATGTCTCCTGACCCACCCCTGAGGGGTCTCGTGACCCACCCCCAAGGGGTCACGTGACCCGACCCTGAGGGGTCACGTGACCCACCCCCGAGGGGTCACGCGACCCACCCCTGAGGGGTTACGTGACCCACCCAGGAGGGGTCTCCTGACCCACCCAGGAGGGGTCACGTAACCCACCCCTGAGGGATCCCGTGACCCACCCTTGAGGGGTCTCGTGACCCACCCTTGAGGGGTCCCATGACCCACCCTTGAGGGGTCTCGTGACCCACCCCTGAGGGGTCACGTGACCCACCCAGGAGGGGTCTCCTGACCCAACCAGGAGGGGTCACGTGACCCACCCCTGAGGGATCCCGTGACCCACCCTTGAGGGGTCTCGTGACCCACCCTTGAGGGGTCCCATGACCCACCCTTGAGGGGTCTCCTGACCCACCTCTGAGGGGTTACGTTACCCACCCCTGAGGGGTCTCGTGACCCACCCCTGAGGGTCACGTGACCCACCCAGGAGGGGTCTCCTGACCCACCCAGGAGGGGTCACGTGACCCACCCCCGAGGGGTCACGTGACCCACCCCCGAGGGGTCACGTGACCCACCCAGGAGGGGTCTCCTGACCCACCCCTGAGGGGTCACGTGACCCACCCCTGACGGGTCACTTGACCCACCCCTGAGGGGTCTCGTGACCCACCCAGGAGGGGTCTCCTGACCCACCCCTGAGGGGTCACGTGACCCACCCCTGAGGGGTCACAAGACCCACCCTTTTGGGGTCACGTGACCCACCCTTAAGGGGTCACGTGACCCACGTCTGAGGGGTCACGTGACCTACCCTTTTGGGGTCACGTGACCCACCCTTGAGGGGTCCCGTGACCCACCCTTGAGGGATCCCGTGACCCACCCTTGAGGGGTCTCGTGACCCACCCTTGAGGGGTCCCGTGACCCACCCTTGAGGGGTCTCGTGACCCACCTCTGAGGGGTCACGTTACCCACCCCTGAGGGGTCTCGCGACCCACCCTGAGGGGTCAGGTGACCCACCCCTGAGGACTCTCGTGACCCACCCCTGGGGGGTCAAGTGACCCACCCCTGAGGGGTCCCGTGACCCACCCTTGAGGGGTCTCGTGACCCACCCTTGAGGGGTCCGGTGACCCACCCCTGAGGGGTCTCATGACCCACCCCTGAGGGGTCTCGTGACCCACACCGGAGGGGTCACGTGACCCACCCCTGAGGGATCCCGTGACCCACCCTTGAGGGGTCAGGTGACCCACCCCTGAGGACTCTCGTGACCCACCCCTGGGGTGTCACGTGACCCACCCCTGAGGGGTCTCGTGACCCACCCCTGAGGGGTCACGTGACCGACGTCTGAGGCGTCACGTGACCCCCGCCTGAGGGGTCTCCTGACCCACCCCTGAGGGGTCTTGTGACCCACCCCTGAGGGGCACGTGACCCACCCCTGAGGGGTCATGTGATCCACCCTTTTGAGGTCACGTGACCCACCCTTGAGCGGTCACATGACCCACCTTGAGAGGTCATAGCAGTTTTACAGGGTCCCTGCGCACCTGTTCGGGGAAACAGGAGCCCTCCCTGCCACCTAGAGGACCACGCGATTTCCGCTGGGGAACACTGCCCAGAAGCACTCCCAGCCTCGCACAGACACTGTGCGCAGGATAGACTTGTGGACCAGGGGCCTGGGCGGGGAATTTTCCAGGGAACTCTCTAAAGGCCAGGTGCCCTCTGTCGCCCTGGGAGTGCCCACGCCCTCCCTTCACCCTGCAGGACACTTTCATCCAGCAATAAGCAGCCCTCTGCCTCCACGGGGCTCAAACACCTGGGCCCGGTTTGTGGGCACCTGGCGTACGTGGAGGCAAACCCGCAGACCCCTCTGGCCCGAACCCACCACTGCGAAGATCCCCCTTTTCTTCCATCCGTAAAGGGGTCCTCCTTGAGGAGTGGAGGAACATGGGGAGGCCCGCAGGAGATGGCTTTTCTCCGAGCCGCAGCTGGCTCGTTTCGGGCC
This sequence comes from Desmodus rotundus, assembly GCF_022682495.2. Classification (NCBI taxonomy): domain Eukaryota; kingdom Metazoa; phylum Chordata; class Mammalia; order Chiroptera; family Phyllostomidae; genus Desmodus; species Desmodus rotundus. The sequence goes on from NC_071399.1 coordinate 71,899, forward strand.
TATGCGTGGGCCGCGAGTGCGCACTCAGGCTCCCCACCACAAGCCTCCCTCGGGTCATGGGACTCACCCATGAGGGGTCTGGTGACCCACCCCGAGGGGTGTCATGACCCACCCCTGAGGGGTCTCGTGACCCACCCCTGAGAGGTCTCATGACCCACCCCTGAGGGGTCTCGTGACCCACCCCTGAGGGGTCTCGTGACCCACTCCTGAGGGGTCACGAGACCCACCCCTGAGGGGTCTCGTGACCCACCCTTGACGGGTCTCGTGACCCACCCCTGAGGGGTCTCGTGACCCACCCCTGAGCTAACAAAAAGAATTTTTCTAGCTCCTCACATTACCTCACATCTTTCTATTTCCTTTCTAGCTTTAACTATTTCTATGTCATATACAGCTACCAAATGGAATAATCATTACTGCGGGAGAGCGAGTTTACCTTCATAACTCATGAGAATCAACGGAAAAGTATCACAAATGGAATTTAGTGCAGTGATGGGGAAATAACATGCAGAAGTAAACATGTAGAAATAGTAAATTAAAGATATAATTTACTATGTATATCTTACTGTGGGTCCATTTAGTGTGGATTGTGACCCCACTTGAAGGAGTATGGGGTCCTTTGACATCACCTCTGGGTAGTGGGACTGTGTGGAGGACTCGAGCCTGAGAGATTGGGGGTGCTGGAGTCCTGTGCATGCTGGGAGGGGTCTCACCTGGGAGAGCAGGCTCCAGACACATCCGCTCTGGGTCCACGTCTTCAGTTCTTAGGACTGAGAAGATTGTCTTCCTGAGCAATCAAAGACCTGATCAAAACAACATGAAACAGAAACATGTTTTCCGGAAACATTGTATCTTTCCTGTATGGGCAGAAAATGTCTCACACTACAGTACCTGGTGCTGCACAATACAGGGAAACTGTGCCATTTGACAAAGTAAAACAGAACCAAACTGTGCCTCTACATCAGCTTACTTTTCACATTTACACGCATTTACTTAATTACATTTATTCCACAAGTGGCACACACAAGGCCCGCAGTCTGAATCCAGCTGCCACCTTGTTTTATCCAGCCTGGCACCTTGTTTCTACCCAGCAGCAGGGTCGAGCTCCTTGCCCCTGGCTAAGGAGCAGTTACATTTAAACAGTCCTAAAGTTATATTCGGCCCTTTGAAGGCAACCGAGAGGCTGATGTGGCCCCCGGTGAAAATGAGTTTGACACCCCTCATTCCTATCTGATTCAGCTGAACCATATATAAAACTTCCTCTCTCTGCATTTTCCTTCACAGACCTTCTACCAATTTCCTTTTTACATTCACTTTTTGTCCTGCTTTCCCTCTGCCTCATTCTAGAACAACCAGCCTCTCTCAAGACAAAATTAATTCCCTTTCTCTGAAAAATACATGCCCAGACCTCATGCCTTTTTGTTCAATCACAACGTATCTTGTTTTTCTCTTATACAAAGTTCTATTCTCCATTGTTGTCTTTCTGTACCTTTAATTAGAATTCTTAACTTTTTTTTAAAAGCCTTAATTCCTAGTGAAAATTAAGAGTAAGAAATCGTGGATTCTGTTACACCAGTATTCTTTAGATTGATATTTATAAACAAATTCAATCACTTCTAGAGATATATTTATTCACAGTACAAATTTCTAATATTCCACAAGACATGTTTACTAAAAGTATCGAATATCCTTAATTCCGCTATAATTTGTGGCAAAACACAAATAACCCCGAGTTCCATCAGCCTACCCCTCACCCAAACTCTCACTGCCTCACACCCCACAGAAACCTAAACATCCACGATTTTCCACAATGGGCCGACCTCTGCTGGTCCTCTGCAGACCGACCTTCCCTCTGCCTGGCCTGCTTGTCCAGGTCCCAGAGGATGCCGCCCCCGGGCTGCTGAAGCCACTTAAACCCTCTCAGCGAAAAGAAAGCAAGTCACACGAAGCCACAACATGCTTCCTGACTGGACACGGCTGTCCTGGGTGCCCGCCAGAGGCCACCACCTCATACAGGTGCCCAAGTGCCATGTGGGTCAGAGAGGTAGCTGGGGCGCCCCCGCCAGAGGGGCTGTGCAGTCCGCACCTCACAGTTCAAGGGCGGGCCCCAGGGTCCCCTTCCAGCCATCCTGCTTACATCCATTACATTTGGGGGATGTCCAGCAGAAATGGGGCCACATATCCGTAACTTCTCCTAAAATAGTTACAATACGATCGGAAAGTACAAACCCACGAAGAAATGAAGCGTCTTGTGTCCACGTCACTCACCACTGGAAAATCAGGAAGAAAGCCCCGAACGCTGTGGTCCCAATTGCTCAGCAAGTCACAGCTCCGAGAACTTCCACACCCAGTCACTCCTGGCAAGAAAGGTTCAAACTGAGCAAGGGGGGCGGGGGGGGGGGCGGGGAGTCATTATCCTCTGACACTTTCTACCTGATTCCTCCAGACCATGTGGGACCCGTCCAATTTGGTTACAATATCAACGTTAGCTTTCGTGTTTAGGGAAAACTGGTCACTGTGGCTACAGCAAAGAAGACCCTCTCCGTCAATCATGTCACTTGATCGGGCCAGAACTGTCCCCAAACTCTGTCTCAGCCCTTCCCCTGGCCGAGCACGCAGTGAACACCAGAGTCCCCGGGGGCAGTGTCCGCTCAGACAGGGCCGTTTCTCTCACCAGGGACATTTCTGATGTATAAACGCTGACTCTCCCTACTGGCACCCGAACAGCCAAAGAAAGGTCTGGAGAGAAAAGCGCGGGTGTAACGAGCCTGCTGCCCGGAGGCCACCCGTGTGCGCGGGTCCCTGACTCGGGCGTCCAGAGCCTCCGCGTCTGCACGTGGGGTCCAGCGACCCCCTCCCTGTTGTCGCACCGCGGAAAACGGGTGAATTCCTTCGCTCCTTCACAACAGTCCCCGGACGCCGGTTTTCCCGTTTTTTCTTCTTTCGTAACCGGGAGAGAGAGGTTTGAGCTCGGCGGTCTTGGAGAGCGCACCCGTGTGAATCCTCCGCAAGCCCCCGGACCCGCGCTGCGCCCCGCGGGCCCGAGACAGGCCAGAGGCCGGGTGCGCAGCGTCGTCCGCGGTGAAGGTGCTCCACTGCGCTCTCCTCTCCTTCCCACCGGGGAGAGGACCCCGCAAAGCTGTGTTAGCGCGCGACTCCGTGTCGCGTCTCCCGCCCCATCGCCCTCCCCCCAAACCATCCTGGAGTCTCGCATGGTCTCCGTCACCTACTCCCACCCGCAGGTCCCGGTCCCCAAACCTCCGTTCTCTGCGTTCCAGCAGAATTCCGTGAGGGTCCTTCCCCCTCCTGCTCCCAAAGTAACCCGCTCAAACCTCCCCCAGGCGGCTCCGGTGCAACACTATCCGGCGCGCACCGCTCCGCGCACCAGGGTCCGGTCCTCTCTCCAGACACGCGTCGCCCATCCCCTCTCCCCCGGGCTTTGCCCCCGAGCCCCGACTCCGACCCTCCGGGACCTCACCCAGCCCACACCTCCGCGGCCCCAGCGCCCCTCCCGGCACCGCCTGGGCCTATTTTTAAGCTGGAGCCGCACCGGGCAGCATCCGGGTGACTCTTCCCTCGAAGTTCCCGGACGGACATCGCGCGCGCCCCCCTCCACTCTCTGCCTGCAGACCTTCGCCCCGCCGCCCCTCTGACACCCCTCCGCGTCCGAGCACAGACCGCAACTCCGCCCACGCGGGTTCCTCCGCGCGGCACTTCCCGGTCCTTCGGCCGCTGGGAGGAAAGAGAGGGGACGTCGGGACAAAGCGGGGACAGGCTGCGGTCTGAGAAGGGCTCCGGGACCGGGCGGCTAGTACGGCGACCACGCCGCAGGGAGGCCGGACTGAGCGCAGTTCACACAGGACAACCCGCCCCCCCCTCCCCCCGCCCCGCCTTGGGCCGCGGAGAACTCGGACCGGCCGCCACGCTGCTCTGGGACAAACTGGTGGCGCACGTGTTTCTCTCAGGAGGCCACTCTCGGGGTCCGGGTTGCGGAGGTCGTCCTTTCGCGCATTCAGTGGTTGCTCTCTCGCTGCCCAGGATGCGGCAGCAAGAAGCGCTTTTCTGCGTGAACTACACACAGGCGTTACTCCCAAGATGCACACTAGGTGGCAGCGGAGTGCAACATTTTATGATGTGCGGGCAGTTGTCCTCCACTAGTTAGTTAAACACTACATGGTAGCAGAGAAAAAGTTTTCTGGCAACTTCCTCTTAGGTGCTGTTCTCAAGACGCACGGGAAGTAGCAGATCTTTTCCTGGTGGCCTCCACTCCACTTTTATTCCCACGGTGCACACTAGCAGCAGAAAAGAGCGTTTCCTGATTAGTTCCACTCAGGTGCTATTCTCAAGGTGCACACGAGAGGGCAGCAGAGAATAGTTTTTCCCCCAGTAACATCGACTGAAGTATTACTAAAAAGTGCCCACGAGGTGGCAGCAAAGACCACATTTTCCTTGCTAAGGGCCTTGTTTCCTTTGTATTAAAATGAGAATCCAAAAACATGGCAAGAGAATCCAGACTTGCTAATAAGCTCACTTTGATACGATTCCTATTTTAAGCCCATCACGTGCTTCGTTTTACCTTTTGCTCTCATTTGCTAGATGAGGCAGGAACATTTGTCATCTGCATCTTACAGGTATTTAAACTGAAGGCTCATTCTAACACAGTTCAAAGTCCAGAGCCCAGGCCTAAACGGGCCAGAAGAGCAGGCACGGACATAATGCCTGAACGAATTCAGTGCTCCACAGTCCTTGCAGCTGCGGGCCAAATCTCGGTTGTTCTATCTGAAGAAAACCTGCCCACGACCTAACGGTCCACCCTGCCACATACTCACCCCACTGGTGTTTGGGGTGGGACTGGGGCAGGCAGCTGGGAGGCGGGCAGGCAGGGAGGAGGAGGTGGTGTGGCCCTTCGAAGGAGCACAGCCAGCTCCAGATCCCTGTAACAGTGACCTCCCCACTTCTACTCCCTGCCTGTCCCCCCACCACTTAAAATCTGTTCTTCTGCCCAGAGCACCGGTCTGCTTCTGCCCACGTTCCCTTCCTCTGAGGCCTCACCTGACAAGAGCTTCCTAGAGGCTCAGCATGGAGTCTGGAGTGGCAGTTTCCTCACGGAGAAGAGCCTGAGTCCCAGACAGGCGCAGAGCTGACCTCTGGCCCCACCGCCCACCAGCTGTGTGACTTCAGGCAACGGATCGTAAACTCAGTCTCCTCTGCCAGCCGGGGTAACGGCCCCCCCTCCCAGGGCGGCTGGGAGGATTCGGTGAGGTGGGGTGTTCAGCTCCTGCCCAACGTGTGGTCAGCCTCACTCTCCCTCCCTCTTCCCTTCTGTGTCCTTTCTTACCTTCTATGGGCCGAATAAATCAAGAGTTTAGCAAATAGTGTCGTTCCAGCAGAATGCACTCTCCTACTGGTGCCCAGACAGCCCAGCTCCCCGTGGGCACTCACTCCTGCACCGGCCTGGCTTCCTCCCCGGGGCAGCACTGACCACAGCCTCTCTCTGGTCCTCACACCCCTGCTCCTCCGCAAACTCAGGGTCCCGCCTCAGCTCAGGCCACCTCCACCTCACACCAGTCCTCTTACTGTCCCTCTGCTTCCCGTCCCCAGCCCGTCCAATCCGACCTCCACACTCTGACCAGCTTGACCTTTCTAAATTAGGGATCTAATCCTGTCACTCCCCATGCATAAGAGGCTGTTACTTCTGAGACATCAGTGAAATCACTCATCACTCAGTCCACGGCCTGGGTGTTAAATGACCTTGCTGGTCTCCGTGATGTAGAGAAAGTGGTCTGAACCCAGAAAGCATAGATTCTGATAGAAGACATGCAAAATTCAGTGTAACTACCAAAGTGTTATTACATTGACGTGGGCGTTTTAATACAAATTCCACATGCCGTTTATTTTCCCAGGCTGCCGTAACAGGGTCACACAAACTAGGTGGTTTCACACAGAAGCGGTGATTTAATGTCGTGCCGTTCCAGGTCCGGAAGTTCAAAACACCCCGGACATGGGCAGGGCTGCCGACCCCCGAGAGGGTTTCCAGCTCCTGGTGGTTTGCTGGCCTCCCAGGGGCTCCCAGGGCTGCCCTGCAGCCCAACAGTCTCTGCCTCGGAGCCACACGGCATTCCTCTGCGCGCCTGCAGCTTCTGCTGTCTTCTGAGAACACCAGTCGCATTGGATTAGGGCCCATCCTAAGTGAGTAGAACCACATCTGCCCTCGCTCACATCTGCAAAGGCTCATTTCAGATAAGGTCACGTTACTAGGAACAGGGGTTAGGGTCTCAACATACCTTTTGGGGGGGTGCACAATTTAACCCATAGCAACAGTACAATGTAATCATGCCTGTCAGGTTGTAACAATCTTTCATTACAGATGCTTGCTGCACGGTGGTGAGCCTAAGATGCAGGTACATGTCAGCTCTGTCTCGTCCCAAGTTGCTCCGTGACATACGCTGCGAACATGATAACTGCTAACTGAGGTTATTACAGATCTATGTTTCCGTTTCTCTTATTTCTCTTGCAGCGTGCACAGCAGAAGTCCCCAGTAACAGGAAGAACTGACCACCCCCCTTACTTCACATGAAGATCCAATGAAGGCTTGTATCCCACACACACCTGTGTTACACTGTACAAACCTAGAACGTAGATCGCATGATTACAAAACCCAGCTAGCACGTAGCGCTGGGAGAGAAGACTCTTACGTCCTTCTACTGCCCTGGGGAAGGGCTGTTCCGCTAGTCTGGAGCCCAGCTTCCTCTCCCCAGCCTGGAACGCACTCTGAGACCGGCTCACGCCCAGTCACCGGTTCTGCAGGCAGCACCACCACCGTTGCGGCCTCAGGGGTCAGGAGCCACAGGAACAGCATCGGCGCCTCAGAACACATTTCAATGGGTGTCAGTGACAGAGGCTGCAGATGGGCAGCTGCCTCCTGGGAGAAGCAGGGCAGCCTCTGAAGGGCACTGTGGTTCTGCTGAACCGGAAGACAGGCACAGGGATGGGAAAGTCAGAGCCTGCCGGGGGAAAGCACGGGACTGCTGCCCCCCCATGCGGTCCACCGTGCTGTTACATTCAAGTATTACCAAGGGGGCGGGCATGACCCTGGAAACGGAAAAGGTGTTAGGGAAGTAAGCACACAGAGCAGAACCCTTAGAATAAGTACAGGCCGTGTACTACAAATGTGCTTAAATATATGCCCGTCCTAGAAGGGACAGTCCTTGAAGATGGCCAGTCATCAACCGAAAGGAAAGTAAAAATCGCTCCTCACTCTGGCTTTTCTCCCCACCCCACCACGCAAGGCAGGAGCCTCAGCGTCCACTCACCCTACACGGTGAGACTGGCTGGGAGGGACCTGCTTCTCTGTGACTCAGGGCCCAGCTCCCAACACGGTTCAGAGCTCAGTGAAAAGGGGAAGCTGCCAGATTCCTCCAATTACTTCAGCCATTCAGGCAACCAGTGGTTTTCAAAGGAGTCTCAGGGAGAGAGGCATTGCTGCCAGAAGCCTGCTGGTCTGTTTCTTCTGGGTCCTGCACCGTCTTATTCAGTGTGGGACTGGGGAGGGGAGAGCAGATGGTATTCCTGTCATTCCCTCTCCGAGGCCACCGCCCTGCATGTGTGAAGCCTCAGGAGTCGAGGAAAGCCCCCTCCAGCCCGTGCATGCCATTCCCAGCTGTCGTCCAGGCCACTAGTAACTGGTGCGGCCAAGCCCCTGGGAGCCCAGGTGTGACTGAGGACGCCCTCCCAGCCCTGCACCCCCACTGCCTCCTCATTCCTTGGAGACCACAGGCCAAGAGGGGACACTGAGGGGCCACCTGGAGGGGGCGGTGTCTGGTGGACAGGGCAGAGGACCCGGTACCCCGACCCCTCCCTCACGAGGCCCATCCCTTGGCTTCCTTTCAGCAGAGCAGCCATAGCAGTGAGGCTGGACCACAGGCGGGGGCTCTTCCCCAACCCCTCTGGTGCCCAGTCTGAGGCCCTTGCGCTGCAGCATGGCCCACAGATCAATCAGGCTTCTGAGGGGGTGGGGCCTCCGCCCGTCCGCTTTACAGCCGGCGCTCTGTCTCCAGTGCAGCCTGGGCCACGTCCTGGGCCACCTCCAGGGCCTGACCAGGACCCCATCCCTTGGCCCAGCCCACCGACAGAAGACTTGGCCTATGAGGGGCTCCATGGCGGGGCTGGTAGCTACATACCTGGGACCACAGAGCACAGAGGAGCATCACCCACAGCACATTCCTCCCACCAGACTCAAGGGGACTTGGTGCAGAGGAAAGTACACTAGGCCTTTACCTCTGCCTCTCTGGGTGGCCTTGGACAAGGGACATCACACCCTGCGTCCCCCGTGTCCCACTACCCAGTGGGGAGGTTACACTAGACGGCCTAGTAGCCACGGGCAACCACCAGCCACCGGCCACCCCTTCCCAGAGGAAAAGGGCAGCAAGGGAGGCCGGTGCCCCCTCCACCCTCAGTGCGCCCCTCAGGGGCCCGCAGTCCCCCTTCGTCAGGGGAAGTCGGGGGCTTGCTCAGTCCCGTCTGCCCTGCTCCCCGTCATGGCGCGGGGCAGGCATCCAGACAGTCCCTGCACTGAGGGGCCTGGCCTTCTGATGGTGTCCAGACCTCCGCGCCCCATTGGTGGGGAGACCCCCAGGACACCAGGCCCCAAATGCCCAGACACAGGCTGTTTCTGGCCCTTCGATCCAATGGTAGGAGCCATTTCTATTAAGAGACAGTGATCTCAGTGGAAACTATAATCATCTGAGGTCCAGACAGGATGCCCAGTCGCTTAATGTAGGTGTGGGGGCTGCCGCGCCTTCTTTTTAATTAAGAGGGATGTGTCAAGCATCCAACACACCTGATTTTTAAAGGAAGAACCGTATTAAACAACCAACATTTATAAATGACTTTACTCCAGATTTTGGGTAGCTGAGATGATGGGACTTGAAATAATGAGAAGGAAGCGAGAGTAATGAATTGTGGTTAAAAAAAGAGAGACGAGAAGGTAGAAAAGGTGACGGGAGGAGAAAGCTTGGGCAGTGGGAGGGAGGGAGGGAGGGAGAGACGAGCCCAGAAAGAACGAGGATGCCCGTGGACGCGCGCTGACTCGGGCCCCTGGCCACCCCGGCCTTGTGATGCTGGCATTTAGCATATTACCTGGGTTACAGGTCCCCACGGACACAACAGGGTGCGAGCTTATCTCTGTTACAGCACTCAATCTTCACAAGAACTCTGAAAGTTAGACATTCTACAAACAAGGAAACTAAGACCCAGAAAGCTGCCCAAGTCCGAACGCGGCAAGTACATAGAGCCCAGACCGCAGTCCCTGCCACAGTCCGCAGCCCTGAGCACCGCGCTGCCTGTTGCCCCCTGAGCCCCCCCACCAGCCACCGCCCTGTGGAACTGCTGTCTTCGCTCATCGCCCTATTCTCCACGATCCAGTCGCTCTTTCCTTCTGCGCCTGGCTCCCCACCTTCCCAGACCTTAAAGCTTTGTCCCATCTGCCCTGCCTTCTGCTCAGCTCATGCCTAGATCTTCCCAGGACCACCCGGCTTAGTCCGAAGGCCTCCCATGGCACCCTGCCCAGCCGGCCCACACACACCTCACTCTGGCTGGAGTGCACCGTGGCTCCTCACCACGCGGTTCCCTGTTTGCTGCCCATCTCTCTGGACTCAGAGTCTCCGTGTGAGCTAGAAGTTAGGTCTTATTGCCGCACCTCCACACTGAACACCATTTCTGGCACATAGTAGGTGCTTCATAAGTGTTCATTGGGTGGATGGATGGATTGACAGATAGACAAACTAAGGGCTCTCCATTCCTTTACAGACTCTGTTCTTAACAGACAGGTGCATTTTTGCATTTTCCCAGAGAACCGATCATTTCAAGCCCTACTCAGCATTTCCCAAACCATTTCAAGCTCCCTTCCACCACCCAAGCCTCCCCCACCACACAACTAAAATCAAAATTCATCCATCCCACAGCGTGTCCGAGCTCTCTGCTGAGACTGTGGATGGAGACAAATGGGAGCTGACCCCAGACTTGAGGCTTGACCTTCTGGGGTTCACAGAGGCTGTCAGGGGAGATAAGACGTGCCCACAAAGCATTGCCATTCAAGATTAAATGAGCCATAAGCGAGTAAAAATAAACAACCCGGATTTGGCAAAGGAGGAGAAATCCTCTCCGGGTATGTGGCGGGTGGGGTGAGGGCTGTAGCAGATGGGGTGCCGGCGCGGAGACTGGGCCTGGAACGCCTTCCCTAGACTTGGGCAGTGAGTGACCCAGGCAAGGGCAGACAGCCGCTCAGGGCACATTCACGCTGGGCCCAGCGTGGGGCTCAGCACAGGCCAGAGGAGAGGCTGGGCCGCACTGAGTATAGCCACAGAGAGTGAGGCCGTGGGCATCGTGACCCAGGCAGCAAGTGAACCATGCAGCCCGGTCCGCTGTACTGGGCACCAAGGACAGGAGGGCGGGTGGCCAGTGGGGGCCTCCCTGTAGTCACAGGGGCTGACCTCGTTTCTCCCTGAGAAGCTCAGGGGACAGCTTTCTCTCCTTTCTCCCAGCCATGCGACGTGCCAGCTGGTCACGCACACACGACTTCTCAACAGCAGGACATGAAGCAGCCGTTTCTGAGACAACCACCTATCTCGATGGGGGCAAGTCCAGGCTATGGCCATCTTGCTGTGAAGTGAATCTTGTTTAGAAACAGGTCTGTTCCTGAGGGTGCCGGCCTGTTGGGGAAGCGAGGAGACCTGGGGCCCGGGGTGGGGTGGGAATGAGGAAAGAGCGGGGCTCCGTGTGGACGGCAGGGGAAATGGAGGTTGGGTTTGAGGGCACTCGGGAGTCCTGGGAGAGGGTGCCAGAACAGGAATAGTTCCCAGGCTTGCACCTCTTCTCTCCATTGTTGACATAAAAAACATGGACACATGTAAAGAATGTTTATAAGAATTTACTTCAGCCAAACTGACACAATTACTGGGAAGCAAGATCTCAGAGAAGAGCACTTGGAGGTCCTTTTATGCATCTGCAAGGCAGGGATTGGATTACAAGCTAGTTAACAAAATTATGGGCTTTCTTGAGGGTGGTCATGCTTATTTCTCCTTCTCCTTCTTTTGGTTATGGCTTATTACAAAGGTCAAGTTTAGCCAAATCCCTCTGACCCCTGATGTTTCCTCTTCTCTACCCTGCTCTTTGGCTAAAAATTTCCATTTCCCTGTGCTGCATTTGGAGTTGAGCCCAATCTCTTTCCCCCTTAGCAGTGGTTCCTACACCAATTACAGGGACAGTCCCACCTGTGAATAAAGTCTCCCTGTGTGTTATTTAATGTGTCATTGGATTTTTAAAAATGTATCACTTTCCAATAGCTCTATGAATAAAGAAAAAGATGAAGATACAATATACTTAGAAATTAATGACCAACTTATGGGATGCCATCCACGCTGGTGGAATCATCCCAAAGGTCTTGAATTTACAAGTCATCTCAGCAAGTGTGAAACAGAAAAAGTTAAATGTGAACAACTGTGCCCGCCTCGCTGGTGAACGGGGACTGGAGACACAAATCACATTCCGTGGAGTCATCGTGCCTTTCTGCTGGATAGTAAGACAAATAAAATGGCATCTGTCCCATCAAGGAAGTACAAAGCATATAACACAAAGTGGACTCAACTCATGTCAATCAAGACGCCAGTCAGCCATGACACTTTGGTTCAAGAAGGAAACTACCTAAGTCACGCCAGACACATCTGGCAAGGAGACCCACGCAAGATAGCAGCACACTTGATCGGAACAGCGGGTCTGCAGAGCGGGACCACCCGCAGACAGGCTCCTGGGGAGATTCCCCACTGGTCGTCAGGGGTGTAGAGACACTTACGGAGACACTTGAAGTACATCACTTTCAAGGCATAACGGAGGCAGGTTCCAGACCACTGCTGAGATGGCCAAGCTCCACCTACCAGAGGGCTGCTCCACACCACGCTGGTCTCCCTTGGCATCGGCGCCAGAGGCTCTGTCCTGCTGGACGGAGGACTTCCTCTGCCCTGCTGCCCACTTGGCTCTGGAGGTCCTTCCCTGAAGAATGCTGACGACTCCCTTGCTCACCACATTGTCTCCCACACGGGCAGACTGAGACTCTGGGACTCAGGCCCCCAATTTTCTCGTGTGATGTCATTACTGATTGTGTCTAATTAGTATTGTTATGAGGGTAGTATAGATTTGGATTAAGTTTGCATTAATGAAAGATGAGTGAATAACACAGTCATCTGTGTTGGCTCCCAGTTATTTCTCGGTGTCGGTGTCACCGGTAGGACTGGTGGTCGTTGGTGTAGGCACTCAGTGCTTTTGGTTCTTAAGGCCCGGATCAGATGACCTGAGCAGAGACTGAAAGCTGACTTATAGGAAAAATTATATCGCGAACATATCGATCGGGACACTTTCATAGCCGGCTTCAGGCTTCAACACAGACCACTCAGGCCATGCTGAGTTGAACGGCCCCTTCTAAGTGCAGAAGCCACAGGCGCTTGGGACCTGCCGCTGCCGTCGTCCAGTCCTGAGGCTCCCTTGCGCCCCCTGCCCTTTCAGGAGATGTGTCTCCAGGGCAGAAAACAGATTTTGACTTAAACCGTATCAACTTGTCAGTGGTTTAAATGGCCTCACAACTGTAAGCTCTTGCCTGGAACTGTCTTAAACATTTAAACTGAAGTCAGGAGGGAGGAGTCCGGTTGCCATCTGGCGCCAAAGAAACTCCAACCGACCCAGGTGCAGAGGTGCAGGTGCGCTAGCTGAAAGGAGCCAACATAAACCGGGGGCGGGGCCAGGGGCTAAGGCCGCGCCCTCTCAAGACACGCCCCCTGGCTGTGCCACCAGCAGCTCAGGGCCTCTCCGTCTGGCCCCGCCCCTGCCCTCAGACCCCGCCCCCAGGCGATCACGCAGTCTCCAACCCGCCTTTCCCAGCCGAGGCCCCGCCACCTGGCGTTATTTCCTGTGGAGGCAGAAGGGGTTTTCCCCAAGCGCGAGTCCTAGTTCGGTGAGTGAGCTCCGTTCTCTGAGCTTTAACTCGGGCCTCCGGGGCCTCCGTCCCCCAGCGTCCTCCATACAGGGGTCCGGGTGTCCTTGCGAGTGTCCCTGCCTGTGGGCCCATAGCCCCCGCTGTCCGGAGAGGCCCGGAGGCGAGTGCTTCGGTGCTGCTTAGCGTCCTTTTCGGTTCCGGTCACAGTCGCTCCGAGGCCGCCCTGCACCGTGTGGTGTCCAGTTCCCACAGGAGACGTGGCTTCTCCTCAGGGCAGCCCCAAGGACGCGACGCAGTCCCCAGCCCTGGTCCTGCGAACCCGCAGGCCGGCTTTCACGGTGGCCGCCTCCCTGAGGCGCCGTCCCTGTGCAGGGGCAGGGGCGACGCCCTCCGGGGACACTGCTGTCCTTCGGTCCCGAATCCGCCCCGCTGGCTGAGCCTGCCTGGGAGTGTTCTCAGGTCTGCGTCCACCCGGGAGGGCAGAGGGCCCCTTGATTCCATCCCTGCGCAGGTCCGCCCGTGGTAGGAGGATGGGGAGAAAGAGGAGCGGCTGGGGCCGGCGGGGGCGAGAGGGGGGTGGGTGCTGCGGGCGCAGGGGAAGTGGACGAGCGCCCGCTAGGGGGCGCGGCGGCGGCGAGACCCGGAGGGCACGTTCTGGAGGCGGAGCCCGGGCGGAGAGCGACGTCGTCTGAGAAGGGACCTCGGAGCAGCGGGGGTGGGGGAACGCTCTGCGCTGGCCCTGCCCGGGCAGACGGTCCGGCCCTCCGTGGGCTCCTCTGTCTCCTCTGTCTGCGGAAACGCTGCTGCTCCTGCGTGCGGATCTGCGACCAACCGAAGTGCCCGCGCAGCACGTTTCCCTCCTGACCGTGGCCCGCCCGCTGTCCTCTCCCGTGCGTGCTCCGGGAGGGTGAGAGGCGCTCACGCCCACACGCGGGCCGGCCTCTTGGACCCGGCCTGCACCTGCCGTCAGCCCTGCAGTGAATCGCGGGGACGGCGACACCACCGTGCAGCGTGCTTTACCTGACTGTGCAGCGCTTCTGAGGCTGAGGACGTGAAGCTGTGCATTTACCCCGAAGTATTGATTTGCAATGGAAGGGAGCGCTTGGAAGCTGACAGGCGTGGCCCAAGAAGGCGGCGTTTCATCCGTGTGACGGTGCGTGCGTGGCCTCATAACTGTCTAGAACAGAGTCACTGCGTGTCTAGCTGTAGCGGATTTTAAACTCTTCCAGCACACCCGCCCCAGCGAGACCTCGGCGTCCACGGAGCTGCAGGGAGCGGACTTCTCTGCAGGTTCCTGCCTTGCAGGTTGCGGGGAGGGGCGGGGAGCTGGGTCAGGAGCCCGTGCGCTTCATAATGTAACAAGTTCCTGCCAGACACGCCCCCTCCACGCCCACGCGCAACTGCAGAGAGCTTCTCATCCTCCAACTCACGAGGTTCCCACTACTTCAGCCAGAACTTCGTGTATGCACATGTGTGCGTGTGCGTGCGGATAAACGTACCTGCACGCATATTTGTAGACAGAAATGCAGGAACATTTGTACGTTTTTTTATGTTAAACTCACATGACCCATCTACGTGGTGGGAACTGTGTCATCGGTTGAACGTGAAGGAGTGTGAGAATGTGTGAGTTCAAAGGCACGCAGATAGAAGCGTTTTGGGAGCCTGGGAGACAGGTTAGTGATTAAGACTCGACCTTTCAAAGCCACTGGGAGGCCTGGATGCTCTGCCTCAGCCCCAGTCGTGGAGCAGGAAGCTCTTTGGAGATGCCCCGTGTCTGGGGTCTTCTTGAGGGACACATCGGAAATACCGCTCCCCGCGGTCAGTTCCCACTGAAACGGGGGCGGGGCGGTTGAAAGGAGGACGTGAGTTGGGCCGAGGCTGTGGTTCCCCTGTGGTGTGGAACGTGGGCGAGGGGAGAGGTTTTTTGTGAAAAGGCAAGAAGGAGACGATGTCACGAAGACAGAGTAGGGCCTCTGAATTTTAATGTTAAAGGTACTATTCCAGGTAAAGTCTGGGTGTGGTGTGTGACCCTTGAAGAATTTGAACTTAGAAGGAGGCGGAGACGAATTCAGACTATACCTATGTCACTTTCTAACGTGTGCTTATATGCATTTCTGTGCTTGTATACATTTGATTTTGTCACATTACCAAAGTTCTGAACCCCTGGCCACGTCATTTATTAAATTTATAAATGAGCCATAATCAGCAGGGTTATTTTGAAGAATCGGGAAGCAAACATATGTAAATCTTTAAGCACAGACTCACATTTACTAAAACTTTACTGTTACAAGTTACAAATGGGTGAATTAAACCTAATTCTGTTATGACTCATTATAGTCATTTGTCCATGAAATACACATGATCATCGATGTTTTAAGGGAGGATTTACACTTTATAAATGCTGTCTCCTATACCCACTGAAATAAATAATGAAATTAGGGAAATGGCTGCTAGGAATGACTGGTGAGGGCAGGATTTCAGCTACCGCTTTCCTGAAACATCAGATGGAAGAACTGAGTTTCCGCTCACAATGCCTTCCTTCTGTGTTCTCTCAGCCCACTGCCCCGTGAGGGTGAGAGCAGGAGAGTAGTTCTGCGACCCACATACGCTGTTCTCCGCCGCAGGGAACCTTCAGAGGTGCATCTGCAAGGTGGATGCCGTTGATTCCTCCAAACGGAATAAGTCACTGAATTGATGAACCCAGTCATGAAAACTATTCCCAGTTCTCTTGCTTCATAACCATCTTCATGCAGAACAAGTCTAAAAGGCGCGTAGAGGCCTCGATGTTCCTGGGAACCTCACCTGCAGAAGACGGAATGTCCAGGACAAGCGTGCTCGGAGGCCAGCGGCAGGAAGTGGTAGGACTGCACGGAGGCACCAGACCGCTGCGTGGAGTCGGAGAGGCGTTGCTTGTGAGCACACTAAGAAAACGGAGCCCAAGCGGTTTCACCGTGGAGGCTGCAGGTAGAGACACATGTGGCACAAGTCAGGGATCAAGAGAGAATCGAGAAACCCTGGGCGCCGGGGGTTTGTGAGCATGCGGAGCTGCAGCTCTCCCCTTCTCTCAGGCGAAGGTGTGTGGGGCACCTTGGGAGCATCAGCTGTCACAGCCTGATGACCCTGGGGGACGAGGCCCCCCACTGTGCCTCAGCCCACACTTCCTGTCGCTGTTCCCTGGGTTGGTGAGGCACTGGGGCTCTGTGACAGCTGGGTCTGGAAACTGTAGATGATGAGGTCTCATGGCTTCCCTCTCCTTCCCCAGCTCCGCCGCCTGCGTGGTGAAGACCCAGGGGACAGTTGGCAGCTGGGCTGGTGACATGGAGTCCCAGGTGAGATGGACATGACTCTTTCCATTGAGAGTGCATCTCAGTTACAGCCGGTGTGGGGGTATTTCTCCTGCAGGCACTGATGTCCTGAGAGCACTGGGGAGACTGCCAGCACCTGCGCCTCAGCTCCGTTTCCCCAGAACTCTGGAATGGTCATGTTGGGGCATGGACGTGTTCGGCAGTGGTCTCTTTCTTGGAACTAAGATGATCCAGTCTCTGCCAGTGTGTGTGTTTACAGAAGAAATGAGAAAGCTTTTGTTTCTCCCATCTAATTCATGGCCTTGTTAGCAAAACAAGAAAGTTACACGTTAACCATATCATTAATTGTGATGACCTTAGGATTGAGGAAGGAGCAAAACATTATAGCCGGAAAGGGAGGCAGATGTTTCCGCAGGTGAGCTCGGTCCATCCCCTGTTACAGGTGCTGGGGGCTGCTGACCAGTGTTGGGGGAAATGCCGGGGTCCAGCCCTGGCAGGTCAGGAATCCCGAGTGGATGAACGGAGTCAGCGATGGGAGACAGACGACATCACGCCTCAGAGGACAGTGAAGCTCTGTTCCGTTTATTGCAAGCACAAATGGATTTTTATATTTTCCTTTTTGGCATAGATTAACATTTGCAAGTGCATAACATGATCAGTTAAGCAGAAACATCAATACAAAGGTAACCAGGAAAAGTACGAAAGTTTCCATGGATTTAAGTATATTAAACAAAGATTGTTTTGACCAAAGTTTCCATAGATTCAGTTATAGTGAACAAAGATTATTTTAACTAGGAGAGTCATAAATCAGACGATTAGACATTTTCAGAAATTGTTCATAGGGCAAAAGTATACGGTAGATTGAGCAGAGGCAATAAGGCCTTTGTGATATCTAACTTAGCTATCTATCTTTTCTGTCTGAAATGTTTCTCTGTGTACTATAAACTTTAGCTTCATAGTAACTATTTCTGTATACCTAATAGCTAACCAGCTTTTCTTATTTCTATGGCTGTCTAATTGATATATATTCTTATTTAAGGTAAAGGAGGGGGTGTTACTCTAACGACTTTTAGACATTCAGGGGCTTGTTGACTAGAAACGTATTGGTCTGATTATATCCTGTTTCTCCTTCGTGGTACATTAATCTTATGAGAAAGTTCTTTTGTTTTGACTCCCTAGAATTACAGGCAGGAGTATCGGGGTGTGTGGAATTACTTTCTGTCATTCCGTCTGCAGTCTCCTGTTTCCCTGGAACCCCTCTTGGGAAAGTCTTTTTCCCACCATTATGATGCACCATCCAAAAACCACCCATGATTAATAAGATGAAACACACTATAAGGGGAAGAGTGGGGAGTTTTCCTTTCCCATCTGGTCTTTGCCTTCCGGGAACATCTTCTGGGACTTTGTCAGCCAGCAAGAGTGGAACCGCTCCCAACAGGGAAATACACAGTGATTGCACCAGAAGGACCATGAGGAGTCATTGATTTTGTCCAATTTCAACCCTCTTCAAGTTTTGATAGACGGTGTTTGTGCTTCTTGAAATCTAAAAAGGAAAACTAAAATTCTCATTATTCCTATGTCCCAAATCATGAATTTTCTTTTGTAATTTCCCCTTTCACCACATCTGATTCAGTGGAAGCACAGGGAGCACTGTTTCCTTCATTTTGGCTGCAATTCAGGAGCAGCGCAGGTGGTAGGGTGACACTTAGGGCTTTGTGGGAATTTTTGATGAACGAAGAGGCCAGAATAATCGAGGCTCCAGGTGTGCCTGAACAGAGAGACAGGGTGAGGGAACAAAAGGGGCGAGGGTAACTGGTATTTGGAGGTCCCAGGAGAATTGCACGAGCGAGGGCTCAGACCACGGGAAGATCAGGGCCCAGCCGTCCTCCAGCGCAGGGGTCTCAGAGTCCCTGGCTGGTGCTGCTGAGCCCCCGGTCTTTACACTTCACAGCGAGCGTCGGAGTGGTGGGGCGATGGCAGGCTGCACATGCGGAGCCCAAGTCCTTTCTGTGCTGTGTTCAGTTCTGCAGAATTTTGCACGTTGCTTCAATATCTTCTGTCATTCTTTGAATAATAACATAGAGCTTGTATTTAACGGTGTTTGCTAGATAGTTATCACTTTACACAGGCTCACTGGATCTTTAAAAATTCACAGCTGTTCAATGAGCTCATTGATGCGGAGACAGGTGACAAAGGAGGACAATCTGCCTGTAGTCCTGGTTGAAACGTGGCTGCCAATGGGTGCTGTGTTCCTTGTGATGAGTCTGTAGATTTCCTTGAAGTTGGTGGAGAAGAGTGTTTTAATTACAAATTTTCAGGTGCAGATTTCGTACTCATGATGTGCAGTCATGATTACCTGTTTACCGGGATCCAGGTTACATCACACCGCACCTACTGTGGTGTTTCCTTACAATGGAGTTCCTTGTGTTTACAGTGGGTACGTCTCTGTAGGTGTATCTCAGAGTCAGGTGTCCAGGTCAGCAACGAGAACGACCTGACTGGACCCACTCAGCCGCCACCTCCACAGGGCTGTTGCCCGCCTGTGCCGTCCTGCCCAGAGGTGGGCAGGCACAGCCCTGTCTGAAGCGGCGTCCATGCTGTTTCAGGAAGCTGTGTCCTTCGAGGATGTAGCTGTTGACTTCACCCAGGAAGAGTGGGCCCTGCTGGACACGTCCCAGAGAAAACTGTTCACGGACGTGATGCTGGAGAGCATCAGCCATCTGGTCTCGATTGGTGAGTCTCTTGTTAATCACTGTGTTTGAATGGGGAAGTAAATGTACTGATTTTTTTTAATTACTATTTTGGTAGGGGAACTGAGGTCAGACCAGCGCACAGTATTAAAAATAACAGGACATTTTGTTTTCCACATAGAACTTAGATTTTTTTTTCTGGTAGAAATTGTATTTATTGGACTTTTTTTTTTGTCTATAATAGTCAAACACTGTGAAAACTTGTATTTTCTCATTGAGTGAAAACACTGATGACTCTGCAGTCTGTCTTTGAACTTGGGCATGGGCATCAGCAATGATAGGTCCTTAAAAGCTTTTGGAACAAGTTCAAGAGCCATGTTTTTGCGGCAGAAGAGCTGTCCATTCTGTTTTCAATACAGTCTCCCATGGGCTGACCTTCTGTGGGGAACTTCCTCTTTCTTGTGACTGGCTCCTGTGTTGATGATCACGTACTGTCACCAGCACAGAACAGAATCCACGTGTCATTTTCCTACAAACAGGCAGTCGGCTCCACAGATCCGATGTGACTTCCCAGTGGAAGGAGGGAGAGCAACTGTCAAGAGAAGGGACGGGCGCTCTGCAAGGCCGGAGTCCAGGTGAGTGCCCTGAGTGGGGCCTCGGGAGGAGGAGGACCTGGTTGGGAAGGAGGGGGCTCTGCACATGAGTAAATTGAAGATCTTTCAGTTTAGTCACGTTTTTTAAACGTAGGGGACAGATCCTTCAGATGTCATTAAACCTTGCGGGTATTAACTTCTATTCAAGGGTCTCTCATTATCTTTGGTTCTAGGGAAGGTTATATTCATGCACTCACAGGAGTTTTCTATTCCCCTTTCCCCTGTCCTCTCAGAGTTTCACACTTGTAGTTGAGCCCCGTGACCCCCTCCTCACCGCCCGTGCCACCTGGAGCACTCTGACCGTGCTACCGTGGTTAGCAACAGCGCCATCTACAACACCTGCCGTAGAAGCCTCCATAGTGAGCACCCAGCCTGCACTAACCACAACCGTCTTCTCAGCCAGCCCTTGGGTCTCGTGGGGCCCTGAGCACTGATCTCACAGCGGCCACACCAGCCTGGTGCCCCGTCCCAGAGTCCACTTCCCTTTGGCCACCCGTGCCCCTGTCATCTCTACTGAGAAAGCCCACTGCAAACAGCTACTGCGGTAGAGACCACCACTGCCTGCTCTGAGCCCACCGACCACATGGTGACATGTGACCTCTCCACCTTAACTGACTGGCTTGCTGTCTGTTCTCTTTTGGTGACATAGTTTCCAAAGATGTCAGTGCTGCCGTTGACACCACTGAATCCAAGTGCAGCATCCAGTGTGTGGACTGGGGCCCTCTGGCTTCAGGGTGGCGTTAACGACCACCTCCCGCAGAGGTGCCTGGTGCAGACCTGGGCAAAGTGGGCGAGCCGTGTGCACGCTGAGCAACACTCAGCTGCCTGGACCACAGGTGTGACCTGGGTTTGCCCAACGAGCCTCTGTCCACTGGGACGTGGGTGAGGGCATGCGGCCCGCAAGGACATGGCCACCCTTGAGAAGGACTGTGAGGGGCTGGAGCAGACGCTGCTGAGGATGCAGCCGGGGGTGACGAGTACAACTTGCCTGCTGTCGCTTTGCACTCCATTGTCTGGGGACTGTCTTACTTTGTTGTTTATGAAACTGCCCAGGATGTCCCTGCTTGTCAATAACAGAGATGTTTTTTATTTTTTCAATTCACAAAATGTCCCTTTTCATGGACCTATTCAATGAAAATTTTCTCTCTTCCTCCCCAAGCTACCATTCATTTTATTTTTCTCAAATTCTACTTCAGAAATGGCAGAAATTGTTGACGTCTGTAATGTGTTTCTTCTTAAAGCATTCCTGACTTCGACATTCCTTCCCACTCACGTGTTCCCATTTGAAACATACTGCAGTGGGCGTTGGGTCTCTTCACCATTGTAATCCTCATAACGCAGGTCTGTTTTTTCCCAGTCGTTTCAGACAGGAGAGATGACTCCAAAAAACAAGAAATGACATCCACTCAACGTTTCCGCCAGAAGGACGCGTCCCTAACCAGCGCTGTGGTAAGCTCTGTGTGTGTGACCCTGTCCTTCCAAGTACAGCCCTGGGAAGTGGACAAGTGGTGAACTTGGCACAGTTACCTGACTGTTGCAGTTGGGACCACTGGCTTTTGCAGGAGAAAGCTTTCGTTAGTTTGGTTTTAGGGAAGAAATTTAACCTGAAGCCCAAACTATAACCTGAGGTCTGATAAGCAGTCGTGTGACCCTGGCTCACGGACCCCCTCTTTGAAACCTAGTGTCTAAAAATTAATCACACAACCGCTGCTGGGATGCCGCAAGAGAGAAACCCGATGTACGTGGGAGAGGAGTGCCCCCGTGTGTGTGAGTGACAGGAGCAGTTGTAACGGGGGCCTGTCACGGACCGATCACTCCAGAATGCAGTGTGTGTGCAGAGAAGTGTGTGAAGGATGAGTAAACACGGCTAAGCCTCTAACAGTGTCTCCTTTCCTTTCAAAAAGCAAGGATTTCCTACTGAAGAAGATCCTTTTGAATGTAATGATCTGGGAGAAAATTTCACTGAAATCTTAACATTGACTCCATATACGACACCTCGCAATGGAAAGAAACCCCGCGTCATCCAAGAGTTTAGAAGAGCGGTCAGTTCCTTTCATCAGGATAAACCAGGCGGTACGAGGAGTGAGTCGTGTGAGTGCCGGCATGGGAGCGCTTTGACCGGACGCTGTGCCGCTGGACAGCACGGCCGAGCTCAGGGTGGAGAGCAGACCTTCCAGTGTCGCGTGTGTGGGAAAGCCTTCCGTAATGCCGCTAACCGCAGACGGCACGAGATGATTCACACCGGAGAGAAGCCGCACGGCTGTCACCTGTGCGGCAAGGCCTTCACCCACTGCTCTGACCTGAGGAAGCACGAGAGGACGCACTTTGGAGAGAAGCCACATGCGTGCCATCTGTGTGGGAAAGCCTTCAGTAAAAGTTACAACCTCAGACGACATGAGGTCATTCACACTCGTGAGAAACCACACGGATGTCACCTGTGTGGCAAGGCCTTCACCCACTGCTCTGACCTGAGGAAGCACGAGAGGATGCACTTTGGAGAGAAGCCATATGCGTGCCATCTGTGTGGGAAAGCCTTCAGTAAAGTGTCTTACCTGAGACAACACGAGCGGACTCATAGTCGAGAGAAGCCACACGAATGTCACCTGTGTGGGAAGGCCTTCACCCATCGTTCCCACCTTGGAAAACACGAGAGAACTCACACTGGAGAGAAGCCCTACGAGTGTCGTCAATGTGGAAAAGCCTTCTCCGACTCTTCTGTCCTCAGACGGCATGCGAGGACCCACACCGGGGAGAGGCCCTACAAGTGTCGGTCGTGTTGGAAGGCCTTCGCTGACTCTTCTGTCCTGAAACGACACACAAGGACGCACACCGGGGAGAAGCCGTACGGGTGTCACCTGTGTGGGAAAGCCTTCACTCACTCTTCTGTCCTCAGGCGACACGAGAGGACGCACACTGGCGAGAAACCGTATGAATGCAGCGTGTGTGGGAGGGCCTTCAACAGAAGCTACAACTTCGCACTGCATCAGCGGATTCACACCGGAGAGAAGCCGTACAAGTGTCACCTGTGTGGAAAGGCCTTCAGTAAGTATTTTAATCTTAGACAACATGGAAGGATGCACTCTATAAGGGTTGTAAATGTGGAAGACTCACCACCCATTCTGCCAAACTCTAAACACTCCTGAGGACTCACAGATTGGAAAACAAAAGCTGTGTTTGTAATCAGTCTGGAAGAGCCTTTATTCATCCATATTTCATCCAGTTGAAGTTAACTCAGAATGGAGAGAGTCCATTTGTGCAGTGTCTCCCTGACAAAGTCTTTAGACAGTGGACTGACCTGGTAGAGGTCAAGCTGTGAGTGGAATGGTTGTGTGAGAGCCGTTGTCCACAGTCCTGTCAGACCAGATGGAGAAGTCGGAGGCTGGCCCGGGGAGGGTGGAGTCACAGGGGCGGGCGCTGGCTGTGTGGAGCCTGCAGGCCGCTGCTACGGCAGGACCTGGGCTCTGGCCACGACCATAAGGTGCTGCTGGCTGGGGCCACTGTTGCCACGCATGTGGTGGCAGGCACTGTGGCAGGGACTCTGGAGCACTGTGTGATGGGCCCCCTGACTCCACTGAGGCGAGGCTCCGACCAGCTCCGTATTCAACCTGGGGCTGACCCGACCCTGGGCCTGTCCACAGCCAGCGTTCCAGCCAAGAGCCAGAGCCGACACGAGTTTCTTCCAGGCTTCTGCTATCACTACACCATCTGACCCCCGTTCCCTGCCAGCAGGGCCTTGCCTAGGAGTGAATCCAAGTGGGAACCAGGTCCTTTTTCTAACCAGCAGTGAGATCTGAATTGAAACTTGGGATGGAAGTCCGTCAGCCCAGTCCTGGGTCTCAGCTGGGACTAGTCAGGACTAGGGTGGGAGGGGACGAGAGCAGGTAAGGGACACTAACAATGAAGGTCAAGCCAACTGGCATGAGTCAGACCCTCAGTGGCGGTTGGTGGTCCCTGGGCAAGTGCTTGTACAAGCTCCCTGCTGTGTCTCCCCGTAGGAGTGACGGCAGGAACCAGATAGCTCACAGATAGCTCTGTGATTCAGTGGAACCCACCACCCTCACATCCACCTGGCCCTTGAACGTGTCTGCCGATGGAGACGCCAATCCTAGCGTCTCTGGATTATTCTCCATTCCGGGGCCAAGTCTGACAAAGCACCGGACTCGGACATGGCTCCTGGTTTAAGTGCCCACACACCCAGTGACTTCCCGTGCCTCCTGTACTCAATGAGCTCCAAGGCCTCCCCGTGACTTTGGCAAAGTGCACACCCTCACCCTATCCTGTGGCTTTCTACACAGATGGGGTCCCCACCTACCACACAGATGAGCTACATCCTGAACACCCCTCAGCTCACTGCCTTCGCAACCTCCCGCTGCTCCTGAACAGAAGGGCCTTCCACTCCGGGACGCACCCAGCCTCTCTCATGGCTTCCCTCTCCTGCTTTCTTGGGAACTCTCTGTTAGCAGCTAGACACTGAATCCCATTTACCGGCCACATCTCCACCTTTCTACTCATTATTACATTGCTACGTCTCTTCCATTTTGAAACAAAAACCTCAAATGAACTTATTGTTATCTCTACTTTCTGACCTTAGGTTGCAATCACAATGAAAGTTGAAGAGGCATTTACTATCCCCTCACATCCCTCGCTCTGCATCCCTCGCTCTAACTTAGATAACCAAGTATCTCCCCGTAAACGCATCTTGCTAACACCTCCAGTGTTCTTCCCATAACATACCTAAGGCATGTGTCTCCGTCTTCTGCTTGGAACCAAGGAATTGGACTATGACCTCCTTTTGGGACCTTTGTTCTCCTGTGACCTCCCAGGCCCCTGGGTGATTTCAGTTTACTTGGTGGCCCCTGCTCCTCAGCGTCCTTGCAGAGAACAGCGCCAACGACACTATGGGAACGTCTCGAGCACCCATCCTGGCCCCTCTTCTTTCTGAGAGCAGTGTCCTGACACCTCCCCCCACACCCACGCCCCCTCCACATCCCTAGTCTGCAGTTGATCACAGGTGACTTCATCCTGAGTTCAGCTTCCCTCTTCCCCCTCCCATCGCCCAAACCGCAGCTACCACTCCTTCAGGGCACTGGCAAGATGCCACCATACACGTAGTTTTCTGTTTTATATACTTATGTGTTTATTGTCGTCTTCTACCAGACCCTGGTGTGCTTTGTGTGGACATGGTTTTTCTTTGATAAATACCTCAGAGTGGAATGTGCTGGGTGGTATGTAGTTTCAAACATTTTTTATTTGTTAATTTTAAAGAGAGAAAAGAGGTGAAGGAGGGGGAAGGGAGACAGAGAGACAGAGACATCAATTTGTTGCCCCACCTACTGAAGCATCATCGGTTGATTCCTGTCTGCCCTGACTGGGGATCAGACCTGCGACCTTGGTGTATCAGGATGATGCTCTAACCAACTGAGCTACCTGGCCAGGGTGGGCTGTTTGCATCAAGGTAAACGCGTCCATAAGCAGGGTTACTGGTAGCCTAACTCCTTACGTGTAGATGAGCTCACCGCCTAAAACACGCAGGAAAGATCGAGGGGGAATAATGTTTGCTGAACAAATAGAAACACATATCTACAGATTAACATTCCAACAGCCTTTCCAGCACACACTGTTACTTTAACTTCTAGGCGCAAGACCGAGGCTCAGGGGCTCCGTTGCTTGCAGGGAGCTGCACATCTAGGTGCCCAGATGATGCCCTGGGTCGGGCTTTAGTTCCAGCACAGGGGAACTGCTGGCTTCAGTCCATCACTGCTTTTATTTTAAAAGCATGTAAGAGGTTAAGGAATATAGCTGCTACTATTGTAATAAGCACATCACCTCATTTAATCTTTGGAGAAGTCCTGTGCCGTATGGACTGCTGTTGGTGGGAGAGACCTGGTTCTTCCTCCTGACCCATGTAAAGAATTACAGGGGAGCAAATCGATCCGTGTGCAATCAGTTTTATTAGTGATCTGTTCCCATGGAAGACAACAGGCCTAGGTCAGGTGGGGTGAGGTGAATGGCAGAGGTTCAGGGCACAGCAGAGCAGCTGAAGTCTGAGGCAGGAGGGGGGGGGGACGGGCAGGGGGGGCAAGGCCCCAGGTGGCCTGAGAGCCAAGACAGCAAGTCCTTTGCTCCAAGGACTTCTATAGTAGGCGGGATGGGAATAAAAACGTTACATGTTGATTGACAAGTAGATGTGGTGCCAGCTTTGGGGGAGGGCATGACTACCCAAACTTAGGTATGTGTGGAGGTCTGTTATCCCAAATCCTTATCTTGCTCCAGACACCATTTGTTCATCTTGTTGTGAAACAGATACATGACAGGAGGCAGTTGATTAAAGTTGGGGCAGTTACCCAAAGTCATTTATGGGCTTTTTCCTTTGGGCACTGTGGACCCTTTCCCAGCGTTCAGGCCTTGGGATGAAAGCACAGTTTCAAGGCTTTCTTTCCCAGACAGTGGAAATGCTACATAGAATTTCAAGGACTTCCCTCCTTTCTTGCTAACATGGTATTTCTTGTGTTGCTAGAACACCTGGCAGTATTACAGGACCAGGCTCGGGGCTGCTGAGTTAGCAGGAGAGACATGCCTCCCTCCTCCTCCCAGCCTTGGTTTGCTATTCATTCTCCCTAAAAGCATCTCCCTAAAAGAGGCGTTTCCTGGTAACCAGCACACTAGACTGGCGACCAGGAACAGCAGCTCAGTATTAGAGTTCTTCCCATGCTCTCTCCTGCCTCTCTCCTGCCATCCTCACGTCATCTCGGAGAAAAAAGAGGCAAAGCAGCCATTCCTGGATCCAGCCCTGCAGTCGGTCTGCAGCGCAGACCCCAACCGCCGCGACCTGCCCCTGCTCCTGCAGCGGGAGTCAGGGACCTGCCCCAACGGCTTTTCTCCTACTTTGGGAAATACCCACAGGCTGAGGCCCGTCTTGAGGACGTTTGCTACCGTCTAGAAAGAGCTGAACAACATACTGAAAGAGCTGAACAACATACTGAAGAGCTGAACAACATACTAAATAACACTTGGACCTGAAACCTACGTCTAAAAGATAACCGAATGCACAGGAGGGCTGAGAACAAACCTCAGCGCCACCTCCGAAATTCCGGTGGTTTCTGGGGTTGGAAATGCGAGTGGGTTGGGCTCCGTGGATCTACGTCCGGCTGCAGACCGAGGGCCACCAGGACCCAGGTGTCCCAGCGCTGTGAACAGGCATGAGGAACAGCCAAGGTACCCCGCCCGCTGGGACCAGCTGGCGGATCCCCAGGCAACGCGCTTCGCACGAAGGGCGGGGAAGTGATGAGGACCCACTACGCATGCCTGCTCCCGGGGTCTCTGGACTTGGGTATCACACGGTCACGCAGGCTGTACCAGCCAATCAATGCCTCCGGGGCGGAGCTTTCCACAGCGACTTCCGGCAATAAACCCGGACACGCCACCACGGTCGCGGTTGGGTGGAGACTGGGACCCCGCAGTGGTCTGTGCTCCCGGCTGGGACTGGGACGTTTGGCGCGCAGGTAGGGACAGGGCGTGCCAGCCCTTGTGCGTGCTTCTTTGGGGGGCAGGACCGTAGGTGCGCCCGATGGGGACCCTTGCGCTTGCTCGACCCGCCCCCCACGACCCGCCCTCAGTACACCGGGTGCCCATGGGCCGAGTGTCCCTACAGGGTGGCCTCGCCCAGGGACTCTTGGCCCTGGGTCCGCTCGGGGCCATCTGGGGCCCGGCTCCCTCTGTCCTCTCCCTGTCGTCCCGCAGGTGACGTTTCTGTGTTGTGCATCCCCCGCACGGTGAGCTCAGTGTGGACCGGTCCTCGGGCCCTGTGCAGCTCGTTGTGCAAACTCGGGCTCTGGAGCGTTGTTTGCTCCCGGTGAGGTCCGCTTTTCCTCCAAACCCTTAAATGCACGTTTCCTTTTATTCCTTTACTTTCCATCCCTATCCTCCTCTCTGTGCTCTCGTTTCCTTGAAGTGTCGGGGTTGATCTCAGGTCTCCTTGTGGTGAACCCCGCTTTGATCGTCAGCCCTCCATTCAGCAGTTCTTGGTGTTCTTTCCGGATCAAAGTCTTCCACTCCTATAACCCAGAGTAACGTTTGACCCCAAGCAAAGCAGTAACAGAGGTCAAACGCTTATCCAATTGAGGGCCAGTCATTCTCAGAACAATGAAAATGATTTTCTCAACATGTATGATGAAAAATAACAAACAAGGGGGGAAAACTCCTTTGCCAGTTTTTTCTCTGACAGTGCCTTACTGTTACTGTCGTTGTAACCTTTGTTCTCATTTTTTTATAGTGTATTTATAGCACCAGCTCTTGGTCAGCACTTATACTGTTTGATAACTGCTATAAACTGGCTACTCCATTCCTTTCCATCTGACATCAATACAAATAGCAAAATACATGTAGCCTTTTAAAATGTATTAGTTATGCTTCTTGTTCTTGTCAGGTTTTTCTTGTCTTAGTGCTTTTATGTTTGAATCAGTCATTACTTTAGATCATTCTTGTTGATATGTGCAATATAAGGTTAATAATGTAAAAAAAAAAAAAAAACCTCTGCAGTTTTTTTATGACACCTGTTTCATAGGGTGCTCAGGAGTTGCTGTTACAAAAACACAACACAGCGACAGGGCATTGATCTTGGAGTGCCAGCTCCATCAGACTCTCTGCCTCGGTTTCTTCTATAAATGGAGAATCAACCCTGCAAAACGGGGCTGAGAACGTTCCCTGCCTTGCAGTGAGGCCTAAATGAGCTCATACAGGGAAGTTGTTCAGAGTGATGCCTGGCCCACAGCTAAGATGTAAAAGATGTTTGCTGTGATTAGCATTAGTTACCAGAAAGTGTGCTTGTGAATGAAAGACATTTCTCTTTAGTCTGACTCATGAGTCAGGGATCTCCCCCGGCACGGAGCACGAGGTCCAGTCCTGCAGGGCCCCCTCTGTTCTGCCAACGAAACACAGTAAGAAGAGACTTACTTTAGTTCGGCCCCCTGTGCTCTCTCACACCAGTTGGCATAAACTGTGTATAAAATCGCAGATTTAATGAGCTACTTCACGACGGAGTAGCCACCCTTTGAGTAGTTGCTCTTACACTTAATTTTCAAGAGTGATTTCTAGTGTTTAGTTTTCATTTTGAAATTCTGAAAACGAAGACAATTGTAATTGACTGTATAAAACCCTCGTAATTCAGGTGTTTGGCAGAACAGATACATGAATTCTCAAAAAGTGATGGGCCAGTATCTTTCTAAAAGTTCAGTGATGTTACTGGTTTGCTAAGTTAGGTGCCTCAGATTGGGAATATTTTTGAAAATTTGAGACCCAGGCCTTTCAGTTGCAACTTATCTTTATCCCCCTCGCCCACCCCATTGGCTGTTTTGTTATTGTTTATAAAAACTGCTTACAGAGACTGTGCTTTTTAGTTCACAATCTGTATGAGATTATACTTTAAAGTAAAACTCTATTGTAATCCAAACAGCATGACATGACAAATCTATGGAATACACACATCTATAGTGAAACAAGTATTTTCCTCTTTGGAGCCCTGGCTGGTGTGCCTTGGTGGATTGAGTGCTGGCCTGCGAATCAAAGGGTCACCGGTTCGATTCCCAGTCAGGGCACATGCCTGAGTTGCGGGCCAGGTCCCCTGTTGGGGGCATGTGAGAGACAATCACACATTGCTTTTTCTCTCCCTCTCTTTCTCTCTCCCTTCCCCTCTCTAAAAATAAATAAAAATCTAAAATATATATATTTTTTTCCTCTGTTGAAAATAAAAACCGTGCAAATGTACTGTTTTCATTTCCATGGTCCATTTAGCTTCTGCATTTTGCTCCTTCCAATCCAGAAAATAGACACTTACTAGCCGAAAAATGCAGGCCAACTATACTCATTTCTGACGAGTCTTTAGAGTCAAAATGCAGCCTCCGTAGAGTTTTAGTGGTTGTAAAAGAGCTGGTTGCCTGACTGGAGACACCAGGCTGACTCTTCGCGGTGGAAACTGTGTAAATGGGTTTGCTCGTGAGGCCCGTATGTCCGTGTGCGAAGTGGTGAGAGGTCACAGTGCGTGTACAGCGGAGTACGATGTCCCTGTGTCACGCGGTGTCGGGGCGTGTTGTTAGCTGTGGTGACAGTACGTTCCTTTTGCCTGATTTTGTTCTTTCTGCCTCTGTCCTCCCATCTCATCTGTCCCACAGGCCCTGGCAAGGTGTTCTCCAAACAGCTACTGCGCATGTTGCTACAAAGCTCCACAACTTAATTATTTAGAGACTGAAGTCCCGACCCCTTTGACATTCAACATTCTCTGCGATCTGGCTTCTAGGCACCTTTCTTGGCTTCCACCTGAGGGCCTTCCTGTGGATTCCTCTGTGTCAGCCCACCTGGTCTGCTTATTATTGTGTCCTCACCTGAGTCACGTGCTCCCCACCTCCTAGTTTTTCACCCCCCACCTATGTGGTCGGTGTTTTGTCCTCACCTGACCATCACCTACGGTCGATCTCACATGCTCCAAGGCCAAGCTCCTGTCCTCTTCCCTTCGTAGGTTTCCCACATGATTGGCTTTTTTCCTCTGAATTTCTCTACCACTCACTCACTACTCACGTTGCAGGATTGCACTGATGTACGTGTTTTCCTGTGTTTAAATATATCTGCATCGGTCATTACATGACGTGTGGGTCATCTCATTTGTTTGGCCGTTGTGTTTTCAGTTTCTCAGCTAGATGCTGCACCCCCCAGGAGGCACACAGAGCATGCTAATAATGCATTTGGTCTGTGCACACACGTTTGTCATTGAAATAAATAATCCCGTGTTTGGTCTGCGTAGCAATATTCTGCACAGTTGCCACTTGATTCTTTTTTTAAATCACAGGACTCTGAATCCACAGAATGCTATTGAGAGATACTTTGGACACTAGTCAAAGATTGTCCTAACCGACATTTTCCTTTGTATGTTTTCTCTGAGACTAAATTGCCATTCAGGTATCACTTCCTACATCACAGGACTTGCCGCCATTTGTAGAAGTGTTCTCTGGCTTGTATCTGAAGCCTCAAGAAACTAAAAAATCAGATGCACGTTCTTGGAGACTGTCACAGATAGCTCTGTGGATGGGCTGGATGTGGGAGGTGGCTTTGCATTTCAGGGTGATTCGGCTGTAAAACAAGCCTGTAAGGCGAGGCTTATGAAAACAGTGTTAAGAAGTGGGGGGATCCGAGGTGGCTGCAGAGTAGGTGGAAGCTACATACACCTCCTCCCGGTGCCAAACCAGATTTACAGCTAAATTGTAGAGCCGTCAGCCTGAATGACCAACTGAAGGACAGCTGAACAAGAGCATTACACCCGAGTGCTTGTGGAGCAAGCGCACAGGCGCCAGTAAGAAGGGCGGAGACATGCAGAGGGCTGGTCCCTGCATCCAGGTGTGGCGTGGAGAAGCTGGAGGGATATCTTGGGAGCAGAACTACTCCCTGAGGAGTGTAGGGTCTCAACCCTACACTGAGACCCCCAAACCAGAGCACCAGGGCCAGGAGGAGGAGCCTGCAGAACATCTGGTGATGAAAATCAGCAGGGCCTGTCCCCAGGAAGAGCAGGGAGTCCGCTGGAGTCCCTGGTGCCCTCTTCCAGCACTGGTGCTCAGGAGCTCGCTCTCGGGCACTCGCCCGGGGCTCTGGTAGAGGGAAGGCGACAGAGTGCTCACGGAAGCCATACAGAGATGAGCTGGGCGGTGAGGCTCTGGAGAGAGATCTGGAGGGTCAGCTGCGGAGGTCCTGGCCTGAGACAGCACCCCACACCACCCTTGGGTGCCATCTTCCAGCACCAGGCACCCCTATACTTACAGCACCAGTGTGGGGAGCGCACTCACCCGGTCCTCCGGGTGGTACCACCACCCTGCCAAGATCGAGTCCGGCAGGAAGGAAGGTTGGCTGCACCCCACAGGAGCCTGAGGTGCGCTCTTCTTCCAGAGAAACCATGGCCAAACCCTCAGATGGACTTTGAACTGGGTGCCTTTGGAGTGGGGACAATGCTCCACCCCGTTCCGCAGGTTAGGTAGGTGCCACCCCCAATGGAAGATGCCCTTGTTGGGGTCTCTGGCCTATTGCAGCCACAGAGCTGAGAGCAGGTGTACAGCTTGCTCCCCTCCCCAGGGCCAATGCCACCCCCATGGGAGACTGCCTTCATCTGGTTTTACAAGCCCTGCTCTCCCCGTCCTTCTGGGCTCGGTTCTATGGGGGAGCGGGGGTAGGCGCCACTCAGAGCTGGGACACTCAGAGTCCCTCTCCCTCAGAGTCTCCAGTCCGAGGCTTGAGCAGGCATGGCTGCGGAGCTAAAGGAAGGAGTGCAGCTCACCCACCTCCCATGGCGCAGCCCATGCTGCCCCCAGTAGAAGCCTTTCTTGATCTGTCTGCCCAGGTCCCCATGCCGCTGCCCTGCCAGACCTGCTCCCGCAGTGGGGACATACCCAACCTGAACCTGTGCTGCACTTCTCCTGGCGGAGCTGGAGACTTTGGCAGAGACTGAATGGTATGGCTCTGGAGTAGGGGGCCACATTCTCCCCACTGAGTGCCTGACCACACAGACCCCACGTAGGGGTCCTCCCGACCTGCGTGCCCCATCTGACCGAGCTTGAGCCCTGTGCGAGGGTCAGTGGGGCACAGTCAGCTTGGGCCCACTCTGCAGCCTCTGTTCATAAGACCTGGAGGAAGTGCAGGCAGCCTCAGGGAGGGGCTGAGTAGCTGACAGGTAGACACCAACCTCAGGGATCCTTGGGCTTGTACTGGTCTTTCTCAAGCTCAGAGCTCCTTGTGTGAAACCTGGCCCTACCACGTACACCCAGGCCCAGTGGTTGTAGCCACAACCGTGAGAGGCATGGTCACTCCAGATGGGTGGCCCAAGGCCAGTCACACACAGTGTCTGACACGGACTGGCACCAGAGCCCTGGCCAAGGGGAGCCAACACCAACACGACCAGTGGTGGGCTTCCCACCACACCAGAGCTTGACCTAACTAGCCACACATGGCACAGCCAGAGCAGGACTCCAGCAGACACCAGACTCTGCTGGAAACAACTCTGCTTCAGGGGGAGGCCCCTCATGGCACCCACCCCACAAAGCCCTCATCACAAGCTTGAGAGTCGTAGCTTGTGATGATCTACCTAATACACGGAGACAAACACAAACATGGAGACGCAATGGGGAGACAAATGTGCCCGAAATGAAAGAACAAGAAAAACCCCCAGAAAAAGAATGAAATGAAATGGAAGCAACCGAAACATGGGGTGCAGCAGAGTTGGAGATAACGGTTGTAAGGATGCTCAGGACCTTAGGGGAAGATTGGATGATCTCAGTGAGAGCGTAAACAAAGAGACAGTTTCTATGACCAAACTGGAAGGTCATGGGTTTGATTCCAGGTCAGGGCACATGCCTGCATTATGGGTTTGGTCCTGGTGCATGTTCGAGAGGTGGCTGGTTGACGGTTCTCTCCCTCTCTTTCCCTCCCTAAATAAATAAAATCTGAAATGAATGCATCTAACAGCAGGTTAGATGAAGCAGAGGATCGAATCACTGATTTAGAGGATGAGAAACAGTAAGCAACCAAGCAGAACACCAAAAAGAAAAGAGATGAACTTTAAAAAATGAGAAAAATCTAAGGGACCTCTGGGACAAGATCAGGTTTAACTACATCCACATCAAGTGAGGATAGAGAACCTGTCTGAAGAAGCAGTGGCAGAAAACTTCTCTCTAACCTGGTGAAGGAAAAAGTCCTGCAAGCTCCGCAATCAAGATGGTGCCAAGGAGGCCCGCTGCAGGACACCTCGTAATTAAAGTGGCAAAGGTTAAACTCAAAGAGAACCTTAACATCAGCAAGGGAGTTAGTCACCTACAGGGGAGTTCCCATAAGGCTGTCAGCTGATTTCTCAACAGAGTCACTTCCAGCCAAAACAGATTGGCATGAAACATTGAAAGTGATGAAAAGCAAGGACCTTCAACCAAGACTGTCCAGCAAGGATATCATTTAAAATTGAAGGTGCAGTAAAGAACTTCCCAGACAAAAGAAGAAACAAACAAAACCAACTAAAGGAGTTCATTACCACAAAATGAGCATTGCAAGAAATGTTAAAGGGCCTGCTTTAAGAAGAAAAACAAGATAGAAAAGAACACAGGTGTAAAGAATAAAATGTCAGTAAATAAGTACCTATCAACAATAACCTTAAATATAAATGGATTAAACCAAACCAAAAGATATAGGGTTACTAAATGGGTAAGATAACATGACCCGCATATATGTGTCTAATTGGAAACCAAAAAAATCAGCTGGGGTAGAAACACTTATATCAGACAAAACAGACTTCAATACAAAGGCCCTAACAAGAGACAAAGAAGGTCACCACATAATACCAAAGGCATCTGTCCAACCAGAGGATGTAACCCTTGTAAACATATATGCACCCAACATAGAAGCACCTAAATATGTAAAGAAAGTCTTGGTGGACGTCAAGGGAGAGGTTGACAGTAATGCAGTCATCGTCGGGGATTTCACCTCCCATTGACAGAACATCAACAAGGAAACAGTGGCCTTGAGTGACACCCTAGATCAGGTGTATTTTTAATTTTTTAGAAAAGATTGGGTTTTTTTTTAATTTTTGGAGGGAGGGGAAGGGAGGGAGAAAGAGAGGGAGAGAAACATTGATGCACAAAAGAAACATTGTCGGCTGTCTCTTGCACGCCACCATCTGGGGACCTGTCCTGCAACCCAGGCATGTGCCCTGACCAAGAATTCAACCAGCAACATTTTGTTTTGCAGGACAACAACCAACCCGTTGAGCAACACCAGTCAGGGCTAGATCAGATGGGTTTAATTGATATCTTCAGAGCGTCTCATCCCAAAGCAGCAGAATATACACTCTTTTCAAGTACATATGGCACATTCTCTAGGATTGACCATGTGTTATGACATAAAACAAGTCTTAGTACATTTAGGATATTGAAATAATATCAAGCATTTTCTGTAACCGTAATGTTATGAAACTATAAATCAATCACAAGAAGAACACTGAAAAACACACAAAAACATGGAGGCTAAATAACATGTTACTAAACAATCAATGGGTTAACAATGAGATCAAGGAACAAATCAAAAGATACCTTGAAACAAATGACAATGAGGACACAAAAACCCAAAATCTGTGGGACACAGCAAAAGCAATTCTGAGAGAGGGAAGTTCATAGCATTATAGGCTTATCTCTAAAAGCAAGAAAAGTCTTTAATAAACAATCTAACCATACACCCCAAAGAACTAGAAAAAGAACAGCAAACAAAGCCCAGAGTAAGGAGAAGCAAGGAAATAAGATCAGAGTGGAAATAAGTGACATAGAGACTAATAAAAAAAAATACAAAGCATCAGTGACACCAAGAACTGGTTCTTTGAAAAAGTAAACAAAATTGATGAACCTTTAACCAGACTCATAAATTAAAAAAAAGAGGACCCAAATAAATAAAATCAGAATTGACAGGAGAAGTAACAACTAACATCACAGAAATACAAGAGAGTGTAAGAAAATACTATGAACAACTTTATGCCAACAATTGGACAACCTGGATGAAGTGGATGAATTCCTAGGAATGCACAATCTTCCAACACTGAGTTGGGAAGAATCAGAGGATCTGAACAGACCAATTACAACTAGTGAAATTGAAGCAGCTATCAAAAAAAACACCCAGCAAACAAAAGTCCTGGACCAAATGGCCTCACAGGCAAATTTTCCCAAACATTCAAGGAACTAACTCCTATCCAACTGTTCAGAAAATTCAAAAGGAGGGAAGACTTCTGAGCTCTTTTTATGAGGTCAGATATCCTGATTCCAAAACCAGATAAAGACACTACAAATAAGGAAAGTTATAAGCCAATATCCCTGATGAACACCGATGATAAAATCCTTGCAAAATATTAGGAGACCAGATCCAGCAATACATGAAAAAGGTCATAAACCATGATCAAGTGGGATTTACTCCGGGGATGCAAGGTTGGTACAATATTCGTGAATCAATAAACCTGATCCATCCATAAACAAAATGAAGGGTAAAAACCACATGATCATATTAACAGATGCAGAAAAAAACATTTATAAAATCCAGCCCCCATTTATGATAATGCAGCAAAGTGGGAAGAGAGGGGTTGTACTTGAACCTAATGCAGGCCATATATGACAAACCCACAGCCAACATTCAAGGAACAGAAAGTATTTCCCTTAAGATCAGGAACAACACAGGGGTGTCTGTTTTCACCACTCTTATTCAACACAGCGCTGGCAGGCCTAGCCATGGCAATCAGACCAGATGAAGGATAAAAAGGGATCCAAATTGGAAAGGAGGAGGTAAAACTGTCATTATTTGCAGATGACATGATATTGTACATCAAAAACCCTAAAAACTCCACCAAAAATCTACTAGATATAATAAATTAATTCAGTAATGTAGCAGGATACAAAATTAATGAACTCTAGTAAGAAATTAAGAGAACAATCCCATTTACTATTGCAACAACAAAAACAAGGTACTTAGGAATAAATTTAACCAAGGAGGTAAAAGACCGGTACTCAGAAAATTGTAGGATACTGAAGAAAAAGTTGAGGAAGATACAAATAAGTGGAAGCGTATAACGTGTTCATTGATTGCAAGAATTAACATCAGTAAAATATTTCTGCTACCTAAAGCAATCTATACATGCAACACAATTCCTATTAAAATACCAATGGCATATTTCACCTATTTAGAACAATATTTCAGATTCATGTGGAACTAAA
Organism: Desmodus rotundus; assembly: GCF_022682495.2. Lineage (NCBI taxonomy): Eukaryota > Metazoa > Chordata > Mammalia > Chiroptera > Phyllostomidae > Desmodus > Desmodus rotundus. The sequence goes on from NC_071399.1 coordinate 108,289, forward strand.
AGAGACCCTGCGTAGCCTCAGCAATCTGGAGAAGGAACAAAGTTGGAGGTATAATACCTGATACCAAACTATACTACAAAGCACTGTAGTCAAAACAGCTTAGTACTGGCATAAAAAAGGCACACATAGATCAATGAAACAGAATAGACAGCCCAGAAATAAAGCCACACTCTACAGTCAATATTTGACAAGGGAGTTGAGAACATAAATGGAGTAAAGACAGTTCCTGCAATAATGGTGTAGGGACAATGGGACAGGCACCTGCAAAAAAAAAAAAAAAAAAAAGGAAACAAAGAATGAAACTAGACCACCAATCTACACAGGACTGAACTCAAAATGCATGAAGGACTTAAATGTAAGTCATGAAACCATAGACATCATGGAAGAAAACACAGGCAGTGAAATCTCAGACATCTCAATGGCACTTTTTTTTTTACCAATGTATTTCCTTAGGCAAGGGAAACAAAGGGAAAAAATAAACAAATGGGACCTATATCAAACTAAAAAGCTTTTGCACAGCAAAGGAAACCATCAAAAAAATGAAAAGACAACCCACTCACTGTATGGGAGAACATATTTGCCAATGATACATCTGATAGGTTAATTTCCAAACCATATAAAGAACTTATAAAACTCAACCCAGGGCAGACAAACAACCTAACTTAAAAATGGGCAAAGGACCTGAATAGACACTTCTCCCAAAGGGACATAGCAGTGCCCCATAGAGTTATCAAAAAAATTCTCCACATCATTGATCATGACATGCAAATTAAAACCACAATGAGATGTCACCTCACACCTGTCAGAATGGCCATCATCAATAAATCAACAAATGATAGGTGCTGGTGAGGTTGTGGAGAAAGGGGAACCCTTGTGCACCGTTGGTGGGAATGCAGACTGGTGCAGCCACTGTGGAAAGCTGTATGGAGTATTCTGAAACAGTTACAAATGTAACTGCAGTCCCTTTTAAAAGTTAAAAATAGAACTGCAATCACACTTCTGGGAATAGAATCTAAGAAACCTGAAACACTAATATGAAAGAAATATATGCACCCCTCTGTTCATTGCAGCGTTATTTACAATAGCCAAAGTCTGAAACATCCCAAGTGCCCATCAGTAGATGAGTGGATAAAAAAAGCAGTGGTACATTTACATGATGGAATTCTACTAGCCCATTAAAAAAAAAGAGAAATCTTATCTTTGCGACAGTATGGATGGACCTGGAAATTATTATGCTGAGTGAAAAGAGCAAGTCTGAGAGGATGAATACCCCATGATCTCATTTATTGGTGGAATCTAATGAACACAGTAGAAACATGCATGGATACAGGGAACAGACTGACAGCTATCAGTGGGGAGGGAGGTTTGGGAGCTGGATGGATGAAGGTGAAGGGATTAAGCAAAAAAAGAAAAAACCATACCGCAAGGACCCAGGCAACAGAGTGGTGACAGGCAGAGGGAAAGGGGGCAGGTATCTGTGGGCAGAAGGGGTGGGAAATGGGGATGGAAAGAGACCTTGCTGGGGGCAATGGGCACACGATGCAGGGTGCAGATGATGTTTCATTGAGTTGTACACGTGACGCCTGTTTGGCTTTGCAAACCAATGCCACCCCAATAATTTCAATTAAAAATAAATGAAAAGATTTAAGGCCACAGATTAACTTCTGGTCAAGATGGAGTCATAGGTAGATACACTTTGCACAACCAAAAGAAAGACAACAACAGATTAAAAACAAAAAATAACCAGAACTGCCAGAAAATCGAACTGTATGGAAGTCCAACAACCAAAGAGTTAAAGAAGAAACACTCAACCAGACCGGTGGGAGGGTTCAGAGACATGCAGCTGGGCAGAGGGGACTCACTGCAAGGCGGCAGCTGGTGGAGCAGGCGGTCCCACATTCACGAGCAGATAAACTGGGAGGAACAACTGGGGAGTGAGACAGACCCTGCAACCCAGGGTTCCAGCACCGGGAGATAAAGCCTCAAACCTCTGAGTGAGAACACCTGTGGGGGTTTAGGAGGTGGGAGAAACTCCCAGCCTCACAGGAGTTCATTGGAGAGACCCACAGGGTTCTAGAACATACACAAACCCACTCACCCAGGAATCAGCACCAGAAGGGCCCAATTTACTTGTGGGTAGTGGCAGAGGTGACTGAAAGCCGGCCCAGACCTGAGCAAGCGCCATTGTTCCTTCTCTGGCCCCTCCCCCAAGTACAGCGTCACAACGCAGGGACCTGTGTTGCCCCGCCCTGGTGAACACCTAAGGCTCCGCCCCTTATACGTAACAGGTGCGCTTAGACAAAAAATACAGTCCAAATGAAAGAACAGATCAAAGCTCCAGAAAAAAAATAACAAACGATGAAGAGATAGATGCACACTTCAAAACACTGGTAATCAGGCCCTGGCTGGTGTGGCTCAGTGGATTGAGTGCTGGCCTGCAAACCACAGGGTCACTTGTTCGATTCCCAGTCAGGGCACATACCAGGGTTGCTGACCAGGTCCCCAATAGGGGGTGTGGGAGAGGCACACCTTGATGTTTCTCTCCCTCTCTTTGTCTAAAAATAAAATACTAAAAAAACATAACCAGAATGCTCACAGAAATGACTGAGTATGCTCAAAAAATAGAGGAAAAAGTGAAGATGATGAAAAGTGAAATAAAATGTACGGGGAACCAACAGTGAAGGGAAGGAAACCAGGACTGAAATCAACGTTTTGGAGCAGAAGGAAGAAACAAACATCCAACCAGAACAGAATGAAGAAGCAAGAACTCGAAAAAACAAGGAGAGGCTTAGGAACCTCTGGGACAACTTTGAATGTTCCAACATCCAAATCACAGGGATGCCAGAAGAAGAGGAAAACCAAGAACTCGAAAACTTATTTGAAAACATAATGAAGAACTTCCCTAACCAGGCAAAGGAAATAGATAGACTTCCAGGAAGTCCAGGAAGCTCAGACAGTCCCCAAAAAGTTGGACCCAAGGAAGCACACACCAAGACACATCATAATTACATTACCCAAGATTAAAGGAGAGAATCTTAGAAGCAGCAAGAGAAAAAGACACAGTTACCTACAAAGTACTTCCCATAAGACTGTCAGCTGACTTCTCAAAAGAAACCTTACAGGCAAGAAGGGGCTGGAAAGAAGTATTTGAGGTCATAAAAGGCAAGGACCTACATCCAAGATGACTATCCAGCAAAGCTATCATTTAGAATGGAAGGGCAGATAAAGTGTTTCCCAGATAAGGTGAAGTTAAAGGAGTTCATCATCACCAAGCCCTCATGAAATGTTAAAGGGACTTACCTAAGAAAAAGAAGATCAAAAATATGAACAGTAAAATGACAACAAACTCACAACTATCAACAACCAAACCTAAAAAACCAAAAACAAACTAAGCAAACAACTAGAGCAGGAACAGAATCACAGAAATGGAGATCACATGGAGGGTTATCAGCAGGGAGTGGGAGGGGAAGACAGGGGGAAAAGGTACAGGGAATAAGAAGCATAAATGGTAGGTACGAAATAGGCAGGGGGAAGCTAAGAATAGTATGGGAAATGGGGAAGCCGAAGAACTTATATGTACAACCCATGGACATGAACTAAGGTGGGGGAATGCTGGTGGGAGGGGATGCAGGGCGGAGGGGAATAGAGGGGGAAAGGGGACAACTGTGATAGCATGATCAGTAAACTATATTTTTAAAAAGGTTTAAGGAATGACTTTTAAGCATCTTCTAAAGCAAGAATTTAATGTGTGACTGGAAACGTGAATATGTGATTATAAATCAGCGCGGGCTGAGACCCTCTGGGTACAAAGGAGAACCTCCTAACACGTCCCGCATGCCGGTTCAGGGACCGAGCACTTGCCGTGGAGCCAGGAGTGCTATTGGAGACTTGAGTTTCCTCCTGAAAGTGGCTGTCTCCTCTCAGCCACCACGAACGCCTGTGTAATAGCCTTCATCAGCTACGCTGAGTGTAGCCGGGGGATGGTACTGAACATTTTCACGTCTCATGTGCTCTGTAAATCTCCCACGTTAGCGCAATACGCCAAGTCCACTGCGGGCATGCGATTAACAAAACCAGGCCACTAGACCATTGCAGACTTTTAAATATTAATTAAGAATCCACTTTTTAAACATGAATGACTAAATGTCGTAAGTGAAAAGAAACTTGCCAATCACACGTAATTTTTAACACAGATCAACTGTGTTTGTAGGAGAACTATGCCGTTTTTGGGTCAGGACTGGAGATCTCCTGGGTGGACCTGGATGAAAACGGAAGACGGCTGGAAAAGGTGTGAGCCCTGGAGTGCGGAGCTCGAACGCGAGACACACCAGCGTGACGTCAGTCATAGCATGTGAGTCGCAGCAAAGCAGAGCTGCTCACGGAAGGGCCTGCTTGACACTTGCGGTTGCACCTGTTTCTCAAGTCACTGCCTGGCTCCGTAACCTGGGTTCTGGCTGAGACTTTCCCCACGCAGGCTGCGGTGAGGAGCAAAGTTAGGTAGCTAAAGTCTGGGCCAGTAGGGGCCTGGTGCCCACCCTCAGACGCTGCGTCTGTCACCAAGCAAGATCTCGCTGCCCAGTGCTCCCAGAAGCCCACACTGTGGCACCAGCTTTTGAGAAAAGAAAAGGCTTTTATTGTGAAGCCTACCTGCGAGGAGACCCCAGGCGAGACTCAAATTTGTCTCCCTGACCCAGGGTCCAGGGCAAGTTTTTGTTGTTGTTGTTGTTTGTTTGTTTATTTTAGAGAGAGGAAAAGGGAGGCAGAGATGTGAGACAGACGATAGGCTGCCCTTTGTACGCACCCCAACTGCGGACTGAACCCGCAGCCCAGGCATGTACCCTGACCTGGAATCAAACTCACAGACCAAAGGTTCGAACCACACCCAACCAACTGAGCTGCACCGGCCAGGGCTCAAACTTAATTTTTTAAAGACTTGTTTTGTGGCCCAACATGTGGTCTCTCCCGGGAAGTGTCCCATGCGCACCTGAGAAGGTGCACACTCTCGCTTTCGGATGGAAAACTCCGTTGTTAAGTCCGTCTGGCCTGTTGTGGCATTTCAGGCCGATGTTCACACAGCACTGTGTCAGGCATATGGCAGGTCATTGGTACCAAGGATCATATTGTCACATTAGTGTTTTCCCAGGGAGTTTAATGTAATCTCCTGTTTTAACGAAGCATTTTGAAGTCTGAAACTGCCTTGGTTCAGCATATCGAAGCCCGTGGGACACTCTATAACATGCTCAGCCCTTTCTAGCAAAACATTCTCAGAAGAACCAGGATAAGTCTTAGGCTTCTTGAAACGAACAAAAGCATGTATTAGACATTAGCTGCGTAGTGTCAAACTGTGATGTGTCGCTTTGAAAAATAACCGCTCACTTTCAGAATTTAACATGATCTTTGTTTCGATCTCCTAAATTGCAAACCAAATATTTATGACCATTTTTAAAAAGAAAAGCTGAATGAAGATCTTCCTGTAAAGACATTTAAATACACTGTGTCTTTGTTTCAGCATCTTAAATAGTGAAGATGAAGAAATATTCACTAATGAAGAGCATGGATGTGCATCCAAAAAGAGGAAAAAGGGCCATTTTAGAAGGAACAGCAGCACTCAGTGTAAGCTCATTCTCACTACTAATTTCATGCTGTTTACTCGAGTGTGCTGGCCTGCTCGGCGCTGGGAGGGGCGCTCGGGGAAGACGCCGCAGGTGTGTGACACCGGGCCTCACCTAGCGTTGCCCACAGGCCCGCTGATCACACTTCCTGCAGCCCCACCGCTGTCTTAGTAAGATTTGCTAACACAACAGACAGCAAACCCACAGAAGAGCCCCTGCATCGGAATGCCCGGATGGGGTCACGGTCAGTTCCCTCCCACACCGTGAGGCCGGGGCTGAGGCGTCTTGACTTTGGACTTTTGTGCAGGAGATGCTGCTGTTGGGAGAAGGACACAGACACGGCCGGAGGTGGGCTAGGCCCCGGGTGGGAGTGCGGGGCTGGAGGCAGTCCCCCCCGCCCATCCTCCCCAACCCTGTGCGAGGCCTCGCCCTGCACTGGGGGGCCCCACCGTGAGTCAGGGGACGCGTCTCCTGTCTGTAGTCTGGTGAGGAAGGTGGGGTCCTGTGGGGAGTGGTCACTGTGGTCCTTGAATTCCATGAAAAAATTTGATTTAAATTGACTACAATATAAAGGCAATGACAGAACAATAGAACTTTTTATAAGCTACATAATGTATTAATAACTACCTTCACAATGATGTGTTACGATATTACTGCAGTCATCAGTAACAGTAGTTTTCTTCCAAGTTACTAAGAGCTGGTGCCATCTCGAATCATTTTCCAGGCACAGATACGCTTCAGACGTTAGGGAGCAAAGCAGTTCTGTTCACGTTTAGCCAGGTCGAAGCGTCTCCTATCTACACATCAGATACTTTTGCTAACACGTGCAGCTATGTTAAGTTCCTGGAGACTTCATTCGGAAATGACTCCCCAGATTTTAAAAACAAAGTTAATTTTCATTCTAGGTTTTTATCGTGAAAAATGGATCTATGTCCATAAAGAAAGCACGAGAGAAGTAAGTATTCCACTACAAGTAAGCGGTACTTTGTGTTGTTTCTGCTGTGTGATGTCACATTAAACAAATTATTTCTTCTGCAATATCACATCTGTGGTTCACATTCTCACAGAGGAAGACAGGAGGGTCTTGGAAACAGTCGCTCTCATGTTGTGTGTCCATGTGCACATGTGTGTCCACATGCATGGTGTGTGTCCATGTGCACACCTGTGTCCACGTGCACATGTGTGTGGCCGTGCCCCCAGGGCAGATCTCAGCACGAGTGTGGCCCTGGACAGCATGCCGTGGCCTCTCCCCGCTCCCCAGCAGCTGTCAGAGCCCCTGGTGCCAGCAGGCAGGTGGCACAGGCCTCCTGTGGGGGGGACACCTGTGTTACACCCTCATTTAACACTCCGAGTGGCTAACGTGACACTCAGCAGCACCTGTGCGCACCTTTCTCCTCTCTGCCGAGTTGGAGACGCTTCTCTGTGAGACCTAGAGCAGTGTGTCCATTGCAGCAGCTCCTGTCTCTCTCCCTAGTGTCCAGGGAAGCCCCCTTGCTTTTGCAGTCAGAGAAACTCAGCATTTGCTTTAATTTGTAGCAACCGGGGAAACAATCTGGGGAGTGATTGTTGAGTGTATATCCCAGTAGCGTGTGTTAGGTCTTCCAGAAGTGCTAACGATGGATGGACCCAGCCCGGCTTCCTGGACACTCACGGATCAGATTCTGAGACAACAGTTACTTGACCTGTATAGTGATGGTTGACATTGTCACACGCGCATGAAGAGGCTCCAACCCTTCGCACAGTCAAAAGCACCCTCAGAAGAATGGTTGGCAGAACCTAATGTAGTTTGAGCTTGTTTAAGACTCTTCAATACCCAGTTGCTCCGTGTTGCCGCACTGACTACAGAAAAGAGATCCAGCTCCGGCCGCACCAGCAACGGGGCTGAACTCCCCGGGAGCTGGGCTTCTTCTGCGGACAGAGGGGCCGGGTGCGACCAGGTCCAGGGAGTGAACAGGACTCGGACCTGAGAGCTGGCGCTTGCCACTCTGCAGCATCAGGCTGACTGCCCTCTCATCGGGGCGGACCAGGCACCTCTGCTGCCTGTCCCCATGGCCGGCGGCAGCCGCTACAGCCTCTGAGTGCCCCTCCTGTGTGGTTCCAGGCCCCCACGAGGTGGGTGTGCCTGTGCCATTCAAACATGCTATTTCCGCTCGCTCTGTGAGTCACATTTAATTCCCCCAAAAGGGAAGGGCTGTTGTGAGGCTGGTGGCTACCCGGGAAGGAGTCTGCTCCGCCAGCACGTAGAATTCCGCTCATCAAGAAGACATCAGCTGGGGTCGATTTCAGATCTCTATCCAATTAACCTCTGGTTCCCCCCACCCCCCGGGAAAGTGCATGCATGTTGTTGGTGTGCGCACATCGGGACTGGCCTTGGGACTTGGAACGAAGCGCAGTACTCTCCCCATGCGCCTGTTGTCTGAGCCCCAGGTGTCTCCTGCCTCACCTGCTGTTCTCTGTGGTCACTCCCCAGGTGGTCCATCCCCTTGACTCTGCATGGAAAATCTCTCTAGGTTCTTTGTGTTTCAAATACTGAAGGTCAAGTTTACAATCTGTACTAGGGTCCTCATCGAAGGCGGACATAGAAAGCAGGAGAGCTGTGTTCTGGTTCTTTTAGTCCTTGCCCGAGGATGTGGTTACTTTTTTAGAGAGAGAGGAAGGGAGAGAGAGAGAAAGGGAAACATGGATCAGTGGCCTCCTGTGTGCGCCCTGACCCGGGATTGAACCCGCAACCTTCTGGTGCATGAGACAATGCTCCAGCCCACAGAGCCAGTGGCCAGGGCACGGGGTCCTCCTTCTTAAAAAGAGTGACTCGGGTTTCCTCTGTGCCCACGGCTCTCATTGCCAGCGTCCTGGGGTCTGGTGCTGGGCAGGCCCCTGCTCCCGCAGCCACATCCCACGGTGACGGGCAAATTCCCAGATGACAGGAGTCCCTCGAGTTGATAAGTTTAAACACTCTTCAGAGCGGAAAGCGCCTGACTGTGTGTCTGCAGTGTGCAGCCTTGGGTAGTTCCTCCTCTGTTGTGATTTCAGGCTTAAATCGCCCTCCACCACTGTGTCCCAGCAGGAGAAAGTGAGATACTTAATAAATACGCCCTTGTCGTTCGGTGTGCAGTGGTGTGAGAGACGGCCACCGCGTCCTGCCTCCCTGACCGAACGGCTCACGCCGGTTGGCACTGGCACGGTTTCAGGTTCCTCTCGCTCAGTAGGGACCAAGCCACATCACGGGCAAACGTCCTTTGCCAGAATTCACAGCCACGTGGCGCAGACTCAGCCCCGCGCCCGGGGCGAGCGCTGACGGGCGCCTGTTTTCCAGCGGCACGGCTACTGCACGCTGGGGGAGGCCTTCACCCGCCTGGACTTCTGCAGCGCCGTGCAGGACGTCCGCCGGTTCGGCTACGTGGTCAGAGTGAGTATTCAGCGCGTTTGGCTCCTGCATGAAGCTGCGCTTGTTTGCTGTGTGGAAAGGGGTCGCCGGGAGTGGGTTCAGGAGACAAGAGACTTGGTGCCATCGGGGGCAGGGCTCCACGGGCTCGGGGTGGGGGGCGGGGCCGGCGAATCCCACCTGCAGGAGGTGCTGGGGACGCAGACGTCTCCCCATGGGACTGCCTGGTTGTCACCTGCGTGTCCTGCTTCACGGGGCACAGAGCAGAGCCCTGCTTCACGGGCATGGCGGGCTGGCGGAAAACAGGAAACACGTACAAATAGAACTCACAAAGCCTGTGGTGTTCCTGACACCTTTTCAGAAATCTGCGTGTTGTTCTACGTGCGAAAGGGGAGGCCCTCCCGCTGTGTCTGCTCATATTTGTGCTGAATGCCCTGCTCCGCGGCTCCTTCCCCTTCCTGCTGTCGCGGCTGGTGGGGTTTGGACCGGCTTCCGGGCGCTTACCCGGCCAGGTCCGAGGACAAGCTCCTGGGCATAGGGACCTTTCGGCCTGAGAGGGTCTGAGCTGTGTGCCTTGGTCTCAGTTTGGGCACTGCACTGGTGTGTTCGGGGGCTCCTTTGGCACCAGGTGGCCTCCGGTGTCTCTGATCCTGGCCCCCCGGGGCCACCTGGTGACCCCTGTCCTGTCTCCGGCCCCCTGTTACTTACTGAGGAGCCTTCCTTCCGACGTCTCTTTAAAGGGAAGTGCCTCCCTTGGCCTCACTTTGGATAACACCAGTGACATCATAGGCGTCCTGGGCTGGTTGTTCTCTTGCGCACAGGAAGTCCAGGGGACACGAGGGGAATTTGAAAGAGTGTAGCACGCACTGTGTTTGTATTCACTGCCACTCTAAATGAATCGGGGTGGGGGTGGGGGTGGGGAGACAGCTGAGGCGCTCTGCCCTGTGAAGAGCATGCTTGCTGTCTGCGCTCCGTAAGCTGACTTTACAACAAAGACACCAGCGCTGGCCCCTTCCCTTCTGGCCTTCCCGCTGGCGCCTGTGACCGTCACAGCCACACGCGTGGAGGCCGGCTTCCTCTGGACCCCAGCCTGTCCAGGAAGGCACCTCGAGCCTCAGCAGCTACGGCTTCGTTTGGCTCTGTTCACCTCGGTTTCGTGGTCTCATGGTCGGCGTTTGGCCTGTAAGACCTCTGCTTCTCTGAGGTGAAAGGTGCCTCTGCGGCCTTTTTATGGTTGGCGTTTGTGAATGTTCTGTTGACAGGAGGACCCTGCAGACCCTGTTTGAAGGATGTGATTTTTCCGGCTTATCTATAACACAGGTGTGGTTTAGTTCTATTATTTAGAATTATTACTTAGTTCTTTCACACTCTTCTTCTGAATTTTCTCTTTTTTAAAGATTTTATGTATTTATTTTTAGAGGGGAAGGGAGAAAGAAAGGGAGAGAAACATGGGATTGTGGTTGCCTCTTGCGCGCCCCGCACTGGGGACCTGGCCCGCAACCCAGGCCTGTGCCCTGACTAGGAATCGAACCAGCGAGCCTTTGGTTTGCAGGCTGGTGCTCAGTCCAGACACACACCAGCTGGGGCACACATTCTTGTTTGGAATTTTCAAAATTAAAGAGATACATAAAAATCTCCTACAATATTTGTATTTTAACTCCTTTTTATTCAGTTTCTCAGAGGTCATGCTTTGTATGTCCAGCTGACAGAGGCTGATGTCTGGTTATGTTTTTCTGTACAACTTGGGTCTTTCGCCGTTTATCTTCATTTCCATTCTAACCTACAGTTTACCTTGTCACCTGCTCCCGTGGCCCCTGTGGTTCACTGGGTTTGCACGGGCTGCGGTGCGGTCTGTGGTGGGGCCCGCGCCCCGCGGCCCCCGGAGAGCCAGCGGAGACACCCGCCAGCCCTGCCTTCTGCTAGGGGGCCTTCTGCTAGGGGCCTAGCCCCTCTGTGGAGGGTTGTTTGCGTCATGCTGTCAGAAAAGGAGTTTGTGCTGACGATGGGAGGGGCCGCCAGTCCCCACCCCCGAAGGGCCAGCTGTTGGAGCAGCCGTCCCCAGACAGGGGCTCGGCGATGCTTTTCACTCGGAAATTACGAGGACCCCAGAGAGATCCCGGCTTTGTGCGTCACAGCTGTTATGTTCACCACATAGGAACTGAACCACTTTTAAAATATTTCTGTTTATTTAAAAATAAAGGTGGTGTTTCCACCTTTGCGAATCTCCCTAACGTCTGCTCCAGTAGAAGGCCCCTGAGTCCTCGCGTCTGTCTGTGGCATCCAGGACACATTGCCGTGCCCTGCGGGTGCAGGTGGGACCTGCGTGGGGGTCACCGCTGTGCCAGGGACCCTGTGGAGGCAGCTCTGACCATGGGGCCCCTCGGGGTTCCTAGGTGGCACTCTGAGGACTATTGCAGCTGTGGCCCCTTGCTGCCCTCCGACGTGTGGACGAGGCTGTGGAACCGCCCTTCTCCCCTCCCCTCTGAGGAGCAGGATGAGATGCATCTGCTTATTCTGGTCCATTTCCCAGCTGCCTGGGCCTTGTCGGAGCCAGACACCGACCTGGGACGGGTTGGTGATGCAACAGCGTGTGCCGCTGGGTGGTGAGGCTTTCGGGGTCCGTCCCCAACGCCCAGTGTGGCTGCACACTCACCTTGGTCACATCTCAGTCCAGCCCTCATCAGCAGTGGCGCAGGCTCTGCACCTCAGTTGGCCGGAGTCTTTGTCACTGGTTCCAAGTGCAGGTGGGAGAGAAGGGGTGTGAGCACTGTGACGATGGTCAGAGGAGGAAGACATTTGATGACACGCAGGTGGTGAGAAGGATTGAGTAGGGGTGACATGGCAGCCGTGGGTTTGGTCCCATGCGTGGGGCAGGGTCTCCTCTGTCTCCAGCCAGCGCGGCTCTGTGAGTGAGTTAGCACCTCCTTCTCTCCTCTGGAGACCGGCAGAGGCAGCGTGGCCAGCGGAAGGGGAAGGGAGCAGAACCTGCAGATTCTAAAGTGCGTGTGAGGCCAAGAGCGGGCAGGAATCTTCGGGAGACCTTTGAGGACGTGTTCACAGCCTCAGGGCAGATGGGACGACAGCAGCAGCCACACGCGTGGCCCAGGCAGAGGCCGGCGGGGACAGGGAAATCACAGCCCCAGGCAGGTGGCAGAGGTGGGTGGGGTGCGATGGTCCGGAGCGAACCAGCCCTCCCTGCAGGGCAGAGGGCAGGGGCAGCCCTGGGCTGAGCAGCCTGGAAAGGCCCTGTGTCCCCTCCAGAGCCTCCTCAGGGCTCAGATACAGGTGAGGAGAAACAGCACTGATGGGAACGGGACTCAGGGTGTGGGGACACCGGGACCTGTGCCTGCAACGGGGGGGGGGGGGCGCGGGGGGCAGACTTGTCCTAAGCAGAGCCAACACGGCTGGGGAGGCAGCCACTGGGGCTGGGAGCAGACAGACGGTGTGAGCACCAGAGGACGGACGGGGAGGACGTGATGGGGGCGGGAGGGAGACCATAAGGAAGGGCCTGGGGTGGTGAGGAAAGCGATGGAAGAGGAGCAGTGACTCTGAGTTTTAAAGGGTCCGAAAGGAAGTGACAGGGTCTGCGAAGCACAGACGGGAGCGAGGGCTCCTCTAGGGAAGCAGCGCCCTGGGACAGGCCAGAGGTCAGAGGGAGAGCCTGAGTCTCACTCTGGAGCAGGGACGGCCCAGACACACAGGGCCACACCCTCGGCAGGCCACCAGGTGGGGCAACAGGGCCTCTCTCGCGAAGGAGAAGACGGGAGGCACAGGGCCCCGAGTGCTGTGGGGACGCCTGGTGCGTGTCACAGGTCACAGGTCACTGGGGTCGGGCTCCCTGTGAAGGAGATTCTTGCTCAGCTTTCCCCTCTTTCTTTTAAGCTCTTGCAGCTCATCGCGAAATCCCAGTTAACGTCGCTGAGCGGTGTGGCGCAGAAGAACTACTTCAACGTTTTGGATAAAATCGTTCAAAAGGGTAAGAGGGCGACTGATGGTTTTCATCGTCTAAACCTTTCTGAAGTGTGGTGTGAGGGGAGGGCTGTTCCTTCACTGTCCCCCAGCGGGCAGGCTGTCGGAGCCGCGTGTCCGCTCAGCGCGGGCCCCAGCCGCAGGCTCCCTCCAGGCCTCGGTGCTCGGGGGCAGCTGGCTGGGTTGTGGAGTTGCTCATGGAGGAGGGGGACTGCGTTGTGTCATGGCGAGAAATGTGCCGTGTGCGAACACACCCGGGAAGGTGAGTGAGCGGCCACACGTCCCTTTGCCGTGGGATGTTTCCGTGATCAGCAGGCTGGGCGTTCAGCTGCGTCGGCGTCAAATAAACCTAGAATTTTCTTTTTATTTCCTGTTTGAATTGGTTAATCAGTGGCTAACAAAGGGGACTAGGCTCCCCAGCGCGGGTGTGCACACGCGTGAGTCTGTGAGTGTGTACAGCACACGTGTGAGTTTGTGAGTGTGTACAGCACACGCGTGAGTCTGTGAGTGTGTACAGCCACCGAAACTCCAGCTCTCTTTCTGACGGAGGAACCCAGCCTGACGGGTTCGAGTCCGAGTTGAAGGCTTGGCCACAGGTGCCCTGTCAGGAAACCTTTTCAAGTTGTTCAGCCCCAGCATATTTGTGGCGCCTGGAGCATCCAGTTTGGGTTGCAGTGAAGTCAGGTCGTTGTCTCTGTTGTGGTGAAATGTACCTGATATGAAAGTAACAGTTTTACCCATTTGTAAGCCTGCAGTTCGGAGGCATTCAGCGCGTTCACGCTGCTGTGTAACCACCACCACCGTCCTTCCCTAGGACTTCCCGTCCTCCCAACCCGACCACCCACCCCCCGCCCCAGAGACCCCCGCCCCCGCCCGTCCACAGCCCCGGGCCCACGGCCTGCTGCTGTCTTGGGTCTGGTGACTGTGGGGACCTCGCACAGCCAGGGTTCTTCAGGGTTCCTCCGTGCCGCAGCGCGGCAGGGTTTTGTCCCCTTCTGAGGCTGAGACTCAGCCTTGTGCGTCTGCCACGCTGTGTGTGTGACAACCGGCCGGTGACGGCGCCCACCCACAGCTGTGCTGTGCTCCTCCCAGTGCTCGAGGACCACCAGAACCCGCGCCTCATCAGAGACCTGCTGCAGGACCTGAGCTCCGCCCTGGGCGCCCTGCTCAGGGGCGTCGGCAAGTCCGTGCTGGTCGGCAGCATCGGCGTCTGGGCCTGCCGGCTGGAGATGGTCCTCGCCTGGCAGCGGCAGCTGCAGGACCTTCAGATGACACAGGTACGGACCCTGCACGGAGGCCGAGACGGCTCGCAGGGGAAGCTCCCCAGCTCTGCGGGCGAGTCGTGTCTTTACCCTCCCGTGGTGCTGTACCGATTGTTGTTCCCAGGTGGGTCAGGACCAAAGACCCTTCAGCGTAGTTCTTCCTGGAAAGAGCTGACTCCGGGTGATGAGGCAGTAAACGTGTTTACCTTTAGAGGGCATTAGGTGTTCCAGGCTCAAATGACGTTCGGTGAGTGGAGGCGTGTGGTCCTGCGCAGTCCTCCACCCCCCTCATGCCTCCCCCTGCACCCTGCTCTAGGGGGACCACTCGACGAATCCACTCCTTCATAGGTGTCCCTCATCCAGGGACCCTAGGGCCGGAGAGTCTCAAGAAGAGACACCAGACAGAAGCCACCTGTCCTCATGGCTGCGTGCTCTGTCCAGCTGGGGACACTGCGCTTAGGCGGAGCATGCGTTGAGGGGGGGCAGGTGCCTTGGGTCCTGTTGGAGACAAGGCCAGAGCTGGGTGGGACCACAGGGACGTCTGCTCCTGGGGACAGTGAGGGATGAGGTGTGAGCCCAGGCGGGGCCTCCTGTCCCCAGCACACATGTACCCCTTGGATATGGCCCTCGCACTGGCCACGTCGGCCTCCCGGAGGCACAGACACATCTGCTCACTCACCCATTCACTTGCGTGAGGGAGGGTTCACTTTACACTTGAAGTCACAAAATCCCAGCGATTCAAGCTCAAAGGCACCTCAGGGACAGACAAGCTGTGTCTTGGGACTCAGGCTGACGCAGGCAGAGACTGCAGGGGACTGGAGTGCAGCACACAGCCTGACCGCCACCTCCGTGGCCTGCAGAGCGTCCTGCACAGCTGGTGTCAGTTCAAGTGTGGCCCCCTGGGGAACGCGTCCCGCTCGTGGTGACGGTCATGGAGGGGCTGTCACCACAAAGCAGTCTCGTCTGCTCTGGCTCCTGCGCTTCCCGCTGTCCCTCTGTGGCCACACCCCTGCTGTGAGGACGCTGTGGGAGTGTGGGAATGGCAGCTGTGTTTCGGTGGGACCGCCAGCCTCGCCGGGCCGCCGGCGTCCAGTGGCTGATGGGGCCGTGGGCCCTGCTCCCTGTCTGCAGGTGAACCACGGCCTCACCCTCAGCGACCTGCCGCTGCACACGCTGAATGACATCCTGTACCGGCTCTCCGACGGCTGGGACATCGTCACCCTGGGCCAGGTGACGCCGGCACTGTCCGCGCTCAGTGAGGATGGGAGGCTGTGGAGGAAGCTCTGCCAGTACCACTTCGCCGAGAAGCAGGTGAGTGTGGCCTCCCTGCCCTCGGCCGCAGGTGCAGCTCACAGCGTCGGGCGTGGCCAGACTTTTTGTAAAGCGCGCTGTTTCCCTTTGATGGCTTGTACGCTGAGTTGTTTGTCCTTAAAAAGAACTGTGACTCTAAAACACCCCATCTGATAGGGCAGGACAGGAGCGACTTTCTGTCCTGAGGGTCTGTCACCTCCGGCAGCCGTGGTCTCGGGGACAGGCAAGCCCCCCACTCCCTTCCTGTGGTCATGCTGGCTGAGCTGCCACCTGGGGTCAGAGCCCAACCACCCTCTGCCCCCCAGGTCAGGAGGGGAGGTGGACGGTCACCTCCTCAGAGACGGGTTTGGCTGAGCAGCTGACAGATGCCGCGAAGCGCTGGGGTGCATGTGAGCACTGCCTCCTCGGGCGGGCGGGATGGTGGAGGGTCCCGAGAAGCCCTGGGTCCCATGGGCGACACGCGTGGTGGGCGGAGTCCAAGCACAGAGGCCCGCATGCAGGGGAGTGTGGTGAGCGTGGGGACATGGGGGCCAGTGCAACTGCCAGGCCTGGGAGGCCGCGTCGCCCCGCTCTGTGTGCCAAGTGGCCGGAAAAGCCCCTGCAGGAAGCACTGGGACAGGCGCGGCTCTGGCGTGAGGGTCGCACTTTGCAGAGTGAAGGTCGGACCCTGCCCTGAGGAAACCCTACGGTTGGCGCTGGTCCCTGAGGTCCGCGAGGTGCTGAGAAAGGGCAGAAGCCCCCCAAACTGTGGGGGTCCCCTGTGGGTCCTTCTGTTCACGTGTGCTGTCCAGGCAGCTCACACGCCCAGCGCTCCCCCGGCTGCCTGCGGGTCGGCTTGTGCCGTCACTGCAGCGCCTTCACCCCCTGCGGCCCTCGCTCCCCTCGGGTTTTCACAGAGAACCCCACCCGTGAGCTCGCGGCTGAGGCCCCTGCCCCGTCCACTTCCATCCCACCATGTGACGTCCCCACCGCCACTCACGTGCCAGCATGCCGTCCTCACGGACCCCACTTGTCAAGTGGGCATTCGCTGGCATGTGTCCTGGCTGTAGACCTGGGAGTCGACATTCTGGGTCACATGGTGACCGTGTCCGTGGTTTTGAGGAACAGCCAGACTGCCATCCGCAGCGACCGCCCGGTCTCCTGTCCCACCAGTGTGTGCGAGGGTCGGCTGTGCCTCCTCCTTGCCACCTGTTAGCGCCTGGACGGTCACACCTTCCTCGTCCATGTGAGGTGGTGTCTCGTCCCAGTTCCCTGAGGACAGGGACGCAGAGCATCTTTGGCCATCTGTGTATTTTTGCAGGAGTGTCTTTCACACTCTTTGCCCATGTTTTCGCTGGGCTGTCTTTGCACGACTGAGTGGTCCTTGTTGCACCCACTGACGCAAGAAACAGACGTTCGGAGACTTTCAGGACGTTTACAGAGATGTTACTTTAATGGCCAACTCTTTTAACCTGCGCAGGGACGGACTCTCGATGTGTCCCGGAGACACGGTGCTCTGAAGAGCTGCAGATGAGAGCCGCGCCGAACGCTCACAGGCTAGCCCTTTTATACAGTGAGAAGCAAGCAAGTTACAAAAGCGGGAGTTGCTGTTATCTCTGCATAGCTCTTGGCTCTGGAGGAATTTTGCTCTGGGTTCAGGAGGAACCATCTGTCTGTCTCCTGTTGATAAGCTTATTTCGGATGACGATTTGTTTCTCTTCCTTATTCATTCTAGTGACCTTCAAGAGGTTTTCTGCTTAGCAATGCTTATAATTGTCTAGCCCTCTTTCCTAGCTCTCAACAGTCCTCTTTGTGCTCCTACACACAAGTCGCTTGTCAGAGAGATGAGGTGCGCAATGTGCCATTTTCTCAATTTTCTTTTCGGGGACAGTTGACGTACGTACAACATCATATTAGTTTCAGTGTACAGCATGGTGGTAACTTAATAACACATCACGGGCATCATTCCAGATCTGAATATTATTTAAACCGGTTTAACGGCCACACAGCGTCCCTTAGTACCGACGTGTCCTTTGTTTGACTAGTCCCTTGCCGAGTTAATCCCAGTAGGTTTAATTCCAGTCGCTCCGAGTGTCCCGCACCTGCTGCCCTTCCCAGTAGCCCTGACATGGTGCAGCGCAGACCACGTGCTGACTCCGAGCCGCCCCGTGTGTGTGCCCAGTTCTGCAGACACTTGATCCTCTCAGAAAAGGGCCGTGTGGAGTGGAAGCTGACGTACTTCGCGCTGCGGA
The DNA here is from genome assembly GCF_022682495.2 of Desmodus rotundus. NCBI lineage: Eukaryota > Metazoa > Chordata > Mammalia > Chiroptera > Phyllostomidae > Desmodus > Desmodus rotundus. The sequence goes on from NC_071399.1 coordinate 126,056, forward strand.
AGTGCTACCCGACCAGAGAGCAGTACGGGGACACCCTGCACTTCTGCCGGCACTGCAGCATCCTCTTCTGGAAGGTAGCGGTCGTGGGGGCGCTTCGGGGACCTGAGGGTCAGGTGTGGTGGAGCCAGTCCTTCCTCTGTGTTTTGGCTGCAGTGGTTAAAAATGGGAACTTCCGTGTGACCAGGAGGGTGATGAGGGAGATGGGACCAGACACCAGGGCAGCTGCCTGGGCTCCTGGATGCAGACCTGCCCAGTGGTTGTGGGGCCGTGTCCCCAGGGCAAGTCTGGCTGGCGCCCTCAGGCCACGTGCTGGCGGCTTTCCCTGGAGCCCTCAGCCTGAGGAAAAGGGAGACCCCAGACTTGGCCTTAGCCCCCAGCGCCCCGGCTGCCAGCAGCTGCCCTCGGGGTAAGCCCCGCCCACGGCGCCTCCACCCAGGGCCCCAGGCTTCCAAGGGGAAGGTGCAATTTCTCACGTGTTGGTCAAACTTAACTTGACTCTCCTGACTTACACAAGTCCAACCCTTCTGTGAAAAATCTGAACTTGGAAACTTCATCTCTGGCAGTTTCTGCATCCAGAGAACACGAGGATCCTTCTTCCCAAGACTTTCCTAGTCTCTGTGTCACTGCCCACGGCCCAGGCTGCCCCCAATACACACAGGTTGTCCCCGCCCAGAGGTCGGCTCCTGCAGCCCCCTCTTTAGCAAACCCCGGTTTTCTTGCCCTTGACTTCATGTCACCTGGGACACTGTCTGTGCTTTGCCTTGAGCCTGACCGTGACCCTGGCTGACCTCGCTGGGAGCCAGTGGCACCTCGAAGGCCGCTGAGCCTGGCCCGCAGGTGTCCTGTTGGCCCACCTGCCCTGGGGCCTCGAGCTTCTGCCTGTAAACACCTCACTTGTGTGTCGAGTGAGGTGTTGTTTAACATCAAGGACACATGAGAAATGTCACTAGGTGGCCTCGTCCACGTGGACGGCACAGAGGCCTTCACACAACCCTGATGGCGCAGCCGCCTGCCTGGGCGGCCGAGTCTGGGGGAGGACGGGCAGCAGTGGGGGCTCCCGCCCACACGGCACCGCGGTCAGGCAGTGGACGTTTATAGCGAGCAAGAGTGACAGAGAGAAACATCCACAGCCTGTCACGGTCGGCGCCACGTCCCCCCAATGCCCACAGGCAGCTGGGGGCTGGCACGTGAGCCAGGGTTCCGGCTCCACAGTCATCAGCAAGACCGTGACAGCCTCTGACTGAGTTTCCCAAAACCACGTCACACCTGTTCTCCGTGTCAGCCCCACGTGGAAACACCAGCTCTGCTTCGCTCTTTCCAGCGAGCCCTGGGGGCTGGGAGCCACTGCAGCTGCATCGCTGTCCCTCGAGATGCCTAGAGGGACACGAGACGCATGTGCGAGTCTCAGCCCATCTTCGCGTCTCGGGTCTCTGGGGCCTGGTGTGCTCACGGCACTGGCGTCATGGCCCAGCGTCACCTGGTGGTTCCAGTTGTTCCCCTAAACAGCCCGAGTCAGCCCGGCACCTTCTAATCTCTCCCCCTTCCCTCCCTTGCACCCCTTCCGGCCCGCCTTCACACCCCGAGGACTGCCGCCTTGCTTTGCTGCTCCAGGTACCTTGCACTTCTCCGCCCTGCCCTGCTTGGGATGGACCCTGCCTGGGCTGCCGTCCTCTTGGGCAGCAGCCTCAGGGGCTCATGGTTGGGGCCCGTGGCCAGACTGTGAGGGTCTCGCTCATTTTAGCCGCCACCAGATGGTTTTGGTGAAATGCCTCAGAGCCCTGCGCTTGAGGGGAGGCTCAGCCTCATGGGGAAGCTCTGGATGTGTCCGGTGGTGTTCCCTTTGGTGACAGCACGCAGCCCCTGGGGCGGCCCCATCCCAGCCACGGCCACCCAGAGAATGCGCTTGCCTGACCGGGCCTCTAACTTCTGCTGGCCTGCAGTCTTTGGGCGCCACCTCCTTTTCTGAAGTTCGTCAGTCTTCGCACCTAAAACCTCTTTCCTGTTAAGTACGACCCTGGGCCACCAGTTGCTGTGGGAGCGTGGGTGGTTCTGGGGTGGCCTGCTGGGACAAGGGCAGCAGGGACCCCGGCGTCCCTTCCTCTGGGCAGGGCCAGCTGCCCAGGACCTGCTCCGGGCCACCTGTTGTCCATCTGCTCGAGCAGAAATCTGCCAGGAAGTTTCTGTACAACCGCGTGCCACCTGTGACATGGGGCTTGGGGACCGCTCACACGAACAGCCGGTGGCGAACCTGTGTAACCCACTCTCTCTGCGTCCACAGGACTCGGGACACCCCTGCACGGCGGCCGACCCCGATAGCTGTTTCACGCCTGTGTCGCCCCAGCACTTCATCGACCTATTCAAGTTCTAGACGCCCGCGGCCCTGTGCAGCGGCCCGAGGAGCCGGCGGAGCCAGGAGGTGTCCCTGTGACCGAGGACCGCTGGCAGGGGCAGGACGAGCTATCCCAGGGCAGGGGACCCACGCAGACTCAACTTCTTCTTTAAAAAAAATCCCCTTCATCTAAGCACATGGTGATTTGCAACTCTGCATATTCATAAATACGGTTTGGAAAAGATCGGAGTGTCAGCTCCACGCTCTGTGCTAAGCAGACACTAAGGGCCAACACACTTCCTTGCCACGTGACGGTTTCCAGATTTTGCCGTCTTTGGGGGCAGGGACAAACCATCGATCCTTGTAAATACCTCGTGCAGAATATTTATTTTTCTTAGGATGTGTGTTAGCCGCGCTGGTTCTGTCCAGATGATTCCTTTGTGCGTGCAGAACGAGCCCCAGGAGACATTTCGTGTCCACTGCGGTGTCTAGTGATCGGGCTGCGAATTGTGCGAAGTGGCTGTGACCCGCCAAGGCGCGGCGGTGGGACTGAGCCCTCGGACAGTCGCCGGCACCCAGGGTCCTCGGCAGCGCTGTGGAGGGGCCGGCCACGGCGGAGCACGCGGAGTCGGGCGGCCGCGGGCCTTCCAGGACTGAGCCTGCCTGTAGGGACCCTAAGTCGTGCCTGCTGACTTAACTCCGTCAGTGTTGCATCTCACTGAGAAAAGTGGAGATAGTGATTTTGGTATCATTTATTTAAACCTTTCAAACCTTTAAAAGATTGTTTTGTTTTTAAAATAACGCATGGCCATTTGAGACAGTTGGTACAACACGGAATCACCTGTACCTGGCCGCCCAAAGTGGCTTCCAGCCACAGAGCGGGGGTCTTGCTGCTGACCATGGTGGGGGAGGAAGGAGGATGGCATCGCTCGCTGCCCGTTTGCATCTCTGAACTCACAGGCCAGGGGGCCCACGCAGACTCATTTCTGTCCCCTTCTTTTATTCTCTTCCTTCTAAGCGTGTTAACGTGTAGCTCTGTGTGTTTGTGAGCGACGATACTGGGTTTTCAGTGCCCCAGTCCGTGCTGCACGAGCCCTGCAGCCAAGGACACGCTTCTCACTGCTCCTGCGGGTCCCCGTGGTGCTGGGTGGGGCTCAAGCCGCTGCGTGGGCCGGGAGGGAGGCCCTTCGTCAGCGGTGGCGCCCTGGATGCCGCCTTCCTCTCGACCTGTGATAAGCAGCATCGTAAGGCACACTTGTGTACCCGCCCACGTCCCCAGTGACCGCGGAGGGGAAGGAGAGAATGAGGCGGTCCTCCCGGGTGTTTCCAGGTTGCTCGTGAGATCAGAGATCCCCACGATCTTCCTGAGAGGTGAGGCGAGGTGAGGCGTGCCGTGTGAGGTCCCTGCTGCTGCTGCTGCTGCTGCTGCTGCGGCGCCGCCTCAACCGGTGAGGGCGGGACTGTGAGGTCTCGAGTTTCCTCCGTGCCCGGGCCACTGGGTCTTGTTTTGTTCTTGCTCAATCCCCCACGTGTGCTCCTTGCCTGTATTACTTTTGGGGTTTTGGTATTTTTTGTATTAATTTTTTTTTTAAATTCAGTTATGGATTTTCAGAGAAAACAAACATGGACCTGTTGATACCCTTATTTATGCCCGTGTTGGTTGATTCCTGTGTGTGCCCTGACCGGGGATGGAACTCACAATCCTGGCCCAGGGCAGACACTCCGAGCAACTGAGCCACTCGGCCGAGGCTTGTACTAACTTTTTCTGAAAGGGTGTTAGCCTTAGGAGGTCACAGTTCTTGTCCCTAAATTATGACACTGTGGCGCCGGGAGAGAAATCGGGCCGTTCGCTCTGGTAGGAGCCCCAGGCGCGCTCAGACCCAGGCCGCAGGCGTGTGCGGTGCGGCGGGGCGGGTGGGAGGTGCGGAGCAGACGGGAGTCACGGAAGACGCAGACGGAAGACGGGGAATTACTCCCAGGAGACCAGACGCCACGCAGGATAGGGAAAGGGTCATGGAGTTCATGTTTTTCTAAATTTTTATGGACTTTTTTGGGGTGGCAGTGGTTGGTGAGATTGTACAGGTCTCAGGGGCACGACCCTGTACCACACCGTCTGTACACTGCGGTGTGTTCACCACCTCAAGTCGGGTCTCCTCCGGCACCGCTCGCCCTTCACCCGGAAGGGTGCCGCACCTTCCTTCCGCACAGGGTGATTCTGGAGGAATCAATAATAACCACTTGTTTTGAACATTAAAACCCTACCCAGCCTTCATCACCCCGTGGAGAATGTCTGCAATCCTGGGAGCTGTGCAGAGACGCTGGTTTCCAGTCGCGGAGATCTGTCCGTCCCACCTGCTGGGCCAACAGCACAGAGCCAGTGCTGGGCACACCGGGATGGGGTTCACCGTCCACAGACCCGGCGAGAGAATCCTGGATGCCGAGGTCGTGATGGCCTCAAGCCCCGTCGGAAACTCCACGGACAGTTACCAAGACATAGCTTATTGAAGCACAGCGGCCGGTACCCAGAGGGGACACTGAGTGCCGGGACCTCGTGCTGAGCAGTCTGTGAGACATGGTGGCTGCCTGGGATGGAGCGGCTGCCCCAGGCACATGTGTGCCATCCACGGAAGCGAGAAAGGAGCCAGGCACAATTCATGTGCCGTGTCCTGGTTTTGTGGGAGAAGTCAAAAGCAACTAAAAAGACATCTTACACACAATTAGGAAAATCTGAATACATATACGAGGGGGGACGCAAAAACCAGAATGATCTTCTGGAGGGCGGGCCCCTTGGAGCACAGGCTTCCCCACTGGGGGAGTGTTCTAGGAGCCCACCTGGATCAGTGCACCAGCTGGCGTTGTTGTGAGAGGCTGCATTCGGCTTCTGTGAATGTTTTTAAGACTCAGTGCATTTGCCCATTTCCTGATGGGTGATTTATGAGCACACCTGCCCACAACACACTGAGTGGTCAGCAGTTTTTGACCAAAAACGGCATGACCCCTGTGGCCTACCCTCCCTATTCACCAGGTCTTTCCCCAAGCAATTGTTTGTTTCCCTGGATGAAAAAAGTCCTCACAGGGAAACGTTTTATCTGTGTGGAAGAGGTGAAACAACAAACAGCTGCCCTGGCTGGTGTGGCTCCTTGGATTGAGCGCGGGCCTGCAAACCAAAGGGTCACCGGTTTGATTCCCAGTCAGGGCACATGCCTGGGTTGCAGGCCATGTCTCCAGTAGGGGGCATGCAAGAGGCAACCCATTGATGTTTCTTTCCTTCTTTCTCCTTCCTTCCCCCCCTCTCTGAAAATAAATAACATCTTTTTAAAAAACAGGCAGATGCACCAAAAGGCATCAAGATCAACGATTTCAAGAACTGTTCTGAGAGAAGTCTCGGTAGGTGTACTGCATCAGGTGGAGAGTGCTTTGATGGCGACTGAGGTTTAGCCACGTACGGATAGTTTTTTACAAAGAAATTCTGGGTTTGGGGGGCTCCCCTCTCGTATGGGTATTGGATGGTATTAGGGAATTAGTAATTTTGTTAGGTGTGCCACTGATAGTAGAGCTGGGCGGGGCACTGCCCTCGTCTCTGAAATGTGCCCTACAAGCATTTAGGGTCAACGCCTCGAAGTCCACGATGCACCTTCTGCAGCTTCACCAAACGCGCGGCTCCAGCTCCGCCGTGACCTAGTTCCTCAAGCACAGACAGGCGCGGCTGACTTGGCTCGGGCTCGGCTGCGGGAGGTCAGAGGTAGAGTTTCTGGGTGTCCTCTGCACGATTCCATCTGCTCTTGCCGAATTTTTTTATGATAAAGTGTTTTTTTTTTTCCTTGAAATACTGTCCCTTCCAAAAACAAGCCAAATTGAATGTGCCGGGTCAGCGCTGGGAGAATGGAGCAGCTGCTGCGCAGCTCCAGTTCTGGGACTCCGGCACCCCGGCCACTCGCAGCCGCCGAGGACAGAGTGACAAATACAGGAGACACAGCAAACTGCCTTGTGCCCCCAGGACCTGGCTCTGCAGCCAGGACTGTCCCTGTGTCCCCGGGAGTGCTCTCCCGGCCCTGGGGACACCGGACCCACAGAGCCAGAGGCAGTTCCAGGTAGAAGCCCTTCCCCTTCCAACTGTTCACACTCAGGCTGGCTTGTTTGGGGTCGTCTAACTCCATCCCCGCGCCCACCGCAGCCAGGCAGAGACGCAGCTCCTGAAGGCTCTACAGAAATGGCTCTGAACTCTACGGCACTGTTTTCTGCCCCCGCTGTGACGCGGCCTCCTCCCTGGACTCCAAGCTCCCAGGGGAGCACAGCCCAGCAAATGCTCGCCGCAGGGTGGAGCCTCTTCACGGGTACAGCAGCCCCAGGACTCCCCTCTGCGAATGGGATGGGGACCCACTGCTTCACTGGCAAGCCACACCCTCTGTGTGACTGCAAACGGCTCGGCGTCTCTTGCCTTTTGAGCCAGTGCTCCCCGCCAGTCCCTTCGGTTCTGAAACCATGGCCTTAGCCCCCTAACCTGCTGAGCTCAGGGAAGGGCCAGCGCTCAGAGCCAGGGACCCAGGAGCCTCCCACAGAGGCTCTGAACCCCTCCCCTCCCCCACCCTGATCCCTGGGGCCTGAGGGGTGGGGTGGCATGGGAGGGGGGCCTGTCGTGCCCCCTCCTATCCCCACCCTCAGCACCTGCCTCCTCTGGAAGGGAGCTGGGAGGCACAGGTCTGACACACCCCAGGGCTTACATTGTGGGGACATGGGCGGGAGGGCTTGGTGGGGACAGAGGCAGGGGGTGCCACCAAGACGCAAACCACCTTTTCTGTTTCTTTGGGAGTCACCCAGTCCCCACGCCTGTCCAGAAGTCCTGGCCCGCAGCCAGCAAGAGGTCCCCAGTTCTTACGGGAAGTTGTTGTCCCTCTCAGGGGCCACTGCTCCCAAAGCAGGCTTATCTCTGAGGATGACGACTTCTAAAAGATACAGGTGAGCATGTTGTATTCCTATCACCGGGTACTCAGGCTGCAACTCAGCCCATCTAGTTGAGTAAAAATCAGGACCCCCCCCCCCCCCGTCTGCCCCCCATGGCTGTGTGGTCCTGGAACTGGAAGTTCACTGGTTCAATTCCCAGTCGGGGCACTTGCCGGGGTTTCGGTCTTGATCCCCAGTTGGGGTGCTTGCAGGAGGCAGCCAGTTGGTGTTTCTCTTTTCCTCCCCCTTCTCAAAAGGGAATAAACATTAAAAAAAACAGGACTGAAGCCAGGGCACAGCCTCAGCGGTTCAGACAGCAGCAGAGGCAGAACCCACTCCTAGAAGCTGAGGCTGAGATTGGACACTCGTTGGTGAAGCACCTCCAGGCGGCATCTGCTTCCTAAAACGAGGTCCAAAGTGTCGAGGCGTCTGCGTGGACCTTCCCCGGGGGCAGCAACCACGCGACCGACAGCAAGACAGTGTAAACGGTGGTTTTATTTTTAAAACTCTCAGTATTTAAGGACGAATTCCACGTCAACGGAAACTGGCACTTTCATGTTACGAGACGAGGGAACGTCAGGAGGAGGAGCAGACCCCTTGCTCCTCACACAGGGACACCATCTGTGCACAGAATTCAAGCAAAACCCCCAAACCAAACCCCCTTCTCTCGCCCTGTGAGCAGAAAGCCGCTTTGGAAATGACGCTCCGCCAGAGGCACACCGACACGCATTTCTATCAGGGCTCACACACAGCCCTTTTCATTTCATCAGACGCCAGAGGAGGAAAACGCATTCACATCGCTTCGAAGATACGCAGCGAGTGAGGCACAGTGCGCAGCCCAAGCCCACCCTGGCTCTGCTCCGGCTGTAAGAAACCACACTGTTCTTCTGCCCGCTGTGTGTCCCCACGGCTCGGCCGAGGGCGGCGACAGGCACCAGGGGCCACGGCTGCTGCTCACCAGGCTGCAGAGCCCCAGAGCCCAGACGGTGTCCCCAGCCCCCTACACACGCACCCTGGGCTCAGGTGTGTGACGCCCAGGGCAGGCTTCCTGGGGACGTGCAGGGCCACGGTCCCCGTGCTGGGCCGCCTGCCTGGGGCAAGGAGAGTCGTGACCCTGCATTTCACAGCTCCGACCCACACGCCTGGTTCCACACTCGGTCAGGTAAACGTCTTGTTCTCTCCCAAGAACACGGATGGTTGGACAGACGGCTGACAGAGAGACAGACAGGTGACCCACAGGGCTCACAGACACGCTTGAGGGACGACGTGGATGCACACTGGAGGGTGAAGGTCGGGTGGACGACAGATGACTGACAGACACGCTGACCCACCAGGCGTCCCGCAGCCGGCGTGCTGGCTCGCTCGGCGGGAGGGAAATGACACGCAGTGGTGTGTGGCAGCACCACAGTGCACCCTGAGCAACACGCAGAGAGGGTCCCTCACGAGGGGAGCACGGTGTCGCCAGAGGCCTTTCTCTGTAACCGGAGCACGGAACCTCTCCTTCCACACCAGCCCGAGGCGGGCCCGTGGCCTCGCCCCAGGAGCAGAGCTGTGCTGGGCCCCCGAGCTGGGGTCCCCATGCCACCACGGCAGCAGCCACGACACGCATCTCATTTTCAAAACGAAGCCCTGGGTGTTGCGGAAAAGAGGCACTTCCAGTGTTTTATATGCAGTTTTAACCCTACAGTGAGCAAGTTAATAACTTCCAAACAAAATCACAGTACAATCAACTTATTAAAATTGATCCACACTCTATAGCATTCTTTAATCTGTAATCAAAAAAGAACAAGTTTTCAGAAGAAAATAAAGATCAGTGTGTAAAATTCCAGCAGTAAAAATAAAACCTGAACATCAGCAGCACCTTCCGTCCACACCCGCCACAGAGGGTGGGCCTTTGTGCAGTGGCGTCTGGGCTCCACCAAATACCACCTTCGCTTCTTGAGAATGTGATTTGCTTCCCTAGCTTTAATGGTTTCGTGAGAACAAGTCTGATTTGTCAGGTCAGCCGCCAGGTCAGGACGCGGCCTCTGCGGGGCTCACTGGGCACCTGGACGGCGCGTCTCTCACAGCTGCTTGTCCAGCGTTGCTGGCTGAACGAGCTGAGGAGCCCTCCCGTCACAGAGCCACAGAGCCATCACAGAGCCACAGAGCCGAGGGCGGCAGCTGGGAAGGCAGCGAGTCCCGCCCGGCGCCCCCTGGGGCAACATCAAGCACCTGCATCCAGGGACGCCCAGGACGGCAGCGGCAAGCCGCTGGGCCCCAGTGGTCACAGGTTTGGAAATCGTCACCCAGCGTGCGAGAGGGAAGTCCAAACAGAGACACGGGCAGAGTGGGCTCCGTGCTGTTTAATCGGGGAGAGACTGGTGGCCTGACAGACTAGCAAGGACACCCGGGTGCAGTGAACCTGAGCATCAGAGCACAGTGAGATGCGAAGCAGCAGCATCGGGCGGCAGGGAGACGCTCGGCAGGGCGGCTTGAGGTCACTCCAGCTCCTCCCAGGTATCCGTCAGGTGGCCACGGCTCTGGCGCCGGATGCCGACCAGCTTCCCAGCCGACTTGAGGCTCCAGCGAGAGCCACTCCCCGGACCGGCCAGGCTGGTGTACCTGCCTGAGCCCTTGGCCCCCTCCTCCCAGCCCGGCCTGGACGCTCGGCCGCCTGGGCCATCCCCCGACTCGGCCGCCACGTCTTCAAGGGCAAGTCGGGGAGGCTCCCAGCCTTCAATCTCATCTGGCTTCTTAGGCTGTAAATTCTGTTTTAAAACCAAACTGTCCCAAAATCCAGGTTTCTTCTCTGTCTTCAACTCTTCTTTTAACCGCAGGCTGGTTCTGTGGGAGATAAGAGTTCGGTGTGGGCAACACGAGGACCTCACCCTCTGCCTGTTTTGTAAACACAAGGCTCTCTTTCTGCAGCACGTTAAACAGGGCAGAAAGTGAACACAAATCGGTACGTGAATCTCTCACAGAAACACGAGGAAAACTCAGGCACGCCATGTTAGCGATGATGCGTGTGAAGATCGCAGAGCCAGGGCTCGGAGGCTCGGCGCCCAGTGTGAGGAGCGCGGTCGAGGGGACCCGGGGCCCAGACTCGGGTGTGGGCCCTGTCCCATCGCCCCTGGCGTTTCTGCAGGGGCAGCCCTCCAGCACGCTGGCCTCTGCTGAACAAAAATGAGAGTTCAGAACCCCGTCCGCCATGGAGGGAAGGGATAGCCAACTGGCGGTGGGGACACATCACACTTTGGAAATCTTCAAAATATTTGTGATAAACTAGCAGCATGTGTCAGTTTAAATGTATTCAATTTCCTAAAGCCTTTTACATCGTTTGCATTTTTAAGGTTTTTTTCCTTGAATTTCTGAGACTACCGAGCGTCTCACACAGGGCCCCGGCCTGGGCTCCCAGGCTCCATGCGAACTGCCAGGTCAGAGCTGGTCTGAGAAACTGGTTCACCCTCCTCTGCCGCCGTCCACTCACGGGAAGGGACGCTCACGGTCTCAGGGCAGCCCTGCTGGCCCCACGGTCGGGGACGGACAGACGGTGATGGGAGCTGCGCCGGCCCCAGCTCCCGAGGGCTGACTGCGCGCGTCCCGCGGGACTTACCCCCTGGACTTGGGAGACCTGCATCTTCCCAGCAGGTGCTGTTCGTCGTCGTTGCTGAGCAGCGAGGCCACGTCCTTCCAACCCCGGAAACTCGCTCCCTGCACCTAATCGAAGGTTGAGAGAGAGATCAACTCTGATGCAGCAGAGAAGCAGAACGGGAGAGGGGAGGCCCATGTGGGCACTTCTAATGCGTCAGGCTGGCACTTGGCAAGAAACTCTACGAACCTCCTCAGATTAAGTGGGGGAACAGCTAGCGTGTGACCTGGCCGGCTGATGAACGACGTTCTCAGAGGCTGCTCTGCGGGGGACATACGAGGCCTGGCCACTCACCCCGAGCACACGGCACCTGACTGCGTTTGCAGACGGGAGCACGGGAGCCACGGATAAAAACGGGGAGAATGTGTCTGGTCCTCTCCCAGTTACACTTTGGTCACTCGGTTTACTTGTCACTTGTTCAGCCGTGTTTATAGCTTTTCTTTTAAATACCACACTCGTGACAGTCCCTCCAAATCACTGCAGCTCACAGAGGGGAGAGAGATGTCCCCATTCCGAGCAAAGCACGTCCTGCGTCAAAGCCCGTGAGCGAGAGAACGCACCTCCCAGCCCCACGGGGCGGCGGCTCCCAGCCCCACGGGGCGGCGGCTCCCAGCCCACGGCAGACGGCGGGTCAGAGGGGCGAGCTCGGGCCCCAGGCCCTGCCAGGAAGCGCCCGCAGCCCGCGACACGTGACTGCTTCACGGTCTACACTCGCACGTCTGCATGTACAGTGTACGTGAACTGATCTGCACTATTTCATGTACCTACACACACCGCCCGCGTTCATGTCTTACACGCAGAGGCCAGCGCACCGGGGAGGACAGGCACCGGCAGACGGAGGGACTGTCACTGTCTCCTGCTCCGCAGATTCTGAACTTTGTACCACGCGTCTCAGACAGCAGTGCGGCCGTCAGGACAAACGCACCACAGATGGGGGCATCAACCACCATCAGCTCCTCACAGTCCTGGAGGCCGAGGCCGGATCAACGGGCAGACAGATCTGGTGGCCGGTGAGGGTCCCGGTTTGCAGGTGACATCTCCTCGTGTCCCCCGGGGGGTGGGGAGCGAGCCCTTGCTGGGACTCCCGAAGGTAACCTGGGCTGCACCTCACAGCCCGATGTCTCCGCAGCCCCCACTCCTGACCCATCACTCCGGGTGGGAGGTGATGTGTGAGTCCAGGGCGCAGACATGCAGCACCCACCCTAGGGGTGTGTACCGTCCACCAGAGGTGTGCTGTCCTCCAACTGGGCATCATGGACACGGCTTTCCCGACGTGTGTCCCTCACCTGAGCCACAAAGTTGGAAGAGGATCTGAGTAACTTTTCTTGGCTCTCTCAGGGACCCACGCACAGGCGATCCCAGATGCACAGGAGAGAAGTTAATCCGCTTCTAACCGTGTGTCCACTTCGGGGAGCTGCAGTGTGCGGGAAGGACTGGAGGGTGGGGGGTCCAGCGCAGGACGGGCCATCGCTCCAGGACAGTGGTCTTGGGGGAAGGGCTCGGGGACACCACCAAGGGAAGGGCACCCTGAAGGCCCGAGGAAGTGAGGCCAGCGGCCAGCCCCTGGACATGGTGTGGCCCCTTGTCCCAGGGAAGGGGGGTTTGCCGAGGCTGCCCAGGGCCCAGGAGCCGGAACGCACTGAGTGGTGAGAAGTGCCTGAACCGCCGCTGGGTGGACACGTCAGCGCGCCTCACAGGACTCACACGAAGAGAAGCATAAGACTTGGGAACGTGAAGCCAAGTACTGGAGAAACAGCTGAAACGCTGAGCGACAACTTGAGAGCCGAATCCTGGTGGGGAGGGAGGCCTGGGGACCTGATTCTTTTAATCACAAACTTTATGGTTCTTCATGAATTTGAAAAACAAACAAAACCCCAGCAAAATACTAGGGAAATTTTCCATATGTAATGATAAGATTCCAATATCCTCAGCATTAAAAGTTTCATAAAACCATATAAAAAGGCCAAGTAGGAAAATGGGCAAAACGAAAGAAAACACCAAACTCAGCGGGTGTGGAAAGCACCTTCTCGTTTCCAGGAGAAAACGCCCGACACCGAGACTGCTCCCCGTCTCAGGTCGTCTCTGCAATTTTAATGTGCCGGGCAGGTGAGAGCCCTGCCGCCTCAGCGGGGCGGGGAGTGGCCAGTGGCCTGAGAGGCACAAAGGGATCTTTGTTGGCCGGGTCAACTGTCACCGAAGCAGCGTCCAGGCGGCCAAGCCGCTCCACCTGGGCTCCGGGGACCTTGCTCACCGCCCGGGGCCTTGCTTCTCCCAGCCTCCTGGAGTATTCCTGACGCCTGGCTCTCCCTCACACACCTGCTGGCCCACTTGCCTGTGTCCACAGTCTCCTGGGCTTTATAAGTCCAGTCCTTCTCCCTTCTTCTTGTTCTTTACTCAATAATTTCAAATTACTCATCTTCACATTTGCTTATTCCTTCTCCTGCTTGGCTGAGTCTGCCGCTGAAGCTCCCTTGCGAGTTTTTTTCGGTTTAGTTCTTCAGCCCTCGCCTTTCAGCTCCTTGTGACACTGTCCACTTCTCTGCTGACGCTCACATTCTGTTCACATGTCACTGCCGTGATTCCTTAGGGACTCACAGATCTCAGCTTCTACTTATTTTGTTCCTTAGATCGGTCCACTTTTCCGTTTCTTTGTGCACCTTCTTATTTTGGGCTGGGATTGGGGCATCTGAAAAACAGCCACTCGTCGTCCCAGGTCTCCGGGGCCTGGCCCTGTAGGGGAAAGACCTTGGTGGAGCAGCACGGCTGGAGGCCCCAGGAGCCTCTTGACCTTCTGTGGGATGATCTTCTCAGAGCTCGTGCACGTAACCCTCTGCCTCCCAGGGTCCCTCTGCGGGACTGCTGGCTCGAGGGCACCAGAACAGGCAGCCGAGCTCCGAGGCGTCCTCAGTGGCCCAGGCACCCAGCCCACTCCTTTAGCACTGCAGCCGGTGAGACAGAGGCTGGCCCCTCGGACAGCTCCTCAGAAGCCGGACACGCGTCCCACTCTCTCCCTTGCTCCTTAGGGACGGGCTTGTGCTTGGCCTCCGGGACCAAGTACCCTGAGGTCTGCCGCAGCTGCCGCGGGGGCAGCGAACCGGCGCTCCTCGCCCATTTCCGCGCCGCCGTCCTTGCCTGTGGCTGTGAGTTCAGGCCCTTGTGTCTGTCTGGAGGGTCTGCGTCCTGCCTCCAGCCCTTCCCCTTGGACAACGCACCCTTGGAAAACACCAGGGAGCCTCAGCTCAAGAGTCTTCAGTGTTTCCCTACAAGGTGGAGTCGGAACCCATGGGGCCCTCCCACGGCTCCTCTCTGCCAACGTCCTGTGCCAGTTACACCAGCTGCTTTCCAGTCCCCAGACCCACGGGGACCGCTGCCCCACAGCCTGCTCGGCCATTTCCTCCCGCTCCACACCCTTCCTCCCAGCTACCTGCCTCCCCCCCACACCTCATGCCCGCCAGCAGCGCTCAGCCCCTCAGATAGAAAGCAGGGAAGTGAAGCGAGGCAGGGGCGCCACCTGCCTTCTCAGCCCCCCACCCCAACCCCGCAGGACGGCCTCGTCCACAGCCCGTCCCGCACACACATCACAGCAGAGAGTGCGAGGGGGCCGTGGTCCTGGCTACACTGGAATTTGAGCCCAAACACGACTTCATCGATGCTGTTCCAAGGCACCGACTGTGAGCCCCAGTAACACAAAACATGAACACCGGACGAAGAAGCAAAGTGAAACCGCAAACTCGCCGCAGCTGGAAGGCGAGCGCAGCTGTGGGGCAAACCCCTTGCACTCAGAGAGGTGCGTCCAAGTGCTCAGTAGTAGTAGCAGCTCCACAGCCTCAGACCCTCCCGCCCTCCAAGGGCCTCAGACAGAACAGAACTGCCCTCTGGCCTTGTTGGCGAGGACACCACATGCCGACACCGAGTTACCCAACGCCGGTGGCCGCTCCGCTCTCACAGGACACGCAGGGGCCTCCGGGCACGGAGTTTTCGGCACTCAGGCTACACGTGGCCCGCCTCGTTCGTGTCTGTGGACTCAGACGCCTCAGTCAATACTTATTGCGGGCCCGCCGGCACTGAACTCGTGCCCGGCACGCCGTCACCCAGCCTGAAGGAAGCTGCGCGTTTTCCCCGTGAGGTGCACCCAGCCCTCCAGCCCAGAGCGCAGCTGGAAGATGCTTCAGCCTGAGCTTGGGGGCCATTGGGAACAGCGAAATCACCGACAAAAAGCGCCGAAGGTGGACCACGGGCACTCGGACCGCAGGGGACGCAGTGGCAGCGGACGACGCAGGCCAGGCCGCCTTGGCCTCCAGGGGCCGGGCACCGAGTCCACAGGGAACTGTGGTCGCCCTGCCCACTTCCAGGGCTACCGGGAGGACCGGCGATGGCCCTGCTGGTGAAGTACTTGCTGCGGCTGCCGGAGAGCTGCCAGCGCTCTCGAAGGGACCCAGGGACCTTCCAAAGGCCAGAACCAGTTCCCGTCTGCTCCTCCGGTCCGACGGGAGCCATCTGTGGGGCGCACTGTGCCCCGTCTGCAGACGGTGCCGCTGCCCCGACCGACTGGCAGCTCCTGGTCGAGGCCGGCCCGCTCCTCCAGGCAAACCCGCTGGCCCGGGGCTCCCTGTGCTCACCTGCCTCCCACCCAGACACGTGGGGGCCCCTCCTCTCCTCGGTCACTCTAGTAAGTGAAGGTGAGAACAGTCTGTCTTGCCTCAAAGCACCCCCACCAGACTTTGTAGCAGAGACTTCGATGTGTCTGTCTGTCTGTCCACAGGGCTGACGCAGAGAGGCGCTTGCTTGTGAATGAACTGTGGCCAGGAAGCCACAGGGCCGCCCCTGGGCTGAGGCCTGTCCCACCCTCAAGTGGCAGATGAAAGTCCTCCTGAGCTTCCGTGTGGCTCTCAGCCCGGAAGCCAGGGCCTCCACGCCTTCCATGCACACCTGCCCCCAACCAGACTCAGGCAAGGCTGCCACAGAGCACACACCTCCCGGCCTCACCTCCCGGGGACCAGGTGCAGGAGGTCTGGGCCAGGTGAGGCTGGGGGCGGGGCAGGGGGTGGTGACAACCACAGCCCCAGGCAAGGACATGTGACTTAGACTCTGTTCAGTGGGATTCACACAGTGAATCCCAGGCATCTCACCCGAAGGTGGTGATCGGTGGCATTTTTTAAATGAATATTGGAGTCCCGCTATCCTAGGCTAGGAGAAACCAGTAAAAACACATCTTTTCCATTAGGATTTTAACTCCTTGGGCATTGGGACTTCAATCTCAATGCTTAACCTACCCTTTTCAGGTGAAGCTCACGCAGAGCTATACACTCAGACCAGAGAGTGGGGCATCGGGCCGAAGCTGGCCTGTCTGTCTGTTTGCCCTCCCGAGGCTCAGGGCTCCGCAGACACCATGGGACCCACCCTTTGGCCCAGAGGTGCCAAAAGGTTGGGCTCCTCACCCTGCAGCCACCTGCACCACGGCAGCCAGTGCCCGGCAAGGGCGGTTCCGTGTGACCCAGAGGGATGTCTGCACCCTGACTCTTCCAGAGCAGACTGGGGAGCACACGAAACGGCCCCTGGATTGTTCTCGGGGGGGAATGCCTACGGAATATGTCTAAGCCTTTTAAAATTTTAACATGAAAATATGCCAAAAATTCTCTGAGGTTTGTTTTTCAAGGCGTTAATCTAAAGCTGCTAAATCCTGGTGCGCCCTGGCTCCCGGCACCAGGGCATTGGCGCTCCCCGTGCCATGCGCGGCCTCTCCAGGCCGCACAGAAGGCTGAGGGTGGAGGGGGGTCGGCAGTCTCGGGGGCCACCGGAAGAGGCCCAAGGAGCCCATCCCGGCACGAGGGGTTCGCTCACAGCCGGAAGACTAGCCATCCAACGGCAGCACTGGGGCCTCACACGTGACCCATGTCGCTGAGGGGATGGGGTCAGTGTTTGCAGTGGGAAAGCACACGTGTGGTTTCAAACACGTCAAAGACATCCACGTACACACGGATGTTTCATGGGTAGCTACACAAAAAAACGTACCAACACTTCCCACAGAAAAGAGGTTGAGACCTAACATTCAACACCCGGCGAGCTCCTACCGTACACACAGCAGCTTTGTGTTTCAAATAAACAGGAGACTCATCGAAACTCGTCAGTCTCTCCTCATTGCTAAATAATTGCAATGCCTGTTTCAGCTTGCAAACCTCACCGCTTTACTTCAACACAAGTTAGATGTGTATTCACGACAAGAAGTTCAATAGCCCGAGGAGGCGCTCCCAGAAATTTACTCTCTACAGTGTTAAAACCATTACGTTTCAGAAACATTAAGTGTTCCTTAATCCCAGTAATGACTCTGAATGCCTCACATCTCGAAGTTATTAGAGCCTAACATTAGCTACTTTTTTCTTTTTATAAACAACACAGATTATAGCTGTGTGACCTGATTTTCAAGGAAGTTGCCCGCACCAGATCTGAAAGCAAACTGAACACTCTGTAGAACAAGGCCAAGTGCACCCGCCCCTGTGTGTCTGGTGCGGGGCGGGCCAGCTGATTGGGGGGGGGGGCCTGGAAGTCCGAGGATGGGAACCGGGAACACCATCCGATGACACGCTGAATGCACCGCACTCGGTGAGTTCGTCCGCGTTTCAACTTTCACACAAGGTTCTGTGGGCAGAAGTTTTATCGTTGACTTGCCATGAACTGTCAAATTTCTCACAGAAACTGGCCTTGAGATCAAGACCAATCCTCCCAAAGGAATTAACTAAATTTAGAGTATGACTAACCTGTCACAATAATTTTTCAAAGTCTGTTTTTCTATGGAAAAGTTTTTTCAGCACATTAAGCTACAGACAGCCTTAGTAAAGGAACGTGAAAGCCAGCTAGTCGGTCTCACTCCTCCTGGCAGACAACAGGAGACAACCCGGGCGGTGGTGAAGACGTTTCGGGTACCATACCAAAGACATGAACCCCAAAAGAAAGAACTGATGATCGGGACTTCACTGAGATTGAAACCCTCTGCTCCGAAAATGACGCGGTCGGGAGCCGAAGAAGACAAGCCCCGGGAGAAAGTATTTGGAACAGACACATCTGATAGAGCACTTGTATCCAAAATAGAAAAAGAACCCTTAAAACTCAACAAGAAAACAACAATGCATTAAAAAATGGGACAAAAGATCTTCCCTGGCACCTCACTGGAGAATACACAGACGTCCCGTGAGCCCCTGAAAAGATGTCCAGCCTCATCTGTCACCAGGGAATCACAGGCGAAACCACAACAAGGCCACGACACACCCATGGGGAGGACTGACACCCAGGCACCCAGGCACTGACCACACCCCGGGCGGCGAGGACACGGAGCCGCAGGACTCACATCCGGTCCTTGCGAGAGCGCAGCTGGGCAGCCGGCTGGGAAGACAGTGGGAGGTTCCCACAAACTAAACCTGCTCCTGGGGTGCAGCCCGGCAAGCGCCCTCCTCGGTGCGCATCCGCGTGGCAGACCAAGGTCCACACAGAAACGCCCGTGTGCCCAGCAGCTTCGCCCACAACGGCCGAAACACAAAAGCAACCAGGATGCCCTTCAGTGGGTGACGGACAAACTGCAGTCCCTCCAGACAGTGGGACAGTGTCAGCACTAAGAACAGATGAGCTTTCGAGCCGTGAAGAGACATGGAGGAACCTGACATGCGTGTGACTGAGGGAAGGAGCCAGTCTGCAAAGGCCACATGCTGTGTGAGTCCGACCTGTGACATCCCGGAGAAGGTGAGACTGGGGGACAGTGGCACGTCAGCGGTTGCAGAGATGGGGGGGACAGGTAAGTGGAACAAGGAAGTTTTTAGGGCAGTGAAACTATGTGACATTATAATCTTGGACACATTTCATGTTACATCTGTCAAAACCGACTCTAAGGTAAACCAGGGGCTGGGGGGGGGCTGTCCTGTGGGGGGGGGGCTGTCCTGGAGACCCACTGACTGTGCAGACAGGGACGGTGATGGGGGGAGGCTGTACCTGTGGGGGCAGAGGGTGCGTGGGAACTCTGTGTTTTCCACGCAGTTCGACTGGGCACCTAGAAAGTCATCTGTAAAACACACACAAAAATACACAGCAAAAGGGTATAGACAATCCTGCAAACCAGACGACCAGGAAAAAGTCTTTCACGAGCGTGGTACTAATGGTTGAATCTAGATGGAGTACATTTTGCTGTTCAATCGCCTATTCTTCCAGCGTTGCCTTATGTTAGAAATTTTTCAAAATAAAAACTGAGAGGAAAAAACACAGGTTTTTAGGCTTCATCAGGAGAAAGAGAAGCAGAAAACAGGAGAATCAATTTAAAAATTTTTTTAAAGAGTTCATCCCAGAATAATATTGCTTATCTCTGATCAGTATAGTTATTTAGAGTATTAAATAACTCTGTAACCCCATATAAATTCTCATCATTACATTTTGAGATTTAAAAGATTAAAAACCGCGGTAAGCACTAATACTCACTTTCACAAAGTAACTTGTGAGAGAAGTTCAGGCAGGAAGCGTATTTGAAGGCTCGATCACTTTAGCGGGTTAACAGAAACAACGGGCGAACCCCTCCCAAGTCCTGAGAAGGACACGGATCGTCTCTAACTTCCTAACAGCTCCTCGCACAGCAGCAAGTCCCAAACATTTGGCAAACAAGGAATTTTCTGATCACCTTCAAAAGAGAGCGCTGAATTTCTGACCCGAATTCCCGGGCCCGTGAAAGGGAATGAACACGCGAATGCACATCGGGGAAAAAGGGGGCAGCGCGTAGGCACCGCACGCACACAGGAGCCACCTGGGATCCTCTCGAATGACCAAATTCTGAGCATTCCAAGCATGTCTCCGAACCTGCATGGCCAGTGTCTCCATTTTCTGTAGAAAGGTCATCTGCCTTCTTCCTCCAGACAATCAAAGGTTTAAGAAAGGGAAATAGCTGTTACCCAAACAAGCGTTTCGTCCACTTGGCACGCTGCTGTGGTCGCCAAGAGCTTTCTGGTCCCGCGGGCGGGCGCGCGCAGCTCCCAGAGACTCAGGCCTTGCCCGCTGTTTCGCCCCGCGTGGGCGACCTGCCAAAGTCCCGCGCATAGTCCACCGCAGCTGCAAGGCCACAGCGACGCGCGGGCGTCGCAAGTGCCCCCCCTGCCCTCGTTGCCAACCACGAGTGGGGGTGGACAACACGGAAGACTAACGGACCGCAGGGCCCAGGCCGCACCTGCGCACCGAAACGTTGCGCCCCCATCCCTGCGTGAAGCCCCTGCGCAACCTCACCTGCGCGCCACCGTCTGCGCGGCCCCGGCCTCACCTGCGCGGCCCCCACCTGCGCGCCCCTCACCTGCGCCGCGCCGGCATCGGCAGCCGGAGGCGGACCCCCGGCCAGGCCGTCATCCTCCTCTGGGGGCTCGTCCAAAAGCACCCGGCCGCGGCCCAGCTTCCACATGCTCCGGCGGGGTTCCGGCGCCCGCGCGTCCGTGCGCCCCTGTCCCGCTGGGCGCAACGCGAGGAAGCTCGGGCGGCGGCTCCTGCGGGGCCAGGACTCGGCGAGGGGGGCGGGGACGGGCGGGGACGGACGGGCGGGGCCACATCACCCTCCCGGGCCCGGACCCGCCCTGCGCCCCCTACCCCGCCACGCTTCCGACACACCGCGGGTCCCCACCTCCACTCGGGACCGGGTCCCCGCCCCCAACAAGGCCCACAGCCCTCGCCCTGGACCCTTCGCCACAAGGACCGGGCCCCAGACCCAAACCCAACCGGGCCAATCCCCGGCCAGGCCCCCCGACCCCCACACAGGGACCCCGCCCCGCAGCCAGGCCCCGCCCCGCCCGGGCCACCCAGGAAGAGGCCCCGCCCCCACCGCCTCCCCGCCCCCATCCCGGCCGACCCCCTCACCCGGCCTGGGGCGCGGCCACGTCCGCGGGGCGCTGGCGCTGGGGGCGGGGCGCCTGGGCTCCGGTACCCATGGCAACGACCGAGGGACGCGAGGCGGGCCAGTGCGCATGCCCACAGTCGGCAGGGGGCGGGGGCGCCGGGGGCTGAGGACGCGGTCACAGGAAGGGACCCGTAGGCGGCCGGCTGGCTCAGAAAGGCGACACCGCAGGCCGGTGACCTCTGTGTCCTTGGAGCGAGGTCCACCCACGCGCAAGGGCCTGGATGCATCCGCGGGCGACGCTGTGGCCCCAGGTGTCCGGCTGTGCACGCGCCCCGGACGGGCTGGGCTGGGACCCGGTGGTCACGCGGGGCACCGAGACCCCCGATTAGGCCGAGCGGCTTCTAGTGTGTGGCGGCGGGGCGCTGGGAAATGGGTCCTGCAGGTGCGGGGTGAGCCCCACAATGGCGAGCAGGCAGGTGCGTTGGAAGCACCAGCTTCTGCGCTCTGGGCCCAAGTAGGTGGGTGACCTGGGTCCAAACCTGCGAGAGGAACGCGGCGCAGGGCATCTGGCGACCCGCGGTTGGCACTTTTCCTGGTCAAGGTCGCACTCACAGCACAGGGAACGGGAGACCCCAGCCTGCACTCCGCCCGGAGCGTCCAAGCAGGAGCTGGTTACCGCTCTAAAGCCCAACACGACTTGTTTCTATCTCAGAAAAGGGCCAAACAATAAAATACAAAGAGATATCAACTCCATTATAAAAAGAAGTGCAAAGTGACACGAAATGCCTTTTCCCCACCTATCAAAGTGGTAACGATTTATGAAGGCGTGTCCTTCTGAAAGAAACCGGTGCCCACGTTAGGCACTGCTGGAGGCCAATCTGGCCCACTTTGTCTACCAAGTTTTAGTGTGCGCCCTCCCGTCGAGTCAATTAACTTCTACGGAAGAGCGTTCTACCCTTTATACTTCAGGGTTGCGTACATTCATGCGCTACTTGAGTAGCTTACAAATATATTTATAAAGAGATTCCAGAACTGTATATGTTTCTGGAAACATTTTTCTCAAGCATTGTAACTTTACTACCAAAAAAAAAAAAAAATCAAATGTACCTTCTGGATTTTTTTTTTCCAGAAATGATCAGCAGCAAAACTTTTCAAATGAAAAGAGGCTCCGAGTTTGTGGGGAGAGAGGCCCACGGGAGCCCCAAGCACGGACACGTTTTGAGGGCTCAGGGGCCTCCGCGGGTGTGTGGGTGGGATCTGGAAGGGCCAAGGGGCCGAGAGGGAGAAGCCAGAGTTTAAATTCAGACAGACACCTGGAAAGCAAGACAGCTTACATTCTCGGGGAGTCACAGGACTAGGAGATACGCCGGGCACAGGCGCACCAGGCCCCCAAATGTCTCTGGACCCACCAGGCACAAATATTACACACCAATGTAAAACCTCAGAACATCTACTAAAAAATACGCTACCCAGTGGAAGTTAAATTTAGAAACTCTTTCTTCATGGGAACATATAAGAATGTTAAAGATTTTATATAGATACACCTTTTCAAGCCAGGTCAAATAAGCTTAGCCTTCTAGGCTTAAAGGGCTAGAACTGGGTACGTAGACGAGGTTGGGGGAGTGGTTTACAGGACCCGCTACCGACACACGGTGAATGTGATGAGCTCTCGCCCCGCCTGCCGGTGCGGTGAAATAACCCCCCTGGTGGCACAAGCGCCATGACACAGCTTACAAAACAAAGCCAGAATCCAAACACACAGCCTTCAAGGCCACTGCAAACACAACAGGGCAAACCAGCGCAGGACATTTCCACAAATAACCCGGGTCTTGTCATTCACGTAGAGAGCACCGGGCCAGTGCCCACCACGGCCTTCCTCCCTCGGGCATAGCCACATTTCTGTGCTTCCAAATTTTTCATTGTAGATTAAACAGTAACCTCCTGCAAATCCAGGACAATCTGGAAGGAGCAAACCAGGCTTCCTCTATCAAAGAGCTAAATTCCAGGCCATTTTAAACAACATTTTGCATCGTTTCTAGGGGAGGAGGGGCTTCAGGCATTCTGGAATTCTGAGAAGTGCTTCTCATAAGTTCTAGAAATTTGACCGTCATTCATTCACTTACAAATTCTGTAAAATTAAGTGACGCTTGTTGATTTTTTTCAAAGAAACTTGTTTTCATACACCAATTTGGTAAATTGTAGCAATATTGAAGCCTTTATATTTTTCTCTCCACCTGATCCGTCCAGAATTTGGAAACTCTTAATGAGTATATTATTTTTCATAGCAATACGTTTATTTGCATGAATCCAACAGAAATCTGATTTCTTCCAGTTTCCAATTGTGGATTTATTAACCAAGACTTCGACCGGAATGTCGGGTCTGCAAGAGACCTGCCTAGACTCTGAATGTCAGCAAAAAGCTTCAAGGAATAAAGATTTACTTTGGAGCCCATCAAAGCCCCTTGGAGACACGGCCTGGTTCCTGGCTTATTCAGAAGGTTCATGGTGCCTTTCAGGTAAGGAGCGAAGGTTGCTTTCCTGGGAGACGGCAAGGAAGAACCTCAAGGCATTTTGAGGACCTTGAGAACTTGAGTTTACTCAAATGTATAGGCACTGCAGGCAAAGCTTGATGGCAACCGCGTGGCGTGGCTTCTTTGCCCCGAGAGCCAGTGAAAGCTCAATCTACGAATTCCTTGTAACGTCCCAGCAAAGCATATATAGGAAAGTGTACACGGTCAGTTGCTATTCCTATTGAGTTCATGTCAATCAGGTCAAATTGAAATGGACTTAATGCAGGAAATGAATTGGTCTTGATTTGACTCTTTGATAAAAAACGAGGGTGATTTTAGGAGAAAAATGTTTCAATAGAATCCATTATACACAGTTAGTTATAAATATTAAACTCTAATCAGTGAATTGTCTCTAAAATTTTATTTTTTGCCTATGAAGTAGACTGCATTCTGAATTTTCTAATTTTTCTTAAATGTGTTGGCGAAAGCCTTCTAACTGCCATAGACATGGAAGAGAGATCGGCAGGGGTATCTACAATAGTGGAAAATTGTAATTGTGGGAAATTGGAACCCACCCAACATTCTTTCCACACTCTTTCTGTAACTGCGGACTCTGACTAATGTGCAGCTGGTAGATGAACAGCCTGTTTGTATAAGAATCCTAGGAACTGACTTCAAAAGATACAGACTCTGACCTCCAGGCATCCCAGCTCCGGGGGAATTGCTGACCTTCAACGGTGGAGCCTGGATGACGTAAAGCCAAAACGACAAGCCAGGATGATTAAACCAGGGAGACACACACCGGCGTCACTTCCTTTATCAGGATGGACTGTGCTCCTCTGCAGGTAGAGAACGTCTCAACCCCTCCCGTGATCACTTTGTTCTGTTCCCCTAGCCCTCGCCCTCCATATAAAAGCCTCTGCCTCCTCTGAGGGGGTGGGGGACGGGCTTTGAGCCGAAAGCCCCGTCTTCCAGGTGGCCAGCAGTGAAAATAAACCCCTTTCCTTTACGTTGGCACCTGCCTCCTGAGGATTGTCTTTCCTGGCGGCAGGCAGCTGGACCTGTGTTCGGTTACACAACAGGTTCGCACAGAAGATTCGTTTCTGGACGTGAAAGAGCCTCATGTTTCCTGAGCCCGTTGCGGGAAGAAGCTAACTTCAGCCTGAACTGCCCATATTGGCAGAGCCTTTGAACATTCACTGGTACAGAAACTCTTCCTTCTGGAACAGTAGCCAACCATGCCACTTGTGAGTGGAGGGCGGACTCAGTGTGATTATCCTCTGGCAAAGTTACTTTTAAATGCAAGTATGGTGTGGGGTGCCACAGAGAACTTTCCAGAAACCCCGGCTGCTTGCAGATGGAATGGACAGTCTCAGGAGACAGCAAGTAGCAAGCTCCTTCCCAGAGGCGGGGGAGCAGAGGCCGCTCGGAAGAGACGACGGGACGGGACATGTGTTGGTCCCAGGAGGTGGGCCAGGCCCTCTGTCTGGGGACCCGATCCCCCTGGCCAGAGGGCCCCTCAGGCAGGCGTGCCTGACCAATGCTGGTTGGTGGCCACGCTTACATCGAGGGGACACTCCTCTCTGACAGCTGGTGGGGGGGGCGAGGTGCTCCGTAAACTTTAGGGCCAATGTGGCCTTGAAGGTTGGCGTGCATATCCTGACATATTAAAATTCGCCCCGAATGTCCTCCCGGCTGCTTCCTCTGCACCACCCTTGGGCGCGTATTAAGATAACTGTCGGCACCTTCCGACCTTCTCAAGACTTTCTCAAGCACCTCCCTTACATCCTGTACTTACTGTAGTGAGGAGAACAAAATGTGTGTGAAGTAGTCACTAATTCATCAGCTAATTCTCTTACTTTGGAAAATTAGTAGAAATAAAACGGAAAACTACAGCCAGCATTTGAGTGCTTACTCCATACCACTGTTTTCACTGGCATTTTATAGGCATTATCTCATTTAATGGAAAGAACACAGAACTCGGAGCACATCGACTTGGATCACAACTTCAGCTCTACTTAGAAAAAACAAGCCTTGCCAGGATTTGCCACACTTACCTGTGGGAAGTAGCTTGGGGGGAAATTCCACTTTGGCTTGTGTAGTTGTATAAATGAAGTATTACGTATATAACACATAATAATGTACATGGATATGTACATCCATGGTGTACAGTAGATATCAGGCTAATATATATCTAGTGTGTATGCAAAGTGTTCAAAAAGCATTCGCTGTTTTGAATTTTTAAGAAAACTACTACTGTGTAAAACATGAACAGTCTGCACGTTGCAATAGACAGGAATCTATAGCAGATATAAATTTGATGGATTTGTTCTTATTTCTTACTTTTTATGTTAAAACCTCTGCAATCCCAGTGATTGCACCCAAATACACCCAGAATGATGGCGATACGGCAGCTCACATGCCTGAAATTAAACAGAATGCACACGGTATGAGTAACAATCCCTTGTATGATGATGCAAAATTTGGTTTTTGGTGGTTTTGTATGCTTTTCTTTTTTTAAAAAAAATTTATTTATTTTAAGAGAGAGGGGAAGGGAGAGAGAAAAAAACATCAACGTGTGATTGCCTTTCGTGAGTTCCCTGCTAGGGGACCCTGCCCACAATCTAGGACTGTGCCCTGACAGGGAATTGAATGGGGACCCTTTGGTCTGCAGGAAGATGCCCAACCCACTGAGCCTCATGGGTCAGGGCTGCTTTCCTATATTTTCCAAATGAAAAAGTTCTTTGGCAAATACTGCCAACCCTTCTGCGCACCAGCTGTGACTTTCAGCGAGTCCTCCCTCTGCCACGTGCGACCCGAGAGCCTGGCCTGGTCCTGGGCAGGGGTTGGGGGAGGGCTGCCTTCGCAGAGCACGCTGGGAAGCGTTGGGGGAGGGACTGACCCTCTCTACGCCTCGGTTTCCATGGTGACCTCGGCCTGCTGGGAGCTGCCTCGCGCAGTCAAACGCGCGCTGTGGATGCACGCCACGCGTCAGGGGTCCGAACTCGTTCTCGGGTTAACAGACTTCAACCCCGCAGCAGTCCAGCTCCTCGGCCTCGGCCTCTAGGGTTGACCTTTGCTGCATCGGGTCAGGCCCTAGCCAGCAGGAACCCTGCTGAGTCACACCCCCACCTGCTGTCTGATCAAACGCCTCCCCCAGCCGCCAGTGGATCCGATCACCTGGCTGCCTTCAGCAGAAAGCCCTCAGGTCAGATTGTCCAGCACCCCCTGCTCCACCGCTCCTGGCCCTAAACCCCTGGGTCCCTGCGCTCAGTGCCAGCCCCCAGCCCCCTCCGCAGCCTGCACCGGGCCCTAAATGAGGTGCCGACACAGCTTCACCCCTCCAGTCCTGGAAACTGAGCAGAAGGCGCGGATGGAGGGAACCCCCACCTGCCCCTCCCAGGAGGGCCCCCCACCCCTCGCTGTCTCCACCCAGGACGCCCACTTTTCCAGGGTGGTGGCCCCTCCACCTCCAGTTACTCTGCATCCTCTTTGTCACCAGAAGAAAGGTCAGTGATTGTAATTAATTCCTTCCTCCTTGGGAGGAAGTGCTAGGGGCATCTTATTCGGTTGGCGGAGAAGTCCCTTCAGTTTTTCCCAGGCTCTAGTAGTGCTTAGTCATCTTTAACTTTATTCGAAACAATTTTGTATTGTGACAGCTGTCATATCAACGTGCACTTAAAAAAACTTATCAACATTGGTGAAATTTTGTGCAGCCATTTTAATATTGAAGGTGGAAGAAAACACACGTTTTCGGCATGTTATGCTTTATTACTTCAAGAAAGGTAAAAACGCAACTGAAACGCAAAAAAAGATTTGTGCAGTGTACGGAGAAGGTGCTGTGACTGAACGTGTGAAAAGTGGTTTGCGAAGTTTCTTGGTACTATTGACATTTTGGCCAAATAATCCTTTGCTGTGGGGCTGCCTTCCGTGTTGGAAGATGTTCAGCAGCGCCCCTGGCCTCTGCCCACTAGAAGCCAATAGCGGGAGACAGCCGACATACTCAAAATATCCAAAGCAATAAAGTTACTGGTGAAAATGAAAAAAAAAATGTGTCCTTTATTTCATGAAGAAAACGTAATGGACTTTTTGGCCCACCCAATATTTTTATGTGCACACAGCAGCAAAGCGGGGACCTGGAGAGGCAGTGAGGGCCCGGCTGTGACACAGGTATGTTTGTGGGGCGTGGAGGAGCTGGGGGCGCAGGCTGGGGCAGCAGCCTGTGGAACTGTGACCGGGAGCCCAGGGTCAGTCTGGGCACCGGCTTTCCTCCTGGAAATTTCATGACCTGCACTTCTCTGAGCCTTGAGCTCTGGAGCCCTGCTTGTCCAGTGGGAGCAGAGCCGGGACCATGGACCTGCGCTCACTCGGGCGTCCCATCTGAAGGGGCCCAGGATAGTCGGGGCTCGGAGAGGGGCAGGGGACAGAGTGTGCTCCATTGCAGTGCCTGCGCGATGCGGCGGGGACCCTCCAGGTCTGTAGGGTGGCTCACACCCACTCCAGCTCTCGGTGACAAAGAAGCCAGCTTGAGAGTGGGGACTGAGGAAGCCACCTCCCACCTCACAACAGCAGGTGCGAATGCGACAGGGTGCCGGGCAGCCCGCAGGCAGACAGGTACTGGCCGAGGTGTCTGCAGTGACAAGGTGCCCCTAAAGGGGCCACGGTTCCACACCGAGAGGTGACCGGCTGAGGAGGGGCACAGGTAAGACCTGACGTGCAGACCCTGCTCCGGAACGCTGACGACAGGGACAGTGAAGGCCCTTCGTTAACCACCCACAGGGCACGTCCTGTGTCCAGATGTGATGTGGGTGCTTATTACAGTCAGCTTCTAGGAAGGTTTGTCTCAGACTTTAGGAGGAAAGGAAAACAAACGTTTTTACTCTAAACACTGTACATGTTCATTCAGAAAAGAATTCTGAAGAGGCACTAAAGTAAAGCAACACTAACATGAGTCCCCATGCACAGGGGCCCCCCAGCTGCCCACCTCCTGACCCTCAGAACCTGCAAGCACATTAGGTGATCGGCACAGGGGAGAAAGGCTGCAGGAGAGGCTGTTGGCTGAGGTGGACCTCAGACTGTGGAGTCCGTGCGGGACTATCGGGGTGGGCCCCTTGCTGGGAAGGGGGCCGGCAGTCCAGCGAGGACAGAGGGAGAAGCGGCAGCCCTGCTGGCCAGGAGCAGGCTCAGCCCTCCCACCTGCAGGAGTGGCCCAGCCTTGCCGTCAGGCCCTGGGACCCATTCCAGACCCAACTCCCAAACAGCAAGATCCCCATGTGTCCTTTAAGCCACCAGGTTCGTGGGAGCATGTCCCGGCGGCCACTGGAAGCTGATACACATGGATGACCTTCGCTGCATTGGGGAGCCTCCTTCTGAATCTCTTTCTGTGTAAGAATTGTTCTGTTCACTGTTTTTTCTGCCGTTTAAAAAGTAACCATGCTGTCCCGTCATGTTGCTCCCGAACTGTCAAAGTTAGAAGCTAATTAGAAGAACGATGACGAGGAAGAGCTCACATGCGTTTAGCCATCGATGAGCAGGCAAGTGGCAGGACCCAGCCAATCCCGAAAGCAGCAGAGCCAGGGCCACGGGCTCCTGCCTGGGCCCCCCTCCCAGCTAGCCGACCCTGCGACCGGCGCTGCAGAGCTGCTGCACTCGGTGGACTTCCGGCCGCACGAAGTCCATTGTGCCTGGTCCTTCCTGAGCCTTTTCCTTCCTTCCTCAGCGAGTTGAGATGTTTTGGTCTGGGGAGCGAGGAGAGACTAAGTTTTCAGCTGAAGGAAGTGCAGTTATTACTAAAATCTCTGATGCTGAGATCCGGCAGAAGAATTCCTTTTTTTGCACAGATGGGAATGGGCTGAGCAAGCAGCATTCAGTCGTGCCGCCTAGAACCAGAGGGCAGGGGTCCGCTCAGGCCTTCTGCTTCCTTGTCTAGAGGAGCCTAGTCCTTGTCACAGCCCCTCCCCTCTCCCCCGGGGTTCCTGAAAGAACTCGGGTCTCAGGCTTTGAAGCCCATGCCCAGGGTCCATGAAAAGCAGCTGAACTGGAGCAGAGGTTCAGGGAAAGAGGAGTTGAGATTAAGACTCAGTGACCTAAGGAAAAAGGCACCAGGCACCTAACTCACATCCCACTGTGTCCCCGTGTGCAGCTGCGGCCCAGGCACCCTGCTGCGGGGCCGCTGGCCTGCCGTCTGCAGGCCCTGGGCGCACCACTGCTTCCCGGACGATGTGGCAGCGCCGTTCCCTCTGCCGCAGCTCCTCTCCCTGGTCCTCCGTCACCTGGGGAGCTGCCTGCGGGGTCTGCGCAGGGCTGGGGTGGGGGGGGCTGAGCCTGTTTGTAATTAATAAAGTCAAAGGAGTGATCTGTAGGCCTGGAAACAATCAGCTGTTTGGGAAGCCCCTTAGAGGCTAAATATAAATAGCGTTAAGAGGGCAGCACTTTGAAAATGAGAAATGGAGAGAAAAAAAAAAGGAAATCCCTAGAAGTAGTAATCTTGGAGGAAATTGATGCAAAGCAGTTACATTTACATCCGTTTGTAGCTCTGCCTGCTGTAATTAGCTTGGAAGAGGTTAATAGCTGCACCCTAAAGCATCTCTTCAAACGCCTATCTGTTCCACAGGGACAAGACCTGTTTTCAAAGATTACTTATTTCTACTTTAATCACACAGTCTGCGATTGTTTTTGTTCCATCTGCCCGGGGATGGCTGCTGTGCCTCCTCAGGCTCATCCCAAACGCCGCCTCCTCCAGGAAGGCTTCCCTGGTTCCTGCCCTGTCACAGTGAGTGTGTCCTCCTGTCCCTGTGTCTCCACACTGAAGCCTCGGCCTGTGGCTGCCACACTACAGAGGTCGCGTTCGCCCCGGCACGGATGTTGGAAATTAAGTGAAAACACAGAAAAGCTCACACGGATGGTTTCACGTTTGGCGAGAGTACATGAGGAGCACGCCTTGGAGATGCCATGCCATGGGAATGTGGGGGCGCCCCCGTCGGGGTTGGGGGTATGCTGTTCGGGAGCGTGGAAGCTGGTCCAAGTCCTGTGGACTTGCATCTCCACAGAGCAGCACCCACTAAGACATCTCCAGGGAGAACGCAGTGTGCAGAGGCGAGAGTGTCAGTGACAGAACCACAGCGAGTGTGCGATGGCAGCCAGTTCACTGGCACGTGCCCTGGAGAGGTCTTAGTTCCCGTCTCAGAAAAGCGTTTTCTACAACATCCTCCCCGAAGCACCAGCTCTGGTCAGTGTGGTGCCACCTGGGCACAGGTGGCCGGGCCGCTTGCACAAACCTGCTCTGCCCACCTGCAGGTCTGAGGACTGGGGTGTTGGATGCCCCACACAGGCGACAGCCTGGCGCTGGTGGTAGGGACACTTCCGGGAGCTGGCCTGTGGCTGCTGCGCAGGATAGAGAGAGGGTGGCCCTTGGCTGTTCCCTCTGCCGCAGCTCCTCTCCCTGGTCCTCCCTGGCCCTTGGCCCTTGTTGGTGAAACCAGCCCCTGCTTCACCCTGTTGGTCAGTACCGCCCAGGGCCCGGAAGGCCTGGTCCCCTCCACCCCCCAGCGTGGGCCTCTGTCCACAGCGTCCAGGTTGAGGGTCCAGTGCCCAGTCCCACTTGTAGGTAAACACCTGGAGTCCCAACCCGTCAGTTCCCCTGCACCTGCAGGAAGAACTATGAGGAGAGCACGGAGCAGCCTCTGGTGTGTGCAGGGGAGAAACTCCCTCTGCACTCCTGGGTCCTATGATGGAAGACAGATGAGAGGCCCCTTCCTTTCATACGGGACGTGCACACGGGAGACTCTGGAAGGGAACGAAGGCCCCACAGGCACTGGGCCCAAAGCTTGCAGACCTTCCCGGCAGGGTCATGGGGCCACCCTGCACTCGGGGTGGTCTCTGAGCCACCGCAGGACGTTTGGGGGCTGTGCTGCCCCCTCAGCCCAGTGCTGGCTGGCGTCCTGTGCTCACAGCACTGCCGTCTCTGCCCAAAGTGACAGGCTGAGTGCAAGGGGACGCAGGGACAAAGGGCCACACGTCCCTTGCTCTGGCAGAAGGGCCACACCTCAGCCTCTCAGGCCACTGTAGTCCTGGCCCTAACTGTCATCGAATTCAAGCCTGGCTCAGCCTGTTACTTTCCAGTGACATGTAACTCTGTGCCAGCCCGACTCACCACGTGCACTCTGGTGTGTTACTGGTGTGCATGTGACCTGGCTCCCGGCACCGGCCGTGCCCATGGCCACGTCCCCACTGCCTCCCACACGCACTCCACCCAAGGTCTGGGGGAGCCACGTCATCACTGAACTGGCGCGGGCAGCCGCTCCGTGACCAGGGACAGAGCGTCCCTGATGTCCTCCTCCAGGTGGGAAAGGGAAAAGAACTGGACTCCAATGACTCAAACCGCAGCATCTTAACATCCACGGAGCATCCGCCAAAGCAGACTTCCAGGTACAAGGCGGTTCAAAACTTTACACAAATACGTAACAGCTTCACACTATACAGTTTACTTAACAGAATGCACATTTTCGATTTTTACAGGAATTAGAAAAACAGAACCACTGAGTAGTCTTTCAAGACAAAGGCAGTTTTTAAAAAGCGCAAGCTGTTTTATCCTGGTTTGTCCTGTAAAGCTTCGGACCACCTGGTCCCCACATGCAAGCAAAGTGACAAGGCAGATGCGCGTGCCGTGTGGGGACGAGGACAGTTCAGGGAGCGCCGTCCTCTCTGTGCCCAGCTGGGTCCCCAGGGCTGCCTGCGGCTTCCTGCGGGGCCCCAGCTCCCAGCAGGCAGGGGCCCCGGCTCCCTTCCCAGCTTCTCTCAGGGAGCATGTGTGTGGCCCAGTAATTAAAGAGAGCCGAGACCACACTGGCCTGGTCTGCAGAGGAAAACAGAAGAAAAAGGAAAATCGTTACTTGTCTGGCGGATATTAGCATTTGGGCCTGAGGTCAACTCTGAGATAGGGGAACACTGACTAAGATGTGACTGACAGGGACCTCCACGCCGCAGAGCAGACGCCGCACAACACACACGGCAGAAAGGGGGACAGGCTCTTTCTGTTTCATCTGCTTGGGCGGGAGCCCCGTAGGCTAGGACCACTGTACAATGGGACAAGTCCAATGTCCGAGCCCCCAGAACACCACACACAGACCGACGTGAAGAACGAACACGCTGGCCAGAAGTGGGCCGAATTCCAGCCGTAGAGCTGGTGCTGGGATAACGCGGCACGCCCAGGTCTCAGGAGGCCGGGCCCCGGGAACCTCCCTTTAACCTAATGAAATGGGGCGCTAAGAGGTGGCAGCTCCAAGTCCACAGCGTCGATGTGCCGGCGCTTCTGCACCCCTGCCGTGGGCTGTTCCACAGCGGACACTCCTGCAGCCGCAGGTGCTCCCACCCCTTGGCAGCACACACCTGGCGGCATGGCACAGTGCTCCGAGAACAGCTGCAGGGCCCGCTGCAGCGTCTCCGCATCCTGCAGGAGCAGCAGCGTCTTCAGCTGCTCCAGGCCCAGCAGGTCGGCGGCGGACACGCTGCGGGCCTCCAGGCCCGTGAACAGCTCCTCGGCGGCCCCCAGGAAGACCGGGTCAGGGTCCTGGGAGATACCTGCACAGAGATGGCGGTACAGATGTGAGTTCATCTCCGTGCCCGGTGCTCCTCCGATGCCGCAGTGGGGACATAAGAAGCCTCCACAAGAGGCAACCCAGTCACGATTCTGCTCGGGAACAACAGGCACCTGACATCTGCTCACGTGACCAGACCCTGCGGGCGGGCACGCAGGACAGGGACACCGAACTCTGCAGACTGCACTCTGGCCGCGCTCAGCAGCAAGGAAACCAGGACGCACGGCTGCGCCGCAGGGAGGACATGCATCACCGTCCCCACCGCTGACCACGGAGCTGTGGGAGTGGGGCTGGTGTTTGCCACACTAACCCAGCGTGGAGCTCACAGGGCTGTTCGATCTCTGACTTTGTGGCCTTCGTCAACTGTGAAGCACGGCCAAGTCTTACTCCTTAACCAGGGTCCTCGCCTGTGGGGACCGCCGGCACAGGTGTCCCCATCCCACCCTCAGTCTCCCTTCCGCCTGCGCTGTCCCCGGCCTGTGTCACCGGGGGCTAATCCTCTTCTGTCTGAACTCCTGTTCTCAGTGGGTTACTGTGTGTCCAGGTCTAGGATTTCCGTCGCATTGTCCTCTAACAGACGCCACTGAACCAGAGAAACTCCCCGTGTTCCCTCCGTCCCCCACCCTTGATGTGAGTGTAAACCTGCTCTTACTTCACCTCGGAGACGCACCCTGTGGTCTAAGCCCGGGCCCAGCAGAGCCCCCGATTGGCGTCCGCCTTTTCTTTAGAAACACAGCCGACCACAGTTGGCCCGCAGCCAGCCTGGGGTGGCGGTGAGGGCAAGGCGGCCGCCGCAGCAGCCTCACCTAGTGCCGGTCAGAGCCTGGAGAGAGGAAGCTAAACACTCTCATTCTTGCCTCAAAACTAATGGTTCCTATTGAATAATGAATATTTAAAGTTTTGTATTTTAAACATTTGAATATTATACTGTATTTGTTTCTATTCCCAAATAAGTACATGATTCTATTCAAAAGAAAAACAGGACAAATCATACCATCATAAAGATACATTTCTTGTGTGGACTTCAAAAAATCGAGGATGCTGTCTGCCTTCTCCCGGATGCCCGTGCCGGCTTCCTCGGCCTCCGTGTCCCCTGCGTCCTCCGGGTCCCCTGCTTCGGGGCCGGGCCCTCCGTCGCCCTCACTCGCGTCCGAGTCGCTCTGCCCGCAGCCGTCCTCCCTGGGCTCGTACAGGAAGCTGATGCCGGAGGCTTTCGTGAGTAAGCCGGCTGCTTTCTTCCTTTTCATTTGTTGCTTCTTTTTCAGTTTCCTTTTCTTATTTTTGCTAATTACGGGGCCATCTGGGTGCCGTGGCTGCAGTGGTTCCTGTGAGAGAGTGTGCCGTTTCTCTAACTCTGCGTGTTCCACATGAAGGCGGTTGGGGTTTTCAGATGTTTTCTTTGTTTTGTGCTTTCTCCTCCTCCTCCTCCTCTTCGGTTGACCACGAGGGCCCTGATCTATAAAAACAAAAGTGCAAAGACGACAGTTTTCTGTACACGATCTGTGCCGCAGCCCACAGCAGACAGAGTAACTGGAACACACCTTCCCATTAGGGGCTCGGAATTTTGGTAGAGAAGGGATTTTAAAAGAATACAGTGATTCTCAACTGTATTCAAGTATTACACTACCAAGGATTCTGAGACTTACAATAACATTAACAGCCTGCTTGTTCTTAAAAAGAAAAGGCAGGTACAGATTGTGAAACCTGAGAAAAAAAGACACCTACTAACTGGGCTCAAACTGAAAGGAAATGAGATAAAACAGAAACAGAGCCTAGCAGCCAGGGGCTTTTCACACAAATTGCACCTCAGAGAGCACCCGTCCCTGAACTGCCCACCTGCTGCTGGGGCTCCCTGCTGAGCAGCCCTTATATATGAGCTGCTGGAATCCCACTTCAACCAATAGGACTGAGGCTTTCCCCATCCAATCAGAGCTGTGCAGCTCCAGCCAGAGTGGCTCTATTCTGGCCAATCAGAACAGTACCCTTTGGACCAACCAAACTGCAAGGATTTGGAGCCCTCATTTGCATGAGAATGGACCAATCAGGGACCAGGGAAGGGGACTTCTGTCCCTGTAAGCCAGCTCTGCTGGGGCTCTGGGAGCTAAGTTCTGTCTGCTCTGAAGACTGAGTTTCCCTGGTTGATGCTGTGCTGCTAGAGCTGTGTTAGCACTGAGCTGTTTGCACTTAATGAAGTTTCCTTCTGCGTTGTACCCCACAGTGGGGACTCCTGTTGGTGCTGAGCTGGCGCCAATGACGGTTCTTGTGGCCGACCCCAACAGGACAATAGACAGCTATGACACCAGCACAAGATGTGGTGGCCCTGAGTCTCAGTCATGTAATCTGCAAGGTGGAAATGATACTGCCTCCGTACCTCAGAGTCCAGGTGAGAGTCGCACATTAAGCAGCATGCTGTCATTTCGGGTCCTATCCTGAGCCTGGGCACCTCTACAGCCTGGAGCTGAGTGGGCTGCAGCAGCTCTGCGGTGACTCAGGGCTGGCTCCCTGTCCCCTGCCATTGTTGCTGGGCCTGACCTGTGTTGACAGGACACAGCAGCTGCCCTTGAAAGCACACCAGGACTCTGGCTGTCCCCAAGGACAGCCCACGCAGGGCCGATATCGAGGCCCCCGCCCAATGCCTCCATATTCCATCAGGATCGGGACAGCACTGAGAGAGGAAAATCATCAGCATGACCACTCACAGACGGACTGTTCCCGTTCCGACACAGCAGCTCGGAGGCCCCGGAAAGGAGTGAACCATGCGTGGAGGGGACAGCACAACAGAGCAGAGGAAACAGCAGTGTGGCGGAAACACCTCTAAAATCTCCAGTTTGGGAGTGCTTTCTGTTCTTGAAAGGCCCTGCCCCTGAGACACGTGGCTCCATTCTGGTGAAGTGCCTACGTGCTAAGCCTCCAGGACTTCCTCATCCCTGGTTTGGTCTGGAGCATGGTTGGGCACAGCCTCCACGCCACACCGTCCAGCCCATGGCTCCAGCATCCAGAACCTGTACGACCTCTGGGCCTGACACCTGCTTCAGACCCCTGAGCATGAGAAAAGCTGCGGAACATTTGCACTGGGGAACCAGAGGTGTGACTATTGAAAGTCTGAGGAGCGGCCATCCCCAAAGCATACCTTTCCTTTCACACATGCTGATTTTAAAAATAACCACCGATTGTCAAAATCCTCTCCACCGCTGCTAGGCACCCACATCCCGATGAGGTGCTATCGTGGAAACACGCCAAAGCAGCCACAGTCTCCAGGTCCTCTGGCTGTGCAGCTGCGCCACGCCACCTGCCAGCAAGCTAATGTTTTAAAGGGACAGGAGTCTTATTCTGGAATCAATGCTAATTTGTAGCCAGGGGGCTACAAATGAGATGACCCCCCTCAGTATCCATGAGACCTAGGTGCTAAATAACAGGGAGTAACTTACATTTAACCTTGACCTAAGTCATGTATATGAGGGCCAGGAGTTAAAATAACTTCAGATGCTTCAGATTAGTGTAATAATCTGGGTGTCCAATCTGCGGCCCAGGATGGCTATGAATGCAACCCATCACAAAATTACAAATTTACTTAAAACACTGAGACATTTTTGTGATTATGTGTCACAATGCATTTGTGTGGTCCAGACAATCCTTCTTCCAGTGAGGCCCAGAGGTATTAACAGGTTGGACACCCCTGGTACTATTTGTACTAACAAGTACCAATCGGGTGCGTTTAGCAAGGTGAGACCTGCAGCCTCACAGACACACGCCCAGAGACAACGGTCAGTCGACAGAAGCATGTCCGTCCAGGCCCTGGGACAGCCAGCAGGGAGCCAGGCCTGGGAGGAGGGGTGATGGGTTTGCTTTGGCCCAGAAGATGGAACGCAGACCAAGGTGCCCAGGGGTGGGAGGGGGCTGGGCCAGGGATGCCTGACCAAGCATGGAGTAAGGAGACTCTGCCTGTAAAAAAAGGATCCTCTCTCTTCCCTGACGGCGAGCAGAGATGTCCCAAGAGCACGAGGAGCAGGGCTGTGACAGCCGGACATGGCGGACTTGGCCCGGGCGCTCCACTCCAGTGTCAGGACACAATGTAGCTCTTAAATCCAGGTGACGTGAGGACAGACAGGCTGGGCAAACGCAGGCCCACAGTTGTGAGTACGCGAAACTCAGACTTGTATTGTCTATTAACTACTGTATCGTTTTCCACAGGGACAACTGTAACCTGTGTTGGCCCTGCCCTGTGTGGCCCCCTAGCGTGGTCAAGAGGGTGCTGGGTTAAAGCGCTGGCCAGGTTTTGAGCCGAGAGCGCGAGAGCCACGCTTGCCCTCAGGCACCTTGACGCCGGCCTGCAGGCTGGACGCTGGCATCAGCCCCACGTCGCCTCAGCTAGTCTATACAGGCTTCGCTCACGTGCGTTCAGAAAGAAGCCTTCACCGCTCACGTTCACACACTCAGGTCTCAGAGACTGAGAACAGGATGCAGCGGGGGGCCGCCAGCCACCCTCGCTCATCCCGAGGAGGGAGACTCTCGCACAGGGGTAACATTTTCACCTGTCATGTCAGTAAACCACCAGGATAAAAATGAAAGACTGTGCACTCTAACCCTGACCTTGTCACACCCCGAGCCAGTGTGCCGTGCAGGGACTGTCCCCAGTTGGCAGAATAGAGTGAGCGTCCACCCAGGGCCTAGCCTGGGCTCAACTGCACGTGGTGACAACCACACCTGACTGGTCAGACGAGTGGCACTGCTCTGGGGTGCTTCTGATGACTGCCCCTGAAGGCCTCAGCAACCACGGACCAGGCTTCTCCGGCCCAGCCAGCGCCCACAGGGTGTGAAGCCGCCTGCTCAGAACCAAGGCCCAGGTCTGTCCCTGGGCGAAAGGACAGATGTCTGACCCACGAGCAGGAGCACATGCTTCCGAGAGCCATGAAATGACTAACTACTCCAAAGGGTGCTTGCTATTAAAATAATCACGGCAGCTTTCCACAAAAAGGACGAGATTTTAACGACTCTGTAGTTGACCTGAACACCAGAGCCCCGTGAACACAGGAAAAGCGCAGGGGCCAGGGCGGGAGGCAGCAGGGCTGCAGCGAACAGACGTCAGTTGGGGCAGAAGACCGGGTCTGAGTGCAGCCCGACCTCTGCGCAGAGCCGCCGGAGCTCTGCGTGCAGAGAAAGGGGCAGGCCCCACAGGCACCACCGCCCCTCCCTGGGCACGGCCCCTGGAAAAGAAGACGCCACAGCAAAGGTTCTCAGCATGGCTGCCCCCGTGAACCCGGCAACCGATGAGGAAATGAACTAACATAAAGGTTTTGTCTAACAAACAGCTTATAAAAATGTAACTTGTAATAATGTTGTAGAGTCAAAGTTATAAATAAAAGTTACCCCTAACTCTGCCAGGTTACCATAGCAATTTAAATGGAATGGGTCCTAATTATTCAATTCCCCTTTCCGCTACTTTTTAGAGACATCTCCCTGCTTTAACACAGACCAGGCCACTCCCAGCTGCTCTCTGGGGGAGGCGGGCCCAGGTCCCCGGGACAGGGAGGCCAGCACTGTCTGAGAGAGACCTTTGTCTGCTGGCACTGTCATTGTCCCACTTCCTCTGTGGGTGACACTCTAGCTCGGTCCCCAGAGCAGGCCAGGATGAAGCACCTGGCCATGGACCAGATGGACAGACGGACGTCTTCTCAGCGGCAGCCCTCGCTGGCCGGCCCGTGTGTCCTCAGCAGAGCCAAGTACAGCGGCACGTGAGTGAGCCCAGCTTGTTTTCACTGCCTGTGCTGAGGGTGCTGTGGAGCAAGCCCCCCACCATAACTCGCCATGAGATCAGTTCAAGTTTGTGTTGGTCCGTTTATCTGTAACCATGTTCTGAAGATTCCCAGCATTGCTCCGTGCTATCCCGTTTGGGGCTTTCAGTTCCTGACCCTTTCGTTAGGAAGTCAGAAAGATCAGTGTGCTAGGAAACTACATTTTCTTAACATTCGAATCAACGAGGGTTTAGAGTTTACAGTTTCTCAGTCTACACCTGGTGGAAATCATCTGGGTGTTATTTTATT
This sequence comes from Desmodus rotundus, assembly GCF_022682495.2. Taxonomy (NCBI): domain Eukaryota; kingdom Metazoa; phylum Chordata; class Mammalia; order Chiroptera; family Phyllostomidae; genus Desmodus; species Desmodus rotundus. The sequence goes on from NC_071399.1 coordinate 164,951, forward strand.
TGAAAGTTCATATTCCTCTAAAGGAAGTTTTGAAATATTGACTTAAAACAAAGTCACCACCATCTCGTTTTCCAAGGTAGATACTTAATGCGTGACCAAAGCACCGGTCAACAAAGCAGATAAAGTGACTTCGTTTCTCTGCAAAAGACATGCAAAGTAAGTTGTTCCCACGATTAGAAAATTGATACACCACTCCAGAATATTCTGAAAACATTGGAAAATGAAGGCAACAGTTCTCTTAAACCAAGACCAGTGCTGCTGACACTTGGGTGCATTTAACACCCGCCGTCTCTGTGGCCAAAATCACACTCCACCTTCCGATCTGCCCTGTTCAAAGGGCCACAAACCACCCCTGCCCACACGTGGCTGCGTAGGGGCCTGCTCTGCCCTCTAGGTGTGAACTCGGTGAGATGAGCGCACAGAACCAAACCCGGCTTTCTTACCTCCCGCATCCTCCTCGCTGCTGCAGGTGCTCTCGGAACCTGAGCTGCCCAGGGGCTCCTGCAGCGTGGGGGCAGGGACATAGCCCTCGGGAGGCCGAGCCGCGGTGTAGAGCCTCCGGCCAGGCGGGGCCTCGGTGCTGCCATCTGCGGGAGGAAATGGGCACAACAGGGAGTGGTCAGCGCCGCCGTGCCACATTCACAGGAAGGGGCCGCAGCCAGCTCAATGCAATGCGGCTGCTGCTCCACACCGAGACCTCAGGGCCGGTCAGTTCCACGCGTAGCCAGGAACCAGGAGTGGTCTGTGATTCTTTAAACTCACATTAAATGACTTACCTTGTAAACTTCTGGGTCTTTGTAAAGTAATGTAAAAACATAACTACTGAACAAGTAGGAGGGAGAAAGTAAAAATCCTCCACAAACCTACCCTGACAGCCTGGTCTCAGAACTCCCGTGTACTTGCAGGGGACCCAAGGAGCCAAAATGACCTCGAAAAAGAGCCGAGGGGGAAGACTCACTCTCCCGAAGCCAGAACTTCCTTCAAAGCCCCCACATCGGAACTGTGGCGGAAAGACAGCCACAGGTCAGTGGGCAAGAATGAGAGTCTAGAAACACCCACAGCCAATGACTTTTCTCTTTGACAGCTCTGCTGAGATGTGCATTCCACGCGTAAGGGCGTCCGTCTAAAGTGTGCGACACGCGTCTGCTCAGCGTGCTCACAGAGCTGCGGACCGCACCAGCGCTGACACACACACGCCCAGAAAGGCCGCTGCTTCCGAGCTAATGGTTCTTGTCACCACTGGGGGTCACTCACGCTGCGACACGCATCAGCAGCTCCAGCGCACAGACGTGGCAGAGCCTGTCACCCACACACCCACAGGGACACGTGGTTGGGTTTCCTCTTTTGTGCAGGAACACGTGTGCGGAAGTTCCTGTGGATGCCTGTCTCTGCTGGGCCGAGAGGCCGAGGGGGGGCTGCGGGTCTCACGGGAACGGGACCGGCATCTGAGGGGCTGTCAGACCGTCTCCAGCGCTCTGTGCTGGCTCACACTCCCCTGCATCTCCACTGACCGCTGTTACTCCCCTCACTTTTCCCACGGCCCTCATGGTCTGGGCAACCTTTGACACGGGTCCCCAGAACACTGACACACTGCGGCCTCTCAGCGGCAGGGACTTCAGGAAGGATGTGGGGGACACAGGAACAGGACTCTGGACGCCCCTCGGGGCCGAGCCTACAACAGGCTGCTGCTACAGATACAAGAACTCCGGGAGCTGGTTTGAGTTCACTCGGGGCCCAGCTGCTCGTGACGGAGCCTAAACCGCCGGGGTGCCCGGCCCGTGCGCAACAGTGTGGGGTCCAAGTCCTCGTTGGGGACTGGACGCTGAGGAAGGGGCGGTGGCCGCGACCTGCGCCTGGCCTCTCGGGGCGTCGCCCCCCATCCTGGGGCTGCAGTGCACCCATCTTCTTCCCTGCTCCTGTGACCCTGCACGTGACAATGGTACTCCTTCTGCCCCGCGCTCCAACCACAAGCATTTTGCCCAACAGTACGCGCCTCCGGCTGGTGGCACGGTCCCTTGCTGTCCAGTCACAGCTCAGGCTGGCAGGGGCCTGTGGGGCACCCCCACCTCCAGCACAGAGGGTGATGTGCCCCCCTCACTCCCTCATGCCAGGTGTCTCCCTGATCAAACACACTCTGAATCTTGCCAACACATCCTGAAATCAACTTTAGGTCCGTGTTGTGATTTTTGACTCCACGTCTTCACAGAAAACGCAGTACCTCAGACACGCCTGTGAACAACACCTAGGGACCAGGGACAAGTGTAAAGAAACGTAAGTGGTTGTGAGAATCAGAATGGACTCAGCCATTCAAAATGAAACATCTTCCAAACTAACTTGAACCTTCCCATTAGCTATCAACACCCGTGGAAAGAACCTGTCGTAGTAACTAGGAGCAGCCATGCAAAGAGCTGCCTCGTAACCCCACTTAGGAAGAGAAGTGTTTACTTTTAAACAGTCACGTAAAAAGAGACCGTGTAAGACCGAGGCGGAACTGTCTGTCTACATCGCAGAGGGACAGCGGTCAGCTCCTTATCTCCCAGGGGGACCTGGCCTGGAGTCTGCAGACGCACCGTCACGAAGGAGCTTCGATGTCCCACCACTTCATCTCCCACCAGCCTTGTTGTTGATTAAAGCCGTCAAGTTGGGAGAGAGAAGAAAGTGCAAACAGACCCTACACATAAAACATCCAAAACGGTCAGGAACTCCAGTTCAGTAGGGTTCCAAGAACAGCAGGGGGCGCAGGGATCAGCTGCTCCTGGGGACGCAGAGCCGCCTCCCCAGCCCCCGCCACCCGAACAGTGCCTGTGTGTGCACCTGTACCCTGACCCCCTCTTCGTACAGGGATGCCGGTTCTGCTACATTGGGACCCACCCGATGGCCTCGTTTAACCTCATATCCCCTGTACGCCGTCTCTAAACACCGGCTCCTCAGGAGGCTCGGGGGCCAGGATGGGGACACACGGACTCCGTGGGACTCAATTCGGCCGGAGCAGGCCTGTTCTTTGTAAAATAAACGCACAGCCAACAGTCACTTGTTCCTTAGGACTGGTCCGGCGCTCTTGCTTTTACCGACCTGACCGGTCAGCGGACGCATGTGGTGGCGATGGAACCCTCCATGCGGCGGGGACACCCGTTACCTATAGCCCTTACCTGCCACCAGGGGGACGCACCTGCACCTCACTTTCTTGGGAGGGCCTTCGGGGGCGGCAGGCGGCGGTGCTCGCTTTTCCTGGTCACGTGGCTCACGAGGGAAAAGTCTCTTCAGCACTTTTTCAACAAACACTAAGATGTAGCCGGTTGATGAAGAAGAGAGAGAGAGAGGAGGAATTACTTAAGCAGTTTTATTTAAATTGCATACAGTCTATTTATGACAAAGACCTATTCTAATACTAACACCGGAAAGCAAAGCAGCTGTCCTGACAGCATCCCCGACGCTGTCTCCAGAGGCCCCGTCCACCTCCCTGCAACCTGAGGCCACGTCGCCCTGCTGTACGTGGGGGTGGAGCCCGCCCAGGAGCTCGACTCCCAGACCTGGCATGGGCTCTGTGGGCAGTTCCAGGCCTCAGGTGCCGGTTTCTGACCAGCCCCAACTCTCCCACGTGGGCAACCCCGGCAAGCCCACTGGTTCCGGAAGCAAACGGCTCTCCCAGGCCAGGGTCCCTGGGTGGGGCTCCCTTAGCCGTGCGTCCCTGTCCCTGTCCCTGGCTGGCAGGACCTCGGGTTCTAGGGCTCTCCCCCGGGGAAAGCACCAAGCGGGGTTTGGACTGTTGTCCAGCAAACACAGCAGCCAGGCCTGGGCCTGGGCCAGGGCTGCCCCGAACCCAGCTTGGGAACCCAGCCGGGGGATAGGAAATCCAGCTCCCGAGACACAGGCTGGTCACCTGCTGGTCCAGCCATTTTCCTAGGGTCGCTTACACGAAATAGCCCAGGTCTCCTCTCCCAGGACAGAGCTGTCCCCTCTCCCAGGGGACAGTCCTGGTAATGTCCCAGAGACTCTCAGTCGGACAGCACCGGTTATGGCAGGTCTGCCAGTCAGGGCCTCAGCCTGGCAGGCCGCCGAGACGGACAGGGGTGGCGGGCGGGCACACAGACAGACCACCCCACAGGGACAGACGTCCCACGCTCTGGGATAGCAGCACGCAGCTCGCACCTGGACTCTCCCGGACGTGCGTGCTTGTGCAGCATCTCCTCCTGTGGCCTGAGTTCTGACCCCTGTTTCCAATGGCAGACACCCCAGATCCCTCAGCACCTGGTGTTCCAGCTGAACGCGCCTGGCCCATGGCACCCCCGAGTCCCCGCCAGCTGCAACCCAGCGCCGACCCTGCCTCCACGTTCCAGCCGTGTCCTCAGGCTCTGTCTCCTCACTCTACCCCACACTCTGCACCAGCCCCGGTCCGGGTGGGTCCTCTGTCCCAGGCAGCCCACCCCTTGGGGAGCACATGGCTGCTCTGGTACCAGGAGCAGCACAGGCTCACCGTGTAGTTACTTTGCTGATACACACGCAGACCTCTTTCAGCAGCCACAGTTTGAAGCACAAAGCCTTTCTAAAAAGAGTGTGACTTTGCCCTGGCCCGTGTGGCTCAGTGGGAGGGGCGTCGTCCTACAAGGCCAAGGTTGCAGCGAGATCCCCGCTCAGGGCCACACCCGGGCTGTGGGCTGCGGGTTTGGTCCTGGTTGGGGAAAGCGCAAGAGGCATCTGACTGACGTTTCTCTCCCTCTCTCTCCCCCTCCCTTCCCTTCTTTCTCTGAAATAACTTTTTAAAAAAGAATGTGATTTTAATTTTTAAAAATCTGTGTTGAATGAGACGCTGTGCAATGCTGACCACTTGCACTTAACACCTGAACCACTGCCCCCGAAACGGGACAAGCATTCGGTGCTAAGTCGGCACACTGCCAGCACCCTCGTATTCCTAAGGGGCCGCATGGCCGCAGTGCACGGGTGCAGCCACGTGGGGCCTCCCACCACTACAAGGGCTACACAGCTGAGACAGAAATCATCGGCTGCTTTGGAACAAACGTTCCTTGTACAGCCACTGATGCCCCTGCTGCTGCCTGGAGCCCCCTGCCAGCTGCCCGGCGGTCCCCTACAAACGCCAACTTCACTCTGCAAACCAGCGGGCGTCAGCGGGACGCATGTGCTCCGTGGTTCCAGTGCAAAGCAGGACAGAAACCAAGGGAGTTCTCCGGGGTGCCGGACACGGCGAGGCAGCGCTTTTACAGAGCACACATCGTTTCTGGCCTGTGGAAAGGTGCCCCTTGAACGCACGTGCACACGTGTGTGTGCGTGCGTGTGTGCGTGTGCGTGTGTGTGTGTGTGCGTGCACCGACTGCAGCAACCAGGGGTGGAAAGTCTCGTTTGTGTGATGTCCTAAGTGCTCAGCACAAGACAAAACGGGGACGCTGGGCGGCTGGTCCTGCGAGGCCCCCAGGGCACGCACAGCTCGGTCGGGAGTCCCCGCGCAGCCCTGCCCGTGTGGAAGGCCAGCCGCCTCCTCCACACACCTCAGCTCCCTGTCACCTCCAGGCAGTGAGAGCACATTTCCACCTGGCACTCGGGTCCATCAAAAAGCGATCGCCAGGACAGAGAAAAGCGGGGACGGACGTTTACTGCCGGGAAACAGCCGGACACCACGAGCACAGGCAGAGAGCTCAGACTGAGCACGGCCAGCGGGGAGAGTGGAGAAACACGGGAGACCACGCCCACTGGCCGCAGGGGAGTCAGGTTATTTCCATAACGTGTCAGAGAGGGCTGCCCGAACTGCTATCTCAACTTAGAGACACAGCCAGATAAAAATAAAATCTCAGTAAACTGTTCTTTGGAAATTAGACACCTGGAAGAAACTGCAAATGTATAACCTCAAAAGAAACAGAAAGCTTGACGGCTGGTGAAGAGCCTGTTCAACCCCGAGTGCTTATTCAGCGCAGTCCCCTGATGGAAAATCTAACAGTTGGGAGATTTAATCTAAGAGAGAGGGGTTCATTCCATCGCTCACAAGGGTGTACGCTCTCTGTTTGCTGGGGTGACGTGTCCGACAAGCTCCTGGCAGGACGAAGGGAGCCCACCGGGTGAGAACGGGCTGTGCCCGCCAGCTCGATCAGGTGCACACCACCTGAAAGGGCTCTTGCAGGAAAAGAAATGGAAATAGGGTATTTTTCTTCTGTAATATTCACTCTGAAAAAAGCAAAGGAAAATGAAAAATACGTGGCAGAAAAACGAGCATGTTTGAGACCACTGAGTAAGTCACCCCATCAAGTCACGAACAGTCTTCTCTTTCCCGAAAAAGTCCACTTTGGCACGAAGTAGTGCTGCCCACCCCCGATCTGTGCACACAATAGTCCCGTCTTAAAACCAGGCTGAGCCCCTCGACTCTCCTTCTCGTAGACACCGCCCTCTCCAGAGCCTCAGGCAGACGCGCCTGGGAGGGAGTTCGTTCCTTTCCGGCTCTGTCCTCAGGCACGTGAACCACACTGTCTCTGGGGAAGCACGAGGCTGGGGGGGGGAGGGAGCGCAGGCAGAGCTAAGGCAGGGACACGGGGACAGATGCAGCTCGGAAACTGGGCCTTGCAGTGATGCCCACGGAGGGCAGGACGCCACGCGCTCACAGGACATGTGTGACGACCGAGACCACAGCCACTGACCGTCGTGCTTCATGTGGAGAGAGAACGACATGGGACCAGCAGGTGCACGCCTGCCGTTCAGAGGGCCCAGTGAGCGGGCTCACGAACGGAAAAGGGATATCATCTAGAAGGTGAAACAGGAGTTTGGCTGGCTTTTTAAAAATCACATTAAAAAAAAAAACTCCTGAAAATAAGAGCAGAAATGGACATTAACACAAACTTCTACTGTAGCCACTTTCATGGTGAAAGTGAGAGAAACCTTCCGAACCTGCCACTGAACAAACCACCCCCCGACCGAAGAAGACAGAGAACCCGTCTCAAGCGGGACCAGCCTGGTGCTTCCCACCTCAGGCCCAGCCTCCGAGCTCCCCGTTTTGTTGGCTTGTTAGTTGTAAAGATTTTATTTATTTTTAGAGAGAGCAGAAGGGACGGAGGAACATCGATGCGAGAGAGAAATGTCGATCGGTTGCCTCTCCTGTGCGCATCGGCCAGGGCCCCTCCACCCCCACAACCCAGGCACATGACCTGACCGGACTCAAAAGGGGGACACGGGGGACGTTCGCTTTGCAGGTCGACGCCCAACCCACGGGGCCACACTGACCAGGGCTACGCATCTTGTTTTAACAGCAACTTTAAATTCAGATCTTCTGAGGGTTACTGTATTTCTTAGAATCTGACGTTCTGACAATTCTCTTTCCCTGCCAGCCCCTCCACAGCTTTCTCAAAAACAATATTCAGTGTGTATTTTTTCATTTCATCCCTTTAACGAGGCACAGTATTGAACCTTTGCCGGTAACGTAGGAGTAAAGGAAGAAGTTAATAGCACCGCACCAGTTCATGGAAATGGAGTTCAGAATAGCACGTAATTCAGTAATGATAGCTTCTTAATGGGTTTCATAATAGAATTATAAGTGGAAAAATAATTAGCTAAGATTTAAGCAACAGTTGGCCAACTTTCTGAAACATTCATTAGAAGGAAAATAGTACTCAAAGGGACATAATTAAAATCCTACAGCACAGCCCACCTGGTGTAGTGTCCCCATCGAAGGAGCAGGAGTTTACTAACACTCATTTTCTCCACAAACATCAGCATTAAAAAAATACCCTGGACTTTGTCCAAAGCTCTTCCTTGCAGGGCTCTTGAGGAGCATTTACTGTGTCATTGACTAGTCACACACACACACACACACATGTGTGGTCACGCACAGAGTGACACACACACAGCCAAGACACACACACACACACACACACACACACACACACGGGCAGACACCCCGTGACCCCACCCCACTACTGCTGCTCGGGGACTACGCACACCGGCGGCCAACCCCGGGGAGTGCACAGTAAGGGGTGCGCCATGCTGGCCTCCAGGCCTCCCTAAGATGCTGGGCCTAAGGGGACAAGGGCCTGCCGGCTGGCTGGGACACAGGCCCACTGACTGTCTGAGCCCACCTGGGGGGTTCCGGAGGACTAGACGGCTTGGCTGCCCTCTTCCTCGCTGCCACACCCCCAGCTTCCGGGACGGTGCCCTGGGAAGGCCCGGACTGGCTGTTGGCAGGAACGAGTTACTGAAAGGCAAACAGCCCATCTGCACCCAGCACCCATCCTCCAGCCTGCCCCATGCCTGGTGCATACGGATCCGGGGCCTCCGTCACCACGGTCTGTGGTGAGAAGAATGGTGTCATTTAATCCTTGCAGCCAGAGGCTCATCACCATCTCCCTCCGGGTGAGAAATCTTACAATTAAAAAGAAGTCACATGTTCAGCCCGCAGGTGGGGCACACTGGGCTGGCACCTGCACGGTGACCCTCTCTGCCACCAGCCCCGGGAACAAAGGAGCTGCAGCAGTGACCGGGTGACAGCAGCGACCACGTGCCCTTGTGAGTATGTTGAGCAGCCACCCCAGGGCCCACGGGAGGGGGGACCCCGTGCTCCCCAGACAACCCTGGGACTCAAGTCCTGCTCATTCTGTGAGTGCCCTTGAGTGGCTTCTGAGAGGAGCGGCTGGACACACGGCCTCAGCAGCAGGGAGCAGGGCAGGGACAAAAAGGGCTGCCATTGAGCTCCGAGGACACCCAAGCAGCAAAGCTGTGCCGAGCACCAGGGAGACCGGCAGCTTTCTCCAGATGGATGAGCTCCTGCTAACGGGTCCGGACAGGTCTGGAGTCCCGGGACAGGGTGGCAGACGCTGCCCCAAGTCATTCACTCCACAGGTGACTGCGTGGTCACCCAGAGGGGACCTGACAGGATGTGCCAGCAGGAGTGCACCGTCCCTGCCGGGCAGGTTCCTTAAGCTGCGCCTCCTTCTCAGAGCCAGCGCCAGCCCAGGGCCTACCTGACTGAGCTCGGGGCTGTCGGATTCTCCCCAGTGTCCCCTGAGAACAGGGGCCCTCCTGGGTTCACTTCAGTTACCTCCCAGAGGTTCCCGAGCTCTGGCCCAAGACACACCCTCCAGAACCAGCGATATACTTTTTCACAAGAAACAGAGCCCATTTCAAAAAAGAAATTCATTTCGTACTCAAGCACAGGGGCTGCAAAGTCAGACCCTCTCCCATGACCCCAGCAGCTATGTTACAAACCATCGCAGGGGGCTGACTGCCTGACCCCGTAAACCATGCACTTTCGGACGAGCTGAGTCTTTTCCAAATGCACAGACCGCCCCTGAGATGCGCCCCCCCATCCCCGCCCCAGCCCAAGGAAACAGCCTGGACTGCCCAGAGCTGAGGCCTCTAGGCCGGCCCACAGCACCCCCAGCGCCATGTGAGCTGTCCCTGGCAGGCAGAGCACAGGGCCTAAGCTGCAGGACGGGAGTGAAGGAAGGGTCCTGTGTGTCCCCTTCACGCTCGCTTCCCTTCCACTGACGCACAGACTGCCCCAGGCTCTAGGACAGCAGCTTGACTGTGAGGGAGAGGGAGGAAGGCCCCCAGGCCCCCGTCCTGGCCACCTGCCACACGTTCCCCTAATGGCAACATCACCCCATATCACCCAGGTGCGAGGTGAGAGGGTGGAAGCCGGGGGCCTCTGGTCTCACCTTCCACCAGTTCAGGGCTCAAATCTCTACCAGCTCCAAATCCTCCCTCCCCCTGCCTCCCCACCACCCCGGGGCTCAGGGCTCCAGGTCCCAGCAGAGGGCCCTGCTGGGGACACTAACAGCACTAATGCCCTGTCCCCACCAACAGCCAACAGTGTCAGGACTTAGTGACCGTCCTGCCCCAAACACAACGTCCTCAAACTGCGAGCGCCCCCAAACTGTCACACCTCCAACAGAGACAGCTTCCCGGGAAGGTGCACCCTGACTGAGCAATGGAGGAAAAGGTTCCGTTCGCCTTCTTTCAGGGGCTCACAAAGGTTTTGGAAAGCAGACTGTTTGTGTTCCAGGTGACATGGTCACTTCCAGCCCAGGGCACAGCCCTGGTGTCAGAAACGAGGATGGTGTCAGGAAAACTCGGCGCCAAGCGCAGGGAACCCCCATCACCACACAGGAGAGCAGAAGGGGGCAAGTCAGTCAGCACGAAGACCCCAGAGACAGCCTGTCAGTGGCTGACAGTGGGGCAGACAAGCAGGTGGGTGTCACTGGCATCAGCCACGGCCACCTTGGGGCCTGACACCTGGCCAGACAAACGACCCCTGGAGCGGCAGGGACACACCCAGATGGCGCTTCTCCAGGAAGAAAGCCACAGGGTGGGAACTATCTCACTTTCCCCATATTCTGCCTTGCTGACCAATTACTTTCCTTTTCTTGTTTTAAGCAAATGCTTGACCACGGTTGCCACTCAGCTTTTCATTTCAAAGGGCAAAACCACAATCCTCTGTTTTAAATGCGGAGAAGGAGAAAAACATCATGGCCCAAACTATTCCAAGTAACGTGAGCAACATACCTGAAACCATAAAGCTAGAAGAAAACACACAGGAAAAGCTCCCTGATATCAGTCTTGATGATAATCTTTTGGACTTGACAACTAAGGCACAACCAACAAAAGCAAAAATAAGCCGGTGGGACTACATGAAACTAAAAAGCTTCTGCACAGCAAAGGAAACCAGCAACAAGATGCAAAGCAACCTGTCCAACATGAGGGAATATCGGCCAACCATACGTCTGATAAGGGGTTCGTGTCCAAAATATATAAGGAGCTTGGATCGGTCAATAGTGAAAAACAGACAGTCTGATTAAAAAATGGACAGAGGATCTGAGCAGACTTTCTCCCAAAGAAGACGCCCAGGTGGTGAACAGGTGCAGGAGAGATGTTCCCGTCACTCACGACGGTGCACTGCTCACTCACAGTGAGATATCACCCCACACCTGCCAGGACGGCCCTCACTGAAAACACAACAAACAACCAGTGCTGGAGAGGACGTGGAGAAAAGGCAGCCCTGGTGGGAAGGCAAATGGTGCAGCCCCTGGGGAAAGCAGCGTGGAGATTCCTCAGAATACTAGAAGTAGAACTACCATATGAGCCAGCAACCCCACTTCTGGGTACTGACCTGAGTGGAAAACACAGACCCGGAAAGCTAACTGCACCCCACGTTCCCTGCAGCATTACACAATAGCTGAGATCTGGAAGCAGCTTCCATGTGCAAGGGTGGATAAGTGGATAAAGAAAATGTGGTATGTACACACAATGGACTATTATTCAGCCATGAAAAGGAAACCTTAGCATTTGAGACAACAGGGATGGACCGAGAGGGTATCGTGCTGAATGAAACAAGTCAGAGAAAGACAAACACCACGTAATCTCACCTATATGTGGAACCTGAAACAAAACAACAAAAAACCTAAACTGGAGGAGACAGGGGAGACTGTGTTTCCAAGCGCGGAGGGGTGGGGGATGGGTAAAATGGGAGATGGGTCCAAAGGTACAGACACCCTGATATAAAATAAGTCAGTCCCGGGGTGTCACACACCAGCTGGTGGCTCTGGCTAACAACTCTGTGCTGCGCAACCCGCAGGCCACCGGGGAATATTAAAGGGCTTCACGCAGCAACCGAGTTCCCTGCCTCTGACGTTGAATCCTGAGGCACCGCGAGGTTAACCGCTGAAACGCAGAACGCCCTGCCTTGGGTCCTGGTTAAAAATACTGTCATTTAATAAACACCAGTGAAGACACTGCAATTTACGAAGCTGCAGGTCAATAGCATCCCCTCCACCGTACAGATGAAGACACCGCGGCGCAGCGAGGCTGCTGCTGTTCTGTTTAAGGTGAGGGGGTCAGTTAGTCAGCCCCCGCATCGCTGTCGCGAGCGTCTGAAAACCCCGCCATTTCTTGCGGAAGGGGCTCGCCGCGTCGGGGGTCCCACAGTTCTGAGGCCCTGCCCGAGCCCCCCTGGACACACAGGGCGGCGCCAGCGGGCTCCAGACGTACCTAGGAACAGGCGCGCCCTAGCCCTGCCAGCGGCCGGGTGTCGGGACGCGGACTTGCGCCGAGAGCTGTGTCTGAGTTGGCGGCTCCCCAGTCTCCCAGGCTCCCCGGTTCCCCGAGTCCCCCCGCTGCCCAGTACCGCCTACCGTGCCTCCGCGCCGCCGCCATGCGGGTCCGACGACCCCGGACCCGTACCAGGGCCGAGTTCCGCGTGCCGCTTCCGCATCCGCCCCTGTAGGCCCGCCCACAATATCAGGTGTGCCCAATCCGGATCCAGGGTCTCTGCCGCTGACGTCCATCAGCCGCTTTGCGGTTTCGGATTGGCTCTTGGGTATCTGTGGGCGTGGCCTCTCGGCGCTTTTAATCTCAGGAGCGCTGCGACCCGGCTGCGGAGGGGTCAGCCGCAAGAGGGGCCATCGGAGAGGGTCATCCGACGCCGGGTGGGAGAGTGGGTCGGGCGCGGGGGCCTTGTGCGGGGTCTGCTCGGCGCCGACCCAGCCGGCGTCCCAAGGCTCCGCGGGTCGTGGGGCAAAGGGGACTCGAGGGAGCCAGCGCCCGCGCCCGCGGCCGCCTCTGGGCAGCGCCTTCGACAGGTGCGCTGTCTGCGCTCCGGCCGCCCGGCCATCTTCTCTGGACCGGGCTTCATGTTTGCCCTTTTCCCGGGGCCCACGTCTTGGGTAGAGAGCATTTGTGAGCGCCTGTGTCTGGATGCTGGGGGTCTCCGCGCGCGCAGGGGCGACAGTATGCAGTGAGATCGACGGCATGTCTCAGGGAGACGGGAGCTTGGGGAGAAAGGGGGCCCAAGTGGCGCGATGGGGTGGTCAGAAAGCCTCAGAGAGGGGTATTCGAGCCATGCTCGAAGCAGGGTACAGCAAGTGCCCCGCACATCCCTGGGTGATGGTGTCTGGGGAGCAGCGTCGAGGCCAGTGTGAGCAGAGCACAGTGACGGACAAGGGGACAGTGACAGACGTGGGCCGACAGGATGCAGACCTTAGTGTTGGGGCCAGTCTCTGGGCACTGATCAGCTTTATGTTTTCCAGTGGGCGAGATGCAAATCGGGGCTGGCTTGGAAGCAACTGGAATTTCCTGACACCTGAAAGGAGTCCCGTGCGCCACCTTGTGCATAGCCCGTTTTGGTGGTGGACACATGGAGAGACCTGCTAGGTCTGCTGCAGTAAGAAAGGCCTTGGTGTCTGGCCACCAGGGGCAGTTGAGGGGAGAGATGGTTGGATTTTGGGTGTATTTGAAGAGGAAGCAAAAGAGATTTCGGATTGACCAAGTGTGGGCTGTGACAGAGAAGAGGTGTGCAGTGGCCCCAGGTTTGTCGGCTGGTGTTTCACTGAGGACAGCCAAGCCCCCGGAGGGTCATCACGGGGGGGCGGCCTGCTGTGTTAGGGGTGTTACCTGTGAGGTGATCGACAGACGTCAATGAAGCAGTGGAATCTGATTTCAGAGTTCAGAAGAAAGGCCCAGGATACAGATAGAGAACTGGGCTTGCCTGCATTTAGGTGACCTTTCGAGCTATAAGAAGGACTGAGTGTGGACAGAGAAGTGGTCCAAGGACTGAGCTCTGAGGCGCTCTACCTTTTGGAAAGTGGGGTGGCGAGGAGGTCCCAGCTGTGGCAGTGAGAGGGCCTGAGTGGACAGTGAACTGTCCTGGAGCCAAGCCTAGAAGTCACCATTTGTCTCGAGTGATGTTGATGGGTGATGGTGAGGGCTGATCACACACAACTGGATTTGTCCATCGCAGGTTATTGGTGACCTTGATTACAGCTATTTTGTTGGCATAGGGGAGGCAGCAGCTTGATGGGAATTCAATAGAACCACAGGAGAGAAACTTCAGACAATGAATGCAGATCGCTCACTCTTGGGATCGGGGAGGTGGGGCAGCAGCCCAAAGGTTTTAAAGGCAAAACACACACCGCACACACTCGTATAACCAACAGAGGGTCTTTAAAAAAGAGCAGAACACACACCACACGCCTGGCCTGTTTAGGTGCTGATGCGCCCGATGCAGTCGAGTTGAAAGATGAGTGATGAAGCACAAAAGATGTGATTAAACGGTGGGCCAAACACCTTAGTGCACAGACACGAGGCCCAGACGGTGAGCAGCATGTGGCAGGATGCTCCCCGTCACGTGTCATCAGGCAAAACCACAGTTAGACCCCCACAGACCTACTGGGACGACCCAAACCCAGAGCGCTGACAGCCCCCAGCACTGGGAGGACGGGGGCAGCAGGACGCTCTCTCCTGCTGGACGCACTCCTGGTGGGAGTGCAGATGGACAACCACTCTGGAAGACAGTTGGGCGGTTTCTTACAAAACTAAATATACTCTTGCCATGCAGCCCAGCAAATTATACTGCTTGGTTTTTCCCCAAATGAGGTGAAAACGTATGTCCACAGAAAGATCTGCACACAATGTTTGATAGCAGCTTTGTTCCTAATTGCCCGAACTTGGAAGCAAACGGGATCTCCTTCAGTAGGTGAGGGGTAAACTGTGGGAAGACCAGACGATGGAATATTGTTCATCTGTAAAGAAAGGAGCTCTCATGTCATGAAAAACGTGGGGCACCTTAAATGCATACTATTAAGTGAAAAAAGCCAGTCTGAAAAGATCACGGGTTGCCAGGGATTGGGGGGACGGTTGAGCAGGGGAGCCCAGAGGGTTTGGGGCAGAGAATCTACTCTGTGAGATGCCGTAACGATGGACACATGTCATTTACACTTGTCCAAACCCACAGAACATGCAACACCCAGAGTGACCCTGATGTCACCTGTGGACTCTGGCAATGATGACGTGTCAGTGCAGGTTCGTCAGTTGTGACAAACGTCCCACCTGGTGGCGATGTGGGCAATGGGAAGGCTGTGTGGGTTTTTTCTGGAGGGGGGGCAGGGGTATATGGGAAATCTCTGTGCCGTCCTTTCAATTTTGCTGCGAACCTAGAACTGCTCTAAAATATAAAATATTTTTAAAAGCAAGTGGTGCAGAAGAGGGGGGATGCGCTGGATAATGTTGTTGGTTAGGCTGCACGGGAACCTGCTGTTCTCTCCTTCAAAGTCCCCGCCAGCCTTCCAGCCCACTCTGGACTTTCGGGCCTGAGGATGAACTCTTCCCAGAAAGCACCCAGTTTCCTCCAGCCCCACTTCTTTAATCTCTTTTAGAGCCAAACTTCCCAAAAGCGTTGATGACAAAGTCAGTCTCCACTTTGTCATCTTCAGTCGACTCAGCTGCCCATGTGTCCTCCGCTGTCATTGTGTGGTAACTGCTCCTGCTGATATCACCAGTCCCCGTGCACGTCCCAGCCAGCATTCAGACCCACCCTGTGTCCCCCAGGAGCACCCTGACCCAGCTGCAGAACCCAGACCTGGGACCCTGCACACTGCCCCCCGCCTCTTCCCCCACAACCGCTCCAGACAAATACCGCCCCCTCGATATATTCCACCTGCAACATCTCCCGCCCCCGCCGTCCATGCTAGTCCACGGCTTCGCGGTCACTCCACAGGAGCTCCCCAGGCATTTCAAGGTTGATCCCCCCCACCTAATGCTACACCTGGGCCCCCACGCCCAGCTACCTCTACCTATACTCCTCAGAGCGGCCACAGTGACCTGCTTCAACTCTCATTGCCGTTCAAAAGTCTGTGAACACGATCACATTGACAAGCTAAAGAAAACCACATGAACGTATCAATAGATGCAGAAAAAGCATTGGACACAATTCAACAAAATCCAAAGTTCAGATGAAAACACCACCAGCTGGGGAAAGGGGGGAACTTCTTCAACGTGATAAAAACCATCTACACAAACCCTGCAGCCAACATCACACTTACTGACGAGAAACTGGCTGCTTCCTTCCGGCCACCGTGGCGCCTCCCACCGCCCCTTTCCCACATGAGACTGGGAGTCTTGGCTAGTGCAGTAGGACCAGAAAAAGAAATAAAAGGTGTATAGGTTGGGAAGGGAGAAATAAAGCTTTGTCCACAAATGACAAAGGTTATCTATGCCGAACATCTTTCCCCACTCAGAATCCTGCATCGCATTTCACTGTGTCTGGGGTATTATTCAGAGTCCTCAACGCCCCTGGAGCCCCCTGACACACACTGTGGACATGTTCATGCCACTCTCTCCTTGCTCCCCTCGTCCTGGTCACCCCAACTCTTCCCCAAGTCCTCCCATCCCCCTAAACCTTCCGCCTGCTCTTCTGCTTAGCAACCTCCCCCACCTGGATCCCAATCCTGCTGTGGCAGAAGTGGCCTCTGACGTCACTCTGGTTCTGCCCTGGCCCACTCTGCTGGCACCTCCAACCCCGCTTGTCGGCCAGAGGAACTGGAGTGGAGCAGTGGGAACGCCACCGTCACTCCCAGTGGGTGGAAGACAGACGAAAAACGCCCACCCTCTGCCCTTCAGAGTGCCTTCTCTGCGGTGCCTTCCAGGGACCCCCGCCAGTCTGACCGCCCGTGGTCCACAGGGGTGGCCAGCGTGAAACCGCGTCCAGTACCATGCCCTCCCTCCAGTTCCCTGGGTCCACCTCCCACACAAACTGCCTGCACCCGAGTCCACATCTCAGCACCTGCATGGGGGAGAACCTAGAGGAAGTGAAGCTTTAGCTGGATTACCACTTCCTCAAACAGCTGTTTCCTGATGCCGCAAGCTGTATCCATCACCCTTGCAACTTTCTCCAGTGACACCCTAACTCTTTTCTTCAGGAAAGCAGTTAAAGTTTGTAATTACATTATATGTGACTGTGTTATTTTGAGAAACGACTCTCCCTAGGCAGAAGGGCCGGTGTCTGCTTCTGCTCACACTGGAGGGCACGTGACAGGCGCCCGGCACATTCTTGTGAGGTGTTGTTCTGTGGCCTGAATGGGTAAATAAATGGATCTCAAGGAGATGGAAGGATGGGGACAAGAACGGGGAGGACGGAAGCAAAGGGGAAGTCCATCGTAAAGTAAAAAACATTGGTCTAGAGTCTGGAGTTGGGAGAGCGGTCTGGGACACACAGCCTAGTGGTTTCGACTGGGGGGGCAGAACTGTATGGTTCCCCAAACAGCAGAAGGTGTGATCGTGGCAAGTTCTTCGTTTCATTGCGCGTCCACTTGCCTCAGCACTTAGAACCTTCCCGGGAAAATAAACAGCAATGTACTAATACGAGTGACCGATTATATGGAGAAATCTCGTGGAGACACGCTTTTGATGGAAGATCCTGGAGCTTCGGGAAAAACTTCTGGGCTCCATCCCAAGTAGCTTGATCTTCTGATTCTCTCTTCCTGTTGGAATCCCTATCCGTTTCCGCGAAAAATTTCATCTTGGTTTTTTCCTTCTATCAGCTTTTGGCCCTTTTATCTCATTTAAGCCTCTCCGCGCCCCTGTTAGAGACAGGGAAAAGCCCTCGAGTGTAGATGTGTTAAAAACGGGGCTACCAGCGGCCCCAGGTCAGTTCCAGCACTAGGGAGAGGGAACAAATGCGGTCCCGCTCCCGCGCAGGGTGGCCGCAGGACTTCCCTTCCAGCTCGGCTTCCGCTCTTGGAAGGGCATCTCCGCAAGTTTAATTACAGGCCATCAAACGCGGCCAGTGTCGCTGACGTTTCCGGAACGCTGCAGGCTGTCAGCACCGCCTGACTGGGTTAATCCCCCGTCCTCGCCCCTGGCGGTGTGGTCTCCGTGCTGCTGACCGCGCGCTCACGCAGGCGCCGGTGGTGCTCGGTGCCTCTGGGGACGTGGCGGGTGGCCCCCTTTCCCGCGAAGACAGGGAGGTGCGCGCGAGGGACGAGTGGATCGCTCGGCTGGGGGCACCCACAGCGGGATAGACAGTCCTCCTGCCGCGGGAGCATTTGGGTGTGGAGGAACCTTTACCTCGCCCACGAACCCCTCACACGAATGCGCCCGCGTGTCACTCTCCGCGTCCAGGGCGGGCTGCACCTGCGCAGGTGTTCAGGTGCGCGTGGCATCCTCGGGAACTTCCCAGCACTTTCGCATCTGTTCCGGGGAAGCGCTGGGGCCGCGGGCCGGCCGCCGGGCGTGCTCCGGGCGTCTCCTGTCCCGCTGTCCCCGCGTGACCGGCTGCTCCCCGCGCAACAGTTGGCAAACCGCGCGGTGTGCGCGCTCCCCGGGCCCGCTCGGCGGGAAGGGGCGAAAAGATTGGCCGGGGTCGTCGCCCGAGGCCCCGCGCCGTCCCTGCTGGACCTGGCTGCTCCCCAGGTGCCGCCGCGCGCCGGCCGCCCCCCAGTGCGCGGGGCCTCCCCGGGCGCCCAGTGCGCAGGCGCCGCCGGGAGGACCGACTGTGAGCCGGGCTCGAGCGCGGTCGGAGCGCGCGGCGGCGGCGGCTCTAGAGCACGGACCCGCGGGCGCGCTGGCGGAGGGACAGACCTGGTGACACCCGCGCCGACCAGCGAGCCGCCGTCGGGCGGGAGGGGCCAGCTCGCCATGTGTCCCTGCACCTGCTGACCCAAGGAGCGCCGAGGATGTTCGCGCTGAGGAAGGTGCGAACCGCCCGGGCCGCGGAGCCAGCTCGGGGACAGGGTGCGGGGACTGGGCGCAGGAGCCGTCGGGGGCACGGGGTCCCGGGCTGGTTAGAGACCTGCCCAGACCCTGGGCTTAGGGGCGAGGATGCAAAGCTGTGACATTCTGCGCTCGGCCGGGCGGGGACCCGAGGAGGGAGCTGAGCGAAGGATGGGGGTGGCAGGTAGGAGCGGACCCCCCTGGGAAGGGACGGGGTACGGCGGCCGGGGCCGAGCGCGAGGGTCGTGGGGGTAGCGGTCCTGGGCTCGCCGTGCCGGCGGGTGGCTGCGGCGCGGGCGGGGCCGGCAGAGCGCGCCGCGAGGGGGTGGCCGCCGCCTGCTCTCCGCGTGTGAGCGCGAGCTCGGGGGCTTTTTCGGGCGGTTGCTAAGCGAGGCGCTCACGGCGCAGGATTTTGTCACCAAGCCTCCCCCGGCAGCGGCTGTTGCTGCTCTCGGCTCGCTCGCTAACGATCGCGCAGAAATAACGGGATGTGACTGTCGCAGCCGCGCAGCGCGGGCGGGGGCCGGCAGGCCAGGTGGCGGGGGGGTGGGGGCGCCGAGTGTGCGCCGCACGGAGCGGGCGGACGAGGGCCGGGCAGGCAGGACGCAGAGTTAGAGGTGGAGGGACGACCGGGCAGAGACCCTCGGAGGCAGAAAGGGTGGCAGGCGCAGGACACGCGCGGCCCGCGGCGATTCGCCGCGGAAACTCCGAAGCCCTTCCTCCCGCTCCTCTCTCACTTCGCAGCTTCTGTGACTCCAGCCGCCTGCGCGTCGCTTCTCCAGACGAATGGCCAGGGCTGGGATTGCGGGGCTGGGAGCCGCCTGTGAGGGCGACGAATAAAGCGTTCGGCAGCGAGTTCTTCCTCTTGTCATTAATCCTGGCGGCGCGAACCGTGGGTGGCGTTAGAGCTGGGACCGTCCCCTCGCACGTGGAGGCAGCAGGGCGCAGGGAGCCGCTCCGGACAGCACTGCCTCGCGGGCCTCCGCCTGGGGTCGGGTTGGCTCCCCTTGGCAGCTCGGAGCTGTCACGGAGCCCGCCCGGAGCCCTCCCAGGACGGCGATCTGGGACGCTGGGACTGGTTTGCGGGCGGTGACTCAGTTGTACCTGATTTTAGAAAATCGCCCAGCGTCTCAGCATCGCCTTGCGGAGTCCACGCACCACATCCAAAGGGGCCGCCCTCCGGGTCTCAAAGCCTACCCTTCCCCCACACCTGGAAAGGAGCGAGGGGTTTGAGGTTAATGCGCATTATACCTTTGCCGCTTTACTTCATATTCTTGGCGAAAGGTGATAGGTAATTAAGGAGAAAAATGATGAAATGATGAAAACATGGTAATTTTTGGCAGGTCAAATCGTTACTCTGGTGTTTTAAAAAGTGCCGTGAATCAGGGTTTTCCAGTGGCAAGTTGTCTTGTGCAGGCAGCTGGGTGACTCACAGGGTTGGCAGCGGGCGTGCACATTCCCTCGGGTGGCGTGACTTTTTCACGGCTGGGAAGAGGACAGAGGACGCTGTGTTACACCCCACATCTGGCAGCCTGGCCAGCAGGCCCAGGGGAGCACCGTCTGTCTGGCTCCTCTGGGCTATGAGGGTTACAGACAGCTGACCCGCCTCCAGGGCCCAGGGACACCCCCCTTTCCATCACCACTTCAGACGTCCAGTCCCAGTCAGCAGTCCCTGAAACGTGGGGCTTATTCTCAGTGAAGCCACTTCTGCCCCTCATCCTGCGAAATGTCCTGTTTGGGTTAGGAAGTCAATAAGCTGTTATGTCCCATCTGCCAGCTGCGTTTCAGGGAAAAGCGTGTGCTTAGTGAGCAAAGCGAATGCTTGATAAACCCAAGGTAATGAAGTCACTACAGTGTAAGTTCAGAGAAGCTCAGTCAACTTTTCATACTGTTTATTATTATTATTATTATTATCACCTTGCCTTCCAAAGAACTTGGCACTCACAGCGTAATTATCCAAAGTGACTTAGCCTGAGACAGAAATGAACGTGCATGTGCTTACTAAAATATTTTTTATTATTTTAAACACTTACAAGTTGTTTTAACTGTCTTCGGTTGTGAGTATGCAAAACACAGTTTATTCTTGTAGTATCGTTTAGTACTGTGTTATTCTCCACACGAACAACTCTAAACCTACTTTAGCCCCACCCTGCATGTTCACAGTTTTTTGCTAGGCCTTAGGTTACTTGTGATGTGAATGAATTAACAACATTTTTGAAAACAGAATTTAGATTATTCCTCCCAGAGAGATAAATATGTTATCCTATGGCAATCTACTGCTTCTCCTATTTCTGTCTGTTTCATTTTTGAAATTGTGGAAGTTCCAAATGCAATATTAGAAGCAAAAAGTGCTTTGCAAAACTTGAGTCCTCTAGGTACCTGCATACCCAGCATCCAAGCCGTTCTGAGACTAAAGGGTTCCGATGTTTTGAAAACTGTGGAGGACCCGCTTTCGCCCTTCCTCGCGGAGTGCCGTCCACACGAGCCTGCGCGCATCCTCGGAGACTGCCTTCCAGGGAAGCATCCCTGCTTCCCAGCTCCCCCAGGGCTGGCCTGAGGCCACACTTTGATTATAGGTTTGAAAGGGAGATGAGCTGGAGGTGTCATTTCTCGACCTTTGGAGTGGCTGTGCTGTGGCCATTCACTGGACACAATGGGAATGGCTGTGACTCACCGTTCTGGCCAGATGGGTTGTATTTCTAGCACTGGCAGTGTGTTGCTTTGGAAGAATCATGGGCCTCCACACAGGAAGCGAGCGGCCAGAGAATCCTATGCAGCGAAAAATGATGCTTAATCAACCGGTTTTACATGCTTGTGCATAAGTTACTTTATGTGCAAGTGGCACAAGCTTTTAAAGTGGGTTCTGTTGTCTTTGAAGTGCTGTGTGTGCCCAGAGGCGGGGTGTCCTTCCTGTGGTTGAGGAGCACGGGCCTTTTGAGGGAGTGCAGCCTACGGGCTTCAGGGCCGACAGGGTGGGGCTGCAGGGCATGGGGGGTCACAGCTGACTCCTGTGTCCGCTGTTGGGAGACAGCACCTTTGCAGTTGCGTCCCTGAATACCAGATGCGGAATAGGCACCGGGGGGCTTCCACTGGGGCGGCTGGAGTTCATGGATAAAGCACAGCCTGCCTTCCTCACACCCTGCTTCATGCGCTGACCTTGGCTGTCGGCTGGCTGCTCCCAGGGGACAGCTGGGGGCAGAATCAGCCCCTGTGGCCGCTGTTCCGACACTTCCCACAGAGGCTCCGTCGCAGGGACTCTGAAGTGAACAGCCGCTCTGGGTGTCTGCCGGTAGTTTTCCATGCCGGGAGTCAGGCTTGTTCCTGAGCCATCTGTCTTCCCGGGCGGATCTTCACGGGCCAGTGTCTCTGGCTTATGCCGTGTTTGCTGCCGCGGCACCGGTCCTTCCAGGGCCGCTGTGTGCGGAGGTCCCTGGGGAGCCACCCCTGCCTGTGCACAGGGCAGCTTATGGCATCCCGTGCTTCTCAAGAGTCACTGTGTCAGCGAAGGACGTGACATTTCATCTCGCCAGGAGCCGCATGGGCCTTGGAGGAGGGCAAGCGTCAGGGAGTGAGGCTAAGGGGTGGCCTGTGGGGGGGACGCAGGCCCAGCTGGTGGGGGCGGCCTGGAGCGCCCTGCTGAGGCCCGGTGGGGCTGGGCCTGAAGCTGGCGTCCTTGCTGATGTCCCATTGTGTGAACCCAGAAGCTCCTCCCTTTGATGTGAGTTTCTGTCCCTGACAACCCAATGGGATGGAAGTGTTTTCAGTTTCTCCAAAAATTTCCACTTTAGGCTCTCGTTCTGGGGCAAGATTTGTGGATCTTCAGGTGATACTTCTGTCTGCTACATATACCCTTTTACGCATAGCCACAGGAAAAAGAATTAAAGTGAAATGTGATTAAAAAGGACTAGACGGTTGTAGTTAGCTCGTCCATAGAACTGCAGCACAACTTAAAAAGGTGAGCTTTGAGAAGCTAATTGCTCAGTGTCTCTAACACTATGTGCCATACTCTGCACAGAAGAAAGACACATTGAAACCATGATCCCCGAGGCCACGAAGTATATATTTTAAGTCAGGCAATATAAAATTATCCCATCGTGCTTAGTTAAAATTTCTCCTGCCATTTTTTGCACGACACCAACCAGCAGCTTCTTGAATCAGCAGCGTGTGGGCCCCAGAGTCGGGCTGCCTGGACAGCCGGGGCCATTTGGCAGGTTGTTGGACCTCAGCATAGTTCGGTTCTGTCATCTCTGAAAGAGGGTCGGGTACGGTACTAACTCGATAGGGTTGTCATGAGGCTTACAGGGACAGATGCTGGAGAGTGGGGACAGTGTCCCTGGCAAATGCTCGATCAGTGTTGACTATTTTTATCAAGAGGAAATAAAACGGAGCTATCTGACGTTGGAAGTAACCAAGCCATTCCCTGAGTTCTCAGAGACCTTGGATATGTATTATTTCCAGAATTCTCTTATAGGTCTGTTTTGTCCCCTCTTTCCCAAAAGTTTTGACCCCACATAACTACAAAAGGACAAGGGCAGAAACATTAATAAAATGGAAATAGACAATTTGAGCCAACAAGTACAATAACTGTGAGGGTTGCCATAATTCTTTGGGCAGTAACTTTGCTTCTGAGTCTCCTGGACGCCAGGTCAGCAAAAACCAGCCCCACAGCCCTCACTCAGCACTGTACTGGGGTGGGCGCTGGGCGCTTGTTTCCAGTTGGGAGGGTGCTCCCATGTCCACATGGCACTCCCTTTGGGGTTACAGTGTGATGCACGGCAGAGACAGACACAGAAGTGTTTTCGAGGGTGGGGTCTCCTGATAGGCGTTGAAAGAAACCAGAGCGAGGCGTGTTTGCATGGCCACAGAGGTGTGGCATTTCCACGATCGGGTGGCAAACTCCATGGTCCTGTGTCTTTGCACCACCCCGGCCCACGTGATGGCATGCTGTGTCCTGGGGACAGCTCCTATTCCTCAGGTCTCACAGGGCCTCATGTTTTCCACGAAGCTTCCACGTGAAGGCCCCAACCCTGTCTCCGTGAGGCAGGTGACCGTGTTGCCTGACTGTGGCACCTGCAGCACGGAGGTGTGAGGGCTGATGTCACTAGCCGGCCCCACTAGGCCTCCGTCTGTCTCCCACCACACACTGGGGAGAAGTCCCCGGTGACTGTCCCCAACCCCTATGCTGGGGTGAAGTCACTTTCTCTGTGCACCTGCTGTATGGTGACACCTCACGCCAACTGTAACGTGCCCTTTACTGGATGCCCCCTCAGAGGCACAACTTTGGAGGAAGGGCCTGTCCTGCTCAGGTGCAGACCTGGCGCCGGCATCCCGTCTCTCTGATGACCTGCCCTAGTGATCGAGTGTGCTCCTCTGCTGGGTGTCTGGGTTCCCAGACCTGACCTCTTGGGAGATAGTCCCCTTCACGGCCACGGCCCCTCCAGTGTCCACACTGTCCTCCCACAGCCTGTCCCTGACTCAGCCACGCAGTTGCTGACGCCCATCTCGCTCACACTCGACAGTGTTTCTCTTCTATGCTTTCCCATAGTCACCGCTTCGTGCCTCGCGGAGCTGCCCTTCGCTGCCGGAAGGCCATCCTGGGGTCCCTGTGACTCCTGCAGGGACAATTGTTCTGCTCACAGCCCTGTGGCTGGTGCCAGGTGCTGTCCTTGGTGCTGAGGATGGACAGTGCCCAGGACAGATGAGATGCTCTGCGTCTCTGTTGCTGGGGACCACCCCACAGGCCCCTCGCTCCGAGCTTCACTGCGAAGTTCTGTGCGAGGGGACTGAGACTGGGCTCCATACCTGATTTCTTTGTCTGCAGCATGAAACTTTTGGCTCTTTACAAGTAATTTCCAGTTTTCTAGCATTCCTTGTAATATTTCGACAGCTTCCAAGCAAATTTCTGAAAATCTGTTTTCTGACTCAGTGAAAAACTCAGTGTAGAGCCCACACTGTGATAAGTTAGAAAGGCGACTGCTGCGTTTTCAAACTTTCACCATGGCCGTTCCGCAGGTGCAGCGTGGTGTTCCAGCCTACGTCAGCAATGCCATTTGAACCTTTGTTTGTATTGTGAAGGATGGGTTACATAGCGCTTTAAACTAGCCACACAGTAGTTTTTAGGGTTCAGTGTGTCCATTTGCTTGTTCGCCAATGATATTTTTTAAGAGTCATATCACTCAATAAAAAAAAACAAAAACCCTTTTTTTGTTGTAACCAGCCCCAGAGTTTTCACTTCTGGGAGTGTGTCCTAAGGAAATAATCACGGATTTACAGGAAATCAGCTACACAGATGCTCCCTCCAGCTCTGTCTCATAGTAAAATACTGGGAAGCAGCAATAACGGGAGACTGGAAAACTGCACTGCGATACGGCCACATTGTAAAAGATGCACAGCCAGGAAGCAGATGCAAGTTGAACATTTAATATGACAACGAGGTGACAGCAGCCAGGGAAGAAGAGGACCTGCTTCTCTGGCAGGGTCTGCCAGCGGCCACAGCAAAGGCCCTCTTGAGTGTGTGGGTGGGAAACCACAGGGGCTGGTCCAGTCAGAATATGAGTCTGTCTGGAAAACATCCAGCCACTGTTAATATAACAAGAAAGGTTTGCGCAACATCGATGTGACCTGGCAGCCAAGGAGAGGGGGCTGGAATGCACATGTGTGAGCAAGGACGACTTCACTGTACTAGTCATTGGGAACAGCAGACACTGTTGAGTGAGCTTGTGTACTGTGTGGCCGTCACATTCAAAATGACCGAGAGAGTAGAGCAACGAATCTGCATCCAATTTTGTGTTAAACTTGAACATTCCTCTGCAGAAACTATTCGGATGACTCAGAAGGCCGCAGCTATGGCAACTGGTGATTGGCAGCTTCACCACGACAACGCACCTGCTCATGCATCACGTCTTGTGCAGAGTTTTTTGGCAAAACATCAAGTCACCCAGGTGACTCAGCCCCTACAGCTCAGATTTGGCGCCCTGTGACTTCTGGCTTTTCCCAAAACTAAAATCCCCTTTAAAAGGGAAGAGATTTCAGACCATCGATGAAATTCAAGAAAATACGATGGGGCAGCTGATGGTGACTGGGAGAACTGTGTGAGGTCCCAGGGTGCCTACTTTGAAGGGGACAGAGGCATCATTGTCCTGTGTACAATGTTTCTTGTGTCTTCTTCAATGAGTGTCTCTTTTTTCCTTATTACGCGGCTGGATGCCTTCTGCACAGACATAGTAGGTCTCCTTGGTCTGTGGGCGGCTCTCCCTGAGAGCTCCCTGTTCCCTGAGCTCCTCCGCCTCTGACCAGGGAGCATTTATGGGGTTGTCCTGAAAGCACACCCCCCTCTCCTCCTGTCCCACTGGCCTCTGTCACTGCAAGGGGGCAGGTTACCTAGGGCATTAAGCACCTTTGTAACTTAATGATGCCCATTGGACTTTTCTGTGCTTCCACCACTGAGAGACTATGAAGATACTGTAAAGTAAACAGGGAAAGATAACGCACTCAACTGCTAGTCCAACCCATGGCCAGTCACGGGTTCCTTCACGACACGTGACATGGGGGGATTTGCGGACTGGTCACCAGTCCCAGAAACAAGCCCCTGCCAGCTCCTGCAAGACAGAGCTCTCTGGACGGAGCTGGACCGGCTTACAGTCCCCACGGGAAAGCAGGAGATGCTTTGGGAAGACAGAGCAGTGCGGCCATTGCAGGAGGGGCAGGGGCCTTGCTGGCATCGCCACAGGGACGGGCTGCAGCTCGCTCTGCTCAGGATTGGCTTCCAGGGAGCTGGCGTGGCTCCCGTCATGCAGAGTTTCAGCCACAGGAGTGCAGGGCACTGGGACAGAGGACCCAGGAGGCCCTCACTGCAAACCTCCAGTCTTCTCCCAACCCCTCACCTGGCCTTTCCTGGGTGCGACGCTGGGTCCAACCTGCGGAGAGGTGGGGTGCCACACTGCTGAAGAAGGAACTCAGGTGGGCCCAGAGAGCGGCCCACAGTGTGTGAACTGAGCAGGACACCAAGGCGTGGAGTTACCGACCGTGTCTGTCAGCAGCGCCTGGCCGCCCTCTGCTCTGCCTGGGGCCCCAGTCCCAGCCCTGAACACTGTCCTCCATCACGGCTGTATGACCTTCTCCTGGAATCACTCAGCGAGTTCCCAGGGACAGGAGTGCGCACACCCCGAGGCTACTGTCTCCTTGCTGAGCTCGGTCACCCGTCTCCTTGGCTCCCAGATGTCTTTGCGCTGCTACCTGTTGTCACAGCCATCACTCTTCTTGAAACTCTTGTCTCCCAGGTTACAGTGTGTCCTCTGCCAACGCCAGTGGGAGATGGGGGGCTGGTCAGGCTTCTTCCTGAGCTTTGGTTTCCCCTGGTGATCTGACCTGCTGAATATTTAGACGTCACAAGAAGCACCAATCAATGACTTGAAGTCACCAGTAATTTTGTGACCTGGAAGTAATTGTATTTGTGTCTTATATGCTTCTTTTCCATCTGATTCTTATTTTTCTAAACCAAAATTGGGAATGATCCTGCTTTCTTTCAGCTTATATTTTTTGTCTGAAAAAGTGCCCATATTTTCAGAGTACTCTTTGGTGCTCCGATGTAAAGAGAAGCACCACCCAGTGTGCAGTGTGACCCAGCCCCCTGTTGCTCAGCACCCAAGTTTCTTACAAACGTTTTTGGCCATTATTCTGTGATTAATATATTTTTCTATATTTTTAAAAAATCTAGGTAACTGTCTCTAGTAAATTCCTGCAAACAGAATCATTGGACTAACGGGTGTAGTTGGTTTATTTGGGCCACTGAAACTAATTAGCACAAACAGAAACAGAACCTCTCCCAGTTCTGGGGCCACCAGTCAAAATCAAGGGGTCCCAGACCCGGGGGTCCCTCCTGGTGCCTGGCACGGTGTCCTCGGCTGGTGACTTGGCACTGTCCCTCCCTCTCTTCCCCCATCTTCCCATGGCTTCTCCCAGGTCTCTGACCTCTCCCCCCTTGAATCTGTCCCTTCTGAGGAGTCTTGTCCTTAGATCTGTGACCCACCCAGATGACCCAGGGTCCCCTGTCCTCTCAAGATTCTTAATTTGATCACATCTGCAAAGAGCTTTTTCCCTAACAAGGTCACATTTGCAGCTCCGGGGGTCTGTGGGGGCTATACCCTGTGGTCATGGCAGTGGGGAGAAGATTCTCCTGAAGCGGCTCCCAGTGGCCTTCGGAGGCGTCCCCACCACATGGGCTGTGGGCGCCTCTGCATGTTCCAGGGACAGGGCAGTGATGGGGTCAGAGCCACAGGGGCCAGAATAGAAAGCAGCCAGGGGTGGACCGGCAGGCGCCTTAGACTACATGGAAGGCTTTATGGGCCACTCAGGCCAAGGGGAGGGACGCGTGGCCAGCCTGGGAGCATGTCTGTCCTCGTTTTTCAGTGGTGATTCGCTTTACACATAGGGGTTTTCCACGAGCACGTAACAGTGGCCCACGTGGTAAACAGGAAATGACAGCAGAGGCCGTGTCTCCATCGGCAGGCACCTGAGCATGGCCGGGCTCACGCATGAACGGTAACAAAAGCCAGTGACAAACCCCTTAAAAAAACCTACTGAATGAGTGGTTACTCTAAAAATGACTAAGGACCACCCATGCTCAGCATCTGAGTTTCCAGGCAGCTGGAGCATGGGTGGACTTGTCTGCCTCCCGCCGCCACCCCCAGCTCCCCGCACTGGCGTTTCTGTCGGCCACACCAAGCCTGGCAGCCGCTGTCCCCCTCAAGTTCACAACGAAACGCAGATTTCCTGTTTCAACAGGTTTAATGGGATCGCGTTTTAGGGAAGGGATTCAAGCTGGCTAAATTTAGTCTCTGAAAAACGTCCAGTCTGGAAATAGATCTGCTCTGTCCCCGGCTGGGCCTTTCCACCCGAGAGGGTGAGCCCACCCGACCAAGAGGCCTGAGAGTTCTTCTTCTTTGTTCCTCCATCAGCAAACAGTGGCGTTGGCCACGCTGGGCTCACAGCCACCTGTCCCTGGCGGGGTCCGCCATCACTGTGCCCACGCCAGCCTCTCAGGTGCCGCGGTGGCACGCCTCTGCTCAGCTGTCACCTCCGCCCCTTCGTTCTTCGGCTCGGCCCCCTCCCGGGCCCCCTGTCAGTCCTCATTGTTTTCCCTCTGAAGACGTTAAAAACGATGACTCATGAGGCTAAAAATGGAAGCCTTTTTCTGGTTTTCCTGTGCCTTTCCTAATTTTTACATTTCTGCTGTATCTGACATTTTTTCAAGTTTATTGTTTTCTCCCAAAGGCGTAGCGTGACCGTTAGCTTGGGACATCCGCCCGTTCAATTTCCTGACTTGAGCGTGGTGAGCTCAGGGGCCCACCCACCTGCTTCCATCTCTTCTGCTCACAGAGGGGAGGGCACCAGGGCCCTGCGCTCCGCCGACAGCGCGGGCACAGCCACCGTCACTTTGCTGTCAGCACACGCGAGTGAGGTCAGTGCAGACACACCCTTCCAGGTGTTGTCTGTGAGATGGCAGAAGGGCCACTGCAGCCAAGGGGCCAGAGGGCCAGGGGCCGCTCTCCACATGCCGCTCGCTGCACTTGGGGATGGGTTTGTCCACGTCAGGTCATGGCCAGCGGTTAGAACAGCGGGCGAGATGCTGCCCTTGGCCTCCTGAGGAGGTTCACAGGTCGCTGACAAGCCTAGAGACACAGGGACTCTGGACAAGCAGAAAGGCGGGCAGGGTCCGGAGTGCCCAGTGGTGCCAGCGGAGAGTGGGGCCTGGTGTCCGAATGTGTCTGGATGTGCGGGACCCGCAGTCTGGGAGTTTGGGGACCAACAGCCTGTGGTGGCAGAGAGGACAGCCTTCCTTCCACCTTCCTGGATTCCTGCTCTGGGGCTGTTGTTTTGGTACCAGGCACATGATGCTGCCTGGGTCAGGTGTGAGCCCCTCTGTCTCGCAGATGTGACACGCAGGCCTAGGACACTCAGGGGCCCCGACTAGGGGGACCAGCCTGGGGCCTTGGCTGTGCCAGGCCAGCAAGGCCCCCATGACTTCGTGCTGCCCTGGGTCCTGGGACGCGGATGTCACCAGGTGTCTTCAGGGGGACCCGGGCATCTCAGCATCTTTAGTGTCTTCCTGGGCTAACGTGGACTTATTTATACCTGAGCTTCACCTGCAGGGAAGTGGGATGTCAATCCGCAGGAACGAGATAGGCACCGAAATGATAACTGTGCTCAGCAGACACCCCCTTCCAGGCACGAGGACTCGGGAGTTTCTGCAGGAAAGGAGGTGCAGCTCTGGTCTTCCGCATGAGTGGACAGAGCCGGGGGAAGGGGGTGCTGGCAGGGAGGGGCGTCCCAGTGAGGAGCGAGGGACTGTCTGGGTCAGTCGGCACTGGGGTGCTTTGCTCTTGTTCGGTGCCGTGGGCATAAAGAATCAGCACATCAGACGGATCCTGGTCTGTTTCTTAAACAGGCATGTGTGTCCTCCAGGGTGACCCAAGACGACGAGGTGACGTAAATGGCCATCATTTTATTGCACGAACAGAGAAAGCAGAGTGTTTCCGTAGGTCACAGATTAGATACGAAGAGAAGGGCATCAGCCCCCCGGATTCAGAGACCGTGGAAAGGGGTGTCTGCACGAGGGATGAAGGGTCCCTGGCAAGGGCACAAGAGGCATCCAGAGAGGGTGGGTGTGTCCCACGGGGATTTCTGGGCCAGGCCTGCGGAGCATCTGAGCAATGCTTCCAACCTGCCCAGGGCTCCATGCCGGACCCCGGGGGGTGGCCACCTCCCAGCCTGGTGGTGGCTCTGCCCACACAGCCCTTCCTATTTCCCTGAGGTCCCATCCCCCCAGTCACTGCACCGTAAACACAGGGATAGGCTTCCGGTTAAAAGTTGTGGGCATACATCCAGTAGGGAGGGGTCCTCGAGCTACAGACCCTGACCTTGGGTGCCTGGGGGCTCCGTCCCACCTCCTGGATGTGGCGCCTTCACTGGAGGCGAGGGACCTTGGTGAGAAACACAGGCAGCGATGCCAGCTTCCTGCATCCGGTTCTCAGTAGTCACTCGGTCACTCTCCTGGGCCCAGATGCGGCCGAGCCGCCCACACCTCACCAGGATGTTCGCCTCCAACCCGCCTGGCAAATCGTCTCAGCGGCTTGTAATAATCTGGATAACTTTGGCCGAATTTCTAGAAACTTGTTGACCACGTGGTCCTTTGGAATATACGTTTTTGGTGCACGTCTGATGGATACAAAAGTCGGTTGCTGATGAGGGATTCCTTCACTGGATGTGCTCATTTGTAAGCGCCCATTGGGCGTGCCCTACGCTGTCCAGCACTCTTCCGGCTGCAGTGAGTCTGTGCAGGGAGGTTCGTGTTAAATCAGTGCACAAGCAATTGTTGGTAAAATGTTAACACGATCACTATAATTTGGCGGGCATGATGGCCGCAAAGACGCATGGGTTCTTCGTGTGATGAGGGCGGCCTGTGCGTGGGGGCAGGTGGCGCACCGTGAGCTGAGGTCCGGGTGGGAGCGGGATCGGAGCTGGGTTTAGGGCGGGCCCAGGAATGGGGTGTGGGAGCATCCGGGGCCTGTCTCGGTTGGAAATCGATCATGCACTATTTGGGTGCATCTCCTAGTCTCACTTTGGCTAGCATTTTATATGTAAGAGAATGTAAAGACACGATAAAAATCCAGGTGAACTAAACTGTTGTTTGTCCAACCAGGCCTGTTGTTCGGCACAAGGCGGGGGAGGGGGGGGGCGGGGGGAGGGACGCGTTTTTCCTTCTCCCTGAATCCGTGTCCACGTCCAGCCCAGAGAGCTCACCCACAGCCGCCTGTCACTGAGGACAGAAGCCAGCGAGCCCAGTAGTGCTCCAGCGTCGTCTGGTCGGCCTCACAGGTCACAGCTGGCACTCGCAGCGCTGGTCCCAGGGCTCCCGGTGCGCGCGTGCGCGCCCTGCCCCGGCCACACCCTCCGCGCGGCGCTCGAATTAGAAGAAGGCGCGCTTCGCTGGGTCTCCCGCCTCCAGTCTCTTGGCTTGAAACCTTCCCACACACAGCTGCTGGGAGAGTCTCCCTCTCATGTCACTTCCCTGCAGGCTGTGCTCTGTGCTGCCTTTTGTCAAGTCTGATCCCTCCTCGCGGGCTCTCCTAGCTGCGCTGCAAAATGTCCGCTCTCCCGCCGGAGCCGGCTTGTAGCCTCGGCCCCGAGCGCGGAAATCCCAGCTCCAACCCACTGCACAGGCCATTGCCTGCGCCAGGCTACCCATCTGGAACATGCTTTATCCACCTGTGTCTAGGCCTGTGTCCATTCCTCTTTCCTGTCTGACTCAGAAACCGCTTTCCTGCCGGAACCGACTCCCAGAAACATCCCCTCCCCAGCTCTGACGATTCCTTTAGCAACTAGTTAGTTACCCAGCTTATAACGTTCAGAAGACATCTTACATAAGAGATTTGAATCCAGCTGACGTGTCCTTATATAATGATTAGGTAGATTTATGAAAATATACGAGGGCGTGCCCCACGATGGGCATCCTCTAAGAACCCGTTTCCTTCTGCATTGACCCAGTGAGACTGGTTTATTCCGCACGGGGTTTAAGCGCGTTGAACTGAGAGTAGAGTGACGCCCATTGTACCGGCTGGTAGGATATTCCACAGGCGCCTTGGAACAACGTCATCACTCTTTGGGACTGGTGGGTTGCAGATGGAGCTGGTTCCAGGCACAGTGGCCCCTGGGCTGGGTGGCATTTGGAGTCAGATGTCCATATTGAAGACCAGGTGGCTTTGATTTCAGATGGCGTATCTCCAATTTTCCCGTTTCAGATTCAGGCTTTTAGCAGAATCTAGATGGTATGGAAGTTGGTGGGAAGCTGTCTGTGGTCCCCAGTGCTGGGCCTGGACGTCCCCCTGACCGAGGCTGGGCTGGTCTGTGTGTGTTTTCCAGGCTTTCCCAGATGGGTCTTCCCCGAGGCTCCAGCTTCCCAGTGGTTGGTGCCTGTGCCCAGCAAGGCGGGTGTTCCAGGACAGGCCGGGCAGAATGCACTTGACCGTGATGTTTGCTCTCTGAGCTCCACTTACCTGTGATGTGGGCGTGGCGGTGATTCATCACCT
This sequence comes from Desmodus rotundus, assembly GCF_022682495.2. NCBI lineage: Eukaryota > Metazoa > Chordata > Mammalia > Chiroptera > Phyllostomidae > Desmodus > Desmodus rotundus. Next base: position 197,509 of record NC_071399.1, read on the forward strand.
CCCCACATGTATGAATATCAGAATGGCTGGATGTCAGTGAGGCCTGAAGGGACGCAATGCTGGGCAGTGGTTCTGGCTGGTCGGCGGGAGCCAGGGACCCAGGTACCCTCCTGTCCCCTGAAACCGGCCCTGCTCCCCAGCACACAGCTTCTTGGTGGGTTTGGTTTGCACACAGGTTGTAAACATTCCTTTTACCATAGAAAGAACTGTATTTCCAAGGTACTAGTATGCATCCTGTTTTTATGGCAAAACAGTTTTAATCACGTTTCCAACTGTTCTTTGTTTAAATCCAGCAATCTGTATGAGACACAGGCTCTTGTATTTGCGTTGATTAAAAAATTAACTGTGTTAAGTTAGAGATACCCAAACAACTTGTCCTCGCACCCATTTGAAGTCCCCCCTGTCCAGGTGTCCCCGGGAACTTTAGAAAACACACACTTCCACGACCTCTCCCATTTTCGACCTTCGACCTCCTCCCTGCACAAGTGTCTCCCCAGTGCTGCCACTGGTGCAGCTCGACCTCGTCACACGCCAGCTGGGACAGGGACCGGCAGGCTCGGCATCTGTGTCTGCCACTGTGGAACCTTCTCTATCACAGGTGCACCCCCGGCTCCATCGCATCCCTTGGCCTCTGCTCACAGGTCCATGTGCTTCCATCTGCGGGGTCCCTTGGGTGTCCCCCAAAGCCACTCAGCTTCTCTGCCTGCTGGCTGCACGAATGTGTTTTCTGTGTGGAGGTTGTTTCACTCACACACACATCCCCCCCACCATCAGCCCCTCCACGGGACGGGATATTTGTCACAACTGATGAACCTGCGCTGACATGGCAGCGTCCCCCAGAGTGGGCAGGTGACATGCGGGTCACCTGGGGGTGGGCTTCTCCCTCGCAGCCAGGGCGCGTGGCCGCGTGGACTTTTTGCTTTTGTTGACACTCGGCCTCATTCCTTCCATCCTCTCTCAGCCAGTTTCTCCTGTTGCTCCTTCCTCCTTTCCTCTCCCTCTCCTTCTGAAACTCTCCCTCCTGGGTGTCGGGCTCCTTCCGGCCTGATTCCTAGTGTCGGGCGTCTTCTCTACGCTGTGCTTTCCAGTCCTTTCCGGCAAGTTTTCTCAGTAGGATCTTCTAACACTTCCCTTGAGACTTCAGTCGCCACCATTTTAGGTTTAATGTCCAAGTCCTCTTTATTCTCTGTCTCTTTTTTAACAGCCCAATATCTTCTGAGATTTCTCTGTGGGACTACTTTGCCCTTCTCTTTATTTTTTTTTAATGAAAAACGTGCTTTATCCTTGTGATATCCCTGAGCTTCGGCTCAGGGTTGCCTGTTCTGCTCATTTCGGCAGTGCTCTGCGTTTGCGGGCGGAGTGCCCCAAGGTGCTGGGCAGACAGTGGGCCTGGCTGTGGGGAACCCTCAGGTCGCTGAGACAGGTCTTCATCAGGGCTGATCAGCTTTGATCGTGAAAGGAAGACTGCTGGGATCTTGTGGTGGTGCCAGCTGACAGGCCGTGTGGGGCGGGACCGTGTGGAGTTGCGGGTGCTGGGTGCTCTGGGTTGTTGGCATGGTTCCTTCCCTGTGCCCCTCCGCCCCGGTGGCCAGGTCGGGCATCTCGGTTCCCTGCAGCAGCCGGGCTTGCCCACAGCCCCTGCCCGTTTCATCTCAGCCATCGGTCACCTCTTCCCACCCATCTTACTTTTCCTCTGTATCGGTCCTCCACCTACTCCTTTCACCTTTGTCTCCTCTGCTGCCCCTTAACGGGGACTCAGAGGGATGAGGAGACCAGTAAAGTGGGCCTTCAACCACCTTGAATTAGACGTAAACCATTTTATTCATCGTGGCTTTTCAGCTTGAAACGTAGTGTGATTCTCTGTCATTCTCACGTTAGAAATTCAAACGAAGACAGGACCACACACACGAAACATATCACATAACCCTTCTTCATTAAGGTTAGCCTTCCCGTACTCGGGAGTAAAAGGCAAAATCTGCGTGAGTATTTAACACAGACATGGCACTGGGAGGACGGTCGATCCTGGGTTTTCTGTGGAGCCTTTGCCCCAGGTGGGTCGGGGGAGCAGCGCCCCCTGACCGGTCTGGCTCGACCCCGAACCCCTGCCCTGGGTCACGTGTCCCAGGAAGTCTTCACGTTCATCCTGGCCGTCAGCTCGGGAGCAGCGAGTGGTCCCACAAAGTGGCCCTCTGGCTCCAGAGCCGCACCGCGTCCTTCCCCTCCTGGGCCCAGGTTGCTGTGGTGACGGCCCAGCCTCAGGAGCACCCACGGCCACCGCCCCGCACTCCACTCCCGTCCACTTCCTTCCATCTGCCGCCGCCCTTTCATTTTCTATATTTGTTGTCCCCTCGCGGGGAAGGGAGCATCGCTGGGCTGAGTCACAGGGAGCGGCTGCCTCACGGGCTTCTCCTGCTTGGCTCCACGGAACCGCCCTCGCGGGGCCCTGCTCCCCATCCCCATCCCCAGGACTGCCAGGCTGACCAGAGGGCACCCAGGCCTCCCCCAGGGATGCCTCCCGGCCTGGGGACCAGGGCCATGGAGTGTCAGGACCGAAGCTGCCCATCACTGCCATGGAATTCTTGGGGCAGGACTGGTGAGTAGCCGCAGCGGGTTCCCTTCCCACCGGGTGTGTGGTCCCCCGCAGTTCCTCATCCTGTGGCCACCGGGGCTTGGCCACACTGTGGTCCTCGCTGGAGGGGAGGCCCAGTGGCCTTGCAGTAAATGACCCTCTGTCTGGGTTTCACCGGGTGGTCCCCAGACTCATCTTTTGTGCAGACAAGCTCTGTCTAAAATTTGGGTCGTAATTAGTTCTTGGAAGTAATCGTGGTCCATTGCTTTCCTCTGGTTTCTATGTTGTAGATTTTCCTAAATTTGGTTGGGAGCCACGGAAGGAGCGCGAGACAGGCGCGGTGCCTGCATGCCGGCCTCCGAGGGGCTTTCCCGCGGCCCAGTGGGGGATGCATGTCAAGGTGGCACAGACTCTTTGTGGCTCCCGTGGCCTCGCTGTCACTCAGAGCCCACTGAGTCACTGAGCCCCGGGGGCCGCCCTGGCCTCCCGCACTGGTCTCTGTGCCGGAGCTGAGTGAACAGCCAGGGCTGTGCTTACCAGAGACTGGGTTCCGCACCCTGCTGCCAACCTCTCTGCCCCCCTCGGATCTGAGGGTCTCCTCCCTGCACGGGGCTCAGTGGGCTCCGCTTTGCACAGACAGCAGTGAGGGCTTTGCAAAGCTCAGTTCCATCAAGCAGGGTCCCCTGGGCTCCCGTTGCGGGATTCCCGGGAGGGTGAGGTTTGGAGGTTACTTTTCCTGAAGGAGATTTGCACCTCTTCTAGAAGAGTGCATTACGTAGATTCTCTAATAAAACACTGTGCCCCTCACCCGCCTTCTGTTCAATAACAGCGCTGAATCCATGTGGAACTCCACCCTGTCCCCCTGCCCACCCCGCTGCCCCGCACCACACCTTACCTCTGAGCCTGCACTGTGGACGTTGCCTCTAGTCCTCACCCAGGAAAGGGACTGTCGTCCTGAGTATTGGTTATTTTCGATGTGTCTGCTTTTCTTTGTGGGTTTGCTGTGCTTGTCACGGAGCCGGGTGAGGGTCGCTGCACCCGTGTTCCCTGTGAGGGCCGGCACCACTCAGGGGGGGAGCTGCGTGTTCGAACCCTTCAGACTTCAACTGGGGGAGCCTTCGCTGTGCAAAGTCATGGCGCGTCTTGTGTTGATATTCTTTTACTGAGTTGTGTCTGTGGTGTGGGGGTCCGTCTGTGTGGGGCCCAAGGATGCTGGCCTCAGCGAGGTCAGGTGGAACGTGGATTTCCACCTGGAGCGTGGCACACGCGTGCCACTTGACCCCTCTCAGGTGGCGTTTCCCTGTTTGTAATTGCGGGTGATGTTGAGGGATGGTTCTGGTCAGCAAAGGGACACAGCGCATGGATGGTGAGGGGCGGCTGCCGATGCGTCCTAAGAGGTCAGTAAATATTAGTGACCAGCTGCTCTATCAGCTGGATCCCCTGGGAAAGGATATCAGTACAACGGCCTTTCAGGGCAAATGAATAATGATAAACAACAAATGCCCAGAACTCACTTGGAAGACTTTGAAAGGGAAGGCTCCAGGGGGTGTAGGCTGTGGTGCCCAGTGGGGCTGAGTCTCAGCAGCAGCGGCAGCACCCTCTGGAGCTTCCCTGTGGAGCCGCAGCAAAACTCTCACCTTTCAGCGGATCCTCTGGGTCAACTGCCTTGGAGTAGGACCCCCACGTGGGGAACTCTGGCCCGGTGACCTGGAACACAGCAGAAAGGAGACAGTTTTCTCAGAGAGTGACAGCTCACTTCTGTAAGCCTTCATCTGTTGATCTCAGCTTTGTATTATTCTAACTTACAGGGAAGCTTCCATGAAGTCGGGGAAGAAGCAGAGTAAATCTGGGCTAACAGTCATTCAAAATTTCGATGAGGGAGGGACATTCAAGGGGAAATGGAGTCTGAGTGATTTGGATGAAGCTCACACTCCAGTTCTGTGGGGGTTGTCAGACCCCCAGAGCCAGAGGCTCAACCCCACACCCTTCAAGGCCTGGGTTCTCCTGTCAGAACTAAACTGTGTGTCCACTGGCCGTGGGGGCCACCGGCAGTGTCCTCTGTGTGTTCCAGGAAACCCAGGGGACGCTGCGAAGACCCCACAGCGGCACGTGGCTGCACCGGCAGGGGTGCTGTGCCTGCCCATCCCTGAGTCATTAATGCTGCTCTGCCTGGGGACAGTTTTCTCTGTGGTCAGAATAGTAAGCCATTGAGGTAATGCATAAGAATAATGGTAGTTATAGGATCTTATATTCATGGACCATTTTTCCAGCAGGACCTCCAAGACCTTCTATGCATTATTTTAATCCATGCATTGTGTGCTCCAGTTTGCACAGCACAAGGTAGCTGCGTTCATTCCACCACAGGCTCATGTCGTGTCAGCTTGTGACTCAAGACTCCCTGACGGGTGACCGCGGGCTTCCTTCTTCGTAGAAGCTGCATGTGAGACTCCGGCGTGTGCTGCCCACGGGCCTGTCCTCCCCTGCCCTGCTGACTCCCGCAGCTCACCCGCTGTTCCCCTCTGAGCTGTGGAGGGCTTCGGAAATCTCCCGAGTGCATGCCCACTCCTGTTTCAACAGTGGAGAGTGGACACCATGCCCCTTGTCCACGCGGACGTCCTTCCCCGGGCCGGGATGTGCGGCGGGCGGACACGGGCCTAGGGAGAAGCCCCGGGACATGTGTGCTGTGTGAGCCTCTCAGCAGCTCGCGGCCCTCGCCCAGCACAGGACACGGTGTTTCACTTGTGAGCTGATTTTGCTTCAGAAATTATATGTTGCGGGAAGCACAGTGGTAAAAAGCATTGTTTAAATGCTCTCAACATTTTTCTTTTGGTTATTTCTCAGCTTTGGTTAATAAAGAAGTTTGATTTCCAAAACTACTTATAGAAATGTAAAGACCATCCAAGAAAACAATTGACATTACCTGATCTTTTCTGTGCTAAAGAGCTTACAAATGCAAACCCTGTGTGAAGATATGGAAGCATTTGAGACACCCTTCAACTGAGATTAACTATTGCAATTAATTTCACAGGGCTCAAGGCCCTCTTAACTGAAGTGTGGCCGAAGCACCGTGTTCAGGGTAAGAAGGGCGGCAGACCAGGGAAGGTGGCGGGTCGCAGAGGAGTGGGAGGACAGGGGAAGGCACTCACGTGAGGCGCCGTGTGGGCTGAGCACTTGAACAACAGGTTAGAAATCCAGTTACCTGGTGGAGCCACACAGAACGCCGCAGCATTGGTTGAAAGGCCCCTGTCGTTGTTGCTATGGGAACCACAATCTCATTTCTTGACATATGTTTGTTGGAATTTTCTGCAGTAAAAATTATTTAACCCGACTTTTGTGCTATAATTTTGTTTTCTTGTTTAAAACAAAAAGTTGAATCCATTTTGGAGATAAAGCCACTATCCTTCCAAAGATGGAAGAGCACTGGGTTCAGCTCCTCCGGATTCCACAATCAACTTCCAAAAGCTGGTGGTAGCTCCGTAGGCTTCTAGCTCGAATTATTCTTTTAAACCTCGCAAGGCTCCAGACTGTGTCTGGAATTGATGACAAATAATAACTACTCTCTGTGTCACCAGACTGTCGCTCATTTGTAAACACCTAGCATGTTGTAATATTAAGATATTTCGTGTGAACAAATATTTTCAGGTTAACCAAACTCAATTATTAGTCAGTCTCTCTGCACCATTTCATTTTAATGTTTAATAAGATATTTAAGCTCTTGACAAAATAGCCAAGAAACCAATTTGGGTCAGGTTATTGTTACATTGGTAACGGCCCCGCTGCGGGGGATCCTCACCAGGACAAGGGCAGCTGGGGGCGGGACACGCGGCAGACTGTGGCCCCTCCCCCCGCCCCGCCCCGGCACCCCCCCTGCACTGCTGCTGGGTGAGCCCCTGTCCGGGACTCGAGATCTCTGATAATGTTCCCTCATTTGTCCTGGGACAGTCTTCTGTCTTCATAATGTTAATGTGATCCTGTGATATTGTGTACGGGGGGGGGGGGGGGATACTTAATATCACTTAGGACTTTTGTGAGTTTAAAAAGCTGGGTGCCTAAGACAGGTAGTTTCTTGACATTTTGAATATGTAAGGCAGCTTGTTTTATGACTTTATCGTATTACAGCAGTTTTTAGGCTGTTAGTAGGCAGAATTTAACAGTAAATTCGAAGAAGAGCTAATTGACTTTATTAAACGACTCGTGTGGCCCGTCATCCTGCCAGCGGAGATGCTCCCAGGGAAGAGCAAGATGGAAGGCTTGTATAGGAAGGACGCGGGACAGGAAGTCTGCGCAACCGAAAGATGAACTCTCATTGCAGGAAAATAAGAGTCCGGTGACGGTGACTTCTCATTGGCTGAGCTGCAGTACGCCCATTGGCTGGGCTTGTTGCTGGGCTTGGGGAAAAGCTTCGGTCCTACTGCGGGCGGGGCATGGACTCCGCGCACTGGGGCCGAGAGCGCCGCCTGCAGGCCGCCCACGTGCGGATGCCCACGTCAGGATTGTGGGTACTTTACCGGTGTTCGCGGAGCTGAGACGCCCCCTCTGAGGTGCGTCACAGGTTTGCATGGGGAGCACGATACGAGAGAGTTTTAATGACGTTAATTTTGTGGTATTAAGTTTCTTATGTGTTTTTTTTCAAAGTAGATTGCTCTGTGAAGGTGTTTGAGTTATGCTCCTACACCTTTTTTCTCTCCCGTTCCCCCCGCCGGCTCCGTGAGCCTGGCACATTGCCCGGAGAGATCGGGGTGTCGGGGCAGGACAGCCCCGCAGGGAGAACGGGGTGTCGGGGGGGGGGGCAGGACAGCCCAGCTGCTGCCCCTGTGGGTGGCATGATGACGGCAGTGAGCGGGTAAAAATCACTTTTGGTTCCCAGTTTCCTGCTTCCAGCGCGGGTGGAAGATGATATAATGGAGCTGACATCTAATCAATACAGCGCCTTTTGATGGTCCGTCCTCAGCGATTTCTGAGGGGCTTCCAGGAACCGGGGGTCGTTGCCGTGCAGGGCGCTGCGTCCTCACCGCCTCCTTAATGGGACCCGGCTTCCCGGGGCTGCGGGCTATGAAACGAGGCGTGGAGGCTGAACGGTTTTCCTCACCGAAAAGCAGTATTTATCCAGCAGGACGTTAATGAATTGGAAAAAATCTCTATCTCATTAAGAGATACATGTCCAATTAAATTTTAATGTTTATATTTAATACTCATTCATCAAGAGGTCTAATGCATTTATAGTTGAGCCGATTGTGCACCTCCAAGAGCAATGATAGTTGAGTCAGGGGAAATATTTTCATCGTTTAGAATCTGTATGTCACAGAAAATTAAAGGGATACACTTCGGTCGTAAACACGTGCATGTGCGTGAGCGAGTGGAGGCGGAGAGAGGAGTCTGTTAAACCTGAGCCCGTTGCCAGCGGGTTATGCCTCTGTGGAGGGTAAGAGTCCAGGGACAGGAGCGAACGCTGTCCTCCTGGGCCAGCGAGGCCGGAGGAAGGAGCGGGAAGGTGGGGCCTCTTGCCTGCAGCTGAGGCCTCTGGGGAAACAGGGCTCCGCCCGCGCCCGCCAGGCCCCGCCCACCCGCCTCCTCGCCCGCTCGGACCAGGCCGGTGCGGGAGGCGCTGCGCCGGGACCGCGGCCGGCGTCTCCCTGTGGGCTCGTGGTCTCCGGGGGTGTCCTCCCAGCAGCCCAGGGGGGCAGGCAGGCGTCTCCCCACGTTGCTGCTTGTGATTTCAGGTCAGTCTCCTGCAACGAACGGGCCTGGAGTGTCGCCTCGGCAGGCTGGGCCGACACCGCGGTCCGGCCCGCGCCCTCCGAGCCCCGCCACTCGTGCGGCAAGGCCCCGCGTGCGCTGCTCGGTGTCAGTCAGTTCTCATCGCGTCTGGACGGAATGACCAGGAAGGGGAGGTAGCGTGGGATGTACAAGCTGCGGCGGTTTTTGAAGCTTTTTCTTGCACCCACGTCCACGTGAAGACGGTCAGACGGGCTGATCCCCCACGTGGGCACCGCGCAGGGAAAGAGACACACCGGACCCTTCTCGGAGTCTGGCCGGTGTGGCGCACAGGCCTGCCTCGCGCCCTGAGGCGGGTGCGCGTGGCCTCGAGCGCCAGGGCCGGAGGGTGGGGCGGGGAGCACTCCTGTCATCGGCTGACTTCGAGGGGATGGTGCACGACTTGAACTTTGAAAAAATCGAATGGTTTTGAAAGGTCATGGAACTCACGTTAGTTTTTTTTAACACGGTCTCCGCGAGGCCAGCCAGGAACGGGACTGGGTCCCACCTGCTTCCCTCCTCCTGGGCATGAAAGGCAGTCACACCAGCCAGACGGGGAAGCCTTAGCATCCCCCACATCTTGAATCGAACCCTGGGCTTTCCCCGCGACAGCTCTTGCTGTTTTTCTGCAGAGAAACGGGGTTTCGGAGGTGCTGGGGGTCAGTCTTCGAGTGGCCTGGCCACTGGCAGCGGGGCCTTCGCCGTTGCTCTGGGAGGTTCGCGCTGTCCCAGGTGCCGAAGGCAGCTCCTGCTGACGTTTCCATCATGTGCAGCAGACAGGGCTGTTCACAGACACCCACAGCTTTGATGAAGTCAGTGTCCTGTGTCGGCTGCAGTTTCTCCCGAGAAGAAGGCACGCAGTGCCGAGCGGTCAGGGCAGGGCTGGGTGCCGAGCAAAGGCACGGGGGAGGCAGCTTTCAGTCGCAGTTTCTTTAAGTGTAGCTGAACGCTGGTAAGAATGAAATGCCCTGGAAGTCCCTTCTTTGCTCCCTGTGATGGCAGGCTCTGTCCTGCCAGCTCCAAAGGTTCATTTGTCTTTGAGACTTTTTCCGCCAGGTGTTCGCTGTGTTTTCAGCGAGGCTTTTCCCCGAGAGGTGCCTCTGGGCCTCAGATGACGTGCGGGTCACTCCTGTCCCCCAGAAGGGCTGCAGACTCCAGGCTCTGAGCTGTCACGCTGGCTGGGTAGATGGACACTTCTGCCTCCATTCACCCTCTGGCGAGGTGACATCTTGCTGTGCTTCCGCCTCAGCTTGTCTGTTTTCCCCCTGCTGAGTTTGGAGAGTTCTTTATGGATTCCGGGCAAATGACGCCTTGACGGACGAGTGATTGCAAATGCGCCCCCGTCTGCGGTTTGCCCTTCGCTCCCCCCACGGTCGCCCTTGCAGAGGCCGACTTCAGTGGCAGGCAGACGCCGGCATCTGAGATCATGCTCATTCTTTTCTCGGTGACGTTCTGTTCGGGATTTTAGACGTCCCCCAAAGTGGGCTATGTCACCTTGGTTGGCGGACACTCTGTGAGTTGAGTCCAGTGTGAGTTGCAGCCTTTGGGAGGCGTGGTGCTGGGTGCAGATGTGAGTGGGACCCAGGACCGGCCTGCAGGAGTGGCCATGGAAAGGGTCCTGGGTGTCTCTCTGAATGGCTGGTGTCCCCATGAGTTTGTATCGCGATTGCAAACCTCGGGCCAGAGGCCAGTCTCCTTGTCCCACCCCAGAGATTCTGTTTTCTCGTGTGGAAAATGGGGAGGTGCCAGCTGCCTCCTGAGGACCCAGGCGAAGATCAGATAACTTCCCGAATGGGGTCAGGTCGGGCAGGGTGTCCTGGAGGCCAGGAAACTGCAGGTGTGTGACGCAGGGGGAGGGTGGAGGATTAAGTCAGAGTGATAAACCGGGGAACATGAGCCACTTGGACGTGTCCCCATTCTATGGCCCTCCTGTTCCCCACAGTGTCACCGGCAGAAGGCACTCTATACAGGAGCGGAACGCACAGGCGCCTGCGTGGACGCCCAGTAGTCCAGCTACTTCATGGCTGAATGCGGAATCTCCAGACCTCTGAGTTCTTGGCCTCCCGAGAGGTCGCTGGGACCCTGGTGCTTCTGTGCATTTACATGGATAAATCCATGTGTATAAACTGGATTTGCCTGCAAGCAGCCCTTCACAGGTTTCTGACATTAACAAGGGCAGGCGGGACATGCTGTTCTCCAACTAGTGTTTCCACGCACTTGCCAACCAGAGCTATCTTAATGTACTTTGTAAAAACCTACTTCATTCCTTTCTAACTCACCATTTTTAATTGGCAATAATTTCAGACTGAGGGCATTTTAAGAGAAGAATAGTAGCAAGAACACCCAGGTTCACCCCTCAAGGCTTTGTCCCGCTCAGGTCCCGCCCAGTCCCACCCGTGCGTCCTCTCCGTCGGCATGCGGTTTACTTTTCCTGAGCTGCGACGCTAAGTTGCACAGGTCGTCACACTTTCCCAGCATTCTTCAGTGTTTCCCTGAGAATGTGGACACTTACTTCACAGTCACCGCGCGGGCATCACCTGCAGACTGAACATCAACACAATGTGTTTACCACCCAGGTGTCAGTTCCCGTGGTTGGCCCGGAACGTCTTTCACGAATTTTTTCCCTTTCATGGGCGGCAGCAGTTTAGGGTCCGGTGTGGCCCCGAGTTACTGCATCCTGCAGTCCCCTCGAAACAAAAGCTTCGAGCTTTTGTTTCTGTAACGTATTTTGGTGTGGATACATGGTGCGGTCCAGCCCTGCCTATCTCCACGATAACACTGTTGCAACTGTGAGCCTGGCAGGCCCGTCTGTCTGAGTGGGTGCAGCTGCAGCCGCGAGGAGCGGTCAAGTCCGCGGACACGCGTGTGTGTGTCAGACAGATGCCGCGTGTTCGGACTCAGATGGCTGCAGTGTTTCATGTTTCCATGTTGCTGTTAGAATCCGAGTTGACCGCGAGGTTGAACATTCTTATGTCATTTTATCGAATACCAGTGCTTACCTGACGACGAGGTGTTATTTCTGAAATTGCCTTTTCCTGTTATTTTCCCATTTTTAAACTTGTGCTTTTCTAGTCCTTTTCGTAGCGAAGGATTGCCAAATGGCTGTCAACGGATACCCTTGGATTTTCCAAGTAGATAACTTGTCAGTCAGTGCTAATTTTGTTTCCCTTTCCTTTTTATTCCTATTTTTTGTCTTGTAGCATGACTTAGGATCACTAGCATGGTGTTAAGTACTGAAATACCGTGAACGTCCCTGTTTTATTTTATTTTTTGGCATTGTATTATACGGATATTTTATTTTATTTAAACGATTTTTTATTGTCAACACTGTTGCAGATGTCCCCCACTCCCCCGTCCCCCTCCTTGTTTTATTTTTGACTCTAATAAAAATGAGCTATCGCAGCATGGGTGTTTGCTGCAGATCCAAGGCAAATAAAATTCTATAAATGAAACAAATTTCCCTTCAATCTAAAAAAAATCAGGAATGGTGTTGACATTGATTAAATAGTTACTCAGCACCTGTAAGAATAAGTTTCTCCTCATTCCTTAAAACCTTTTGAACAAAATAATAGATATTCTGATGCGGAACTGTTTTTCAGTCCCGAGTTTCTGTTGTCTGCGTACGCTGCTCGATTCGGTCTGCTGATGCTGTGTCAAGGATGTCTGCATTTTCATCGATTCGGTGGAGTGTGCTCCACTCCCGTGGTTCACGTTTTCCCACCAGAATCACCCTCCACAACAGGACCCGGCCCCGCTGTCCTGCTGTGTGGAGACGCCCCGACTTTTAGTCCCAGACGACTATCCACTGTCATCTTGGGTCCACGAGACAGGACCCCACTTTGCTCACCAACCCCCCTTTTCTTAGCCACTGGCTCCCCTGTGGCTCCTTCATCCTTCCTCATTTTCCTCTCACGGTGCCTGTCTTCTAAGGAGTGTCTTTGTTAACAGCTGCGAGTGGGAAAGCTTTTAGACTCCTTGGGTGACTAAAAATATGAATATTCCCACATAAAATCTAATTTTACCGAGCGCTGGAACCTCAGCTCCCAATCATTTTCCCGCAGAACCACTCAGTGTAGATAATGGAGGGTCTCGTTCCCACCTGACGGTTGTTCCTTCGGGGACCGGCCTCGTCCCCCCCACGTGCCCATGTCTCAGGGTGGAGTGGGGGGCTGGCTTCTCTCATTGATGCCCCTTGGTCCTCCCTGGGCCCCCCCAAGTTCACACTGCTTTTTCCCTTTAATTTTGGGGATTCTTCTTCTGTTAGTTCTGTCTTCCTCCCTTGATTCCCTCTGGTTTTCCTTCTCAGAGTCCCGTCAGAAAGCCGCCAGACGCCTGCCTGCCCTGGATGTCCCTGTTTGCCAAATCCCTGCATTGCGTGCGGTCCTCTCACAGCGCCCTCTAGGTCTGGCGGCTCCCTGCCTCGCTCTCAGCGTGGCCCCGCTCACCCCCGGGAACCTGCGCTTGGCTCCCAAGGCTGCCGGTTAGGTCCTTCTCGTGGCCGTGAGGGCAACAGGGAGGGCACTTCCAGGACGGCCTCAGGGTGACGTGGCGGAGTCTCTCCCTTCGGTGGAGCACGACTTCCTCAAGAGCAGGAGGACTTCTGGTCACCTGTCCGTCTCTGCGAGACCCCGGCCCGATGGGGGTGTGGTTTCTACTGACCGGCATTTGTCCCTAGTAGTTGCAGTGACTTTAAATCGGCGGCATCGGTGGTGTGCTGCTGGCCTGCCACGAGGGGACGGCTGGCTGCGTCCGTCTTGAGCGCCGTTTGCTGAGGGGACCCTCCCTGTGCTGCCTCCCCATCCGGGGCCGGTGGTTTAGTTTGGGGGCAAATTCTGAGTGCATGTTCCAATTCACCATCTGATGACAGTGTTCTTGTCACTCGTGGTGATTGCTCCGTCACCCACATGGGGCCACTGTCCCCGAGGACCCCAGGGTGAGGGTCCCGGGAGCCACCGGTCGCTTCCTCTCACTCAGTGCGTGTGTGTGAAAACCCCTCATTTAACGCTTGCGATGGGTTCATCGCCGTGGAGCCCTGGCCAGCCGCAGCTGCCTCCCAGCAAAGCTGCGCTCACGTGTGTTTTCTCCGTGAGGCACGTCACTGCCCTGAGGAGCGCAGCCGGCACCAGGCCATCTGCAATGTCAAAGTCGCTGACCACAGCACGAACGTGGGCAAACTGCCGCGAACAGGACACGGAAAGTCACTGCTGCCACACCCCCAATGTCACCTCCTTCTCTCGTGCACTGGTGTTGAGAATCACTTCCCTGCAGCGAAAGGGACAGACATTAAATATTCAGTGAGTTCGGGCAGTCACACAGACACAGCAGAGGAGGTCCTGCCAGCCCTGAGTTCCCTCTGGACCCCTGCCTGGGAAGTCTCCTCGGTGACTGGTCCTCCAGTGTCACTCTGTTCCGTGTGTCGTCAGCGAGGAGGCGGGTGACAAAAGGAAGGGTGGGTGTGTTCTGTCTCCTGTGATTTCCTGGCTGTGGACCTTTGAGGAAGCAAACGTGGGTCAGGAGCCACGCTTTGCCCAGAAAGCTCTAACCTGAGGTTGTGTGAAGGTATCATGTTGCTTATTTCGTCCTTATGCCTCAAGATACTGGACACTTTCGTATCACATTTTCACTCTGAGGCAGCTCAAGCCATTGGGAAGGGCACTGCTTGTCCCGCGGGAACCCAGGTCACCCCATGTCCCCATCAGTGCTCCGGTTGCTTCCTTTCTTCACAGTGCGAGGGTTTGCCCCGCAGGAAACGCGGTGGTTGAGTCGTCTTTTCCCTTCATGATGCCTCTCCTGAGAACGTCCTGGCCGTGTCTCAGCCACGGGGACGGGAGGAAGGACAGCTGGCCTCCCTGTCTTCCTCCTGTCCCCCCACACTTGGCGGGGGGGCGGCCCCAGTTCCGGGAAGCTGTGTGGATCGGCACTTACAAAGCTGGGTCACAGTCTTTGCTGGGGACACGTCATCGCAGCTGCGATGCTCTCTCTACATCAGCTGCTGACACCACATTTTTGTGTCCTAGTAGACTCCCACCTTCTCCAGCGAGCTTCTGGCCAGAGGACGCTCTGACCCTGGCCCTTGTGAAGCTGGGAGCTGCCAGCACTGGGGCCGGCTGGGTGCTTCACCTGGGAAGGGGACTGTGGCAGCCAGTGGGTCTGGGGACAGGGTCCCTCCCTCCCCACGGAGAGCATCAGGAGCTGCCTAGGGGGCTCACCCAGCGTGGATCCGGGCGTGTCTGTGGAGGACGGGGCAGGGTCCCCCTCCCAGTGGGGCACCGGCCGTGTGCACTCGACACATGGCCAACCCTGGGTCTTGCACAGCACTGCGGTGATTTCTCTTTGAGAGAAATAACTCATTGACACAGTAACAACACCTGCACCCAACCCCGAGCTGCGCAGGGCCTTTCAAATCCAATCAGGATTTCTCCTTGTGTTTCCTGAGCAGCGCCAACCACATCGCATGGCCCACGGCCACGGGTTACTATGGAAACACCTGTAATCAAAGTGCCGGAGCGGCTTACACTCGACCGTGTGCATGTCAGGTGCTTTCTCCCCATTCAAACCTGCGCCCACTGATCTTTGGACTTGATTTTATGCCCGACTTCGGGCCTGTGGTTTTGCTGCTAAGGAAGTACCTGGCATCAGGAACTTGCCGAGAGTGAGTGTGCCCATTCTCTCTCACGGGGCCATGCAGTCTGCGTGTCTGAGTGTCTGCGTGTGAGTGTGGACGCCCCTGCACTTTGGGCCCTCAGTTCCCTTCTCCTGCAGCAGGGGCCTGTCTAGTTTAGAGCGGTTTCTTGGTGCTGTCTCGCTGGGGAAAAGGTGTAGGGCCCCAGATAAAACTCCTTCTCTTCGGTGTGCGTTAGTGCACGTCTCACCGCATGCGTCGACCTGACTGGAGTCAGTGGGACATTGCGCTGTTTTCACGTGAGTCTCTGCTCCGGGTGGAGTGACCGTGTGGCTGTCTGCCGACAGCCGGCGCCCCAGCAGAGGGCAGAAGTACCACGGTCCCCGTGTGCACATGGGCCGTGTTTTGTTCTGTGACTGACATTGCGGGGAGGGATGTTCTGTTGTCCACCCCACTCGCCAGAAGGGGTGGTGTGTCCCGCGGGTGGTGGGCTGTGGACGGGAGCTCTTGGCCTGGGGGCTGCCTGAAGCCGCCCCCCTGTGCCGGGACCCGGATGCCTGTGTTTGTGATCTGAGACTGGCCCTCTCATCCCCCCAGTTTCGGTGAGTCTTACAACACTCAGTAGTCTCACGTTCAAAATGCACGCTGTCCCCAAGGGCTGTTTATTATCTTTTTAGTCACTAATGACGATGTTGAACCAAATGCAGAGTAACGTACGAGGTGCATGCCATTGCAGGTTGCAGGCTCACGGTGACACAGAGATTGGGAACCAGTTTGGATGCGAGGCTGTAAGTGCCGAATGCGGGTAACTGGATTTCTCACGCAGCTCTCTGTGATCTTCCTTATGTCACACGCCACATCCCAATCTTCCAAACCTTTGCTCGCAGAACCTGTTTGCTCCTATTTTCAACACCACAGTCCACTCTGAAACGCTGTAATGAGTTTCCTCGTCCAGTGTGTTGCTGATGACCTCTGTCACTGAGGGCGTGACCACGGGCAGTTTCTGAGCAGCACTGGCAGCAGGCTGTCTCACCACGTGAGTGCGGCCCCCCTCAGCTCCCGCCCGAACCGTCTCCAGGGCTCGGGGACGCAGTCCTGTTACTTAGGGACACGCGTTTAGACGCAGAGCAAACCCTGACAGGGATCTTCAGTCCACAGCGGCATCTGGACATGGCTGCCAGACGGGGCCACCCTGTCCACCACGTGTGCACAGGGGGCGGGGTGGACTCGGAGCCCTGGGCTTGGACGGCGGCCGATGGGCGGTGTGGGGTCGCCACCCACACTCGCGCCTCCGCTTTGGGGATGAAGATGTTGACTCTGGTCGGAGTGGCCACATCGCCACCACCTCCCGCCCCCACACCCCAGGCAGCCTGGGGACGTCGGAGGAAGCCAGCGCCACTGTGGGCCGTGGCTTTGTGTTCCCGGACCGAACTCGAGCCTTTGAAAGTGCGGGAGGGTCTGAGAGGGTGACGCTTCCCCTCTTCTGTGGCAGCTTCTGAAGTCACACGCTCTCCCCGAAAAGGACAAAATGTCTCTGGGGGTCTGGCAGCCCTCCTGCCCTCGTGGGGTACAGTCGATTAGGGGGCACCGCAGCGACAGGGCACAGGTGGAGAGGTGGGGCTCAGCCGGGTGCCTGGCACCACCAAGCTGCGGGGTCGAGCCGGCCCGAGGCTCTGGCTCTGCATCCGCACCTGCCAGGGGTCCCCTTCACCACTCAGCGAGTCTGAGCTGGTTCATCGCTGCCACCAGACTCCACATGGCCGAGGGGTCGAGTTCTGAGAGAACATGGGCTCGCGGTGCCACCAGACCCCCACCAACCCTGCATTAGTTACGGTTCCGCAACAAAACCGTTCGAGCCATCAGAGTACGAGTCCACACCTGTGTCTGCATCGCCCGGAGCCAGGGGGCCTGGCTGTGAGGGGCTGGCCCTCGCGTGGGGATGCAAGTCTGAAACCTGCCGAGAGGCTGGAGGCCACGCTGGAGCCAAGCCGTCTCACTTCGCCGTGATAGGCCGCATGGTGACATGTACGCTTATCCCGTGAGTTGTCAAACGTGGACAACTGCCCGTGAAGGACGGTGGACGTGATCCCCCGTCTCACTCCCGCCTGGCCCACGAGCTGTGCCACCATCGCCGGCTCTGGAGAAGGTGGCTGCTTGGTCGCGGGACCGTCAGGTGGGAGAGGCAGGGCAGTGCCGTTGGGGAGGGCGGCTCGCACGTTGGTTTCTTGTCTGCGAGTGCAATGCCTGTGTCGTCTCAGTGGAGTCTGTGATGGCAGAGTCGTGTGTGACAGAGGAGGCAGTGGTCATGGAGCAGGTGTTGCCCAGGAATCGGACAAATCCACCCCGCATCCTCGTGCCTGGTGCTGCAGCGGCGCCGTGAGACTCCGGCGTTGGCAAAGACTGGGCAGCAGGTGGTCCATCGGAGGACACGCGTGAACCCACGAACTCATTCCCTGGGAAACCAGGCTGAAGGGATGACCGTTGGCCTTGGGGGCTGGGAAAACTGAACTTAAATGAACAGTGAATGAGCTTTGTGCCTGTGGTAAAGTTGCTATTCGAGACACAGTGAGGGACCCTCACTGTGCGTCGGCAGACACAGTCACGCCCGGAAGCTGCACCAGACGGTATCGCTGCCTGCATGCAGGGCTCACGGTCACACGAGCAGTGCTCACGGGAGCCGGGAAGGAAAGCATCGATTTGGACATATACCTAGTGTTAAACCCGCCTCACTTGTTCAAAGATGCTGCGGCGAAGGCGGCATGTGGCTGACAAAGAAAGAGAATGTTCAAACCCTGTGGAGCCAAGAAACAGGTCCTAGTGAGGAATTTAGAATTGGCCTCCAAAGGGGCCAGTCGAACGATGGGACAGGCAGTTGACACAGACACACTAACCAAGACTCACAGTAGAAGACCCTTGAACTCCAGGAGCACAGTGAGAGACTTTTTTCACCAGAGGCACATCCAGAAGTTTGGTAATATGTGACATGCCAATCGGCAACACGTTTGGCGGCCTTCGGGGCCGAGGATGTGCGTGCCCCGCGACCCAGTAACCCCAGTCTTGGACCCCTGTCTGCGGAGCCGCTGGGGGGCGTGCAGAACGTGCGCAGAGCTGCTGGCCGTTGAGAAAACAGAAAAGCCCAGATGCCCGACGGGGGGACTTGCAGGGCCAATGTTGGGTGTTCAAGGCGGAGTTCTGTCCGAGAGGGAGAGGTCTGTCTGTCTGTCTGGCCATGATGTCGACACCCCGTTTGGAGGGATGGCCACACAGCTGTGTGCTCGCCGGTCACTGGAAACCATGCCCGCTTTCCAGTTTGTGGATTATTTTAGAATCCACGTTGCCAACCGTGCTGGTGCGAACGGAACCAGGCGATCTCCTTACTTCCTAGGAAGCAGTTGGAAAGTACGCAGATGGCGCTTAGTGACAGAGGATCACACCGGTGCTCGGTCAGAGACTGCGGTGACAAAGCAAGATGGCAGAACGTGCAGCGCAGTGAGCCCCACTTCCGACCTCCATGAGCATCGGCGTGGCCCGGCCGCGGCTCAGGGGCACGGGAAGGGCAGCATAGTTTTCTGTGTGATGCTGCAGACAAGTCCGTGCGAAAACCTCATGTTCCCTCTCATCTCCCTCGTCCTGGGGGTCACGGCGACTTCTGGCACTCACATGCCACGAACAAAAGGGCAGCGGGTTTTAGAATTTTTCGAAGTGTCCGACGACCACCTATTTTTCTTTTAAAGCCACATTCAGTTTTCTCCAGGCTCAGCCTTGATCGATCGTTAATTCCTGGAACTGCCCTTCTGTGTCTTGGGCTCTCTGCCTGGTCCTTTGCAGAGCTGGTCTCTGCACGAAGTGTTCGTGCCAAATTACATGCGGAGTCACAGCCTTGATTGAAGGGCGGTTTCGCTGTTTTTACTGGATTGCACACTTTGAAGTTGGGGCCCCTATTTTGAGGTCTTTTCCATGGCAAGTGCAGTGTTACCTGTTAGGTCCAGACCCTGGGGCACATCGCCGCTCTCAGTGGATTTAACCGTTGCCCAGGGTCATGTTATCGATGCTCATTTATGTTTTCCCCTGAGGGAGGTTGTTGACCCTTTTTAAAAATCATCTTGTCCTTCCCTGGCTGGGGTGGCTCAGTGGATTGAGCGTGGGCCTGCAAACCAAACGGTCGCAGGTTTGATTCCCAGTCAGGGCACGTGCCTGAGTTGCACGCTGGTCCCCAGCAGGGGGCGTGTGAGAGGCAACCACATATTGGTGGTTCTCTCCCTCCTCCTTCCCTTCCCCTCTCTCTAAAAATAAATAAAGTCTTAAAAAAATAAAATCATCTTTTCCCCATTTCTGTTTGTTCCCCGTCCTAGGCCTTCCCATGGTCTGAGGCTCGGCCGTAGCTGCCCACATCCCAGTGGCCACCAGTGACCGCCCTCGGCCCGCGCCCTCTGCCAGCATGGGGACCGCTCAGGTAGGCTGTCATCTCCCTCTCCCTTCGCTGGGCGCACGGTCACTGTGCTGGGGCAGCTGGTGGCTGCAGTGGGAAGCACCGTGGCGAGCACTCGGGGTGGCTTCCGTGGGTGGAGGGGTCACCTGTTTGCAGTTGTGACTCAGGTTGTGGGGCCGGGACCCCGAGAACTGGGGGTGAGTGGCCCAGGTGGTGGCTGCTGCCCAGGCTGCGGGGACTGCAGTCCCTCTAGCGTCTCCCACGCTGTTCCTGGGGGGCCTGGGCTGTGTGCTGGTGTGCGAGGCCTGTCTCCCGGTCCTGGTGAGACGTGGCGTCTCACCCCTCCTGCTCCTGGGAGCCCCACTTTGAAACGTCTACTTGAGTCAGTCCTGGGGCATCAGCACGGGAACCAGGGACTCACGTGCGGGGTGCAGATGGCGGGTGGGGAAGCGTGGCTTCTCGGTGCTTCCCGGGTTCTCGTTCTGTCTGCAGGGGCTGTTCCCTCAGTTCGCCTTCTGTTCAACCCTCGACGAAGGCTGTGTCTTTATGGAATTATTCATCTTTCTTGTAGCATTTAGCAGTTAACCTTCTCCACGCATGTGCACGCTGTCTTCATGGCTACTCAGTGCATTATGGGTTTAACGGCCAAAAGTTTTCTAAGCGCTTAAATACTGATTTAAAAAGTGTTCGGCCATTAACAAACATTTAATTTAATTCACTGTTTTCACATAGTAGGTTTTCTTAGACTGCGTGTTCTGAAGTTATTGACAACACAGGCAAAAACACCACAGCAGTTACAACCCTGGTAAAGCCTGCTATTATAAGATGTTGTGAAACGTTACACTTTTAATTACACGTTTAAAGAATGAAGGGGGGACAGAAATCGGTTTCCAGTTGTGAGCATGTGAAACAGAGTTTGTTGCTGTGTCATTAGTCCTTAATTATTGTATCATTTTCCCTACGGACAACTGTGAACCGGCTTCCGTCCCACCCTGTAACCTCTTTCTTCCTCTAAGTTTTCCCGTTTTATAAGTTGTTAAAATTTTGGAGTTTACTCCCCTGCGACTTTCCCAGCATTCGGGTTTCAGGGACAGTGCGTGCCTCGCGGGACTCGGGGGTTGGTGCTCTGTCCGGTTCGGCCACTTCCTTTGTTCTTTTGACCGCGCGGTTCAGGTGAAGACCACTGCTGCTCAGCCGGGTCCCTTCTGGAAAGTGAGGCTCTCGGATCTGTGTCACCGGGGCCTCAGGCCCGTTCTCATGCGGTTTTAGCGTTTTGGAGAGTCGGCGTGACATCCAGGAATGCGGCCTTCCTTTGGAGAGGCTTGCACACCCTGTGTCTCTGTGGCACCGTGACCTGCTGTTGTTGACAATGTGCGTGTTCCTTTAAAACCGTCCTTGGTGAACAGGAGGGCTGTTTAGAGGTCTGTCTCCTTGGAGATGGGACCAGCTCTTCTTTTAGGAGATTTGGCCAACTTGTCATTTTGGAATAAACGTTCCTGTGACAACTGGCACCTGCTAGACTGCTGAGTGTGCGTGGCCACCGCGACCTGGCCCTCGGGGTTCAGCTTCCTTGGGCTCTGCTTGTCACACCCAAACTTCTGGTCACTTTTCTGCTTTTGAAGATAAAATAAAAAACATAATTACACTTTCTGAACACATTAGTGCTTCCCAGAAGCAACAAAATCTTCCCACACGCCTGTTGTTTCTGTGTGTAAAAACCAATAACAAGTAGTTACCTAGTTATATTTTTTCTTAGCATTTCAGTTGTATTTTTCTAAAGACACTTTGTATTAATTCTTCTCTCCTTTTAGAAAATAGTGGTTTCTTTGTCTCTCTGGGCAGCACCTGTTTGCATTGATCTTGTTCCCAATTAGGGAAATCCTCTGGGTGCCCCGCAAGCCCCTCACTCTGCCCCCCAGAGCTGGTCTCTGCCGCGCGTCGTCGGTGTCATTCTCACGGGCGTCTTCATCACACGTGGCCTGTTTGTGCGTCCGTGAACACAAGGTTGAGTTGTTTGCAGGCGTGTGCTAGGGAGGTTTACTCATCTGCACATGTTTAGCCCTGCCTGCTGACATCCGGCCTCGTGGATGGTGGCTCAGTCTACCCTTCCCCGGCAGTGGCGGGGTAGGTGGCTTCTGGAGTTTTCAGTAAGAAGGGGCGCTGGGCCGGGGGGACCAGCCTGTGTGTCTCCTTGGTTACGGACACTGTTCTTCTGTTACACATGGTTCTCTGCTGCGCTTTCCCCCGCCCGACGAGCGCTGCAGGCTTCCTTTGCAGCGAAAGCAAATTCTGAGTCCGTTTGTGCCCAGAGAGCTGGAGTGCACAGTCATCAGAGCACATGCTTCCTCTTGGTCAGTGGAAGCTGACAGCCAGTCACTGCTGATTGTTAAAACAAAGCCACAGCCCAGGCCTCGGCCTTTGAAGGAGCCAGGAGGTGTGTCCGTCCCCAGGCTGGGGCTGCGTGGAGCTGCCCTGAAGGAGCATCACGAGGGGAACAACAGCCCCCCTGTCTCTGTGATGTTTGTACAGACGTGCGCCCGCGCCCCGATGGCTCAGAGGCCCGGGGTTGCGTAGGAGAAGGTTGCCATCCAGGCCGCGCCCTCTGGACACAGGCCCCGGGAGGCCCGCAGGTGGCCTGTTGGAGGGTGGAGGGGGCACAGAGGCACCAGTGCAGAGTGCGGGCGTGGTCCCTTCCGGGCCGGAGGGAGAGGAGGAAGATGTCCAGGCTGACAGACAAGCAACACTCCCACCCTGGAAGTGGAACTCTAGGTCCTGTTTTCATTCTGTTACACACTTGACCATTTCACGTCCACGGCACTGTCGCCTCGTGAAAATTCTCTCTCCGCCTGGGCCTGGTGGGTCAGGTGGTTGGAGTGCCGTCCTGATACCCCGAAAGGTTGCTGGTTTGATCCCCAGTTGGGGTGCGTCTGGGAGGCAACGGGCTGATGTCTGTCTTTCACATCCATGTTTTTTTCTCCCCCGCCCCCCTCTCTAAAATCAACACACATATCCTCAAGCAAGGATTAAAAAGAAAAATCTCTCTCTAGCTTCTACATTACCTGAATTCCCCCTGTCTGTGGCTGCTTCTGTGTTAATTTACCCTGAATGTGGATATTTTTCTCCCAGAGACTCCAGGCTGTGCCCGCGTTTGGGACCTTGGTCACCACCCTGTTCACACAATTCCTGTAGGTCTGTCTGCCACCCGCAGGAGAGCAGGCATCTGCCCCTCCATCCACGTCCCTTCCTGATGGGCCTGGCCAGCCTTTCCCGCAGCTCAGTCCTCACGTCACACCCCCACTGCCCTGCTCTGCTTGTCTGCTGCCATTGGCCCCACCAGGCCCCCGCCAGCCCCCACCAGCCCACAGCGTCTCCTGGCTGTTTCCTTCCCCCGAGACTCTGGAGCCTGGCATGTTGCTCTCTGCTGTTCTTCCTGAAAAACTGTCACTCATGCTGCACCAAGGTGACCTCTGGGGGCTGTCCCACCCGCCAGGCATGGCACACTTCCCTGGGGGGCGTTTCCTCCCTCCCTCTCCTGGGTCTGGGCCCCTGTTTGGGGGTCTGCCGGCTCAGGGTGTCTGTATCACCGTCCAGTGCTCAGGGATGAATGGCGTGGCAGAGAGCACTGCGTCCCAGTCAGGGGCACTGTTTGGGGTGACTGAGACCTGCGTGGCATGAAAAAGTTCAGGAGAGGCTTTGTGTAAGGTCAGTGGGGGAAGAGGTGTGCACTTTCAGACGACAGAGGGAGGAAGGGTCACTGGTTTCAGGGTCATTGGAGGTCTGAAAGGCCAGGCCCCGGGGCCACCCTGTGTCCAGCTGCTGTCCTCTGGGTATCCAGCCACAGGCGACCCTCAGGGAAGGAAGCACATGAGCAGGAGTCTCCACTGTCACCCGATGCCGGCAGGTGGGGGCCGTGGGGACAGAAGCCTTATCTGAGGGGGCTGCATGTGACTCCCATGTCCGAGCAGGAGAGCCGATTGGGGGCACCTCATGGGTTGTGGGGGTTGGGAGGGAGGGTGCTCAGGTAGAGGAGCAGCATTCAGAGGGAATTCTGGCACTCACATGCTCACACGCTCACACTCACTTGCTCACACTCACACTCTGTGTCTCTGGAGAACCCTAACATTTTCTCCCTTCAGTAGAAAGGAGGGCGATCTGGAAGAATTCTTTTTGCCTTTCAGCCGTGCTTGAGATCTGCCTCAGCTGCATCTGGTCTGGGCTCTCCCATGGTCTCGCCCCGCAGAGGCATTTCATTAGATTTAATCAGCTCCCTGGAGCCGCTGCGTGCCCTGTCTGCAGTGGGGAGTGGAGTGGCCCTGGGTCCTGGGCGGGGACGTCTAGCCTCGGGGTCCCCTCGGGAGGGGACGCTGCCCTTCCACAGTCCAGTTTGTGCAGAGTGCAAGATCTGAGTGTGCGATTCATGGTTTTGCACGTGGACATCCAGTGGCCCCAGCACTGTGTGTTGAAGGGACTGCCCTTTCCCCAAGGGGGAGCCTTTGCTCCATGGCTGTGGACCCTGTTTATGTGGTACATTTCCGGGGTGCCCAATCTGCTCACTGATCTCTCCGGCTGCTCTCTCACCGGCTCCGCCCTGCCTCCAAGGCCGTGGTTGAGGTCGGCGCCTCTGCCTCATCTATAACTGCTGGTGCTGGGGCCCTCTGTGCACATTTTGTTCTCAGTGACCCGGCAGGGTTCCAGCTCTCCGCCCAGGGCAGCTGCTCCTGGGGTGGCCGGACATGCCTTTTGAGTAAAGGGGTCAGGACTGTGAGTCCGCAGACACGCCTATACTGTAACGAGAAAGCTGTAAAAACGTCTAGGAGAGACGCTTTCATTCCAAATGGCTGTCTTGCTCATTTTAAATATTCTTGGCACATTTTAGCTCTGCCTCCTCATAGTTGTAAAAACCGTCCTGCTGACGTGCCATACATTATCTTATGAGTCAATTTTAATTCCGTTTAATTTATACACGCCCTCACTAGGAAAAGGGAAGTGATTTGAAGAGGCTTCAACAAAGAGCAGAGTCAGCACTTGGCCCCTACCTGCCCTGCTGCTCAGTCCCCTCCAACGGCCCCCCACCCCGTCCCCTCACCACCACCGCCCCCCCAGCCCCCTGCATGCTCCGCTCCGCCTGTCCTGAGTTGGGATAAGTCAACAGCCAACAGTTACACCATGGGGAGTTTATAGGCTTCGGCCTCTTTCGTGTCACTTGTCGTTAATTGCTTTTTCAAAAAATAAGCCCGGTGAGTCCTCAGCATCTTTGCCACGTCGTTTCTCACTCTGCTCCGTAGGGTCGGCCCCAGGACTTCCGCTCTGGCGACACAGCTCTCCTGGCTGCCCACCCTTCGCCCATTGGCCAGCAGCCCAGGTGCGGCTGGGACCCTGCCAGCTGTCCCGAGCACCGCCGCTCCCCAGAAGGTCCCCTACTGCAGCCTCTGGGTGTCTTCTTGGTGACAGTACCTGTCTTGGTGACAGTACCAGAAAGCAGGAGGGTGGGCCCTCCTGGGAGGCTCGGGTTCTGGTCTGTGCTCGTCTGACGGACTTTTCTCTCCCTGGTGGCCCGTGCTGGGGGTCGTGGCTTTTCTCAGAACGTCCACAGCGCCGCTCCTGGGCTTTTCAGCCTCTGGTGCCCCGTCCTTCGATCTCGTCAGAAGCCCTCCTCTGAGCCTGACTTTTCACAGGAGCGCGTGGCAGGCTGGTCGTCAGGCCCGGGTGGTGCTGGCTGCTCGGTGGCCAGTGGGAGCGGAAGTCCTGCCCCTCAGACGCTGGACTCCGTGTTCCCTTCTGTTTGTGGGTCCCCCACTGGTCACCAGGAATAACCCAGGGTGGCCAAGTACTGTTAACTCTCCCCCACCTTCCCCCACCCCCTGTACCTGACTCTGTTTTTAATCTGCTTCCTGGGATATTTCCTTGAATTCACTTTCAAGTCTTTATTCTTTTAAATTTTGTTCCCCTGTTTGTCATTTCCCAAAGCTTTCTTACTTTGTGAATTTTCCTTTTATAACCAAAACTTCCTCTTCTTGAGCTGTGGATAAAACATTGGCTCTTTCCGAAATAGTGTCATCATTCCAAAAGGTTTTCCTTTCCTATCAGGTGACTGTTTTCTCTGCTTTCCTCCTCCTTTCTGTTTGGGTGTCTCTCAGTGTGGGGGTCCCTCTGACGGTGGCCATCCCAGCTGTAAATCTCCACTAAATGAGGGACATTAAAGACGTACAGGCAGTTTCTGTGGGGAGTGGATGGGGTTTCGGGATGGAGTCCATCCCACGGGGTTGAGTGGGGAGGCCCCTTCAGTGGGCGAGGTTTTCTCCCAGCCGTGTTTATTTTTCACAGACGAGGACCTGCTCCGGCTTGGGGGGTGGGGTGGGGCAGGGGGAGGCCAGCTCTCCCATTCTGGAAGGAACTGGGAGTCGGTCAGAGGCAGCACTGGTTGGCATGCAGCTGGTTGGTGTGCAGGTTTTACTGTTGCCCCATCCATCCTCCTCCCCACCCCACCACGGACCCCGACCCAGAGCTCATCTCTGGATCCGCATTGTCTAGTCTCCTCTTTGCTTCTCCGCTGCGTGGAGGTGGCTGGGCTGCCCAGGGGCAGGGGGCCCTGGTGTTGCAGCCGCCACCTCACTCCCACCACTGGGGGAGCTGGGCTTCAACGCCTGAGCCTGCTGGTGCTGAGGGGCCTCGCGTGGACGCACTCCTGAGACGGAGCCCAGTGTCCGGCCCTACTGAGAAAGCCCCGTGTCGGCAGCTTGTCCTCAAAAACAGGGTGAAGTCGCGTTCGCACGTGCTGGCGCGTGCTGTTCTCTGCATGTGCGGAGTCTTGCCGTAGCCGCTCTGCTGACTTTAATCACGGGTGACGGACAGCATGACTGAAGGACGGGTGAGTTGGGTGTGTCGCTGTGTTTCCCTGAGGTGTGACTGTACCCCGTGTTCTCGTGGTGTCTCCCAGCTAAGTGGCCTCGGCGTCATGGGGGCTTGGCGGAAATGCAGGTTCTGGGGCGGGAGGGTGTGTGGTATGAGTTTAAGGCACAAGCAGGACTTTACTGCAGCTCAACTGAGGTGCAGCTGACGCATAGGACACCGCACTTCAAGTGTGCGGCTTGGTGACTGTGGAGATGTGCCGGCACCCAGGAGGCCGTCACCACCGTCGTGGCAACAACCTCATCTGTCCCTGCCCAGGTCCCTCGGGTCCCCCCTCTGTGGTGAGGACAGTCCACCGGAGAGCCACCCTCTCACTCAGTGTGCGCCCCGTGCTGCCGGCTGCCGGCAGGGGGAGGTCAGCAGTGTCCAGAGCTCGAGTGCCAGCCAGACTCACGACCCATGTAGCGGAGCAAGCGGGAGGCGCGTCGAAGACTGAGTCAGTTGCTAGGCTGAAATTTGTGGACATGAGTTCTGGCCCCAGCAGGCGCCTGCTCTCTTAATTACCTTAATTACCCCACACGAGCGGGCAGGGGGAGGGCACCACACTAGCGTGGAACGTGTGGTGTCCAGGAACAAACCCTGTGGTCACCTGGGCGTGCATGTGGCGATGGACGTATACAGGTGAGGGGCGTGCCCGTGGTCATGTGGCCGAGCGTGCTGGCCGACTCCGAGTGTCGGTTGGGCGGACCCTGTGGTGCTCAGGCACGCCGCTGCCAGTTCCTCCAGGTTAGCTGCTCCCAGAGAACCAGCAGGCCCAGGGGACCGAGCTCGGAAGTACCCGTGGGCAGGAGGGATGAATTTGCTCTCCTCAGCTGCCTGCCGTGAACCTCCCTCTAGGGGAGGTAAGCGTGTGGGAGCCCCGCCCGGCTACCTTTCCTGTGGCCGTCACTGGGAGGGACCTCTGGAGGTCAGGTATGCGTGCAGTGCTGAGCACAAACGGACGTCTGTCTGTCCTCTGGAAGTTGGCGGTGAGTTCTGATAGACTGAGCCTGGCAGGACCCTTGCAGTATCCTGTCTGGGTCCCATGGGAGGAGTCTGGCACACTCACAGAGGACTCACAGTGGTGGCGGGGGACCGCAGGTGGGGCAGCGTCTGGGGCTGGAGTTGGGGGGTCACCAGGTCAGCGTCGGTCCCCCGGGACTAAGAGGAGCTGCACCTGGGAGCGTCGGGGCTCAGTTACCCCATAAGCTGGCGCCCATGTTAGTGGGATTCAGCTGTGTCCTCCCTGACACAGCGGAGCCACGAGGTACCCCCAGGCAGGGCTGGCCCCTCAGGGGTCAAGGGATGAGTAGAGCCCCCAGGACCTGGGGGACAGTCCTGAGGTCCCATAAAAGGTGAGTGTCCCCTGGGTGAGGATTGCTGAGTCTGAAGGAGCCCATGTTTCTACTCAGGTCTGGTCTAGGCGGTTCTGTACTTAGTCAAGAACCTCAGATTTGGAGGGTTCTGTGGCCGGGAGATTTGGTGGGAAGGAGGGCCCTGGGTTGAGCTGCCTGGGGCTCGCAGGGTGAGCTGCCTGTAGGGTGACGGGATGCAGGGTGGCAGGAGCCAGGGCTGTGACTGTCTGAGTGTGTGACGGCCCTGCTGGACGTCCAGGGCTGGGGCTGGTGACAGGCAGCCATGGCTCCACCCCTGGGTCTCTGACAGGTGGACAGAGAGGCATGAACTGTGTGCCCAGACTTGGTCTCGGTCCTGGCACTGTGCTCCTTGTCACAGCACGTGGTGGGCAGTCGGTCCCCAACTCTCCCATAGCGTTCGCCGTGCCCCCAGTGAAGGGGCTGCTCCATGCGAGAAAGGACCGTCTGTTGAGCATCTGAGTTTGCACTCTGCTCCGGGTTTCCTGGGCTTGGGTTTGAGGTCCCTTCACTTTGTCTCTTGGAGCCGTTCGGTGGTGACCAGTGACTGGTGGTGACACTGTCTTGCTTGCAGATGACAGTTGGGCGAGAATCACCCCTTCCCCACAGAGAGGTACGTGGAGGAGGGACACCTCCTTCATTAGCACCTGCTGCTCCCACAGCTGGACACAGGCGGAGCACGGCTGTTTGTGCAAAACGCCACGATCAGTAACAACAGGCACGCCCACATCTCGTGCACTCTCAGCAGTGAGCCCACGGTTGCCGCACTGTCTTCAGAAGCTGTCACAGACGCCCGTGGGCCCGTTTGTGGGGGCGTCCCGCCATGCTCGCCCACGAGGCTCCGGAGTGACCAGGGCACGGCTCACGTGCCATCAGCTGTGCGCCAGTCAACCGCACGTGGTGGGAGATGCGCGTCACCGGAGTTTTCGGTTCTGTGTCAGACCGCCAGCCCGTCCTGGGCTTGTGGACTTGGTGCCGTTAGCGATGCCTGTCTGTGCCTGGGCATAACCGCCTGTGTTTTGTGTTGGAACAGGTCCTGCCCGGCATCCTGCAGAAGCACTGCTGTATCTCCCCCGACAGGAACACAGGTAAGCGCACCCTCCCTCCCCACGTGGGGGTGCAGGGGTGGCGTCCGTGAGAAAACGGGAGCTGTGGTTGTGTGGCGCGGGCGTCTCGGGTTTTCTGGTGGTGGTTTTGTGCAGGTTATGTGCTCCCTGGAACGAGGCTTGTTCGACGGTGAGTTATGGGCTGAGCTCAGAGCCCTGAGTTCATTGGACCAAGGACGTTGATTCACATGGGACACTGATTGTCTTACAAGGTCGAACACGTTAGTTCCAAAGCTGTTTTTTTGTTGTTGTGGATTATACTAATTTATCAAGGAAAAAGCGACTTTATTGACCAGCCCGGAACGCACTCGGCATCTGTTGTCCCCCGAGGCTTCCCCTGCGGTCAGGGCAGGGACGCCAATGTCACATCACAAACCCTCAGGGTCTCGGTAAGACTCGGGGACGTCCTGAGCTGGGGGCCGTGCTGGCGGCATGTGTCACCACAGGCCACCGTGTGCGCTGGAGGCTGGCAGTGTTGCGCTGCGGTTTCTACCGCGTTCAGGGAAGCTGGGTGGAGGGGATGAAAGTAAAAAAACAACATGGACAAGCACGGAACTTTGTTTTAAAGTTAAGAAACCAGCAAAGAGAACCTGTCTGGTGCCTGCCACCTGTGGGTCAGCGTCTTCCTTCCCCTCCTGGGTAGGGCTGCTAATTTAATGCACTTTCACCCAAGAAATAGCGAGTTCCGGGGAGGAGCTGGAGCACATGTCTCCTTCTGCAAAGGGCATTCCGGGAACCGGGGGGGTCTGGTTGGGGTCAGACGGAGGGGACTGGCTCCCTACAGGTGTCCCCAGCTGTCTGGAGATGAGGCGTCACGGGCTCTCCTGCAACAATTGGAATGAATCGGTTGGGGTTTTCACCACTTTCGCCGTCAGCACCTTTGCTGCGAGACCGGCTGGCGTGGTGGTGGTTTGTGCTGTGCGGAGTGTGGAGGGCTTGCGGGAGGTAACTTATGGAGACAGGACATCAGGAACCTAGTCTTTTTTTAAAAGCTCATAGAACTGTTCCTTCACCTGGTTTTCTCTCAGCTGTGACTTTCAGCATATTCGCTGTGGGCGGGAAGTTCGTTTAGAGCGTGGTTACTGTTTCTGAACCTCCGTCTACTTTCTGAGAGTTTTGATTAGTGGTGGAAAGACACGAACAGCTCGCCTCTGTTCAGAAGGCGAGTAAACAAAGGTCTCCGCAAACCCTGCCCACCAGCACCGGCAGGCAGAGTGCGGTTTCCAGAGAGTGAGCTTCCCAGATTGGTTGGCGTCTTTCCGCGGAGTCGTTACTCCGAGCCTGCGAAGCACCAAAAATAATGACAAAGCTAATCAAACGTTACGCACTGTTCTCTGGGACTCTGAGTGGAGTTTAAGTGTTGAAATGAGTTCTTCTCTATTTTTAGACAGTTTCTTTTATAAGAAGTTTCAAGTTAATAAGGGAAATATTGACAAACCGAGATGTTTTATTTGCTTTTCATAAGAATCCAGGCACTCACCTTCTGGAACCAGGAGCGCTGCCTCCACTGAGGCTCGACTGTCGGGAACATCACCTGCTCTTTCCTGGTGGTGACTTCGGGGAAGGGCACGCAGAGCTGGGGTGGACTGTGTGGCGACGTCACAGGTCGCTGTTTCTCCTGGGAAAGCCCCGCGCTGGGCAGGTGACGCGTGTCTGCCGTGGAGGAGGAACATGGCCTGGGAGCAGTGCACGCAGACATGGCACACACGTGTGAACGCACACACGTGCACTGCCTCTCAGCTCTGACACACTTGTTCTTGGCCCCGAGCGCTCTCCCTGTTCTCGCTGGATGTGGGGCCTGCACATGCCTCTGGCTGTCCCCTCCCTGGAGGGCCGCTGAGGAGCCGCAGGTGGGTGAGCAGGGCCATGGGGACCCCGTGCGGGAGGACTTGCAGCGGGGACATGCAGACGGGCATCGAGGTCTCTGGCGAATCCAGCACCAGCCTCCTTGGGCGGCAGCTTAGACGACGTCCTGGTCCCCCCTGCCCCACACCCATCCCCTCAAGAGGCTCCTCGACAGGCCAGGGTGCCTGGTCTCCATGGAGACTGGCTCCGTGGCGTCTGAACCGGCTGCAGCCAGTCCGGGTTGGGACCTGCAGACACTGTGCGCCTGCAGCCCTGAACGGGGATTGCGCCGCGTGGTTCGGAAACCTCTAGGGCAGTGGCTGCGTCGCAAACACTGTATTATGACTGGCTCTTTTCTGCACTGCAGGTAGCCTTAAGGTTCTTTAGGTGTTGTTTTCCTCTAAGCCACAGAGATCCCTCTGATGGTTTTCCTCTGTTAAGTCGTTGGGTGGGGACCTGGAATCGTGGGTATAAAATGCCACACAGCACAAGTGACATGTCCCGAGATCCGCATGCATTTCTGCATCACCAGTGCTAGCTAGCACGTCTGAGCAACCTCCCATAGACAATGTTACTTCCTGACAATGGGAGGCTGAGCCCTGGGGAAGCGGGGAGCAGCTCAGCCTCGGTGGCCCGCCGGCCAGTCCTGATTACTGGTGGCATTGCTTCAGAAATGTCTTGTTGTGGGAGAATGAAGCTGAGGCAAGTGAGCTTAATAAACTCTCGTATGTCAGCTGCACCATGGCTGGGGTTCCGAGTCCACGCTGCTTTTCTCCCAGCGTCTGTCTCCCGTCTGTTGGGGAACAGCCGTTCCGCCGCTCAGGGTAGGTAGAAGTTCCGGGCAGGAGCTGAGTGTGCAGTGGTGCCGCGGGACACACGCACCTGTACAAACTCTGAGGACTGTGAAATAATGAGCCCGTGAGCAGGTGAAGTGTGTGGCGGCGTTGGGTTTTTTGAGGTAGGCTGTACTTCTCCTCGGCAGTGAAAGCGAAGTAATTGTGAAGTAATTTGTACGTGAAAATGAGGGTAGAAAGATTCTACGTATTTCCCCATATGTCCTGTGGGGCTCACTTCTGCACGTTTGCAGATACAAAACAAGAGTCACTGCGTTCCTGTGAACTTCCAACTATCTTGGGTTCTGACCGGTGGCAGAGGCTTTCTGAGCCCGGGGACAGAGGCCGGTGGAGGGCCCCATGGGCGGTGTTTGCCGGCCGCTGTGTGTGGCTCGGGCGCTCCCACTGGCCTCGTCTCGGCTCCCACGTACACATCAGTGGCGTTCACTTTGGGGGCCAGGGGGCCGTGGTCTGGGGTTGGTCATCTCCATGGTGGCAGGTCATTCCCAGGCCAACCCTATACACATGTCATTCAATTCTGTGTACAGGATTCGAACGGAGTGTTTGCAACAGGGTGCTCAGGCTTAAAACACCTACAGAGGTTCAGCAAATACTTTGTTGTGTGTGGCTGTCGGGAATGAGGTTTGGGATCCTGCAGGGGGCTTGAGCTACTTGTGCACCGACAGCTCAGCAGGCAGAGCTGTCGAGCATGGACCTGCTGGGGCGACTTCCACGCCGAGTTCAAAATGGCCACGGCACCAGCGTAGAGAGAGCGGGCGGCTGCACTGGGCAGTCCCAGCCCCAAGTCCCTTTCGAGCTTTTAACCTCACGAGGAGCAAGCACAGGAAAGTCAACGAAGACGGTTGCTCTTCTCACCACAGAGCTGCCTACAGGAGAAATGGCTCCCAGGAACCGGGGATAAAGTTTGGCCGTGGGGGCGCATGTGGAAGTGAAGCCACTGCACTGATTTCACACCGAACTTGCCTGTGATTCTGGAAGACACAGCGGCATTACCTAGTGTTAATTTAAATTCCGACAGTGAGCGGACTGGCCTGCGGAGTGTCCCAGTGAACTTGGGCCACTCTTGAGACACGCTGTGAGGCAGAGTGGGAGGAGGAGGAGGACCCTGAGGTGCACGGAATGTCCATGGCACGCAGCTGCTACACATTCTGCTGCGACTGAAACGCAGGTTTCCCTCCAAGTCAGCGCGAGCTGGTGAGCGACCCCACACCAGCCCCTGGCTGTGCGGTGTGCCTTCCTGTCAGACGGGAGATCCCCACGGAGCAGCCAGCAGCAGGGCGCCGAGGCTGCCCGCCAGCGTGGGCAAGGGTGCTGCGTTGCGGCGAAGGTGTTCAGTTATGTAGAAAACACGCTCACAGTGCCAGGTGTGCTGCATTTTAGCGCACCACAGTCACGGTGAGGTGTCAGTTCTCCGAGGGACCCAGGTACGCCGAGGCAGTTTCTTTTACCCAGATACTGAAATTGTAATTTTCTTTCTTTCCAAAAGAATCGAGGTTGTGCAAACAGGATGCCGTATGTCAGGACTGATAAACTAAGAATAAAAGGCAGCGCTGAGCAAAGGAGGCAGAGAGAGCGAAGCCTTGAGCCCCCACGGCGCTTTGTCCCGCGCCCAGGGTTTCAGCGGCCAGGGCTGCCAGGGCCGCAGGGAGTGAGCAGGCTGCACCGCTTGCTCCTTGCCGCCCTCTCCCCGTCTGTCAGCCGGAGAGAGAAAAGCAGCCCTCGAGTCCTGCACAGGCTTCGTTAGGAAACCAATCAAGCTGTGTAATTACTGCCAGGAAATCACTGCCCAGATGGGAGGTTCTGGGTCAATAGTTTTAAGGCTGAAACCGCATGGTCCCCTGTGGCTCATTCGTGACCCTAGGGGCCACCTCCAGCCTGGGTGGCCCCTGGGCCAAGTGACAACACATGACCCCATTGGGAAGGGACACCACTGCGGAGAGTGGCTTCTGCCGGAGGGAGGCGATGCACGCTTGCTGAGGTTCATGGCCTCCTGCCAGTTGAACAGGGCCGCTCAGCAGTTCTGTGGCTCAAGGCCGAACGTTCTAGAAGCTTCTCTATGGGGAGGCTTCCCGGCCCAACCAGCATTGATGTTCTGGATTCATTCCCATGCCGGCTCTGCTCCAGTCCAGTGCCGACGGAGACCTCAGCAAACACGCTGCCCTGTGAGCTCCGGTGTGTGAACTGCCTGGGGTCCGCAGGGGTCATTGGTTTTAGGGGGCCTTCCGGACGGGCCTGGACGGGGCTTTGAATGGAGCCCCAGGGTTCATCTAGGGTTCAGTGTTCCTGGGGAGGGAGAGGCGGGTGGCGCCAGGCGTGGGGCAGAGCTGTCCCCACCGGGTGTCCCCGCCGGGACGCTGGGCAGGGCCAGCAGACGGGCTGCCCCCCGAGCCCAGGCAGCACCACCGAGCAAGTAGGTGGAGGGTCCTTTCCCTGGAAACAGGCGTGAGCTGGCCGGCTAACCAGGCCCCTCCTCTGTGCGTCCTTGCCAGTAGTTCCCCGGGAGCCAGTGCAGCCCAGCTGGACGCGGAGATGCCAGGCCTGGCCCTCCCATGGCGGCTGCTTGGCCGGCTCAGGTGCTCATTCCTGGCACAGCCTTCTCGGACTTGGGGTCAGTGCCGGAGCACCTGCAGGACAGGCCCGCCAACGCCCCCTTCTGGCCAAACCTGTGGCTGCAGATGCTGGGTCTCCTGAAATGTTGCCTGGCTTTGCCGGAGTAAGTCAGCACGTCTGAGGAGAACACAGGGTTCTGGTGCTCACACCGTGTGCAGGACGATGGACGACTGTGCGGGAGTTCTTTCTGTTTTATTTCTTGGCTGAAAGATGGAATTTAAAAATGGCGATAGTGGGGGGAGGGGTGGCCCCTGCGTGTGCTGCGTTGCAGTGCTGGTGGCAGGCGACTCTGTGCGAACCCCCGGGCTCCACCGCCCACTCCTGCACCACAGCCTCGGTCCCAGTGAAACAGAGACACCAAGCCTTAGAGGTGCGCAGCCAGGTAAACGACCGTGGCATGCTGCGTGCGACTTCCTCGGTAGCCTGTGTGCTGTGGGGTTTACCCCACAGTAGGAGAGAGGAGGGACTGGTGGATCCGCAGCAACGTCTGTCAGGTGGGGCGGGGTCCCCTGGGCTGCTGGCCACCCTGGGCTCTGCGGGTCTCAGCCGCACCAGGCATCCTGCTCCGTCCATGTCCCAGCCCTCAGAACGTCCCCAGACTCTGTCACATGTCCCCGTGCCTAGAGGGTGCAGAGAGGGACAAGACCGAGTGGGGACAGCGGGGTGCTCAGGGACTCGCCGAGGCCACGTGGGCGGGTCAGTGTGCTTTTCTGGGCCCCTACTCATCAGTCATTCCCTTGCGTGTCGGACACCTTCCCAGGCATGGCCGGGCTTGTCCTAGTAGGGAAGTCACAGCACGTAGGGACCATGTGAGGTTCCTGGTACCAGCAGCTGCGTGTGGGCCTGAGCCCTTTTCCCAGTGGCCACAGGCGGGTCACTCAGGAGGCTCTGTCCTTGCCTAGTGTGGTGTCAGCAGAGGCGGGCCCTGCAGGAAGGGCTGAGCAGCAGTGCCACCTGGTGGGCATGGGCAGCCGAGCAGCAGGAGGCTCTGCCTGGGGGCGGGGGAGTGCCACTCCAGCCACCCTCCCTCCCCTGCACCTCCCTTCCCCAGGGAGGGTGTCACTGCTTTTAGGACAAGTCGTGGGTAGGTAGTGCCTTTCTGTTTCCGAGTGTAAGCACACGTCTGGCGCTTCGGATATTTACTGCCCTCCAGACCTTCGTCCCAGTCAGTACCAGTGGTCTCCAGTGACCCCGGGGTGGCGGGGTGCCCCCACTGTCCACAGCGGCACCTGCATTGCGTGCACGTGGCGTGCTTACGTTCTTGCAGACGTGTGCATCTTAAACCACCTGGATGTTATGAGAAAATTGAAAGAAGAAGTTCACCTCAACATCCTGGCCTTGTGATTGCAGATACTTGTTCATCCAAATGTTTTTGTTTATCCTGGTGGCGGAGAGGGCAGATTCTCCTGGGAAGGAAAGTGTCCTGGAAGCCGATGGGACTCAGTGGAGAAACTTGGGTACTCGGTCACCACGATGGGTGGTAGTGTCTGCGAGCTGCATCTTCTCCAGAACCTCTGCTCCTGCAGCACGAAGACGCGGCGGTCAGAGACTCTGTGGTCGCAATGGCGGAAACCTAAATGTGAGCGCTGACATGGTCTCTCAGGTTAACCCGGAGAAAGCAGTCCCCGAACTGCTGATGTTTCAGCCATGGCCCCACGCATGTCCCCCTGACAGCTCACTAGTTTATAATCTGCAGACAGCTTTTTCATAGGCGATTTTGTTCCTGATCCTGAGGGGTTAGTCTGAGGAGTGAAAGCATTGCATTGCGGCTGGCTACATTGTTGCTAGATGGACAGTAGATGCAGGGCAGGAGGCAGAAGCGGAGGCGGCGCTGTGACGGGTGGGGGCAGAGGCCTGCAGCAGAGGGGCGCTGAGTGCGGTTGCCTCATAAACCCGCCAAACAAAACACAACGTGAAAACGAGATTCTCAGGAGGCAGGAGAGTCACTTGGAAAAAGAACTGTTGCCGAAGTGAGCAGCGCAGGTACTTTTGTTAAAGAAGTGTTGACAAGTTTCGGTGAGAGGCTCTGGCAGCGCAGCATCTCGGGCAGGCTGCGTGGACCGGGAGTGAAAGCAGCTGAGCTGTCACCCCTGTCTTCCCTCCTCACGTCAGCTCCCTTCGCCTGTGGACATTGCGTGTGTTGCTTTTGTGTGTGTGCAGAACTCCCATGCAGGTGGGTGACAGGGCTGTAAAGCTTTTCACGTCAGGTGTCCCAGGTGACTGCCCTAACACACTGCACACAGGGGCTGCTCTTACCATTCTCATTGGAACTTTCCACAAGAAGCTGTATTCAGACGGGAACACCTGCGGTTGGAGACCCAGTACCATTCTCCCCGCCCCACCCCCGTCTTTAAATCTTGGCTGATTTCAAACTGTCCAGGTTCCCAAAGACCTCTCATTCATTCATCTGATGTTACCAAGGAAGCCTGCAGACAGAAGTCATCTTGTTTTGAGGGAGAGGAGACCAGTTACATTTATACAGGATTTTAAATAACATTTTCTAAAATGAAATTATAGTCAAGTTCGATGTATCTCTGGGAACAAAACATCCTGCAAAGGCAGAACTTGGTCAATGGCCTGGGGGTTGGCGATTTGTCTGGGAAAACTAGTTACGATGATTCCGTCTGGCCTTATTTATCATTCTTTATAGGTTTTTGGGGGGTGTGTGTGTATGTTTTGCTCTGCTTTCTCACTGGGCTTCATTGTCTGTCTGGTTTGTGGCCTGTTGGGCCTTGTGAGCCGGGCTTCGAGGGGCATGTTCAGCACTGAGCTGGTTCCCCGGACCCTCTGACAGACTCTTTCCATGTCTCAGGGTTTTGACCAGAATGTTTGAGGGCTTTCCTCTCAAACGATGCTCTTGGTGGAGTGAAAACATGCAGAGAAGATGCTGTTTGGGGCCATGCGGCTGGACGGAGGGCTGGCTGGGCCTTGGGTGTCCAGGGCACCCCGGGGTGGGCACCACAGTGTGGGACGGGTGGGGTGGGCCCGAGAACCCAGCCTTCAGGCTCATGGTCGCGTGACCTGAGTTTCATATCAGCTGCTCAGTCCCTTAGTGCTGGGGTTTCCCAGCTGCCACCTTAAATGCTGCAGCAAACGCAACTCCTCCTGTGGAGGGGAAATCACAGCTGCGACCCTCCCCCAGACACCCAGAGACAGAGGCACGTTCCGTCCCAGCAGCCTCAGAGTCCAGGGGCCTAGAGGGACAGGCGCACCGTGGCTCACTCTCAGTCACGCACCGTCACTTTACAAACAGGGGAACCTGTGCCCAGAAGGAGGAGGCGTTTAACATTGGGAGAAAATACCTGGAGAAATCAGTCAGTTTCCGATTTTGTTTCCTTGTTCCCATCGTATGTTTTTATGGCCTTTCTCGGAGCCTTCCTGTTCTTCCAGGTCCTCTCTGCCCCCCTCCCGGCGGGGCTGGAGGGGCCGTGCTGGGCACAGGGAGACGCCCGTGTTCCCGATGTGTTTTCTGAGGGGCCGGGGACGCTGGCGGTGCGTCTGCAGACCTGCAGGGCTCTCGTAGGAGGTGCGTCCCCACCACCCGCCCCACTTGTGCCTCGAGGTGTCAAATCTTGGTGCCACGCAGCAAGCAGCAGCCTGCCCGCTGGCCGCCCTGGCCGCCTCGTGGTGACCACTTCACAGACTCTTGTCCAATGGTTGGCGTGTGTGGTTGCCCTGGAAACGCAGCCTGCAGACAGCCAGGACAAAGCCCTGTCCGTGCAGGTGTTTGGCCTCTGCTCTGTCCCCATCAGGTCACCCTCAGCGTCTCTGCTCGGCCTTGGACGTTGGTCCGTGTTCCCGACAAGCCCCTGCTTCTTCTGCAGACTCTGTGCTGATTCTCTCGGTTTCACTGTGATGACTCTGGGCTGCTTCCGGCATCTGGTAAGGGAAGAGTGAGCAGGTCTTCGCCATGTCTGAGGCGCTCAAGCGCCACTCGCCCGCGGTTCTGCGTGTTCCTGCGTGTTCAATGCACCGTACACGCAGTGCATGCCGGAGGAGCGGACACCCGGCCAGGCCGCCCGGAGGGCCGTCAGAGCACCGTGGTCCCCAAAGGGAAGCTGGAACCACAGGTGTTCTCATGTGAGCGGCAGGGCCCCTGCCACTGAGGGCGAGAACCTCTGCAGGGGTTGCTCTGTCCAGAAGGGGGCGCGCTGCGCCTTGAGGGGCTCCTCGCGGACTCAGGCAGGGGCTCACTTTTGTATGGCTTTTACACAAAGTATATTTTCTGTCCCTCAGTGTTCTCACCTACGTGTGCCCTTTGGTATTCAGACTAACAAGTAGGTACCAAATCACCTTCAAATGCACCCTCAGATGCAAAATTTTATAGCTGTGCGTACTTGACAATAATACAGATTCTAGCCTCAGGGATGCTGCGAAACCTGGAAACGTCCGTACCCACACCGCGCAGCCCTGCGAGTCTGCCAGAAAAGTGCAGTTTCTCATTCTTTCCTCCGAAGCTTTGGCCGGCACTCAGCCTGAAGTTCTTTTGTTACCTGCCTAACTTAGCTTCCTCCGCTATTCATTTCACGTGAAGGATGAGAAATGTGATTTCTTCTTAATTTAAGATTTTTTTGGCAATGCAATAGATCGCCGAGAAATGCCTTTCACTGGGGCGGTGAACACACAATAGATGTACAGGTGGTGTATTATAGGATGGTGGACCTGAAACCTGGACGATTTTGTTAGCCAATGTCTCCCCAATAAGTTTAGTGAAAGAAAGAAGTTCCGTACAGATCAGTCTGTTTTCAGCCCGGACCCAGCTTGACGCTTTGCAGCTCGCCAACACCACGCCTCCAGCTGCCCTCCGGGGGCCACTCCCACCCCTCCCCACCGCACCCTCAGGCTCCGCCCCCTCATTCTCGCTGGGGTGTGCACCCCCCAGGGCCTGGCGGGTCGACCTAGCGTCAGCCCCACCCTCCTGGGTGCTAGGCTGGATTTCTGGGCTCCCAGGGACCCACGGGAGGGGCAGAGCTTTCTCAAGGCACTGATGTCACCGTCCCTCCCCTGCGTATCTCAGGCTTGTCCCCTGGAGCCGCCCCTGGAGCTGCCCCTGGAGCTTGTGTGTCTCTGAGCATGGAAACGCCCACCACCCTGTGGGTCCCACCTCTGCGTGGTCTCCCCTTGCCGCCTCTCCTCTGCTGGGCATCCTGTTACCGCCTGCAGGGCCCTCTGTTCACACCCTGACCCCAGTCATTGCGACAGTTGCTGCCAGAATAGATATTTTATTTTAATCCTCACTGGAGGGTGTGCTACTGGTTTGAGAGAGGGGGTGGGGGAGGAAGAGAGGGAGAGAAGCATTGGCTGGTTGCCTCCTGTACCTACCCCAACCGGGGATGGCGCTCCAACCCACTGGCCCGCCTGGTCAGGGCTCTCCCCTTTATTAATCACCTTCCTTGTGGAAGTTCCGGAAACCTGCTCCTCGAGTCTGTAACCAGGCCCTCGTCTGCCTCTCAGGATGTTTATACTTTCACGAAGCTGTAGCCGAGGCAGCGATTCTCTGAACGTGGGGCGTCGGATGCCAGGTCAGACAGCTGATCGGCCCTCTTCCATGTTTGCTTTGGCCAAGGGCCTCCCTGGCGCCTCAGCTGACCCGACACTCCCGTTGGCTGTGTGGGTCCCAGGGCCCGGACCCCCAGCTCTGACGCCGAGCCCATCTGGCGCCGCTCCCCTGCTGTGATGTGACGCTGGAACGGATGTGTGGTGAGTGAGGGCCGCCGTGCCTGCCTCTCACACCGATGCAGAGCGGCACCCTGGCACCAGGCATGGCGGACGGTTCGCAGGAGGCCAGCATCCTCGACTGGCACCACTACTGAGCCAGCATGTCCCCAGCCGATGTTATGGCAGATGTTTGGAAGGCAATTTTCAGCTAAGCCTCCCTGTGGTGACTTTTAATAGTGGTGATTCTCAGGAAGCTCCCTAAAAGACTGAGCTCCTTGCGGACACGGCCCTGTGACACCTCTCGGAGTCGAACCCTGTGGGTGTCTCAGCGCACAGCCCTGCACGTGGCTTTCCGTGGGTGCGCCCCTGCCTTTGAAGGCGCATCTGCACCCCTGGGAGGACTCTCACTGTTCTGTTTTAGTTTCCAAAGTAGTGCTGAAGCTCTGAAAGTTGCAGAGGCTCATGAGCTGGGTAGCAAGCAGTCTGTCTGTATTTCTCTGGGGCATGTACAAATCTCAGTCTACCCCCGGGCTCCGTGGAGGGTGTCTGTGGTTCAGAACCCGGCAGGACCAACGTGAGGCGCTGGGAGTCTTGGGCTCAGCATGATCTGGGTGTGGAAGGTGATGGTGTAAACACTTGTTTGAGGTTAAAAATAACTGTGCAGAGCAGGCGAACGGCTCCACTCTGCATGGCATCCCCTTTTCCTGGGCAGCCCACGACAATGGCACCTGCCATGGGTCTCAGACAGTGCCGTGACCTCGTGTAGGTTTCCTTGGCCCCCTTGCATCCTCCTAGCTGCCTCCCTGTCTCCCAGGTGAGCATCCAGCTGCACGGGCCGGGCCATGGTGGAGGCTGCTGAGCTAACGAAGGCAAGACCGGGACCAGTCCCTTGGCAGTCGGGCCCCAGTGCTGCTGATCTGTTGCTGCATTTGTACAAAGACAGAGCTACACAAATGTGCTGTTCAGCTGGTTTTCAAAGGACATTTTCAGTCCTCTGCGTGGCCCTGTGACCTCCCGCCGTAGTTAAGGGAAGGAAGTCTTTCTGAAATAGTCACAGTGAACATGTTTAACTGAACCCATGCTGAGAAAATTAGCTGCAAAGAACGAGGAATGTGCTGCTAATAAGAGTCAGATGTGAAACGGACAGCAGGCTTTCGTGCGGCAACCCTTCCGTGAGAGGTTGTTCCTCGTTGCTCACAGAGTCCCTGTGCCCACGGCCCCGAGGGACCCGCAGGCCGGTGGCTGGTGGTGTGTGTGCTGTGTCTCCCAGACACACGGTCAGCAGAGTGTCCAGCTGTGAACCCAGCAGTGGCCACCAAGCCCGAGTCCAGCAACTGGTGGGAGTCCCCTGATTTCTAAGGGAGTTGCCACATCTGAAGGGGACAAGGAAGACACTGAGACAAAAGTGAGATGTCGGGAATGACGCAGGGTGCCGACTGCACGTGCCAGGAGACAAGGGCGAGTCAGCCGTGTGGCAGGGTGGGCCCGTCCTTACACAGGGCATGCGTGTGCCGTGTCTGCACTGCACGTCTGCGG
The DNA here is from genome assembly GCF_022682495.2 of Desmodus rotundus. Lineage (NCBI taxonomy): Eukaryota > Metazoa > Chordata > Mammalia > Chiroptera > Phyllostomidae > Desmodus > Desmodus rotundus. The sequence goes on from NC_071399.1 coordinate 238,753, forward strand.
AGCTAGAGCGCACGCGTTGACACGCTGTCACCATGTCAGGTGCTGAGATGGGGCCTGGGTGCCAGCTTGAGACCCGCGTGCTCTGGCTCTCGGATGCGTGTCCCGGCTCGGAACATGGCCGTGGGGTGGGCAGATCCTGTGTCTGGGCTGGTCCCTCCATCCCTGCTTCATCAGACCAGCCAGTCCTTTCCCCTTTCCTGGAGCAGCCTCCTGGAGAGGGACAGCGGCCACGGGGCCATCACCAGAGCAAATGGCACCCCCATCTCAGGCCATGGTGACGTCACCGTGGCCAGGCGTCTGTGGCCGCTGGTGCTGACCGAGCTCATCGGGTGGGTGTCTTGGGGTCCCGGTGCCGCCTCTGCTGCTGGTTCCGTGATCATGGGGGGGGGAGACTTGCCTGAGGCTCCACGGGGTCACCAGGCAGGTGGCCTCAGGCGGGATGGCCCAGGGTCGTTTGCACACTTGTGAGCTGTGTGTGCTGTTGAGTGTATCATGCGTGCACCTTTGTATCGGGTGGTTCCAGAGCAGTGAGCATGGGAGCTGTGTGGCTGGGGGCCTTTGACAGATGCTGGTGGGCGGGGTTATAGACAATTATGGTGGATAAGTTTTTCCCTCTAAGTGCTCGTGGGCCCAGTTCCAGGGAGTTCTGCTCATCTTGCCCACGGGCCCCAGGGTGCCCCTGCTGGGCCAGGGAGCACCAGATGCCACCACTGGCCACTCCCTACCCTTAGGAGCTGAAACCAGGAAATGCCTGCCGCCTCTGAGATATTTTCCTGTTCACTTTCCCGGAGCCTCCGCTAGACGCCCAATTGGAAATCAAGTGGCAGAATGAGAGAATTCCTAAATACCACTTTATAGGCAATAAATGAACATTGAGACGGCAGTAATTCTGCAGCAGTAACCCTGTTAGGGGTTTGCTAATCTGGAAAAATTAAAAGCCCTCTCTGGTTAGCAGCTGAATCTTGCGGCGCCCTTCCCTGGGGTTCTGTTTCGGAAGGAGCATGTGAAGCCAGGGCCTCGGAACAGGGAGCAGAGCTGCAGCAAGATCGACATGGGTGCGTGGGGGGCGGGGACAGTGGTGTGACTCAGCCCTGCTTCTGTTCCGTGGAGCCGCAGGGGTCCTCGGCCAGAAACCCCTATGGTGTCGGGGACTCGCCTTGCTCCCACATCACATGGTGTCACATATGTGCATGTTTCTCAGGCACTGTCCCTCGGAGTGGGACGTGGTTCTCTCCTGCTTACATCAGGTTCTTACACCTCGAAGGGCCCTAGCCTGGGCGCAGTCTGGGGTTTTTCAGAAATTCTGTTTCAGTCCTGATTTTCCCATTTATGGAATGGAAACAGCAGCATCTGCGTGAGCAGATGCCCTGCAGGGCTCAGTTTGGGTGGGGCCTCTAGGACGTGATGCACTTGGGAAGGACCATCAGCTTGGTTGGGGCGCCTCGTGTGAATTTGGGGCCGTCCCCTGGGCTGTGGAACGCGACGCTGGCTGGCAGCCGAGCCAAGGTCGGCCCTGACGACATGGCATTTGCCCCTGATTCCAGGATCGGCTTTTCTTCCCAGGGCGAATTCTCCTTCCCATAATGGGCAGCATCCCCTGGGCTGACGTGCAGGGTTGCACAAGGCCACAGGGTGTTTTCATGAGTAAAACACGTCAGCCTGACCAAACGCCTGCTGCCGTTCCTCCGTGTTGGTGATGTCTCAGGGCCTGGGGACAGTGCAGGACTAGCCTCCCATCTCTCTGGGGGGTACCTGACCCAGCCCCTTGAGGTGGTTACCTTTTGGTAAAGCTGCAATGAGACACGTCACTGTAGGCGCCTTCCACCTTGGGGACGTGAAACAGGGTCCATGTTGGCCCTTTGCTTACCCGGTGTTTCTAAGGAGGGCGGGTGGGGTGTCTTCCTGTCCTCAAGCTCATCCTGTCAGAAGCCACCTTGTCATTGTCATTCTGGGCAGCAGGGTCCCGTCCGACTCAGCTTCTGGGTTCTGCCACCAGGAGCTCGGGCTGCTGGGTGGAGGGATCTCAGTGAGGACTGTGCTCACGTGTTCCTGCCCCCTCCCCACCTGCATCCCTGGGCTCGTGCTCCTGGGGTGAGGGATCTTTGCTGCAGGTGCAGCCTCGGGGAAATGAGGAAGAAGAAGCTGTTCTCTGGATGATCATCTGCTGCAGCGTCTGGGTGGCCCCTAGGTGGAGCTGTCCACCTCCTGGCTGAGCCTGTGGGCCCAGAGTGGCAAGCAGTTTCTGTGGCCATGGGCTCCTGGACTGGACACAGTGAGACGGCAGACCGGCCGCCGCGTGCCCATGCTGACTTGCTGTGGGGAGCCCCGTGTCCCCCACACAGACCAGCTGGTCCCCTCCCCTTTCCTGGAGGAGCCTCTTGCCCACTCTGGTGTGACTGCCTGGTCAGGCCACTCCTCTGGCCAGGGGCGCGGGTCTGGCCCTGCTCCCCAGCAGGGTGTCCTGGACTGCAGAGTCCCTCTGCATTGCGAAGAAGCCTGGGGCAGGGAACCTAAACTGCTTCCGATGGAGAGTCGGTGTCTGTCAGGTTCCTTAAGGATTTGGGAAGACTCCCTAGGACCCGGGATGGCTCAGGATTAACCTCTGACCTCGGGTCCCTGTCAAATTGCTCATTGTCGCGTAAAAGTGAACCTTAGAGGAATCCTGTTTTGCGGGGGAAATGGCAGAGGGGACAGCCAGGGGAATCATGGGACACTTGCCAGGAGGACCCAGGTCAGGTCGAGGGGATTCGGGATGCCCTGGGTTCCTTGGGATGCTGGGGTTGCAGGGAGCACAGGCCCCACCTGCCTCTCCTGTCCCACGTCCCTCTGGGGCCTTGAATGCCGCCTGAGGACACGCTTTGTGTCCAGATCTTAGCACTGGCACTGACACCAGTCTCTCCTTGTCACCCACCAAGCAGGAAACACGATTTCGTCCGTTGCTTCCCTGACTAGAACGTCCATTTGTGGGACAGTTCTTCTCTGTTTTGTTCCCTTTTCTGTGTCTGTGGGAAGCATTTGCTGATGGGAGGGGTGTGGGGGCCCCGTCTGTGGAGGATGGGATGGTCTCTCCCACCTGCCACCACGTCTGCATGGGGTGGGGGGGCGGCGCCTGGGCCCCCATTAGTGTCTCCAGTGAACGGGTATGAGGAAAACCCTGAGTTGGCGAGAGAATGTGAGGAATTTGGTGTTCAGTTTTACTGATGACTTTTCTATTCAAAATAACAAAAAGCAGCCAGCAACGTGAAAGCTGTCCCGTTACCAGCAGATTCGTGCAGAGGAGATGGAGCCAGGCACCTACTAGCAGAAACCTGGGCTCTGAGGCAGTGTGGGTTTAATCACCCTTGTTTCCCGACGGGTCTCCTTTGTTCTGCCTTCCACGCGGCCGCGAAGTGGGAGGATGGAATGTGAGCACCGCAGATGTCGGCTTCGCTGGTTTCCGGCAAGAGCGTCAGACGTGGTTCCTGACGCTGCCCGCCGCCTCACCCGTAGGCTGCAAGTCTTCTCTTGACCTGACCTCCCCACCCAGTTCCCAGGCCGCGGCGCCCACGTGACTCAGCAGCTGTGGTCATGCCTGCACTGCATCTCTGAGCGCCAGCGCGTGCTGGGAGGGCACCCTGGGCTTTCTCAATCCATCAGTCACGTGCCTGCTGCTCCTCGGGAGCCGGGAGCCCACAAGCCACAGCGACGGCCCGGCCCTGCGAGGGCTCAGCTCCACCCACTGCACCCCCGTGCAGCCTGCAGCAGCGTCTCAGACGCAGTGGGTGCGACCCTCTCTCCCCTCTGTGAACACCTGGGCTGTGGGTGTGGGCTGGGAGGCTTGTTCAATTTTCTGCTGAGTTTGCAGTTCCCCTGAGACCCCATTATCGTCCACCAGGCCCGGCCGGCCGCTCAGTGACTTGTCTGCAGCTTGTGCTCAGGAGGCGCAGGCAGGTCGAGAGGCCCCATGTGTCTCCACTTCTTTGCTTCATTAAAGCGACGTGTAAGTTTTTGAGAAAGCCGCACCAGGGTATCACTCACACACCAGAAGTCTTCCCTCCCCGGGGCCCCGCCTCTCGGCCGTGTTGAGCCGGCTCTCGAGTGGCACTCAGGGACACGTGGCTGCCGCTTCTCTGGACGCCAGGCTCTTTCATGCTCAGACGTGAAGTGACCGGATGCCACAGGCCTGCGCAGAGGCATCGGTGTAATTTCGAAGTGTAAGCTTTGATTTTCCTAATTTGTACCCTTCCGTGCGAGGCGGCACGGAAGACGGATTAAGACGAACAATGGCGGGCTTCGCCCCTTTCACCTGTACAGGCGGGTTTGCAGTGCGGTTTTATCCCACCACGGCGTCGGCTGGAGAGGCAAGTGGCCTGACTTTCTGCAGGGATCACAGTCATCTAGCTGGCCTCCTGCTGAGACTTAATCCTGGGCTGAGACTGGCCACCCTCCTCCTGCAGGTCCCGACCCTCCCTCGGCTCCGGGACTGACTCAGCTCCGAAGGGGGAACAGTCTCCACAGAGAGCTAGTGAAGTGTTTGTTTCCTTTGACATCTGAAGGTGGGTGAGCGGGGGCGTGGAGTGCAGACCCATGTACGGTCTCGTTGGCACACCAGTGGGGGGCCTGTTGCTCTCACTCTGCCCATCAAGGTGCCCCTGGGGGCCTGAGGGAGTACTGGGCTCCCCCGACACGCACTCTGCAAAGTCAGGGCGGTGTGCCTTGGGGGCTTGGCTCTGGGGCACCAGCATTGGGCACTGAGCTCCGGTCTCATGGTGAAGCCACCAGCACCCCCTGGGATGGCTGTGGTCCTTGTCCCCACACACTCTCAGGGCCGTGGGTCATCCAGTGTGACCCCCGGGCCCCTCTACTGCCCAGGACACTCTCTCTGCCTTCTCTTCCTTCTCTCCCCAAATACTGAGGAGTTTTTCCATTAGGTGCCTGGTCAGGTACCTAACGCTATGGGGACATTCAGTTCAGTGGCCCCAGAGACTCCCGGGGAGAGGAGACACCTGCTTACAGGTGATTTTAGTGCACAGAAGCGCTGCGTGCACACACAGCGGGCAGAGCCTGCTGTGAGGCTTCCGCGAGGGAACGGGGGAAGGAAGCAGAGTGATCCTTCCAGTGACTGCTACATCCGGGTTCGAGAAGCACACACGTGTGACACACGTGTTTCAGAGGCTGTGAGGGCCAGCACCCCAAACACTCTGCAGGGGATTGAACACAGGAACAGCTGCTGTGGTGAAGGAGGCCCTCCTCACGTGTCCTGGGATGTGACGCAGCGGTGACGGTCTCCCAGCACACGGCAGCGTTGCCAGGGCTTGGGGACTGGTGAGCTCTATTTTAGGCAAAAAGATGAGTTCATTAAGGTCTTTAGCTTCAACTCCTGGCAAGTGGATTTCTGTTTTCTGTTTTCAGCAGTCAGGACAGAGACTGAGGAGCATCCAAATTTGGGGGGGGTCTCCCCTCTCTGAGTGCGGATGTGATGCAGGACCAGGTTTCCGTGTGTGGCACACTGGGGGCCCCTCTGGTTCAGTGCTCTGCTCAGGTGGTCTGTTTTCCCTGAAATGCCGCACTTGCCCCTCGGGTCCCGTATGCTCGGGGCGACAGTCCCGTTAGCAGACGCTTCCTGTGGGAAACCTGAAGCCGGGGCCTCCCTCTCTCAACGCCGGGTTCCTCCTGCAACACCAGACACCGCCCCCCAGGCTGCTCCCCTGCAGCGGCCGCCGTCCAGCTGCACATACACCAGACCTCTGCACAGCTCCTCGCAGGGACGTCTCCAGTCTCACAGTCTTCCTACTCCAAGGACTTGGGCATAATCGTCCACCTTATGGTCTCGTAACTCAAGCAGGAGGCAACAGAGCCTGCTTGAGCACAGCGAGCAGTCAGCAGGCAGACCGACTGCGGGGTGGTCTCAGTGTTGGGGGACAGGACTGTGGGGCGGTCTCAGTGTTGGGGGGCTGGGTCGTGGGGTGGTCTCGGCATTGGGGGACAGGATCATGGGGTGGTATCGGCATTGGGGGACAGGACTGTGGGGCGGTCTCAGTGTTGGGGGACAGGACCGTGGGGTGGTCTCGGTATTGGGGGGCTGGGTTGTGGAGTGGTCTTGGCATTGGGGAACAGGACTGTGGGGCGGTCTCAGTGTTGGGGGGCTGAGTCGTGGGGTGGTCTCGGCATCGGGGGATAGGACAGTGGGGTGGTCTCGGCATTGGGGGACAGGACTTTGGGGCGGTCTCCATGTTGGGGGACAGGACCGTGGGGTGGTCTCAGTGTTGGGGGGCTGGGTTGTGAGGTGGTCTTGGCATCGGGGGACAGGACCGTGGGGTGGTCTCAGCATTGGGGGGCTGGGTCGTGGGGTGGTCTCGGTGTTGGGAGACAGGGCTGTGGGGTGGTCTTGGCGTGGGGGGCAGGGTCGAGGTGTGACTGTAGGAGCAGCAGGGCGTGGAGACGCTATGTCTCTGTCTCCCAGGTGGGACTGTTCCCCACCAAGCCTGCAGCTCTGGGCATGTGGTTCCCTGAGGCTGTTGGAACGCAACATCGGAGGGCTTTAAAATTACGTTCGTGTTTCAGGAAAACCTACCACACTATTTCTGGTCAGGGCTTTAGGTTAAACGACCTCAGCTGGATGTCCTACCTGTGGCCTGGCCACATGGGCCGGCCGCCTGGCGACCCCGTGGTGTCTGTCGAGAGTGTGCGGGACCTCTGGTCGTTCTGCGTCCCGATTCTATTCTTCCCAGTGTCCCGTGCCTGGGGGGACAGCTGGGTCCTGGGGGCCTGGTCCCTCTGTTCTGTGTGCCTCAGCGTTCTCTCTCTGGTCTCACGTCTTTTTCTAGTGTAGTTTTGGTTTTAATTGCAGGCTTTTCCAGTGTTTTGGATGTTTAATAAGGAGTTGTCTTTCCTCTCGTGTTTGCCACGGAGCCCGGGACGAGCTTGCGCTGTTCCCTCAGCCAGCGCAGTGGGACCCCGTCTCGGGGCCCTGTGTGCGGTGAGTGTGACCCCAGGTGCCAGGTCCTGGGACAGCAGCAGACTCCTGCTGAGCGTGGGGCATCAGGCGGCCTCACATCTGGAGTCCGACAGATGGGGCGTGAATTGGACCAGCCCAGCGGCAGCTCTGGAGGCGACTGCATTTCGATGGGCCTCCGTCCACTTAGTCGTGGATTGGAAACCCCCCCGACCGTGGCCTCCAACTGGCTGTGGTGCATGCTGTATTTTGCCATGTATGATGCATGCTGTATTTTGCCATATATGATGCATACTTTTTTTGCCCAAGTTTTTGAGGGAAAAGTAAGGGTGTGCCTTATACGTGGGTGTAATGATTACCCACCATGGGTGTAATAACCCTGTGTATAATGCACAAAAACATGGTGCGCGTTACACATGGCAAGACACGGTACATGCAGTTACGCCGTGAAATCCTCGTAGCGCCCGGTGCGTCGCTCAGTGAGCACGGTCCCCTGAGGCCGGTCGGGCTGTCAGGACTAACAGGGACCAGGCACCCGGGGACGCCCCTCGCGGTGCTTTCTCTGGGTGAGGCCAATTTGCGAATAGCTTGTGGCCTTCCTTCCTCAAGACCTGAGACACTGGGTCCACAGCACCGACACGGGGGTTATGACGTGCTGCCAGGAAAACAAGAGGCAAGGAAACCGTTCATTAGCAGAGAAAACAGTCCCTCTGAGACTCTGGTGGGGAAAGTGGGGAAAAAAAACCCTGCCAGGCTGCCAGCTCCCTCCCTTCCTCAGCAATTCTGCAGTCCTCCACCGGGCGAGGGCGCAGCTGCACGGAAACTTCTCATTCACGTGTGGTTCTGCCTGCATCTGTGGTGGGGGAGGACCCCTGGCTGGTGACCGGGGCGGTTTTGAGAGGACAGGTGTTGGGGTGGCGACCCCACAGGAAGGCCATGGGGGGCATTGGACTCAGGGCCAGCTCAGCCTGGGCGTCATTTTTGCTGCTTGGCTGAAATCCCCTTTAGGAACTGAGAGGTTGCTTCCAAGGCAGGTTGTGGCTCCTTTGTGCCCTGAGAATGGGTCTGTCTGGTGGCTAATTTGTGTCCGTCTGACTGGGAGGGGAGCCCAGGGAGCTGGTAAGACATTAGCCCTGGGGCTGCTGGCGGGGGCTTGCAGGGGAGGCATCTGCGCACTCACTGGGTGGAGAGGAGGCATCTCCCACCCCGAAGTGTCAGGGGCAGGAAGGGCTGTCCCATGGAGTGGCACGCCCTGCGTTTCAGCCAAGCCTGGCGGCAGGCTCCCTGCCCCGGGCAGGGCCTGTGAGCTGCACGTCTCTGTCCCCACGGCCCCGCCCGGAGTTCAGGCCCGAGGTCCCTCCTGACACCGACTCAGGCGGGGTGCGCGTCCTGCAAGGTCTCTCTTGACGGAGGGGGACTCAGAGTCTCGTGGGCTGTGCGTGGATTTCAGCTCCTGGGTGCTGCTCCGTGCTGGGTGCCCTCCCACCCCCTCCCAGGGGACCCTGTCCTGCCCTGCAGTGGGGAGGCGGGAGGGGGACATGCACTGCTGGCAGAGTGACCCCTCAGAGCGCCCAGGGTTGGACCGGGGCACGTTTTCCCCTGGTGGACTAGAAGTAGCAGCGACCAGGCACCCCCAGCCCACTCACCAATGGCGGACAGGCCTGGGCTGGCCTCCCCGGGGGAGGCGCTGAGGCATTGTGTCAGGAGAACCTGTTGGAAGCCCCTTCCCGCCCCCGGGTGGAGACCCCACTTTGGGCACACACGATGCTGAACTGAGTCTGTAAATAGACCTCGGATCCTTGGCGCTTCTGCATGTGCCCTCAGGGAAGTCCAGTTAACGGCGGTGTGCGTGCCCCAATCCAGAGGGTCACAGCCTCCCTCACACGCCAGCCACCTGTCCTGCTGGGGACTCCTTCCTCCGACTAAGGGTTTGGGGGGGTGAGGTGGGTGGGTGGAGAGGGCTGGGGTCGCAGGTCCACGAGGCCGACCTCACGTGGGCAGATAGCACGAGCCTGGGAGCCTGGTGTTCTCGGGGGAGGCAGGTACAGGGTCCCGGGGCAGGCGCGGCCTGCTGGCTCCCCGGGAGGGGCCCTGTGGGGCAGATGGGGCTCTACGTGGCGGAGAGCTTTCCTCCGTGGCTACAACTTTTCAGACGTGGGGAGCCCGGCCCGCTGGGGGCGCGGCGGTGGCCGGCCCTGCAGTCGAGCACCTCTGGCCCTCACACAGACCCGCGTCGGCGGTGTGGTGACGCTGCCCAGGAAGTTGCCCATTTATGGCGCTGGAGCAAATGATATCATCACAACGGGAGGCTGCTGCCTGAATAGGGATCGTTTGTGAAATGAGATTACAGACGTTTATCTGAAAACACTGGAGCCCGCAGCTGCTTTCTGTGATTGACGTCGGGAAGGCGCTGCAGGCCACCGAGCCGCCCTCTCCCTGGCAGGTCCCAGGAGGAGGGCAGAGCCTCCCTCCGCGGCGGCGCCTTAGGAGCGGCCCCGGGTCCACCCAGACCGGGCTCCAGATCCGCGTTTTCCCTGGTGCTGGGCTATATGGGACACGCATCGCAAGCCGATGCCGCGCGCGCTGCAGTCCCCGGGCGGCAGAGCCCCGCGCCGACCTGTCCGTGCCAGCTGACCTGCCCCCTGCATGCACAGGGCCCCGCTGCCAGCGGCCGCCGCCTCCTGCCCTGACTCCGCACGGTCCCCGCGGCGCCCGGTTCGCCGAGGAGCCGGGCTCCCCGCGGCGAGGGGCTGCTGCCAGCCGTGCGGCAGGCGCGCTGCCTGGGTAAGTGCGATGACTCATGCCCTGCTGCTCTCCGCGGGCGCGCCGGGACCCTGGCGTCCGGTAGGCAGCGGGCGGGCGGCACCCCTGGACTTCGCCCCGCGGTCTTCGCCGTCCTGCCCGCCAGCCAGAGGCGGCCTCGTCAGGGACGAGCTCAGCTCCCCTCAGACGTCCTAGCAGCAGCCGGGGGGTGGGGGGCGGGATTACCGGCCTCCGGGGAGCCTCTTGGTTGCCATGGAGGATTTGGGGGCGGGGGTCTCGCACAGCAGCCGGGGACGCTCCGCCGTGATTCCAGGAAGGCAAGTTCACTCGCCAGGGAGCCGGTTTTCCGACAAGGTCTGAAGACGGGGCATCTTGCGGGGCGAGGGCTCCGAGGCTGCTGCCGAGACGCAGGGCTGGGCGCTGGGCATTGTCCCCGGGGAGGGAGCGAGCGGGCACCGCAGCTGTGAAGCCTGCGTTTCGTCTGTGAGCCGCGGCGGCAGCCAGGCCTGTCCGGCTCCCTGTGTAGTGCCGGTGCCGAGGTCAGGGCCTCTCCCCGCGGCGCAGAGCAGGATGAAAGGAAAGGGAAAGACTGCCCCCGAGGTGCTGGGAGGTGCGGCTGTGCTTTCCTGCTGTGGAAACCAAAAGCCTCCTCGGAAGCAGGAGGCTCTGATATTCGGTGCTGCCTCCCCACCCCCAGCGGCTGCCCTCTGCTCCTCGGAGGCGGTGGAGCGTGTTTGAGATGCGGCAGGGTCGCTGAGGCGTCCAAGGTGAGCGTGCTCCGGGGCCCACGGGCTTTGATGAGGGTCCCGGGCCCTGGGGGTGCTGACCCTCCAGGGCTTCGTCCGCAGGGAACTTGTCAGCGAGGGGCTGGCGTGGACGGGAGGGGAGAGGAGGCTTGGCTGAGGCGGTTCGCGCGCCTGCGGTGCCGGCATTTCCTCTTCTCGCTGTGCTCTCCTGATGAAAGGGGGTGTCAGCAGGGGCATTTGTCAGGGGCTCGGGCGTCCAGGCGAGTGCTGGCTTCAGAAGTTCCTGTTGCAAAGGACCCGGCGCTGCCGTGCATGCAGCCGGGCCACTCTGTGTGGCACTGAGCGTGTCTGGCGGGCAGGGCCCTCGCGTGTCCATGTTTAGTGGGCACGGCCGTTTCATTCATGATTCTGTCGCCGAAGCTCGGCTGCTGGGAGGCTGCTGTCCGTGGACATTCCACGGCACTTCCGGCTGCGTGGACCTGGTTGCCACTCAGCAACAAGTGCTCGAGGTGGCCTGCCGCCTCTGACGCCCTTCAGTGAACGGACCTTCCCTGGGGGCGGGGGCGGGGTCGCAGGGGATTCCACTGAGGAGTTCACGCAGGGTCCTGGGGACCAGCGCCCTCCCCCCAGCAGCAGGCAGAGCTGTGACAGAGTTGTTCTCAACCTCAGTCCGTGCCCCTCGTCCACGTGGTGAGCACTGCGTGTCTTTAAGTTCGCTTCTGTGTACTGGTGGTTAACCAGTGAAGAACCTGAAGATAAGCGAGGGGGAGTGACCGTGTCCGTGTGGGGAAACGTGGCCACGGCAGGCACGCACAGTCTCGACGTGACAGTGACAGCCGGAGCCGAAGCAGTTGGTGGCTGCCCTCCGACCACCTCGCAGGGCGGTGCCTCCCGACAGGGCCGCGCTGTTGCTCACCGCGCTGCCTGCTCTCTGTCAAACAAGCAGGTCTCCCTGCGTTAGACGGGCTCTGAAAACACAGCTTCAGCACGGCCTGTACGGGGTGCCCCCACACTCAGCGCAGCGAGGCCGAGCTGGCCGGCTGGGTGCGGAACTGGAGGGGGGGTTTTCTGTCTTCATAGCCTGTGCTCTCTGTGATGACCCCCGCATTTGTGGGAAGGGAGTGTGACCACATACAGAGGCACACAGTGCTCCACCCAGCACACGTGTGCACACACAGGCACACGCACCCCCGCCCCATCTCGCTCCTCACTTAGAGAGCCTGCCTCTCCAGGCTTCGGGAGGCGTGGCTGTGGGGCAGCCCTGGCCCCGTCCAGAGGCAGTGGCAGCGGGAAGAAGTGCCGCAGGCCTGGGTACCTGCCCCGTGTCCTTGGCATGTGCTGCTCACCCAGAGGACACCACGTGCAGAGTGTCTGAGCAAACACACCTGCACACACTAATGGTGACTGCCTTTGTCCACTCTGTCCGTCTCCAACACGTAGCCGGTCACCGGCAGCGTCCACATGCAGAAACCCGCGGGCAGGGAGGCTGCGCTGAGACTGACTCAGGAAGTTACTGTTCAAGACAGAGCGGTCGCCAGAAAACAGATCCCTGGGTCATGATTTTATTTGTGATTACTCCGAGATAATAACTGGGAGTAAAACCAGCATTTTTCACATCAAGGGGAACGTCACGGCCGTTCTATTTCGAGAGTGGTTGCTGTGACTTCGCTTTCCTGTACACACGTAGCTGTTGATGCTGCACCGCGTCCAGAGGAGGTTGAAGGCAGGGGAGCGAGGCCGGAACCTTCCGTTCCTTGTGCTCAGCACAAGAAACGCTTTGCTGCCGAGTGTGGCTGTGGAGCCAGGCTCCCAACCTGGGGTCCCAGGTGGGAGGATGCTCCCAGTTAGTCCGGGACTGAGTAGCCAGGCGCACGTTCTCGTGGCACGTGGGCCCCTCCTCCACGGGACCCACCACTCACCCCCACTTCTGGGAGCCGCTGCGTGCCCCAGCTCTCTGCTGCTCCCGCTCTCGGACGTAGTCGTTCAGAGACAGCTCTGTGGTTATCCAAGTCCTCACATGGCTTCACAGGACCATCCACCAGAGCGCCGGGCTCCCGGGAATTCCTGGAGCGCCTTCTCAGGTTCCTGGGAACTGCAGGAGGCGGGCACCTGCGTGGCCCATGGGGGGCAGCGTGGCAGCTTCCTGAGGCCCTGGGAGGGCTGGGCCCTCGTGCGGGACTGCACGGGTTTGTGAGCAGCCCGAGCATGTCACTCAGGGACCTGGGTCTGCTTCTCACCCTGTGCCGGGGGGGTATGGAATTTAGATCTGTTCTCCTAATGTGCTGTTTGGTTTACTTCCCATATACATGTGAGTGGCGATAGTCTCTGGGGACAGAAGTAGGTTTGCACTGGTGAGTCCACGAAACACAGAGTGTGTCTGTGTGTGGATGTTACCAATTGCACCATGTTCCGCACGGGCACCTGTAAACTGCCGCTGCCCCCCGCCATGACTCCGTCTGCACACTGACCACCCTACTTGCCCACTCACGGACGCGCTGAGCTTTCCGATGCTCTCCGAGAAGCCGTGAGCTTGGCAGGTCCCCCTGCGGGGACGTGTTCTGGCTGGGCTTGTTGTGGGTGGGGGACCTGGTCTGTTGGCGCTGCTGGGACTGGGAGGCCCCTGGTGTCCCCTGGCACCATCAGTGTGGACAAGCAGCCCACACAGCTCAGTTTCAGCTACGGAAGAGGCAGGGATGTTCGGAAGGGAGGTCACCTTGGTCTCTTCTCCCTCGCTTCCCTCCCCCAGCTCTCTTCAGGACTCTGGGAGGTTCCGGCATCACCTTTGTGAGAACTCGGCTTCCCTCCCACTAATTCTTCCTCTGTCACCCCGAGCGCCAAGCACAGCTGTCTGTGTGCCCACTCGACTTACCGGAGTCTGTGTCCTCAAACGTCAGACATTCTTAGAAACTCCGTACTTCGGAGTCCTCGTTACAGTACTCGGCACGTGGTATCCCCCAGCCAAGTGCCCCCCTTTGAGGGAACACATCGGGGAAAGCCGGGGATCCCCCCAGCTTTCTTGTGGGAGCATGTCACATGGAGCCGACATCCCCCACCCCACCTGCTGCCTCGGAGGGTACGGGATTCTTGTTGAAAATACCCCAGAACGCACACCCCGTCCACACTGCCGGCTCTGCCTGGAACAGAGTTGCGGTTTCCGATGTCACACCATTCAGGGACTGGCACTAGTGTGTGCCAGACGTGAGAAAGCGTGTCTGTGTGTGGGACAGCATGCAGGTCCTTGGTGGGGAGGCGTGGGCAAAGCAGACAGCATGCTGTTGGGGTTCCCTGCTGACTGAGCTGCACCAGCGTCCCGGGAAGGAGCGACCTCGGGCCTAATTCCTTCAGGGTGGTGCTGCGTGTCGCACGAGGGTCAAGGTCGTCCCAGCCTCCCCACTTGCATCATCCAGATGCCACAGAGAGGCGCGTACTTCACCTAAAGAGAAAGACACCGTGGCCAGAGCCACTCACAGAGCCCTGTTCTGCCCGACGCGGTGGGATTTGCCCCGTCCAGACGATTGATCCCCAAACAGAAGCCCCCGGAGAATGTCTGGGGCCATTTTCTCTCTGCCTTCACGGTGAATCCGGTTATTTACCAGAAACACTGAGCTCTGACGAAACAAACAGCCGCACCGCGAGTTTATTAAAACCATGGGGCTGAGACCTCCGTGCAGGTAGCTGAGTGGAAACAGTCCCTCTCAGGACCTTTGTCTGCCGAAACGTCTGTGTTACAATGTTTGTGTTGGCGTTAAAAATGTGGATGGGGGTGTGCAACTCGGAAGACAACGCAGAGCAGCTCGTGTGGTCGGAGTGCGGCAGGGTGATTGACAGACCCAGGGTGAACCACACACACCCTCCCCCTCGTCGCCCGGAGAAGCTGCCTTTGTGCGTGGGGTCCTTGCGGGCGGTGGTTCGCTGGGCCCGATGAGGATGGGGGCCCCCGTGGGACACCGGGGTGGGGGGCTTCCTCTGACACCTGGCACTGGCCCAGGAGCTTCGTGACCCTGAGGCTCTGTCCTGTCACCGTGGGGACATTTCCCTGCCCCCGTGAATGACACAGTCCAGTGAATTCAGCTCTTGCTTCCTAACACGTTGGCCCTCTGGAGCGAGACGGGGTACCCGGGCGCCGTCTCGGGTTCTCTAGGAGGAAAGGCTCACGGTGGCTCAGGGAGCAGTGTGCTAACTGTTGGCCCTCGGCCCTCCGTCCGGTGAGCCGAGGGAGGACGGGAGATGCCCTTTTATGTGGGGCAGGCCCGGCCCTGCTCAGTCTGTCTGCTGTCCCATGTCCACCAGGCAGCCAGGCAGCGGCACCTCCTGAGAGCGCCCTCCAGAGGTGCAGCGGGTGACCTGCTGGTGAGCCCGGGGTGAGGGCTGCCCCACCCCCGTCTGTCCCACCCTTGTCTGTCGTCCATCCTGTAAACGGGTGGTGAAGACCTCGGCTTACTCTTGGGGATCATATGAAGCTGGTGCAGCTCTACCCAAGGAAAGTCAACACGTTTGGCAGAGGGACCCCGGACTTGGCCCCCTGTGGGCTGTTGCTCACCAGCAGGGCCTGGTGTGAACTCGGGGCAGGGCTCTGCTCGGTCACTGGGCACTCCAGAGTGTGATGCTGCAGCCTGGCGGCGGTGACCGCAGAGCCCAGTGCCCCCACGCGGCTGAGTCAGGTGAAAGCTGCTCCCCACTCAGCCCCAGGAAGAGGCCGAGGGGAAGAGAGCAAGGGCCGGTTTCCACAAAGGCCAGGCCCAGCAGCTGGGCAGGACAAACAGACAAGGGCCTTGAAATGCTCCAGGGATCAATGTGATGGCTCCCCCTCCCTGCCCCCTCCCTCCTCCCTCCCTCCTTCCCTTCCTCCCCCTCCTCCCTTCTCTCTCCCATTCTCCCTTTTCCCAGTTTTTTTTTTTTTTTTAAATAGCCAGAGATTGTTCCATTTGGGCAAAGTGGAAAGTTCCTGTTCCAATGAGGGGGGCCATGCGGAGCTTCAGGGGATTTTCTGCCTGCTCAGCAGTCAGGCTGCCATGCAGACTGGGGACCACCCACCCTGCTAAGTGTCTGTGGGGGCTGGGGCCCGGGTGGGAGCTTCAGCAGGAGGCCAGTGATGTGTGGGCTCCGAGCTCCTCTGGCAGGGAGGCTGCGGATCCAGCTCCAGATCTGCTTCCTCTCCAGCGAGGCGCACGTGGCCCCTCAGCCAGCCCCCTCACTTCTCCCCATCCCTGTCCCAGTGGGAATTGCCTTTTCCCCGCACCCCCCAGAAGGGCGGGCATACCTCAGCAGGTGGGTGGAGCCTGAGGGCAGCGTGGCAGTGAGAGTGGACTGGAGCCTTTGGGAGGGCTTTGCACTGACCACCTATGCTTCTCTTAACTCCCGGGTGCACATGGAGGGGGTCCAGGAGTAATGGGGATGAGGCCGGGTCCTGACCCCACGGCACCTGCGTCTCACCCTTACGCTGGGAATGGATGTTCTTGCTGAAGGAGCCAGGGATGAGGGTCCTGACTGTGGTTATGGTCAGGCGTTGCCGAAGGCAGGCCCATGGGTCCTTCTCAGATCAGCAGGGGCCGGACTGTCTGGGCCAGGACCTTGGTGTCCACACTGCCTGGCACTGCCCCCTATTGGTGAAGGATGGGAGGGGAGCATGACCCTGAGCCGACAGGCCTTGGTCGTGGCTGTGGAGGCTGTTAGATGCTCGCCGCCTCCTTCCTAGCAGTGTGTGCGTTCGGGGAAGACAGGAGCTCCCCTCAGCATGACGGCCACCAGCCCTGGAGGGCAGAAGTCCCAGAGCAGCGTAGGCGCCTTCTCAGGGCCCAGGGAGGGTGTGTCCAGGCCCCTCCCAGCTCCTGGGCTCTGGAAATCCCTAGGCAGGTGGTGGCACCACCTGTCTCTGCCTTCCTCTCCCCAAGGCCTCCTCTCTGTGTCTGTGTCCAAAGCCCCCCTTTCATAAGCCACCTTGCAGGATTCGGGCCACCCCATTCTACTGTGACCTCATCTGAACTTGGCATCTGCAGGGGCCTGCCTTCAAATAAGGTCCTGTTTCAAGGTCCTGGTGGTTAGGACTCTGGCCTATGAATTTGGGGGACACTTAGCAATCGCCGGCCCTGGGACACAGCCATGTGTCACCGGGTGGTTTTGGGGGCAGGGGGTGGTGGTGCTGTTAGGGCCTCTGCTTTTAACGTGAGTCCCGTCTCCATGCTGATGGTCCTTGGAGTCACCAGGTCAGGCCCAGGCTCTGTGCTGTGCGTACTGTGGGCTTGGACAAATGCCTGGTGTCATGTGGAATAGAACCCCTGGACTCCCCCGGGCTCCCCTGTCCATCCGTCCCCCCAACCCCATGACAACCCCTGACCTGTCCCTGTCCCCCAGTCTTGCCTTCTCCAGGATGTCACAGGGTTGGATTCACATAGCGTGTGGCCTTGTCAGACTGGCTGTTTCACTCAGTCACATGCGTGTCAGGTTCCTCCACATCTCTTCACGGCTCCAGAGCTCATTGCTCATTAGCCGAACAATATCCTGTCGTGTGGAGGGACCGTAGCTTGTTCATCCCTCACCTGCTGAAAGACACGTTGGTTGCCTCTGAGCTTTGCCCACTGTGAATGGGGCTGCTGGACACGTCAGCGGGCAGGTTTTCTGTGGACAGCAGTTTTGAGCTCATTTGGGGAAATGCTAAGGGGTGTGAGTGCCGGGTCCCGAAATCAGAATGTGTTCGGCTTTGCCAGAAGCCCTCCCGAGGGGCTGGGTGGACGATCTCAGCACCTTTTCATGGGCTTACGTGTCACTGGTACACACCCAGGCCTTTCGCAGAATTTTTAATTGGGGTGTTTGTTTCTTGATGGCGATAAGAATTTTGGGGATCCCAGATAGGTGGCTACAAATATTTTTCTCTCAGGCTGTGACTTGTCTTTTCATTTATTCTCCTAAGCACTATTTTAATGTAAATCTGTAACTATGGATAAGTAGCGCTTTCTGCTGGATGATTTTGTTGAAGCTGTATTTCAAACAAGTTTAAAATCGGGTTAGCAGTGGCTCTGGCTCGCCTGCGGAGGGACAGCAGATGGTGTGCTGAGCACCCCTTTGGCCCGTGTGTGCTGCCTGTGCCGATGCTCGTGGTGTGCCTCACAGAGTCAGGCTCCCTGCAAGGCCAGCTGTGCGTCCCGACACTCTCGAGTTAATCTCAGGAACGCCTACGGACCGCGAACGGTGCTGGAGGGGCAGTTGGGGAGAGGGGCAGGGTCCTGACAGCAGGAACCCATGGCCAGTGAGAGCAGCAGCCAGGAGCCAGGATGCGGGATGTGAAGTCAGTTAGTTTGGGTCGGAAGGACAGTGTCAGTCTCACAGAGGGAGTTGCTTTTGATCAGGCTTGGGTGTGCAGCTGGCGCTTTTATAACCAGCGTGAAAGCAGTCGTGTAAGTGAAGACAGCGGGGAATGTTCTCGGGAGCCGCTTGGTGTCCTGAAGAGCCGGGAGGTGGCTAGGTGACAAATGCTCGAATGTGCACCACCTCGGACCCCACACGTCTGTGTGCTTGTCATCGTTGATGCCGCGGTGTCCGCGTGTCTCCGGTTCTGTGCGTGGATGAGTGGGTGCCGTGGGAGGGAGTGGGGCAGGCTGGGAGTGTGTGTTTGGACTTGAGAGCATGGTGAATGGCCTGGGCGTGGGCCTGTGAGGACTTGCACCCTGCAGCTCTCTGTGGCTTTGCCTTCTACGAGGAGCTGAGCTTGCTGTCGGGTGCAGTGGGCACCAGGTCTCTCGGCTGTGCGAGGTGCACGCTCAGGCAGCCCCCCTCGGTGCCCTGGAAGCTCGTGTGAGCTAGTCCTGACTGGGAGTCTCCATCTGCACCGAGCCAGGTCAGTAGGAGGGAAGCGGACCATCCGGTGTTGCCCAGGGAAGGGCGGCAAGCAGGGTGCCGTGAGCTCTGTCCCTGGTGCTGAACGTGTGGGGGCTGGTCCTGCAGCGCAGCGCGCACATGGGATCCCCAGTTTGCTCAGTTCCGGTGCAAATCACAGAGGCTAATGTCACCAACTTTAAAAAATGACCCTCAAGTGGTGAATTTATACTGGGTCCAATTTACTGACACAGCCCTCAGAAGGGTTGTCCAGTTTATTGCACTGGAAATTTACTGTGTTAAATGTTGCTTCGAGGGAGTGATGTGCTGCCTGGAATTCTAAATTCCTGAGCTGGAAGGCTTTGGAAAATGGGGAAGCCGTGGAGATCTCGGTACTTTAACGATAGGAGGTTATATGCATGTTACTTCATTTGCATACGCAGGTGTTATGTTCGGCATATTAAATTTTAAAATAAGGCTTTGCTGAGGGGATGATCACAAAATCTAATTAAGCTTGCATTGATATGTAGGTCTGTTTTCTTACAATTGGAATAACAAGGTTTGAACTGGCCGTATTTCTCTAATGGGTGCTAGATCCTGGAATAATAATAATAATAAGAGTAACGATGCATCTGCCCTGTGAGGCCGTGGGTGCCGCGAAAACGTGAGCCCACGCGTCTTCCCCAGACGCTCCCTTGGGGAGAAGACGCTCTGTGGCCGTTCTCAGCGACTGCAATGTATCACCAATTTCCGATGAAGAACAGAGTAAACACTGAGTATTTTCAGAGGAGGTTATCCACAGGGCCGCTTCTCCCACGGGCTCCGTTCCCTTCACTCGTGGTGTGTTGTCCAGTCTTTGCTACCTTCAGGTCGCCCACGGAGCTGGGGGGTCGTGAAACTGAAAAACTGCCACAGGTTCTGAACTCGGTGTCATCCGTGGTGTCAGCGAGAAAGAACGTTGAGCAAAAGTGTTCTGCTTCCTGCAGCCCCGCGTGTGCGCCCGCGGCTGTTAGTGGTCTTCCCATGGTCCTTCAAGCCCAGACTGGGGGGGCAGGACAATGCCCACTGGCCCCCAGGTTGATTCAGATGAGGACACCCCGGAAGAAAGGGAGACACGGGAACCCCCTCCTCCTCCCGGGCAAAGGCGGGACCCGTGGCCCAGCCCCAGCCAGGGCCCTCTGGGGGGGAGGTGTGCGTGGCTCACCCAGACATCTCCCAGCCACTTTCGCTTCTGTCTTTGGGAGACAGGCCTCGAGCAGGCAGGAACCACCCTCGGCGTGTGCTGTGTACGTAATGCAGACACCCTTCCATGTACTTTTGGAAAAAATGAGGAAAAACATGTTTTCAGACTTCGTTTTCTTTTTCTCCATCGACTCTTCCTGGCCTCCCCATTCCCGCATTCTCTGTTTAAAAAACATGTGCTTCAGGGGGGCCACCGTCCCATCTGGACCCAGCGAGGGCGGGCACAGCGAGTCTGCAACCCCCGTGGAGGACAAATTAAGCCTCCGTCGAGCGACACGGTGTCCTCACAGGGGGACTGATGGCATCCTGGCGGACGATTAGCCTCGGAAGGAGACGCACCTGCCTCCGGAGTGCGCTTGCCAGAGAACCGACACTTGGCAGCCTCGGGCTGGGCACCGGGCGGCCCCACGCTGCGCCCATCTGTGGGCTGAGGGTGTCCGGGCGGCATGCCTTGTGGGGGAGCGTGCTCACCCCGTTCCTTTGTGTGACATTTTACCCGGATTAAAAAACCTGGAAGGAACAAAATGCCTCTTGGTGGAGGTAATCGGTGGTGACTAATTTGATTTGGGAAAAACAGAATTGAAGGTAGGTTATTCCTGGAACCGTTCAAAACGAGGACAGGGTAGGGGTTAGGTGTTCTTTTCCCTTCTCATTCTTTCAAAACACAAGTTTTATAAAACTTCTTTTTGTAGGAGTCTGCTGTAGACTTATTCTGAATTATTTTGGAAGATTAAAATATGTGTCAACATTGTTATTTCTGTCAACCACAATTAATTACTTAGACAAGAGATTTAACTGCAGGTTTACTATTTATTAGTAAAGGCGATGAGATGTGGCCAATTGTGTGATGATTTCTTCTCAAAAGGAGTCCCGTTGCTGGGGGAGTATGTCACCTTTTCAAAGGAATGCCCCACACGGGGTGTCACGTAAGAGGCACTGGGGGAGGAATACCTGTTCTCCAGTGGGACACTGTCCTCTCCACCCGCGCCTGCTCCTGTGCTCGGCTCCCCTCCTCGGTGACAGCCGCCATCCCTCTCTGCCTCTGAGCCTCCTCTGCTTGACTTTCTGAAACAGCAGACGTTACGGGAAATTGGAAGTCGTTTTAGCTGTCCTGTGAAGTTTCAGTTGGTATTGACTTCATGACCCAGATTTATACTCAACTGTTTTGCATTGAGATCATTCCTACAGAACACGTGCGTCAGCGTCCCAGCGACGCTTTAACTAGAAACGGCCGTTTTCCTGTCACGCTGCCTGACGTGGCGAATATTTGGGAATCTGAATTTAACGGTTAACCGACTGGGGCAATGTGTGACGTCTGTCAGTCGTTTGGGCGTTTGTGAAGCGGCTCATTAAGGAGAATTTAAAAGCATTAGTTTCGTGGGCACGCCCCAGCGCACGACTCCGCAGTCACACGGAGTCCAAGCAGTGAGAAACAAGAATTATGAGCGCACCTTAATGAAAGAGAAGAAAGCCTTATTTCTGCACCACAGTGGATTTTCCCTAAATATAGAAAGTGACTCATGGGTCTTCGTGGCGACCGGGGCCGAGCTCCGGGGACATGCCAAGTCATGACATTCCCTCCGAGCTCCCGGCGTGACTGCCGCTCACAGTGGGGGCCTCTCGCTCGGTGACGGTGACGTGCAGCCCCCTTCCCATCCACAAAGGCCTCTCTGCGTCAGAAAGGACTCCAGGGCCTACGAAAACCCTGTGGTACCCCGCACGTCACAGGTGGTCTCGCTGCTCGTGCGATTAGTGTAGGACCCTCACACACCTGGGAGGGGCTGCTGGCCCCGCCACCGAAGGCAGCTCGCAAGCCCTGCAAGTCCAGCGAATCACAATGTTGCCATCCCCCCCCCCCCCCCGCCCCCGGCCCGCACATCTGACGGTGATGTCACGCTCCAGTGTTGTGTACCAAGCTTGCTCCAGATCGTGTCTGAGACAACAACACACGTGCCTCCATTAAACACGCGTCACTGCTAAAAAATGCTGACCGTCCTCTGCACCCTCGGCGAGGTGTCCTTCGGCCAGTGGAGCATGTGGCCCGGAGGTTGGTGGCTGCGGCAGCTGTTTTAAGGAAGAGAGCAATAAAATTGGCCACATTGATCGACTCTTCATGGCCGATCGCCTGGCACCGTGCAATGCTGTCTGATAGCGTTTTATCCACAGAGCTTCCTGCGAAAGTGGGCCCGGTCCTCTCACACTCTGTCAGCTAAGTTCACATGATGTTTCAAATCCGCGGTCATTTCAACATCTTTGCGGCTTCTGCACCAGGGCTCGGGTCCCACTCAAGAAGCTACCTGCTGCTCCTCCTTCGGAAGCAAGTGCTCACCTGTTCGGGCTGGGCTGTGGGGCTGCAGCAGCTCAGCCCCGCTTCCGACTCTGGTCTCCTACCGTTCCTGCCACGTGTGCTCTCCTTTTTCCCCTTGACCCCTCGAGGTCATCCTCGAGCAGTGGGCTCAGCTTCTTCCAAACTCCCATTCACGTGGATGTTTTGACCCATTCCCACGAACCCTGAGCTTTCTTAGCGGTGACTGAAGTGCTGAGTCCATTCCAGAAGGTTTCCCATGTGCTTGGCCCAGACCCATCGCAGGAGTTGCTCTCTGCGGCAGCCACAGCCTCACAGAATGTGTTTCTTAAACGATAAGACCTGGGAGATGAAATTACTCCTTGACCCGTGGGCTGCACAGAGGCCACGGTGCTGGCGGAAGTGCAACCCTGCAGTCCTCCTCCCCCGAGCTCCAGGGTGGCCCGGGCGCTGTCCGCGCGCAGAGGCACTTTGAAGGGAGCCTTTCTGAGCCGGAGGCCCGGATAGCGGCTTCAGTGGTCAGTGAACCGAGCTGTGGGTGCCTATCTGTCCCTCCTGCTTGCAGCCCCGTGACGTGTGCTCAGGCCGCCTGGTGTGGGGGCCCCTGGAGCATCTCAGACTCGTCCCCTGGCTCTCGTCCGCCATGTGCGCGTGTGACGCCACCTCCTGTCCGTATTAGGAATGCAAGTACTCGTCCCTTCTCTGTGCATCCTCTGCGTCTCCGTCAGGCGCCATTTCTCCCCCTGTCC
Organism: Desmodus rotundus; assembly: GCF_022682495.2. NCBI lineage: Eukaryota > Metazoa > Chordata > Mammalia > Chiroptera > Phyllostomidae > Desmodus > Desmodus rotundus. The sequence goes on from NC_071399.1 coordinate 261,301, forward strand.
CGGACAAGTTCGATCCCCGGTGTCAGGGCCTCGCTCCATGGTCTCCCGAACCTTGTCACAAAGTGTGTCTTCACAGCTGGCCCCGCGACCCACCGCCAGCACCCTCTGCCCCTGCGCTGTCTCCTTGCGGCCTCTGTCCACCCATGGCCTGGCCACCTCACCTGGACAGGGCCCAGTGTACCGGCTGGACCCTCCTCTGCCCTGGCGTGGAGGGTCACTCCTTTCAGGGCCCAGGGTCCTGCTACCCATGGGACACGCGGGAGCCAGTCTGAACTGGCCGTGCTGCCCCAGGCCCACCCGCAGCCGGCAGTCACAGAGTGCTCCCCTGAACTCCATGCTTCCGCTGCTGTCCTTACGTCCGAGCGGGGCCTGCTCTGCGCCATCTGTCTGCCGCCTGTCTGCCGCCTGTCAGCCGTCCTTCTAACCCTGATCTGGAAGTGAGCTTCCTCCTCCTCAGTTATGTCCACCCCATGGCCCTCCCACCCTCCGTGGTGGACGTCCCAGTGCAGCAGGAGGCAGAGTCACTGCAGCTCTGTTCTCGGCCTGAGCAGCGGGTGCAGGGCTGACCTTGCTCACCTGGGGCACCGTTGGGACTGCAGGGTTCCATTCCGGCTTCTCCCTGGTTTCTGGGGACAATGTCACCTGTTAGGGCTACCCAGGCCCTCCTTCCCACAGGCTGAGCGGGAAACCCACGCCCCCGAAACAGTCGCCGGCTCTCTGTGCACGCAGCTCAGTGCTCCCCTGGGAGCTCATCCACCAGGGCAGTCTCGTTATGGAAACAGATGCCTCCCCTGCTCTGGCTGACATGGGCCAGCACGCGGCCCTGCCGAGCGGCTGCGAGGTCGTCAGCACTTTTCCATCAGCGCCTGGTGCTCACCCCGGCCTCCGGGGGTGCTCAGCAGCTGCCCTTCTGCTGTGCGGCCGGGGGCACCCGGGGCCTTTGCTCGCTGTCTGGGGTGGAAGCAGGTATTTTGCAGGGAAGTGAAAGATTTGTGCTGATTGCCAGGCCAAGGAGTGCTGTTCTTGTTAACACCGAAGCACTTACTCTAATGAGGGAGAGGAGAGGCCCGGGAAGGAGGGGAGCTGGGCTGGGTTTGGGGTTTCACCGCTCACTGTGGCGATGAAAGACCATCCTGCGAGTGAAGAAGGACTCGGAGAGTGGCCCTGGGTGTGCCCGTGGGCTCCCCTGCCATGTTTGGGCCGAGTGTCGGCCAGACACAGCAGGCTGTGCACAGGCAGGGGTCCCAGGGTGGAGGACGTGATGGGGTGGGAGTGGGTGCCGGCCCTGTGGAGGGCCAGCGTTTGTCCGAGCGCTGCCCTGGGCACACTCAGAGGGCTCCGGCCTCAGGGACACGGTTTTGGAGAGAAAAGGAGCGTGGGTGTGGGTGTCTCTGCGTGTACGTGTTAGCTCAGATTAGGCTCACAGTGCACGGCGGGGCCCAGAACTGAACTGGGGGCGTGTCGTGGGGGAGTGTGTGTGCACACGCATGCGCGTGGAGACAGAGGTTTGGTTGACGGAGCCGTGGGGCTGGCTGCTCCTAATCAGGCTGGCCAACCGTCAGGTGGGCCACCCGGGGAGCATGGGACGCTGCGCCCGAGTCCAGAGACGTCCGCGGTCAGAACACCCTCCTGCTCAGGGGGCCTTGGTCTCTTTCTTGCAAGTCCTTCACCTGATTGGATGAGGCCCACCCCCACTTGGCCAGTCACCTGGTTTACCTGAAGTCCCATTTTAAAGATTTTTATGTATAGACAGAGGGGAAGGGAGGGAGGGAGGGAGGGAGAGAAACATTAATGTGCGGTTGCCTCTCACTCGCCCCCTACTGGGGACCTGGCTTGCAACCCAGGTCTGTGCCCTGACTGGGAATCGAACAAGTGACCCTTTGGTTCACAGGCCAGAGCTCAGTCCATTGAGCCATACCAGCCAGGGCTGATGTCCCTTTGTAAGAGCATCATCACAGCAACCTGCAGATCAGTGTGGACCAAACATCTGGGGGCCAGGCCCAGCCCCAGCCCAACGGACACTGTGCCCGTCCACCAGCAGCACCCACTGGGTCTTGCAGGTGCACTCCTGGAGCAGGGCTTGGCCTGGGTGGCCAGGCGACTTGGGCAGGAGCTGGGGGCAGTGCGCTCGGGCCAGCCTGAGGATGGGGCATTCTCCTGGCCCAGGGACTCCCGAGGCTGGCAATCCTGACGGGCAGGGGCAGGTGGGCTGCAGCCCAGGAGCCCAGGTGGTAGGACCTCGGCCAGGAGGGCGAGCACGTCCCACGGGAGTTGAGCCCTGCACAGCTCGACTCCAAGCAATTGCAGGCACTTTAACTTCGCGTGCCAAGGACGGCTCTGTCCCGCCCGCAGCAGAGCGAGTGTTGGTGGGTGGTCCACGGGAATCCCCGCTCAGACAGTGCAGTGTTGGTGGTGAGACCGAGCGCTGCCGTGGCAGAGAAAAAATAATTTTGTTTTGTTCTGGGTAAAAAAAAAATCCTTCAAGTGAGTTTGTCTATTTTTCTGCTGAGGCTCAAATTTCTCAGTCCTTTGACAGTATCCCATCTTCCACGGTGTCTTGTTTCCATGGCGACTCCAGTGAACCGCAGCTGCAGCCTTTGGCTCCTCACCGCGGCAGGCTCCACCAGGGTTTGTCTGAATGCGCCACGTTCTGCGTGCCCCCGAGTGTGTGGTGAGCACAGGCACCTTGGCGTGGTCTGTGGCCGACCAGGCACTCTAACCCGTCGGTGAGCATGTCTCTCGGTTTCTGTTGCTGCTTCCTGTGGGTTTCCATGTTGCCGTCTGAGGGGAAGAGCTGACCCAAGAGGCACGAGGAGCAGAGTCGAGGAGCAGAGTCGAGCTGCAGATGCAACAGAGCTCCAGGCGCCCAACCACAGGGACGACACTCTGGGGAGTCTGCACACTGGACCCGGGACCCGCGCTGACATCGGCCACCATGTCGCTTCTGTGTCGGCCCGGCCTCTTGGCCTTGGCTCTGCGTGCTTCTCCCCCACCAATAAGAAGGTATCTCTTGAGGAGAGCTGGGTGCCGGCCTGGCCCTGCCTGTGGGTGTCCCTCGCTGTGGACGAGCCGGGGTCTGTCCCGCGTCTGTGCTGCGCCCCAGGCAGCCAGGCTCGCACGCCAGCGGCTCCTTCGCCTGGTACGGGCGTTTCGTGGCCAGCCCCTCTGGGGCTGATGTGCATTTTAGAAAATGCTATTGTTATGACATGTTAAAGAGACTCTTTGAAGGCAAAAGGAAGAAATAACCCAAGTTCTCAGCATTGCGGACATCCTGGCGTTGAGCTCCTAAAGCTCTTACATGCCTTGAAATTTTCAGTGGATTCGATCTTTCTTTTTAGAATTTGTAGTAACTGCTCTGGGAATTCGTGTTTTCCGTTCACAGCTTGGAAACCCTCACAGGAATGAAGGCACAAGGAGGAGTGTCCGGCTACTCTGTGGAGGTCCCCGTGGGCAGCCGGGAGGGTTTGATTGTTTTCCAAGCCCTTGTCCGCCAAGCAACGGCCGTGTGCCCAGGGCCATGCTGGAGGCGACTCGGGCAGCGAATTCCCAGCTGATGGACCCTCGGGGAACTCATGCCCCCCGCACCCCGCCCCACACTCACCGTGTCGTCACTGCAGGGGGACTGTCCCTTCAGCAGAGGGCCTGGCTGTCGAAAGGTTTCCTGGTGGCATTGGGAGGCACGCTCCAGGGCCGGCGGCATTCCCGTGCCCGGCTCACGGAACCGAGCTGCCGGCTCGTTCGACATCAGCTGGTTCACCTGCTAGAAGCAGCCCGACATCCAAGCCCTGATAATCAGTGAGAACAGCGTTTGGACACAGCCCAGGCCTCTTCTACACAGGGTGCTGCATAAGTAACACCCCTTTTTTATTACAAAATCACACGCATGTAATTCTGTAACACCAGTCTCACACTCATGCACACCATATGACGTTTTAGGTGGAATGTTCAAGTTAAAACTATCAATTCTCGCACCCGCGTTAGTACCCTGCCAGCCACACTCAAGCAGGCTTCACTTCTGCTGGACCCTGCACTCTAGACCAGTCTTTGGCATTTTGAAGGTGATTTACCCAAACTTAGAAACTCCCTTAACACGCACAGGCACACGTCTGAAACCCTCATTTCAGGGACAGTGGATTTTTGTCCTGCAATGCAGCTTCGCGTGGTGGCACTGTGTGTGACTCTCGAGCTGAACGGGTGTGGTTGGGTTTCTTGGAAACTCAGTCCCAGAGCCGACAGCCCACGTGCGGGAGGCCCGGTGGCTCCCTTGGCTGGGGTGCACTTATCAGAATGAACCACAGCGGCAGGGAAACAAGAACTTCCGGCCACGGGGCTGCTCTGCCATCAGCCTATTTGACGCCTGAGAGGGGATGCCAGACCAGGCTGCGGCCCCGGGTGGGCAGGGTCTGTCCGGCAGGAGGAACCCTCACAGACACTGGGTTTGACGCTGGAAGACAAGTTCCCACAGAATCCCCATGACTCGGCTCAAGCTGCCAATGGGGGCGTCTCCTGGGCCGAGTGGGCCTGGGGTCCCCGTGAGCTCTCAGGGCTGCGAGGTGCCCTGGTTGTCACTTGATCACGTCCTTGCCACACTCACCTTGCTCTGGTGGCCTCAGAGATGCCGGGCGGTGGCCCTAGTGAGGTCGGTGGACCCGTGACTCTGAGACCTGTGGGGTTTCTTGCACACGTGTGCCCAAGCCTGTCACCTTGGCTAATGGTGGTTCTGGGGGCGAGGGGAATGCTGGGACCGACAGTGTCCTGCGCCGACCAGCTGTGCTGAGCGGTCTTCATCCAGGGACAGTGGTCCCTCTGCCTGGGTTTCCAGCTCCTGTGCCACCCCAGGGGGTCAGCGAGGCTCCTTGGGCGTAGGGACGCAGTGCCTACTGCTGGACCAGCTGCCAGCAGGAGGTTGCATCTGTCCTGGAGGCAGACAAGGGCTCCACAGTGGCGGCAGCCCCCCTTCCCCGAGGCGCCTGCTGTCACTCCCCTCGTCCGATTTTCCCCATCCTGAGAGAGACTGTGCTTCCAGGGGCAAACCGTACCGTACTTCAGATATCATCGTTCTCCCATTGAAAAAAGCCAGTTTCTTTATTTCGGTATTTTTGGCCTATTTAACAAGGAGTAGCCAAAACTTAGCTACTTGCAATTTTGCACTCTGAGGACTATGTGTCGGAAATCTTGAATCACTAGAATTAGTAACTTTTCCCAGAATCCCAGAATACTCACTGCGCCCAAGTCTTCCTCTGGTGAGAGGATGTTACGGTCTGCTTGGTTCTGGAGCTGGAAGCCTGCTCTCTGCTAGGGCCGCTCAGTCAGCACTGGGAATAAACCCAGTGCAGGCTGTGTTCGCGCGCACACACATGCACAGAGCGTGAGAGTCAGTGGGTTGGGCTGCCCCGCGCGCGAGCAAGGCCGACGCCCCCACACGGCTGTAGGACACTTGGGCAGCTGAGTGACGCGATCAGAAGGAGCTGGGGATGGCACCTCGGGGGCCGGCTGGCTGTCCTGCACCGACAGGGAAACCAGAGTGGTGTGTCTGAGATAGCTTTGAAAAAGTAAAATTGATTAAAAATCAAAGGCAGTGTTACGCTTTTTCAGAACTGAGGAAGGTCCTGCCACTCATGCATAAAGCTGCAATTCTAGTGAAATGCCCGGAACCGCTGCCGGAGACGCCGCACTGACCCTGTGCTAGCGGGGGGGGAGGGGGGGGGGTGCGGCGGGGGGAGGCTCAGCTCCTCACCGGCCTTCTCACCTGAAGGTGTGGCTGGCGCCCCGGGCAGGAAAGCACCTGCCCCGGTGACTCCACTCTTGCTTCCTTTCCTCAGAGCAGCTGGGCGGTGGCACCTGAGACTGGGAGCACAGGAGGCTTCCATCCGGGGCACATTCTGTGTTTCCCATGTGCACGCGTGTGCACATGCTTCTACCCGGCTGCAGGGATGCTGCTGCTCCTGCAGGACTGAGGTGTTCTCATTCAGATTTATGGCTGACAGTGTGAACCTGGAGTCGCCTGGTCATGAGCTCTCTGAGCTGCTGACCCGACCCCATGTTTGTAAATGAGGTGACGGTGACTGCCTCCCAGGCGGCCAGCAGTAATCGCCACTGACCCCAGACGCACTCGGTGTGGGGGGGGGGGCGTGTCACCTGAGCTCAGCGAGTAACGGTGAGCAGGTACCCAAAGTCAGCCTTCGGCTGCTTCCCCTGGATCTCAGCGTCCCCTTGGCAGCCTTGCTGAGAGTCAGTGGGAGGGCGTGGCCACATGTGTGTGCACATGTGTGTTTCTAGGGAAGCGAGTGACTTGCACATTCCACACTGCTGCACATGAAATATATCGCTTTGCTGTGCGGTGCTGGTAAGATAGCCTGACGTTAATGACGTCTTTCTGACTTCCAGGCTGCGAAGGGTTTTCATCCACAGAACGTCATAAACTTCATGCTCCTTGGGGAGCATCCATTACAAGGACGAGGTCTTCCCCTGGGACTTATCAATTAAGCTGATGTATTGTCCACATGGAATCGTGGGTCCACTCTGGGGTGGGCCCCCTTGATCGGGATGGACGTTCACACCCCACTGGATTTGACTGACCAACCAACGTCTTATTTGGAATCTCTGCACATTTGCTTGGAAGGCAGACGGAAATGGTGCAGAGCATACCTGTCGTACCTTGAACTTGGCCGGCATCATGGAGTGCTGTCCACACTCACCTGTCAAGGTGGAGAGGGGCGGGGCCCCCGTGGGGTCGGGAGGGCAGTGCCTCAGTCCCTTAGAACCAGTGACTTTTCCACTGTGTGTTTACTGGGAAACCCACACGTCACCACTGTTGGCTGCCGTAGCGTCTAAAACAGAAAGGGCAGAAACAGCGATTTTTGACAACTGACTTTTAACTTCCGTAGTCTGTGCTGTCGGCGGTTTTCACTGCAGAGTCTCTTAGACACGCAGCTTACTTTATAGCCGGCGCTGTACACTGGCCCCTGTGGCCCTGATAGGGCCTGAGACACGCGTAGAGCCACGTGGAGCTGCTTGGCAACAGGCTTGTTTCCGGTAGAACAATGTTCTTAGGTGATTATGAAGATGATTTTCTGCAAGAGCAGGAAGCTGAACTAGGTGGTCATAATTCTCTGTGCGTCGTCGGGAGAAGTGATGGTAAGAGATGTATGTTTATATGTGACTCCTGAAATCCTGTTTTTTAACTTTTGAATGGGATGTGAGTGACACCTAATATGTACTCAGTTCCTGGAACACTGAGTCCAAGTCGGTCAGACGCTGGTTCTGGACCGAGCCTGCCCTGCCTGGCTCTCGAGCTGGCTGCTTTCAATTCCTGCCCCCGGCCATCGGACCCTGGGTCGGCGGGGCCTGTGTAACCGCTGATCAGCCCGATTCTGTTCCCGCATCAGACTCTCCTTCAGCTGGCGTCACTGGTCTGAGAAACTGACACTCACGTTAACCACACTGACGTGAGCGGGCAATTTAGGGCAAGTAATCTAAAATAGGATTTTAATCAACTGACGGGAAAGACTCTGTTTGATTAAAAACTTGGATTACGATCTTTAGGGCCAAAGAGCCTTCTGGTGAAATGACTCTATTACTCTCCACTTTAATTTGATGGAAACTCTCCATTTTCTCCAGTGCGGCCATTAAAATATTTCCTTCCCCAAGGATTTCAGTGCCTTCGCGTGTAGAGTTTTCTTGGATTCCTTTTACAGGCTTAGTCTTGCTGTCGGCCACATGAAATGAAAGTGTAGGTGTGTGAATAGACACGCAGCAGGACAGTGCTCGGCCACAAGAAGAATGAAATCTGGCCGCTTGTCCCAGCGTGGGGGGACCCGGGATTCCGCGGAGGGAGAAATGTGGACACAGAGGGAACGACTTTGCTCTCACTCGCACGGGGGGTCTGAAACAGCCGGACTCCTGGGGCAGACGGCAGCGTGTCGTGCCAGGGGCCGGGGGAGGGGGGTGCGGAGGTGTCGGTCAAGGGGACGGATTTTCAGTTAAAAGCCCGAAAATCCCAGGGGTCTGAGGCGCAGCGTGGACCAGAGCTAATGACACTGTGGTGTGTGTTGAAAACGCACAAGAGAATAGGTGTTTTGCACGAGCAACATGCCAAGTAAACGTGACTTTGTGTGTGCGCCCTTTACCAGGTTAAGCAACCTCCTTTCTAGTTCTCATCTGCCTAAATTTGTTTTATAAATTGAATTTTATCAAATGCATTTTCTACAAAAATGATCACACGATTTTTCTGTATTCCTTTTATCTGGTGTATATTAATTATCGAATATTAAACTCCACTTGCATTCATGAAATAAACACAGCATTTTGGGCAGTGTATCCTTTTGAAATATTACCTAGTGTTTGCTAAAACTTGGTTTAGTACTTTGGAGTGTACAATTACAACAGATTGCCTAATTTCTTTTTTTAATCCCTTTGGTTTTGAATTAACGTTAATCCGACCTCAAAACAAATTGAGGAATGTTCTTTTTTTCTCTACTCTAAAGAGTTCGTGTAATTAGTATTATTTAGTCTCTAAAACATTGGAAATGTTTCTGGGGAAGCCATCTGCCTCTGGTGATTCTTTTATGAAAAGATTTACAATTCCAGATTTGATTTCTTTCCTAGACGTAGGATTGTTGATCATTTTTATTTCTTCTTGTAGCAATTATACGTTGTGTTTGTCAAGGAATTTCTGCACTTCAGTGAACTTAAAAACGTGTGACAGGAAGCTGCTGTTCGCGCTCCGGTGACGCTTCGCTGCCCCTTTCCGCCCTGGCTGCTCTAAGCCTGCCTCGCTGCACTTCTTCACCGATGTGAATAGGGGCGGTGAACTTTACCAGTCTTTAAAGAAAACCCATTTTTTGGTTGTTGATTTTTCTCAACACTGTGTTTTTACTGTTTAACTACGTTCTGCTTTTATCTTGCTTATTTTCCATTTGGTTTTTACATTCTATTTTATTCTAACTTTCTGTGATGTGGGGTGAAGTCACTGGTCTCTGATCTCTAATGCGTGTGAGGCTGCAGGTCCGTTGTATGCTCAGTCTGGGCAGTGCTTTCATGAACTTCATCTTCAAAGTACCTTCTTATTTTCATTTCATTTCTCCCTCGACAAGGGATTTTTGGAAGTATGTTACTTAATTTGGAATTACTTGGCCATTTCCTAGTTATTTGTTTTGTTACCGAGTTCAGTCCATTCCGTAGCGTCAGGGAGCTTCCTCTGAACGTGCTCGGCCATTTGACCTGTGCTGGCACTTGGTGAAGTTGCGGCAGACGCCGACTTTGGCGGGTGCTCACTCTGTGTGCAGCTGGGGGGGGTGGAACTGCTTGGCTCTCGGATTCTGGGTTTTGCACAATCGGTAGCTCAAGGCTACGACTCCGCTCAATCATGCCTTTCAAATCCTTGCTGTCATTTTCTGATTAATCTGTCAAATTTATCCCGATTTCCTCATTGTCTCTTAGAGGCTTGTCAGTTTTTCCTCTTAAATGTCGAAGTACCATAGTGACGTGTGGATTTGGATCCTTCTACGTTCCTGGAAGATGCGTGCTTTTATTGCCACGAAACTCTCTTCCGGTGACCGGTGGCTCTGCAGTCTGTGCTGCCTGGCCCCGGATCTCCTGCTTCCTCTGCGCTCGTGTCGCAGAGCGGGTCTCTGCACACCGCTCACGGCCACCTTCCGCCGCTCCGCTCCCCCGGCCGCACCTGCTGTGGCATCTACCCTGGCCGGGCCGCCTGCGTTAGACGTCACTCCTGGTGCAGGCGGGGTAGCTCTGCCGTCTTTCCTCCCTTTCTGCCTTCTGCTCTGTGAGCCACGCTTACTTGGATTCTCCATCCCTTCCTCTGGGCTCCTTGCACACCCTGTGGCCGTTGCGGCAGCTTCCGTCAAGACCATCACAGTCACCGACAGAAACGGAGTATTGGGACCACTTTGTGGAACACGCTACGACCTCACACTCACCTCCTGCTTGTGCGAGTCTGTCACAGCTTTAAATCCTGCCCGTGTCTGTGACCCCGGGAAGACAGCGCTCCCGTCCTGCCGCAGCTGGCGTTAACTTGGACTCCCCCACTCACCCCCGTGTTCGCCTGTCTCAGCTCCCCGCTCGTTCGCTCATTGGCTTGCGTTCGTCTGGGAGCCTTTGCCTTCTCCCCAGAGAAGCCCTGGTTCGGGGCTCTGGCTTCTGTGTGCATCGTTGGACACTCGCTCCCTCACTTTCTGTTTGCCCAGAAACGCCGTCTCCTTCTGCCTTTTCCGAGTGTCCTGTCAGGCCAGGGGCTGGTGGGTCAGTGCTTTGCCCTGCGGCCTCCCCGCCTCCGGCGCCCCCTAGTGTCCGGTTGTCACAGGTTTGCCCGTGACCTGACGTCTCTGCGCGGCGCTGAGGCCGGGATGGAGCAGCTGGGCTCCCGCTGCCCGCCGGGTGGGCGGGGAGGGCTTTGCCCTTATCCCAGGAGGAGGCTGAGGCTCGCCTGCCTTCCTTTCTGAAAACCCCAGGTGGGCGCGTGGCCCGGGGCCACGGGCTTTGGGGAGAGGAGAGTGGAGTTATTAATGTGAAGCTTCCTCAGAAGGGGAGGGAGAGGTGGGCCAGGTGGAGAGTGAGGGGGTCGTGGGCGACTCTGACGGGTACAGTGTGTTACTGTGACTGTGCTGTTTGGCGCCACAGTTTCTGGAGTTTAAAAATAGCCCAAATGTGAAAACGTAGGTAAGGGGAACTAGAAGGTAATGTGAAAAAGACAGTAAAGACTAAAGAAAATACAGAAAAACATGGGTGATGTTACTTTCTGAGATAATCACCAATCACCCCAACATAATTCCTCCTGTTTTCCTCGGTGTTTGCACACGCATGTGTAACAAACACGCGTGCACTCGCACACACCTGCAGCAGGTGGCATGTGCTCTCTCCGACCGGTGCTCTGCTTCCTGCCTCTGACGCCATGCAGTTAACACTTGTGTATTTCTGTAATGTTTCTCAAATCATCGTAGGAACAGACTGGCTTATCTCACACTACGAATGGGTTTTACTTATTTAACTGTATCCCTATGATCAAACACTGAGGTTCTAGTTTTAATTTTTTTCATTGCTTTTTAGAGAGAGACCAAGGGGAAGGGACAGAGAGAGAGAGACATTAACTGGTTGTCTTCCACATACACCCCGACCAGAAACTGAGTCCACCACCCAGGCATGTGCCCCGATGGGGAATTGAACTCAGAACTCACAACCTTTTGGTTTGAAGGGACGATGCCCAACCCACTGAGACACCCAGCCATGGCAGGTTGTTCTAGTTTTTAAAAACTACCATTAATACTGTTGCTATAAGCCTCTTTTTACACAAACCTTTGACTTCATTTCCGGTTATTTTGTTAGAATAAACGAGTAGAGGTAAAATTATAAACCAGGTGTTACAAAATGTTCAGGGTCATGGCAAGTAAAGGCAAATCCCTTTTCCGATCGCTGGATCAGATTTCGGTCATCTTAAGAAGTTTGAGTACCTTTCTCACCCGGTCTCGGTGGCATTGCGGTTCCTTTTTAATCTTTCCCGAATTAACCCCCCCCACTGGCATCTTGAGTTAATCTGCAACCCTTTGTTCCCTAGCGAGGCGTGGTGTTCAAACGTTTACCGGCTATTTCCCTTTCTTTCGGACATTTTATTTGCAGACATGCTCACTTTGCAAAGGGAGTGTTTGTGATTTTGTTGTAAGAAGTCTTCGTGTAGTATCGACACTGCCGGTTTTGGTGTTCTCGAGGTGTGTTTCCAGGTGGGCCTGTGTCTTTATTATGTAAGCGCTGTTTCTAACCCTGTAAGTTGTGCACGGCCAGCCTGGTGGGCAGACATCCAGCCTCCTCCCCTGGCGGGTGAGGGCGGTGACCACGGCTGCCCTGCGGAGCCCTGTCTCAGGCAGGTGGGGGGCTCGGGGAGCGCTCCCTTCACAGTTTCCTGGACCAGAACGGCATGTCTTGGGGGGCTGAGTCTGAACTTCTGCTCACACACGGGGTGGCGTCTCCTGTGTCCTCCCCCCTGGACACAGTTGTTTCAGTGACATGTAAGATGCAGAGCGGTGAGTGAGGTATCAGCCGACCAAACGAAGCCTGCGGGGACCTGGAGCGGGGAGGGTAGACACCTGCCAGGCAGGACAGCGTGGTGAGGGGCCTGGACGGACGGGCGGACGGACGGACAGTCCGATCTGCAGCCCTTGGCAGGACCCACCCTACCTTTCGGGAGCTCTGCCGTCTGAAAGTGCAGACGTGGAGCAGTGTCCCTCCCGGGGGTGCACGTGTGTGGGGACACCCCGAGCCAGGCAGAGCAAGCCCACGCCACGCCAGCTCTGCTGGCCCTGGCTGTGTCCCCCGTGATGGCCACCCCCCGCTCTCCCCATGCTTTTGAAGTGACGGCTCCAGCCGGTCAGCTTGTTTCAAACTGCGGCAGCCTGCCCACTCAGACGCTCTTCTTGGCGATGCGTTCAGCTTTTACAAACACTGGAGCTATTCTAAGGGAACTTAACATGAAACTTGCCTCCTTGACTCATTCTTAAGCTGCTTTTACAGAAAGGGGGTGGTTTGCTGTGGACAGTGTTGCGTGTGGGAAACACTTTCTCCCTCTGGGTTGTCTCCAGCCGCCGCCCTGGTGTCTGCGGGGAGGGGCCTCCGCGCTCAGGCCCTGTGTGGACTGAGGCAGGGTGGCAGGTCCCTCTCCCTGGGAGCAGACAGTCATCAGTTCTAATTCAGAGCATGTGCAGATAATTGCCACCTTCTTCCGAAGGGAGAGCTAGGCTGCCGGTGTGCTCGCATCCAAGTCAGAGCTCGTCTGCCTGTGGAGTGGTGAGCACGCTGGGTCGCACTGTGGACAGGCAGGTGCCAGCATCCTCCCGATCACGATTCATCAGCCAGGGCGTCGGCCGCTGCGGTGCTCAGGGTGTGGATTGCGACCCAGACCCTCCCCCCACCTCAGGGTCCAGAACCCTGACAGCTGACCAACTTCCTTCTCACCTGGTTTTCTTTTCCTTTCCTTCCCTGCTTCAGACTGAACAGACCAAGCGACACTCAGTGAAAGCCGGGAACCAGGCATTTTGTGATGCGGTCGAACGAGAACCAGTCCGTCCCCACGAGGCTGTCTGGTGCTGCCAGGCAGGTTGGGTGGCCTTGGCGCTGGCTGCTGTGCTCGGGGTGCGGCTCTGTGGCCGCCCCTGTCAAGGAACAGTGTGACGTTGTTCAGACCCGTTTCAGTGACACAGTTTCCCCGGGAAATGTGGATCCCACGGGCATGTGTGTTCGGTGGGCGTGGGGGTCCACCCTCCATTCTCTTTGGCTCTGCGGCGTGCAGGGTGCCTGGTGCTGATCCGACCCACCCATGTCGTGCGGTGACCACTGCGGGTCTGTTCTCACTGGCATCAGCCACACGGTCGCCATTCTTCCTCGTGAGAGCGTCTGCGGTGTCCCTTGGCACAGTGACCCTGGGGCACCTTTTGTCCTGGGTTTTAGTTTTTCAAGGTACCTTTTGAAAAAAAGGAAGCAGAATTAAAGGAAGAAGAAAGAAACGAGGGAGGGAGCAGAAACGAGAAGAAAAAACGTGCGTAACGGAGTGTTTTAGTCAGCTGCTTTTTCTGGCAAATTTTCTTTGCCTTCACTTGGGATAAGAGCAGTTTTTTCATGCAAGTAACTTACGTTAAAAGGGAGTCACACCCACTGCTGTGATCGGTTAGAACAGAAGGACATGAAAGCAGACGCAGAATGCTTCGGGAGCTTCGTCGTGGGGCAGATCTCTGTGGCGGGTGGCGCTCAGCGTTGTCTGGGGGGTGTTGATGGGCTGCATCCCCGACGGAGGACGGTGACCTTGACGCTAACCCCTCCACCGTTTCCTTGGCCTCCTCTTTCACACTCTGCGTGAGTGACCGCAATTTCCAGTGCCCTGACCTTGGACTCTGGACTGCGCTGTCCCCCACGCTGGCGCAGGTCTGCGTCCTGTGGCCCCTGGACGGACGGAAGCACCTGCACGTGCTGCCTGGTGCTCAGCAGGCGGGGGGGGGGGGGGGGGGGTCCTTTCCGTCATCTTCAGAATCGGTTCCCTTTCTTTAGTTAGTGGAAATGACATGTCATGTTTCCGTCTCAGGGGACCCTGAGTTGTGGAATCGTACCCATCGTTGCTGTTATTCAGAAACACCTGGCTCAGCAGAAGCCTGACCTTCAGTCCTGGTGCTGCAACCTTAGTATCTCAGGTTTGAATACAGGCCTCGCTGTGTGAGAAAATCTGTAGCTGGGTGGCGGGTGGCTTGGGTCCGTGGGAAGGGTGGCTGCGTGGACCCAGCGGCGTCGGAGGCACCGGCCCCGATTGCTCATCCTGCCTGCCTTGGGCGTCTGTTGTGGTGGCCACGGGGAGGTCAGCGCCGTGTCCACCACCGTGTCTTGTCAGCCTCGGAGTCCCGCTGCTGGTTCTGAATTTCCACTGTGGTTTGCTGCTCATTGTGTCTGAACTCCGAGGGTCCTCAGTGCACTGGGTGGTGACATCCCCGATCTCACGCATCACAGGCTCTCCCTGGGCGTTTGCACTGAATTCCCGCCTCCCTGGCACAGTCTTCCCTTCACTTCCTATCAGTTTTCTTTCAATTTGCTTCATTTCGTGAGGCTTTTAGGGGGTAACACTCCTAAAGGGCCATGTGTTCTCCCACAGGGAAAGCCAGCCCTAGAGACACAGTGGCCCCAGAGCCCCAGGGGGATGGGAGGTGGGGCCTGGGGTGGGGGCGGGGGACACACCGCACAGCCCAGGTGTGAGCCGGAGAGCAGGGCGAGCCCAACACCTGCAACGAGGGCACCGACCTGTCCTCTCCTCCGTCTCGAGGAGTCTCCGTGAGGGAGATCTGGAGTCTTCCTCCATCTGTCCGTCACCCGGGAGCCCGCAGCGCTGCGTTGGTCGGGAAACCGGTCTCCCCCATCCCACAGGCTCGGAAGGCTGCTGCCGGGTCTCTGTCGTGCAGTAAGGCAGGGCAGGGAAGGCGTTTCCGGTAGGTTTAGGGCAAACTCGCCAACCCCCCGCAGCCACCCAACTGCCTTTTGATGTGGAGAAAGGAGGGCAGATGAGTTTCCTCGCAGACGGCGACCCCGGGGGTCCTCTGTCTTAAACTCTTCGGTGGCCTCTCCTAATCTCGGGGGAAGTTTGGGTCGTTGGCATGACCCCCAATCTCTCCACCCTCTTGTGTTCAGGACCCCGCCCCTCGGGGCCTCGGTGCCCCCAACACTGCACCTCAGCTCCAGTCCGACTCCCCGGGGGCCTTCCCGAGCCTGCCCTGCAGAGTCCCGAGTGCCAGTGAGTCCCCTGCCTGGCCGGTACCCGCTGGCCTGTCAGACGGCTCCTGGACAGCTGCCCTTGCACGTGTGTGCGTGTGTGTGCGTGTGAGTGTGAGCGTGTACACGAATCATCTCCCCTTCAGCCCCGTTTCTTCTCGGCCCCGAGCATCTCTGGGAGCCGACGCCTCTCTGGCTCTGGGAGGCACCGGGCATCTGGGTCCCAGGGGAGGCTGGGCTGGGTGAGGGGTGACCGCGTGGTGCCAGGCTCCTGCAGGGGCAGACGGCGAGGGAGGGGCTGCCTCCCAGCACCTGTGGTCACTCAGCAGCCTCAGGACATTCCTCCTGAACACGGGCAGTGGGGCTTTCCAAGAAGCTTCTGTGGCAGGAGGGCATTGAAGGCAGCGGATCGCTGGTGCAGTGTAGGCAGGTTGCTAGGCAACCATGGCCGGGGCGGCCGGTCGTAGCATCTGCGACAGATGCGGCAGCCGGAACAGACCTGACCCAAGAGCCGGGAGGCAGCTGGCTCTGTCCCCAAACCGCACGGGGCTCCGGGGCGCGACCAGCAGGAAGTCTGGCTAGAAATTAATTTTCCGGGTGGAGAGGTGGCACAGGACATGCTGTTTACCACTCAGGAGTCTCCCTGTCCCTGGGAGCTGCACAGACTCGGGGCCCATGTGACAGGCTGTGGTGGTGGCCCCTTGAGGGGATGGCCGGACTCGGCTGGTTTCCCTGTGTGCCCTCAGCCACCGAGCACATAGGCTTGGAGAGCCAGCACCTCGGCCTCTGAGCCATGTTAGTGTGGCAGGGGGCTCAGCCAGCGCCCTCCTGGGCTCAGGCAGAAGTGAATGTAAGCGTGTCAGGGGTGGTGAACTCTAGTCTGGGGCACCTTTGTTCTTAATGTGATTCCTTTGGTTGTGAGTTTATAAAATTTAGTTTTGGGGAATGGCTGTGCTCAATGCCAGCCTGAATGCTCTTGAGAACTGCAGGCAGCTCTCCGGCCCAGGTGCAGCCACAGTAGCACACCTGTGTAGCTCCCTCAGGCCATCACCTACCCGGATGGCTGGCCGGCCAGTATCGTTCCCTGAACGCTGTTCTCCATGAGCCCCGTGAGAGCTTGGAAGCTGTGTGCGTGGCCTGGTGGCTGTCACCAGAGCACACCTGGTCCAGGGCAGAGGCCCAGTGGCTGTCGGCTGTGGGGATGCATGATGGGGTGCATGTGGGAGGAGGTGACACAGGACCCCGAGTCCCAGGGTTGGAGGCAGGGAACCGTGTTGAGCGTTGGGAGGGGCACTGGCTGGCAGGAAGGAGGCCCATCACTGAGGTGAGTTCAGGGTCTGACTCCTTCTGCCTGCCTGTCCCTTTGGCCACACCTTGAAGGTTTTCCTAAATGGACGTGGCCCTGGCTTCCTGCAGCCCTGAGCCTTTTCTCCTGTCCTACCCGTGGCCGCTGTCTCTATTCCGTCCACAAGTGACGCTTGTGAAGTGGCCGCTGTCCACAGGGCGGTGCCGTGCGGGTGAGGGCGACTCCCCGGAGTGCATCGGCCCGCTGTTCCCATCTGCACACTCATCACCTGGCTGGCGCTCACTGGGCGTCTGCTCCCAGCCCCGAGCCCAGAGCTGTCTCTGCCAGGGTCAGTGTCAGTGAGCCTGGAACCAGGACCGTGGGGAGCGTCCTGCTGCCCCATTGGGTGGCGTCACCCCAGAGAGAGCTCTCTGGTCCGTGGACGGAAGACACACAGATGCTGGGAGAGATGGGGTGGCATGCTACCGACTGCCAGGGTGTGGCTGGTCAGGGGTCTGTGTGCCTGCACGGGCTCCGTGTTCTTCCTCACGAGGCACCAAGCGCGGACCACGCACCCACTTGACCTCCCATCCTGAGGGACCCCGTGCCATGGATGGTGACCCTGCCCATTTCCATCCCCGGTGACAGTGGAGTGGACTGGAGGACCAGCTCAGGGCCCCACGTGGCCCTCACACTGTGGCTCCTGTTACCGCCGACAGCACCCCTGCGTCAGCCACTCATGCACCCCCTCCCTGAGAACTGCGTGCTGCAGGGGTCCCCTCTCCAAGGGAGATGGAGACACTGAACTTGGGGTGGCCCTCATCCTGCCAAGTTCAGTTTGTCATCGTTACCCACTGGGTCCTCCTCGTTTTCACCTTGTCTCCCGGGCAGGGGTCAGTGAGTGACTGAGTGTGTGTGTGTGGTTTTCCATGGCCTTGGGGGGCTTTTTCGGTTAAGAGAAGCTTTTGTGATTTTCAAAGCTGTGAACCGCATAGGATTTAGTACCTATTTTCTCTTTGGATCTCACACCAATCAGCCTACTAAGGAAGCGACTCGGTGCTGTGGAGGCAGATCTGGAGGCGAGGCCGCCTCTCCCCCCGGGGTCACTTGTCTTCACTCCAGTGCATGTGGGGGGAGGCTCACACAGGGACCCGCAGTGGCTCACGCTGACAGGACAGAGCCATCCTGAGCCGGGACCTCTCCTGGCCACACCTACCCGCCAGCACCCTTGGGACCAGCCCCAGGTTTTGTTCTCAGCTCCGTCGATTTGTTTCGAAATGTTGGTGAGCATAGCGTTCGGTCTCCTGTGGCATTTAGAGAAATGCGACTACTTAGGTGATGTGAGTCCCTGCTTCATTCACCCGCATCAAAGGATGATGCGGCACCACCGTCATGCCCACCGTGAGTCATTTGGGGACAAAATGCAGAAGTTTAGCAGCTTCAGGGGTGCGGCTTTCTTCCACTTTGGCCAAGGATCCCGGGAAGACCCAAGGGCACCTTGCACCGCCTGAGTGTCTGACTTCTTTGTCACCCAGCACCTTCTGTTTCCTAGCTGCAAGGACACCAGAGAAGTGTCTTGTTTCCCTGAGTGGGGCGCGTCTCCCCGGGACTACTTCCGAGGCGCACGCGCACGTCGGCTTTTAAAAGAAACATCAAGTTCCGGCACCTTTGCATAACGCCCAAGAGCCTAGAGCGCTTTGCGGACTTAATTTCCTCCATCCCTTAAGTGCCTCGAGAAGGCGAGTGCTGCTGGGTGCTGTTTCTATGCCGCGGTTTGGGGGAGACCATGGCTCAGTATTGCAGAGAAGTCCTTGGAAGCAGAGCAAGGGGGGCAGTCAGCTCACCGAGGGGCTCACCCCAGGCCCCGCCCCGGAGCACACAGCGCGCTTCGTAGTTTGCGGAGAGGAGACGGGAGGGGCGCCGCTGGAATCAAGGCCGTGGTGGGTCCACAGAGAGACGCTGCTGCTGCGTGATAGGTGGGAGGCCTGGTGAACCTGCCCTAACCGCTCACTTCCTTTGCGTTCATTTGGTGTTATCAGTACTGAGAATTAACATGTTAACTTCCTTTTCGATTCAGGAGGGTGAATTAAATATGGTCCTGCAGAATTAAATCAGCCCTCCTGTGCATCAAAGTTTTAAACAAGCCCGTTTGTCTGTGCTTGCCATCACAATTTTTCAAATTCCTCACCCAAGGATGTTCACTGACTTTAGAGAGAGAGGAAGTGGTGGGGGGAGAGGAAGACAGACAGACAGACAGACACATCGATCGCATGCCTCCTGTGGGTGCCCTGGGCGGGGACCCAACCCACCACCTTCTGGTGCTCAGGACGGCGCTCCATCCTGTCGAGCCGCCGGCCAAAGGGCCGTCGTATTTGTAAAATACAGGTTCAGTTCCAATTTCTGTGTTGATACATACTTGCACAGATTTGTAATGTTTTTATAAAATTATATTTTTTTACTCAACAGTAAAAATATTTGTGTGTCTATAACACACCCTTAAATGTGTTCCCAGTGGCAGCAAGAATACAATAAAAAGCGTCCAACATACGTCACCAGTTATGCGGGAGCCGCACGCCAAGCACGCGAGCAGCAGGGCCTCCCCGCCCCCGCAGAGTCGGGCGCAGACCTGCGCAAACGCAGTGACGGGGTCCGCGGTTTGACGCCAGCCAGACGGAGTGAGAGCATCGTCCCGTTCATTTTCTTGGGGGTGCAGACGCCCCTGAGTGTGGTTTCTGAGTTTTCACGTCGCGTTTCCCTCCAGTCTGCGGCGCTGAATAAATAAATCACAATGGAAATGCTCTCTCTGTAACACAAATTTTCTTTTTTCCCAAATTAATGAGGGTGCAAATCATAATTTATTTTTTATGAAGCCAGAGAGGTTCTCCCTAATGGGTGCATGCAGAATTTAGACTCTGTGACCCGGCCGGGCACTGGGGTGCACGTGCCCACACAGCCCACGTGCTGTGTCCAGGGGATGGATGCCGTCCACCCTCCAGAAAATTCCCTCCTGGTCCTTCTAGGGCAGCCTTGGCCACCAGAGCAAACCGACTCCTCATTTGT
This sequence comes from Desmodus rotundus, assembly GCF_022682495.2. Lineage (NCBI taxonomy): Eukaryota > Metazoa > Chordata > Mammalia > Chiroptera > Phyllostomidae > Desmodus > Desmodus rotundus. The sequence continues at coordinate 280,895 of NC_071399.1, forward strand.
GCCACCGTGGGTCACGCGGTGTCATTCAGTGTAAGGACGTGTCCCTGTTGCGTGGGCAGCATGTGAGGCGTCGTCCAGTCTGTGGGCGATTGTACAGAGACGAACGAGAGCGTGGTCGCGCCATTCAGTCCGTGCGTGTGGAAGGTGTGTGAACCCACCGTGCTGAGGGGAGACAGCCTGGGGCTGCGGGGATGGGACGGCGGCCTCAATGGCCACTGTGGCCGGAGCCCGGCACCACCCCCCGCGGCCCCTCCCTGCCCAGCACCGGCAGTGGACCACTTCGGATCTTCCCTGCACGCCCAGGACACAGCTCTGCTGTTCCCTGTACACGAGGCGTTGCCTGGCGCTCACGTTTTCCGTGAGTGGAAGCACCACAGGGTAATCAAGCGGACGGCGAGGAGGGTGTCTTATGTGTCATTTCCTCTCAGCCTGGGCGAGTGCAGCCTGCGGACGAGTGTCACTCCCTCACAGGCGGCTTGATCTGCAGTTCAAAAGGATTTCTGCCTCGCGCTCTCAGTGTGCGAGGCGCACTGGTGAGTGACCGCTTTGTCCACCCAGACAACCCTCTGCCAGGGCCCAGAGCGCACCGGCGGCAACCCCTGCGTGTCCCCCGCAGGGGGCGTGGCGGCGATTGTCACGTCCATCCTCCCTGTTCTGGGGACGCCTGTGAGAGGACATGTCACATTCATTGCCTGCGGTCCCCGCCTCTTTTGGCTAAACGAGACCGGGTCTCCCTCCTGCGCAGGCAGCGTGGCAGTAGGCCGCCCGTTCCTGGATTCAGAATTGGTTTCGGGACCTAAACAGGGTCGTGTCGCTAGCGAGGCAGAGCTGTGTTTGGTGGGCCCTGTTCCCATGGCTCTGTGACCATTGCCCGGCAGGTTGGCCCCCTGGTGCGGACTCTCCAGGTGGTGAAGACCTGTGAAAACGTGAGCTTTCACTGGATTCAGACGGGTGCAGAGAAAACGATCAGGCTGCGGAAGTTCCGTGATGGCCCGACTGCGACAGCTGGGTGGCAGCTGGCCGGCCCGTCTTCGTGGCGGGTGCTGGGGAGGGCCCAGGCACTCTGTCTCGTTGGCACGAGTTCACACACAACCGCTTTACCGAAACACCGTGGGGGGTCAAGGGATGGGGGCCCACGGGGGTCAGGGCCGTGGGACAGCCCCCAGCCGTCAGCGGCGGTGTGCGGACAATTGTGGCTCGGCTCTGCGCTCTGGGGCCCTCCTGGGTGACCGCCCCCTGCAGGTCTTGTTCTTCTGCCACCAGGCACCCCGGCTGCAGGCCGCCCCTTGGCGTCCTTGCTCGGTGCTTGTGGAGCGATGCTGCGCCTCCTTCCTCAAGGACGGTCCCTCACAGCTGCTCGGATGATTCATGGTGTTTCCGTCCTCACCGGACGCTTATTCATCATTAACACCCTCCGCCGGACACCCACTTCTCAGGGGACAGCGTGGCTGAGACAGTCCGATTGTCCTCTGGTCCGCCTTGCCGAGTCCTTCAGCCACCCCCTCCTGTCGCCGTGAGCGCCCGAAGCTCCCGCCTCTGGGACGCACACGTGGTCGTGCTGGGCTGGGTGAACCTCAGGGAAGCGAACAGTCCTTGACCTTCGGATCTGCGTCCTCTCTGAAGTCACGAGACCTCAGGAAGCCCAGGCAGACTCGGACTGACCGGTGCAGTGGTTATTTTTGTAACCCGTCTCGGGCTTGGCGGGACTGAGGCTTTGGGGTGACTTGGACCTGCCGCTGTTGATTTATTTTTCTGCTCACGCTGTTTATTTTTGCCCTTGAAGGGCGGATCAGCTGTGGGCTCCGAGCAGCAAATAGATGCTCCACAGTGGATCCGTTCCCAGTCTCTCCTCCTCAGAGAGCACTGACTGAGAGTGAGAGCCAGGGGCACCTCCATCTCCGGGCGTGGGGTGTCACGAGGACCAGCAGCCACGCAGGTGCTTCTCAAAGCTCACATGGCCTCCTCAGCACCCCAGAAGGCCCTCCTCCCTCCCTCCCTCCCTCCCTCTCATGGCCCTGCTCTGCCTGGCCCCCTCAGCATCCTCGGAGGGGGTGGGGTCAGAGCCCCAGCTCCACCTTGGAGGAGGGGTGGAGGAGACGGTTTCTGACGTGTCTTCTAGTCTTAGAAAGTTGGCGCATTTTTCAAGTTAAGACTTTATTTTTACAGCAGTGTTGGATGCACAGCAAAACTGAGGAGAAGGTCCAGAGATTTCCCATCTATGCCCCTCCCCCCATGCACAGCCTCCCCTGCGTCACTGTCCCCACCAGGTGGGACATTCGTTACAAGTGATGAACCCGCACTGGCACGTCAGCGTCACCGGAGTCCACAGCTGACGTCCGGGTCACTCTGGGTGCTGTGAGTTCTGTGGGTTGGACCAGTGTGCGGTGACACGTGTCCACCATTGCAGTGTCAGATCAGTAGTGTACTGTGCACGGGACGCCACGTACTACCTGCTGCAAACTGTCCATTTCCCCCCCCCCGACCCCTGCAGCCCCTGACCTGTCCTTGCCCCCAGTCTCGCCTTCTCCGAGATGTCACAGGGTCGGACTCACACAGCGTGTGGCCTTTGCAGACTGGCTCCTTCACTCAGTCGCATGCGTGTCAGGTTCCACGTGTCTTCACGGCTCCAGAGCTCCTCTGTTCTTAGTGCTGACACGTCCCACTGTCTGGAGGGAATGCAGTTTGTCCATCTGTCACCCACTGAAGGGCGTCCTGGTTGTTTCCGAGCTGTGGCCGTTCTGGGTGAAGCTGTTGTGAACTTCTCTGCAGGTTTTTGTGCTTTTCGATTCCTTGGAGTTAGTATCAGACAGTGTGATTGCCGATCGAGGCTGAGAGCAGGGTCAGTTTCCTGAGAAACCTCAAACTGTTCTTGGGGTGGCCGCCCCGCTGCGTCCCGCCAGCGGGGTGTGAGGTCCCTGCCGCTCCGTGTCCCCCCAGCCCGGGGGGTGTGTTGTGTTTCTGATTCTATGTGGTGTGTCCCTGGGAGCTGGGGTTGCCCAGCCGCTCGATTCCTGGGCACCGGGCCCCTGTGATTGGCCTGGGCTCTGGGCTCTGGGCTGGCCTTCACGGGGCCCGGTCTGTCCTGTAGTGAAGAGCAGGAGGAGAGGCACCTCCCTCTGTCACCCTCACTCCTGTGTCACCCAGTGTCACCGAAAGGGCCGTCGGTGCTCTCTGTGCCTCACACACCCTCCGAGCGTTCCCAGTGACTGACGGGGAGGCAGGGGAACCAGAACCAGTGGAGCCGATGGGACCAGAGAACTGTTAGCAGGCCTGGAGGGCAGGCCACGATCGGCCAAGTCCACGTGAAAATGCTTGGACTTGGGTCAATTGAGAGTGTCACTAAGCTTTTCAGAGGGAGAGGGGGGTGTCAGACATACAAACTTTGTTTCAGGGGACGTCTGCCACCTCTCCCACTGACTCAGTTCCCAGGCTTGCTTTGAAGGAAAGGTTTGGGAGGACAGGTCGGGTGATGCAGGGCGACTCCTCTTCCTACTGTTTGACGGGCGGCCCCCCCGCCAGGGCGCTTACTCATTCTGAGTGGGTCCAAAGCCTCGCAGAAGTCTGGGGCGCAGTTAACATGCAGGGGCCAAGTTGCAGCGACAACCCGCGGTCTCGGGGTCGACCCTGGGGGGCCTGGCTGTTTTCCCCACGAATGAGACGGGTTGGGCTGTGTGTACAACAGCTACGAGAACACACGGAAAAGTCCGGCAGCGAAACCAGCAGGAAGTGAGGTGAGCTGCAAACTCGGAAAACTTTGTTTCAGTGACGAGTCTCATAGGAGTTGGAGGCCAGTCTCCCCCGGGCGCGGTTGGTCTCTCCCCGGGCGCCCGTCACCCCGTCAGGGAAAGAAGGGACGGAACCCCAGCTGTGCCAGCTCTGAGCGGGGAGAGCGCTGGGAAGTGCCGCTCTGTCCCCGAAGCGTCCTTACTGGCTGAGACCTGGAGCGTTACAAGGTGTGTTCAGATTATACTGCAGACAGTACCTCCTTTCAGGTTTTCACATCACCCTCTCCTGTAACAAAGATTTATTTCGCGTCTGTGTAGTTTGTACCAGTTTTCTGTGCCACAGAGCTCTGGCCATGAAGAGATGAAGCATGAAATCCCTGTACCAGGTGCTTTGCAGGGTAAGTTAGAGGCTGATGTATAAACACACTATGGCCTGAGTGAGGAGGCAGAAGCATGCCATCATGGAGGGCTGCCTGGAGGTGGTGACTTAGATCTGGATTTTCAAGGATAGTTGGCTGCACCTGGCATCCCACTTGATGGCATTTACCTTAAGAAACTTTGTTACACCTTTATTTTTCCAGCATCATTTTGTCAAGACTTACCTTCATCCTGTAACGAAGAGCCCTAGACCAAGGGAAGAATGACCACGTGCATGATACCAACTCTCCCAGAGTTCTCATGTCTGTTAACTTACGGAACTCCTTATCTGAAACCAGCATGAAATCTGAGCACCCCTCATAGAGATGGTAACCATTTCCTGTTAGGTGTGCTCCTTGGTAGTGTGTTGTTACTGCTCTCAGGACAGAGATACTTTTCGTTAAACCCCTCATTCGAGTACAAGGGGAACTCAGGAAACTACGGAACAGCCTGTATCTGGCACCTGGGAACAAGTCAGCACCCTGCACAGGCGGTGCGCAGTGAGCCCATGAGACTGAGTGAATACACTTGCTGCTCTTGCTACTATCAAGACTTTCTAATTAGCCTTGGATTACAAATAATATTCTCTCGTGAATCACAAACCATCTGTCACTATTGCTGCTGCCCACTTGTTGCTCAGGCTCCTGGAAGTCATCAAAAAAAGCAAAGGGGAGTAACACCTGCAGTCGCGCAGGACGCGGCCACCGCCACCGCCCGGGGAAGGACCCAAGGCTCCAGAAACGTGCGGGCAAAGAGGAGGGACAGGAGAGGAGCCATTTGTTATCGCAGTGTAGGAAGAAGAAAGAAAATCACATCATCTAACTTGGGAATTAAGATAAAGAATTTGTGGGTAGTGGAGAAGTTCAAGTTCGAGGAACTGTCCTCTGAGGCAGAGCCCCTGACGGGACAACAGAAATGGACACTAACCTGTGAATGGCCCGTGTGCGTGTCCTTGGAAACCGTGCTTCTGGCGACAGTGCCCTGTCTGCAGCGTGGCTCCTTCCCGCAGGCCCATCTCCGTCTCATTCACGAGGCGTCCCCTTTGCTTTCTCCGTTTCTAAAGAGCGTATGCGGTTCATAGCCGTCTGGGGCAGGGGACTGGTGTGGGCACAACCATGCCGGATGGGGGTGCAGGTGTCCCGGGAAAATGTCTGTGTCCCCAGATGTTGCGCAGGGGCCACAAGCCACCACGTCTCTGCCTCCCTAGAGATGTGTCACATGAATCGGGCTTCCATCTGGATTTTTGTGGAGCCACCGATACATTAAAAAAAAAATTTCCTCCCTAAACAAAAAAACTTTCCTCCCTAAACGGCTCCATGTCACCTGATGGTCCCTGCTCACGATTGGACCAAACCATCCCCTCTTCCCCCCACCAAGCTCGCACTGCCCTGAATCGGATGTAAACAGTGCGGAGCACACAGTGGGGACATACTTGGGGCAAATTCTGTTCTGCCCTCTTTGAAGGAAATGACCCCCGAGGTGAGCAGGGCCCTGTCAGCACAGGCTCCGTGTGCCTCTCTCCGGTGAGACGGGATGAGACGCTGCCCCGCGGTTTAAGCAGCAGCTCTGCCCGCGGGGGAGGGAAGACAAGTGCTCGAGGACTTGAGTACCTAGGGAGGGCCTCGTTCCTCCTCCTTCCAGAAGACGACCAAACATCTGAACTGCTGAAGGAAAAGGCATCGCGTGGGAGGGGCTGCTTGAAGGAGAGTGGCCAGAACTGCCGGGTTTTGCTTCCTTCTGTAGGACAGTTGGGGAGGAGAAATCCAACTTAAAATGATGTTTATAGACTGTCTTCCTGACAGGCTGACAACGTTTACAAGTGTGACTTACTGAAAACCACATGGGGCTCCACACCAGGACATCGGCACAGACACGGGGCTCCCCTGGGACTTACGGGGAAGGACTCTCATCGTTCTGCAGCTCAAGCCCCAGCGAAGTCGCGGCCTGTGGTTTGTAGCTGGTTCGCCAGGCTGTTCAGATTCCCCAGGGGAGCAAGGACGGGGACCTGCTGGAAGTCCGGGAGAAACAGGGGTTGAACGGCAGGCACATCTCCTGGAGTCCCAGCTGCAGGCTCCGTGCTCCAGTGCAAAGCTCAGGCGACAGACAAACAAGCAGCCTGAGACTGTCATGGTCATCAGAAACACTCAGGCTGTCTCCTCAGCCTCGCGGCCTTGCTCCTCAGCTTTGGCTTCTCCTTGTTTCTGTCCCCTAAATACGAATCGCCAGGAAGGCAAATCTGAGCTAACCGGAAACCACAGCGGTGCTTTCAGGGCCTGCCGTGCTCGTGGAGCCGGCACAAGAGGTGGGTGTGACCCACCCCTCGTTCCTCTTCCCTCTGCATTTATCTGACACCTGTGGAGCAATTACAACAGGCCAGGAAGACAGAGCATGATTATGAGCGGGGCACCGTCCGCCCCGCGAGAGATCCCACAGCCCTGCACAAGTGTGGAAGGGCCACAGCCGCAAGCAAGTCTTCCCGGCCCTTCCCAGGGCCCAGAGCAGAGCCAGCTCGGCAGGCAGAAAAGAGCCGATAAATAGGTACTGAATTAGTTACTACTCATACACAGGTTCATTTTTAAAGGCCTTTCCCATTCAGGGTTTTATTCCACGTTTTACCCTCACAACAACTCTGTGGATGCATAGAGCAGAAATTAATGAAATAGGGAGTATAGAAACAACAATATCAATGAAATCAAAATGTGGCTTTAAAAAAAAAATCAACCAGATTGTCAAGCCTTTAGCTCACTGATAAAGGAAAGAACAGAGAGGACTTAACTTACTAAAATTCAGAAGGAAAAACTAATCTCAGAGCTATAAGGAGAATTATACTTAGTATTGAGGTTGTATGAGGAACTCTTCCAGTTGAACAACAAAAATTACAACTTATTTAAAAGTGGACAAAGGACTGTAACAGACGTTTTTCCAAAGAAGCTGCACAAATGCCCAGCGAGCACATGGTGAGAAGTTCGCTGTCGTTAGACATCAGGAACCGCAAGACCAGACCCCGAGAGCTAGCACTTCCCGCCCTCCGGGATGACTGCGTTTAAAAACAAGGAACCAGCGAGTGTTGCTAAGGACGTGGAGAAATCAAAACCCTCCTACATTGCCCCTTGCAATGGAAGACAGTCTGGCTGTGATACTTTGTCCACACACACAAAAAGTCAAACCACCACATGACTCAGGAATTCCCCTCCTGCATCTAAACCCGTAAGAATTAAAGGTACGAACAACAGCCCAGATGTTCACGGCCGGGCACACGGAAGAGGGACTATTTCCAGCCGTGATGTGGATGAAGAAGTGGCTCGTGCTGCTAAGTGGACAAGTCGGGCACAGAAGGCCGCATCTTGTGTGACGTCACTTACGTGACATTCCCAGAACTGGTAAATCTGTGGACAGAAGGGTGTTCCTGTGACGAAGGGGACAGGGAGTGGGGAGCAGCCCCCAACAGCAGGGGTTTCCTCTGGGTGTGACAGAATGTTCCGAAGCCAGATAGGGGTGGCGGTTGCACGGCTTCGTGTGTGTGCTCGAGGCCTCTGGATTTGCACTTTAAAATGGTTACCTTTATATTACTGTGCGAACTTCACCTCAGTTTTAAAGAGTTGAAGAATCATAGGGACTGTGATGGACAATTGTAAGCCAGTGCGTTAGGCAACTTGACTGACAAGGACAAATTCCTAGACGGACAAGCCTGCCAAAACTTTCCTAAGAAATAGAAACTGTGAATAAATGCGTAAGAAGGAAAGAGATGATTGTATTAACGAGAAAAAGGAACTCCCCACAGAGGACACTGTGGCCCGGTTGCTTCCGTAGTGAATTCTCCCAAACCTTAGAGGACAGTGGATGCGGGTCCTTCACACATGAATTCTCCCCAAGTCGGAGGGGGAGGGAGCTGCTTGCCCTCTGCTGACCCAGAGCTGCTCCAATCGCAGACCCGTGGCCCTGACGTCACGGGAAGATGACGTGCAGACCAGGGTCCCTTAACGTGGCCCCAAAGCCCCTCCACACAGCATGCGGGAGTCCCTCCAGGACGGCAAGGCCGGCCTGACCTCGGAAAGCCAACTCAGGCAGCGCACTCCCTTAGTGGAGCAAAAGGACGGAAATGACAGAAGCCCAGCCAGTGCAGAAAAAGGATGTGACCAAGCTCAGTGCCCTCACAGCAAGAACACTGAACATACTAGGGACACAGTGGACACAGCCCTGCTAACGGGCCTCGGGACGACCCCGCGGGGGCGGGCCCAGGCCACTGCTCACCCTTCACCTACTCCACGCTGACCAGAAGTTCCAGCCTGGCGCTTGGGCAAGGAGACAGAGCAAAACTGCGTCTATTTTCAGGCAACAAGAAGCTGTATGGAAAATCCTACGGAATCCACTAAAAGTGCTTAGAAAGAATGACTGAGTTCAGCAAGGTCACAGGATACAAAATCAACACACAAAAACGAGTTGCATTTAACTTCGCTTCCAATGACCAATCCAAAAATGAAACAAACAGAGAAATACAGAAATGCGTACTTTGAAAACTGTCAAACTCCGTGGGAGGAAATGAGAGAATATGCCTCATGTTTGCGGGTGGGACGGCGACGCCCCCAGGGTGATCGTGGCGCGGGGGGCGGGGGGGGGGGGGCGGTAGTCTTCTCGGAAGTCCACGTGCCGCTGCTAAGGTGGGTGTGGAAACCCGAGGCCCAGGACAGCTCCCACAGCCTTGAAAGGAAGGCGTTCATGTCATTTTAATTTTTCAGAACGTGAGTGCTTTTGATTTAAACTTGCAAGAAAAGAACAACATGTAAATGTTGAGACAGTAATCAATTCTGGACGCACTCTGATAGGCCGAGTTTACTTTAAAGTTTGGTGGGGCGGCTGCTGAAACCTGAGGGTCTAATTCTCACCCAGGCGCACACAGAGAGCTGTCACGCCGTTGGCAAGGCCGTTCTGGTCGGTCCTCCTGCAGCTTCAGTAGGACAACCCACGTCCAGTACGAGCATTATCTTCATTTTACACATTTCTTTGTGGTGGTGTGATCTCGGGGCCAGGGTCTGCAGCGAAAGACGTGTGGCTAAGCCTTGCTTTGATTGACATTTCAGTATAATTTGGTAAAATGGGATTTAATTTGTTTGTAGATAAGCTCACCTAAAGGGACCATCACAAGTACAGAAATCCCCTAGCTTACACAAACAACAGAAATTAATTAATGTGGAAGCACTAATTAGTTTATCCAGTTGGCTGGTGGAGCTCTGGGTCCAGAGGGACGGAGCCAGGGCCGGGTGTGTGGGTGAGTTGGGCGGGGGGTGGGGTACAGGGGGAGGGGCTGTTCCCACAAGTCCTGACAGCAGAGGTGATGGGGGCAGGGAAGGGCTGGTAAGGGGCCCGCAGAGTCACCCTGGCCACCCAGGACCTAGAGAGGAACTGGAGCAGAAGAGAAAACACTGAGACCCGGGGTCCCTAGGCAGACTGTGTCTGTAGGACAGGTGGTAGCTACGCGATAACTTCATCTGCTCCTTGTAAGATGCTCCCTCTCTCCAGAACGCCGGCCACCCTGCTTTCTCTCAAGTCGCCCAGGCTCGGTCCCTCTGAGTGGTCAGGGCCTTCCCTCTTGAGGGTCAGGGCCTCCCATGCCCGGAAATGGTCACTTTTCTAGGAAATCGAGTGAGCGGTGAAGCTCCATCAGTTGCTCAGTTTCCCCGTCCATGCTCTGCATGTCACATGAGTGAGTCTGGCGTGGAAGGCGCTACAGCCTGGCTTGTGGCAGGATGTTTGCTGCAGAGGCCCCCGCTGTTGGCCTGCCCTGGTTAAGATGCCTCGTATCTGCACCAGGGGCTTTTCACCTCTGTGAGCAGCTAGTAGGTGGGGGCCCACGTCCGGGCCACCCACGCACTGATGGACACTTAGCTTAGGAGACCTTCCATGATGCCGCAGACCGGCCTTGTGCATCTCTGTCCCCACCCCCCGCCCCCAAAGCCCTGACTTCACCCCACACATCCCAGAGGCCGGTCCCAGTCCCTCAGGCTGTTTGCCTTCTGCGTGCCATCAGCTGCTCCACGCTTAGTGACACTCCCTGCCCTGAAGGCCGCCTTCCTCTTAACGTTATTCCCTGCCCCAAGGGGTGGTGGCCTGCCGTGTCTGAAGTCCCATGGCCTCGGACTGCCCGGCAGCATGACCTGGGCTCAGAGAGAGTCCCACGCTACGATAACGCGGTGACATTTTGGAGGGTCGTAGAAATTATGCGCATGTTCCTGCCAACTGTGTGCAGGGATTCAGTAAAGGTGCGTGTCCCGCCGCGTCTGGGAACCGTCTGGGCACCAAATGGCTGCGTTTGTGTGAAACTCCCCCAGGACTCGGAGAGCCTTGTGTGTTGTGGGTGGAGACCCCACTGTGGGAAGGGCGGCCTTCTGAGTCGTGGGGACCCCGAGGCAGAGAGGGAACCTGGGGAGGCCCGAGCGTGGCGCCAGGCGCTCACTCCAGAGACAGGCTTGGAGTAGACATGTCAGGGAGTAAGGAGCGAAGGCCCTTACAGTGAGGTCAAGAGGTGCGGTTACCGTGGGTCTGGGGTCTAGGCTGAGACTTCGGTTGCATTTCCAACTGCAGAGCTGCTGACCTGTGGCGACTCCCACTGGTCTGTGTGAGGGGACGACTATGACCTGTCGACCAGGGATGCCCACCGGTCAGAACCTTCACTTCTGCACTGGAGCCTCCAGCACCCGAGTTTCCCTGCTCCCTGGAGTCGCCACTTCAGCACAGAGCCGACCTCCCCCGGGTGCACCTGCTGGGAAGGGCCGCAGACTGTCTGGCCTCTTCAGTGGTTTGTGGCTCCTGCTGGGAGGTCGGTGGCCACAGACCCTGTGGAGAAAGGCACCGTCAGGTTGTGGGGCGCAGTGACGGGTCGTGGCCTTGTGTCCTGGGCTTGTAGCCACAGGATGAGTCTCTTTCTTATGACCTTGCTGGGGCTAATTTTTTAAGAATGAACGTTAGGCCCGTTAATAGTTGAACCTGCAATGGCGTTTGCTGGAGGCTCACGTCCTGGCGGAGCAAGCACCCCTGTTTCTGAGTGACCCGCGACCTCGGGTTTAGAAGCTGCCAAGGCCGTCGGTGTCTGTGCTGTGTCACTGTACTGTCAGTGACTTCGAACTTGCTGGACGGTGTGGAACGTCTAACCTGTCACAGAGCTGGAGCCTCCTGGGAAAACTCTGTCCTTGTGGGTCCATTTGGACACAGATCCAAGTTAAGAGACCGGCGTGGGGGGAGGGGGAGGCGGGGGCTGGTGGCCGAGTTTGGGCACAGCCCTGGCTCCAGCCCCTCGGTGGTCCGACGAGGCGCCTCCCTGCGGCACCGGGAGGATTTTGGTCTCTGCTCTGCACGGTCAGCACGAAAGAGCCGAGTCAGGGGCCTCAGGCCCCCGTGTCATTGTGCCACCTCAGATAGGTAGGTCCCTGCAGGTGCGCAGTTGGGTGGCCCCGGTGAGGAGCAAGGTCTCTGCCGTGGGATTTGGAATTCCTGATCGCATGAGGCTGCGTGGGCTCCCTTGCGCTGGACCCCCGGGCGCTGACGGGAGCACACCGAGCACTCTGGCCACGCAGGCCGAGCTGGGCAGCCGGCCCTTCTCCTGTGGGATCAGTGAACCCGGCTGTGGCGCCTGGTTCCCTCAGGAGGCCTCCGGGGCTCTGCCGTCTTAGTTCAACCACCTTTGCTTTTGTGATGGTGGCTTCTCGCTGGGAACCTGGCCAGCAGCTCCTCTGGGACAAGGAAGAGCCTCCAGTTTCTGGTCGAAAAAGTCTGGTGGCCTTGGAGCGCTGTCTGCTTTGGGGTTTTAGCCTCCACCATCCACACAGGCGGCTGCTGCCCGAAGCCCCCCTGCTGTTCCCTGGGTGGGTCCCGGATTCCGCTGCCCCGGGGCAGATGTGCAGGGTCAGACCCCACACTTGCGTCTTCTGGGCTGTGGCCCCTCCCACAGAAGCAGCCCTGTGCCCCCTGCAGCCAGATGCGGAGGTGGGATGGGGCTTTACCTTCAGTGAAGGTGACAGGCATGACCCTTCGAACCCCAGAGGGGGCCCACCCTGCGGCTACAGACCTGCAGGCGGGGTGCACATTTCCAGTCCCTCAGCCCTGGCCTCCTCCCACCCCACCACAAGACCCCCTGCCAGAGGGATGACTGACACACTGCTGCTCTGCAGACACCAGTGTGGACCCCGAATTTTTATCCCCAAATCTCAGCTCCTTTCACAGCGTTCAGTTTTCTTGAGGTGTCCTCAGGTAACTTCCCGCCTTACCTGGCATGCCCTCTCAGCAACCCGTCTTCCAGCCAGATTCTCCGCTTGGCACCCTCTCTCCACCTTCGCTCCCTGCCTCGAGTGTCTTCGCCCCGTGTTTCTGTGGAAAATCCTGCTGGCCTCCGAGACTCCGCCCAGGTGACCTGTCTTCTGCGAGCCACCAGATGGAAGTGTGTGCTCGAGACTTCGGAGGGGGCGCAGAAGGAAGGCCGGCTCTGACCTGGCTTCTTGAATGCCCTCATCCCTCCATCTTCCCTCCATGCCGATGTCCTTGTCCCCACTGTGGAGCTGAGGGGGTGGGTCACTTACCAAAGTTACTCGGGAAGGAGGAGTGGCTGACCGCGTCCACCCGTCGGCAAGTCTGAGTTCGTGCCCAGGAAGAGCCTGGGGTGCAACTCTGTGTGTGAGTCCGTTGGGTGTGCGGCGCCGTTTCTGATGTGAGTGCGGTGCCGTGACCCCGGCGTGGCTTGGCCCGCTCGGCAGGGTCTGGCACGAGGTCGGCCGCTGATTGAGGCCTCGGGCAGCGCAGGCTGTTTTTTGTGTCTTTCCTGAAACGTGAAGTTATACTTTTGTTTATTATCATTTGTGCTTGAAAGAAAACATAACAAACTTTGTATTCAAAGTGAGGTTTGCACGTTGAAATTGATAAAATAGGCCACTTTGATTTCAGCAAAGAAATTTGTGTGTTGAGCCAAACTCAGGAGTGATGATATGTTTATGAGAGGGGACCCCAAATATCTGGAATTTATTTACGAAACACTGTATTTATTCTTGCATGTTTAAACTCAGGCACCTTCAAAGTGCTCTCATTTGATGCAATATACCTACAGAGACATTTTTTCCACTGATCAAAACAGTTTTTGAACTCGTAGATTTTTATACCTTTTAGTGCTTCTGCTGTTTTTTGTTTCACCTCTTCCACATCAGCAAAATGTTTCCCTCTGAGGACTTTTTTTCATCAGAGGAAACAAAAAAAGAAAGCCTCTCTGGATGAGATCAGGTGAATAGTGAGTGGGGCACGGGGGTCATGCCATTTTTGGTCAAAAACTGCTGACCACTTAGTGTGGTATGGGCAGGTGTGCGCATAAATCACCCATCATGAAACGGGCAAATGCACTGAGTCTTAAAAAAACATTCACTGAAGTAGAATGCAGCCTCTCACAACAACACCAGCTGGTGCCCTGATCCAGGTGCGCTCCTAGAACACTCACCCAGCAGGGGAGGGGAGCCTGTTCTACAAGGGGCCCGCCCTCCAGGAGATAACTCCATTTTTGGAGGGTCTCCTCCTCATGGTGTGTGCACACAATCTGATGACAGAAATCATTATTTTAAGAAAGTGCAATGTGAAACACCTTTGCCCAGGTAGTTTTTGTAAATGAGTTCGGGTGCGAGGTGGGGACTGGCTTTGTGGTTGAGACGCTGTCACCGCGGCCAAGTCGCGAGTCCCTCTGAGCTGCACGTGTGGTGGCTGAGGAGTGTGTGAGTGTCACGCTGAGCCCCTGAGTAACGCCTCTCTCTCTCTCTCTCTGCAGAGTCGCAGTGCACGCTGTGTGGGGAGCCGGAAGGTAAGTGTGGCCCCGGACCCTCTGGGGGGCGTGGGGACCGGGGTGGCGCATGGGGCAGGGCATGGCGCGTGAGGGCGTCTCTGATGGGCGGCTCGCCTCGCAACCAAGCCGCGGCTCCTCTTGTTTTGCGTCAGAAGTTTTGGTCCGTTTCGCACACATTTCCTGGCTGTGAGAACATCAGCCAGAGGGGCCCACGAGCCTCAGGTGAGGTGACCTTGCATCCAGCCCCGTTGTCCGCGCAGAGGCTGCGAGGGTCGGACTGAAGCTCTGGCGCCGGGGCTGCTGCCCCTGCTGACAGTGGGTTACGATTCCAACTCAGCGGAACCTCCATTTGTCTGGATTGAAACACTGCGAGATCGGAGCGCCTGAGTGTTAACTAGTTATTTGCGAACACGTCCCAGATAGCGAGAGCCGGTCTGGGTCTGTTTCCAAGTGACCCGATGGCAAAGAATAAAGGAAAAGGCAAATTGTCTGGAGAGCCGGTCAGCCTCAGGGAGCCAGGGGATGGCCGGCCTGCATCTGCCCGCACCGGGGACAGGGCACAGCCGTCCACCCTGTGGATGATGACGAGACGTGCAGCCGGAGCCCACTGACCGTGCGGTTATTTGGGGATTCCTCCTGACACGCTGTCTGCCTGTGGTGTAGTTCACAGGACCGGGTGGGAGTTTTCACCTTCTTTCAAGGTCGTTTCCAGAATGCAGCTCAGACGCGGCCGCAGTGAGGTCGTTACTTTGCGAGTCGAAGTCTTCGGCTTCGCTGTTGATCAAAATGCCACATGGGGAACGGGCGTGTCCTGCTCTGTTTGCCATTGAGTTCTCCTTGTCAACCCCTGCACATTTACACACTCATGCACTCACACACACTCGTACCCTCACTCACACTCACAGACACACAGACACCCTCACACACTGACATGCTCACACACACACACTCACACACACGCACAGCCTGTGCTAAGTCCCTGGCTCCATGTCACTAGCCACAGTGTGGCTGGTCCGCACCGCATGGTGGTTCCCGTCTGCTTGCTTCTGTTCACAGGGGGGTGTTCTTGGGGTGGCGCATGTACAGTCTGGGTCTCGGGGACTCATCGTCACAGCAGGTCTGGCCCGAGAGCCAGCGTGGCTCAGGCTGTGAGGGGACGGTGAGGTGGAGTCAGGGCTGGTGAGTCGCTGGGGTCAGCGCTCCCCGAGGGGTGCCGGCTGGTCTCTGAGGTTGTCACGGTAGTGGGGCGGACCCCAGTGGCCGTGGGCTGACCTCGATGGCCATGGAGCCTTCGCCACCTGGGGGTCCTCCCACCCGAGTGTCTCGGCCCAGGTCCAGAGCCTATGGGCCCCACCTGTGGGGACAGCAGGCCAGGCTGCCCACCCTGGACATTCTCGGGGCTGCTCCCCCTGCAGCCGGCTCTGGCGTGACCTCCAAGTATTTGTCCACCTGCCCCAAAGGTGTGCAGGAGCCAGGGGAGGAAGGAAGAAACGTGGCCGTGATTGTCCAGGGCAGATTCACTTGTAAACATTTAGAATGAGGTGGAATGGACTCCATCTATTCACTGGACGGAGGGTCCCTGGGGCTGGATCCTTGCCAGCCAGGGCGGGTGACCCTGGCAGGACCTCCCCGCCCTAGTCTCTGCTGTGATCTTCATCTTTGGAGGCCAGCTCCGCGGTTCAGATATGCAGGTGGCGTTGCTCCAGATCAGAGGAAGGGAGGTGGGATGGCAGGGCCTCAGCTGTGCTGTACTTGGTGAAAAGCGCGAGGCATGAATATTCATCCACTTTCAAATCATTTAAGTAATTAGTCTAAGTGAGAGCTGGCTGGGCTCAGTGAGCGGAATCTGGAACCAGCCACTGGGTTCGGTGATTCTCCAGCAGCTCCTATCAGTTCACTTGTCAGCGCCGTCCCAGGAAGGGATCAGAGCCCGGGACCTGGGTGTGGGGTGTTCTCACACCCCAGAGGTTCCTGGGTCTTCGTGGGCACACTTAAGTTCTCGCTCTTGTCAGGAGCTGTTTGAAGCCTCTCACTGCTAAACCGGGAAGAAGGAAACACCTATTTGCATTTTAATGATTAGTTCTGGACGAGAGCCGAGAGCCGGGTGCTGATGCAGATGGGATAATTAGCGTCTATAATGTCTGCCAAGCAGCGAGCCTAGGAACGCAGTTTATGGGATGCCAGAGACCTCAGATCCTGCCACCGTGGGTCCCTGTGAACGGTGCAGCCTGTTGGCCAGAGAACTTGAATTTTGAGTTGTGTATAAAATGTAGATCGCAGTTTCAAAATGCAGATTGTCTGCACTTTGCACGTGGCAAGGTTTCCACAGTTTGGACGGCTGTTTCACGAGGCGCATAGTTTAATGGGACATTGTTACATTTGTCACGTCTTTCTCCCTATTCAGAATACACAGACAGTTCGGCTCCAGATTTTGAAAGAGAGGCGCACAGAGGCGGAGAAGACTTAGCTAATCAGACTCACTCCCCAAAGGCACAGAGAGACAGTGGAGTTTCGCTGGAATAGCTCCAGAAAAGAAAAAAGTGTGAGACTTACTAAGAACAATCTCATTTGTTCAAACAACTTGCTATGGTAACATAATAGCAGGACTGTGTCGAGTTGTGTCATTTTTCCTGCTGCTTCCTGTTACTTCTAGATTCCTGGCAGTTACTGGATATTATGTGGCAAGAAGATGGCTCTGTCCTTTCATCTCAACATTGCAATTACTGCTGAAGGTCTTGTTGATGGAACCTGGTGGTTTTATGTGGGAAAATAACTTAAGAGGCTTCGATCCTTTTGGAGCTGTGCTGACAGGCCCGCAATGCACCTGCTGGTACCATGACCACCGGGAAGACTGGCGTCAGGTGGGACCACCAGCCTCAGTTCATGGGTTTGCCTCCTGTTGACCTGTCTGTGGTCTGATTTGCCCTCCTGGCCAGTTCTCTGGTGTGGGATGAAGGACAATGACCTCTGGCAGGGTGAGGAGAACTTATTTTAAATCCACGACAACATAATAAGAATGTCTCAGATCTGCCTTACTTAAGCAAATTAAAAGTAAGAAAGAAAATCACCCGTTAAGATACATATTTGGCACAAAGGGGTATGCTGCAGAATGTTAGGGTGGATTTTATCAGGAAAGACTTTTCCATGAAAGAGGCCCGAGGATTTTAGCTTCAGACACAGTGGACCATTTGTGGGGATGTGGATATGCACCGGGTTGTCTGGAAAATGTTACTTGTAGAAATCCCAGTGCAAAAGTAAAAGGCAGATTTAAAAATTCAACTTCACGATAAGAGATTTTCTTTCTAAATGTGCTTTAGTTTTCTAACTGGGGTCATCTAGAAACACCATTGGCGAGCCTGCTCCTGGACAGAGGCTCGTGTTTTACTGCACACGGCAACAGAGGCTCCCTCCCTCCGCGCGGCTCAGGAGGGAGGAAGCGGAGATGTTTCTCCTGTGTTTGGTAACATCATGTTCTTGATTTTTAAATACAAACGCTGAAGGCTTTCCCCACGGATGACTCTAAACAACGGAGAATTTCCACACTATTTGTGCAGCGTAGTGAGTGTGTATCATCCTGGGATCCGAAGGCCTGTGTCCTCGGCTCGGAGAAACAGCAAGGTTGCTTCTGGGAAACCGAGTGGCCGCCGCTCAGAAACAAGCCTCTCTCCCCACCTTCCGGCTCTGCCCCTGAGACTCGGGGAGGGGCCGCCTTTTCCGATACAGCATATTTGCCCGCGTTTTGAGACTGTACCTTTTTAATTGTACGCTTTGGATAAAAATGGTCTTTTCTGATCACGATTCGTGGATGGTTAGTGGGCTGTAACAAGCGTTTATGAAGTTCTCAGCACGTGCCCGGCACTCTG
Source organism: Desmodus rotundus (assembly GCF_022682495.2). Classification (NCBI taxonomy): domain Eukaryota; kingdom Metazoa; phylum Chordata; class Mammalia; order Chiroptera; family Phyllostomidae; genus Desmodus; species Desmodus rotundus. Next base: position 298,705 of record NC_071399.1, read on the forward strand.
GGGAAAATGAGTATTTGCTCAGGAACTGAAGAATTGGGCCCACTTTGGAGAGGACGCAGAAATCCACTCCAGCCAGCCGTCCTCTGGGCCTTAGAGTGGTTAGCATTCTTGTGGGCGTGAGAAAACGCCTTCTGGGGTGGGAGAAGAGCACACTGGAGGGCTCGGGTCTTGAGGAGGGCTGAGCTGTGGGCAGACGCCACCCCACGCCCACAGCAAACCCCTCAGACCGCTGTGCGCCCGGGTCAGAGGGCGCTCACTCTCGGTGCTCACACGGCTTCCGCGGGAGGAGGAAGAGAGAGAAGCCCTACGTCCCCAGAGCTAAGCACGAGTTTTCACTGACAGATAAGTGTGAGTCCACCACCGCGGAGAAACCAAGCCCAGAGGGTCGGCGGGGTGGGAGGAAGCGGGGTGCGGACGCCAGAACAGAGCCCCTGAGGGACACCAGAGTCACTGTGAGTCCCACGTGAGAAAAGGGCTGGGAAACGCTGGCCCAAGAAAGGGTCTGGAAGCGTCTCCCATTTACCCGTGCTGGTGGACGCAGAGCTACGAGCGAGAGCCACACACCCAGGCAGGGAGGAGAGGACCGCAGTCCCCCCGGGGGTCGCAGACGGAACCCGTGGTGCGACCTGTAGGGCAGGCGTCATGACTGTCAGAACCGGGGGCTGTGGCAGAGCCCCGGTCACCAGTGACCCTTCGTGGCACATCACCCCAGCCCCTACCGCACACAAGCGCACCATAAAATGTTACAGCCCTGGTGAAGAAATAACCAACCACAGATATTGTTTATGTTTAAAATTACTGAACAGGTTTCCGAAAGAGAAGGGCCGGTGAAAAACAAATGGAACATCTAGAAACAAGAAACATCACTTAAGCTCACGCTGTGCCCCAGTGTTGTGACGCGGATGCCACGGAGCTGGAAAGGGAAGGAACACATGAGATAAAGGGGAAGAGGGCGTGGCCCGGAAGCGCGAGCCACGACAAGGATCTCGTGGAAACAAGGGTTCTGAGGCAGGGCTGCTGGCTGGTCGGGGATTCAGGGAGAAATGAAGGGGAATGCAGAAAACGGGAGAGGCTTTACTCAAAGAAGTAAAGGCTGAGACTTTCCCCGAACTGAATATGTTTCTTGGGCTTCTGATCTAAAGAGTCCCAATACGGAAACCACATAAATACACACGCACCTCTGAGGACGTGGAACCTCAGGATGGGAGAGACATAAATCCCTGTATCTCCAAAGAGAACGCGCAGATTCCCTACAGTGCGACCGATCCCGGGGCGCTTCTTGTCATCAAAATTGATGCTCCATCACCTCAGAATAATATCTGAAAGAGAAAAACCAATAAAGGGAGGGAAACACCGCAGGTGTAATGTTGGTGGGGGGGGGGGGGTTACACAGACAGAAGAGGCTCCGATAACAGCATGCCTGGCAGAAATGACTCACACGTTTTGAAGGTAATTAAAGTCACAACTTAACAATAAGAGGACATGGCTCTTAGAAGCCAAATCAATCATCTATTTCACAATAGATTCAAAGTATTGAGAGAGAGAGGGAAGAGGGTTACAAAAGAGAGTGAAGTGTAAGTTCTAGGAGCCTCGTGTCCACACCGCTACAAGAGCTGCCGGGCTAGAGGCTTCCCTTGGCCCCGACGTTGCCATGGGAACACTGTCTGTGGTGGACTGAGGGGTCCTGCCCAGTTTACACAGTTTAATTTCCGCCCGAACTCTGTCCTTTCGTGCTTGGGGCTTAGGTGGCATCTCAGCAAGTGCCCACCCACCTGATTGGGCTTTCAGTGGAAATGTGCGTGGGGTCCCCTCTCAGCTCCGGGGGGAGCACGGATCCACTGGACCATGTTCTCAGGGTGTTGGGGTGTGTGACGCCGTCTGTGTGGCCATGCTCAATGTCTGTGCCGATGCCCAGTGCTGGCCGGTTCTGTCTTCTCCTTCTGCAGCATTGTCGGGGGTCCTCGTCATCCCTCCCTCCAAGTTTCCTGCAGACTTGCCTTTCCCATGGCGTCGAGCCTCACACAGCACAGGCACCCTCTAAACTGGTCCCCACGTCCCCACAGAAAGTCCATGAAAGGGGCAGCTGGGACCCCACGCCCTGGTGGAGCCTCTGCCCGCTCTGTTGGACTCTTTGTCACCCATGGGTGTGGCCCCTCTCCCCGCTGGGCTTCCTGCACAGACACCTGCTGCACCGTGGCCACCCCAGGCGCCAGCTCAGGGGCCACACCTTTGTGTCTTCACCTTTTTGTCCACCAGCCCTCTGCACCACCTGGCCGTGTATTTTCGACTCAGGCACATCAAGCTGAGCACCTGGCATGTGGGCTGACCCCACAAAAGTGTGTCTGTCCGCTGCACTGGGCCTCAGAGGGGAGGCCACACCCACCAACAGGGCAAACAGGCTGCACCTGGGGACAGAGCGCACATCCCACCTGCTGAGACTCAGTCACATGTGTGCAGAGTGGTAGGGGACGCACCAATGAACCCTAATTTGCAAATTTCCTTTTTCTGAGACTGTCCAATAACTGTGCTTCAGACATTCGCCTGGCACCAGAACAATTGTACCTCATTAATTTGCTCATAGAATAAATACATATTTTTCTGGTCACCAAGGAATTTCAGTGCTAGTACCAGGTGTCAGGTCCGGCGAAGTCCCATCTGTTTTCTTGTTGCTCAGCGGAGGCCCGTCAGCTGCGTGTTGGAGTGTGTTTGGGAGACGGACATGACGGAGAAGCTACCGTCGACCATCAAATGCTGGGGAGGGCCAGCACTTCGGAGAACAGGGGCAAGGAGAGAAGTGGGAAGTGTGAGGAGAGGATGGGGCCTGATGTTCATCTTTGACGCCAGGCAGTCCCCACTGTGAAAGCAGGAGCTCTGTTTTCTTTTCCTTTTAAAGATTTCATTTATTTATTTTTAGAGAGAGGGGAAGGGAGGAAGAGAGGGAGAGAAACATCAGTGTGTGCTTGCTTCTTGCACGCCCCCTACTGGGGACCTGGCCTGCAGTCCAGGCACGTGCCCTGGCTGGGAATCTAACCAGCAACCCTTTGGTTCGCAGGTCTGAGCTCAGTCCACTGAGCCGCACCAGTCGGGGCAGAAACTCTGTTTTCAGAGTGAACATCATCAGTGCCCTCTCCTGACTGGACCACTCCCGCGGGCGTCCTGTGTGTACGCGTGGGCTGCATCGTTGGCATTACTTGCCTCTGTGAGTGATGGGCGGCGACGAGAGGTGTCCCCATCATCCTGTTGTTAATGGTGTGTGTTCATCCTCGTGCTTCTCCCCCGATGGTTCCGTCTCAGCGGCATGTCACAGATAACGAATGAGTGGGGTGTCTGCGGCGTTTTCCTCTCAGAACATCCTTGGCAGGAAGGTCTTCTTGCTCCACCGCCAGGCCCTCCCCAGCTGGTGGCCCCTGGGCCCCGAGCCCGGCTGGGAGCGGGAAGTGCCGAGACGGACACCGTGTTCCTGGACTGGGAGTCGCCTTGGCGCCGCGGGGATACCCGTGTCTGGGGACCAGGAACCAACGTGGATGTGGAGCTGCTTTCCCGATGGCAGCGGACAACACTTTTCTCTGTTTGTGGGACGTGGGTGGAAGAAAGGGCGAGTCTTTTTTTTTTTTTTAATGTATTGATTTTAGATAGAGAGGGAGAGGGAGACCTGTTGTTCCGGTGAAGAAATGGTGAATCTTAAAGTCTGCGTTTTCCTGGGCTGAGTCTTCAGGAGAGGCCCCTCCTGCAGACACACGGCGGACGACGGACGTCTCCCCCTTCCCTCCATTTCTCTTACAGGCTCCCGTGAGAAATGCCCCTGCTCTCTCACTGGGGAAGAACCGCATTTTCCACTCCAGGCTTACCGTGCAGAGCTTCCCTGGGGACTGCGGCCGGGTGGTCGACGGGCACCGTGCAGCCGGTCTGTGTCAGCACAGGGTTCTGGGTGCCAGGGCAGGACCCACGGGTGATGAATGAGTCTGGAAGCTGGTTGGGTCGTGTCGCTCTGAGACCAGACATGGGCCGTGGGCGAGGGGGAGCCCGCAACAGGGCGATGACTGGTGATCACTCTTTTGACTAATAGGACACAAAGTCTCAGGTTTTGCTTTCAAGTTAGTTTTCGAAACACGGTCCTGTGCCATTCATGACGGGGATGTGTTCTGTGCAGTGCGTCACTAGGTGAGTTTGCTCCCGAAGGTGTTTGTGTCGCTGTGACTCCACGTGTGGTTTGTGCCGGTGACGGTGAGTCTGAGGGCCACGCATGTGGTCGTTGGTGCTCGGACATCCGCTCGAAGCACCTCGTCCCCATGTCTTCGCAGCGCGTGTGCTCGGCGAAGGTGGCGGACATGTCTCGTGACGGACGTCATTGGCGTCCTTGCCGGGGGCGTTCACAACAGACGTGTGCCCGTTTGCTCCACGGGTACATCTTTCTGTTGGCAGGACGTGAGCAAGCGTCTCCGATTGCGAGGGGACGTGATCAATTCTCACGTCAGCGTGAGTAAAACGAAGTCACCACTTCACGGCTCGTCACTTTGGAGCCGAGTTTTGGGGATGCCGAGCCAGGAACAGACGTGTGTGGTTGCCGGTCACACACACAACGTCCCCCACACTCTGCCCCTCACTGGCCTGCGAGCAGGCATTAACTGGGCCTTGGGCTGTCACTGTCTGTGGTCATGAGCCGTGTTGTCCCTGCGACTTACTGGACAAACCCCCTTTAAGTGGGAAAATAAGCTGTTTTCTAATCTTCTTACTTTAATATGAACTTATACCGTGACTGCTTGTGGCTTCATCTGCGTGCTCTTCCTGGTCAGTTCCTCGGGGAACATTCCAGAAAGTCAGAAATGCAGTTGTTGAGCGGTGCAGCCACTTTGCTGATGAAGTTCTAGAGCAGAGGCGTGGCCAGGGACGCATCCTTTGTGCCCCTCCCGTGGGAGGCCCCCAGTGCTCGCCAGCCGGTTTCTGTGACTCTGAATGGAGCACTGGGGCGCGGGCAGCAGGAAGTGTGGGGAGAAACCGCCTACCGAGAACCAGGTAAAGTGAGCGGCGTGCGCAGTGACCCTCTGTGGGGTCCGAAGGAGTGGCTGGCTCACCAGGAGGCAGGTGGGTTATACAAAGGGACAATGAGAGGTGATTCCTGAACTTAGAGTAAAGGGCATCCAGGGTGGGGGCCTCCCAGGGACACAGACCAGCACTGCTACTCGGTGGGGCCCGTGACATGGGTAGCCAGAGTCAGTTTGCTGCCGACCTTGACTCGTCCATCCACCTGAGGTATCCAGCCCCCCAGAACAGTATTCGGGGAAAGGAGCGGGACATGGCTGAGAGCCACAGTGGGTCTGGAACCATTCTGGGTTGCAGGTCGCGAGGAAGGTCGGGAGGAAGATCAGGAACCCATCAAACTGCTTCCAGAACTAACAGTTTCCTTAACTTGCCATAAAGGAATTCTTCACGGGGGTCTTCCAGTCTGGCACTCGGTACACGTGGTCTGTCTGTTTTCTGTCTGTACGCCCCTCCCCCCTCCCCCCTGTCTGGTGCTCAGGCAGCAAGAAGAGCTGTCTTCCTGGTCTCCCTCTGCCACCGAGGGGTTGCGCAGCCTCGGACAAGCCACCTAAGCCTGGGCTTCTTAATTCCTTTACATGCAGAGGTAGAGAAAACTCCGTATGTTTTCCCAGACGTCTCCAGGGACAGGGGTCAGGAGCACCGAACCGTGAGCCCTGGGCCTCAATGTGGAGCAGCCTGGACTCCTCTGACTTCCCGTGCCCTTCGCAGGATCCACGGCCAAGACGCTGCTACTTTTCCCGTCTGACATCACGCGTCCACGTGGGATGCCTCTGAGGTCTCACTGTCACACGGTAGCAGCCGCAGTGGACAAATTCTCAGTCTCAGAAGCCCTTTCTTTCCGGAAACGATTTCAGAACCCTCTGACTGTTTTGCCGTGGTGCGGGGCAGCGCACGGACTCCGCACTCGGAGAGGCTCTTGGCTCGCTCGCAGCTCAGTGAGATGTTGTGACGCCTGCTGTGTGCTCCAGCGGCTGTGACCACGCAGATGCGCCCACGGGAGGCCCGCGCTGACCGCGCTCACCGAGGACGAGGGGAGCACACTCGGTCAGAGCGAAGAAACAGTGTCCCGGCCCCTGTGGAGGAACGCGCTTCAGGGGGCGGTGGGGGGAGTTCTGGGTTCGTTAGTCTTGTTATTGCCCCATCAGCGACTACCTGAACCTGAGGGGCTTAAATGACACCCTAATGCTGTCACTGTTCCTGTGTGTCAGGGTCAGGGCCAGGGTGCGTTCTCGCCGCTCTGCATTTGCTCGGCTGAGGTGGTTCTTCCTGGGACTTAGGGTGTAGGGCAGCATGCGTCTCAAAGCCAGCCAGGAACAAGCAACCTCATGCCTGGGGCCATTGTCCTCACTGGTCAGAACCAAGAGGCACAGGTCCTGGCCTCCTTGGGGGCTCCCACGGGGGCACAGATCCCAGCACAGAGGGTCCAGACCACTGCAGGGGGGCCTGCACTTGGATCGGCTGGAAAGGACCGGCATGTTCTGAGTTTTCCATGATGTGAGTCTTCTCTGTGATGTTGCCTCGCTGCTCAGGTTTCCTGTCTGCCTGCCAGTTGTTCTGGTCCAACCCCAGGGAGGTCTGTGGCCAAGGGTTAGAACCGGCTGTGGGCTCGGCTGTGGCCTTGCAGCTCTCCACCCCTTCCCGTCCACGTCCTTGATGTGGAGACTGACCCGTGAATCCCAATGAGGGATGTCGGGAGGCCGCCTGGCTCAGTGCTGGTGTGTGTCCACTTCGTTAGTGGGCGTCTGTTGCACTGGGCAGGCAACAGGAAAGGACTTACTGGCAGGAGGAGGAGCAGGTGCTATTGGGGGGCGTGGAGCGAGGAAATGAGCAGCGTCGGGGGAAGTGATGTGGACACGTGTGTGGAGGGTAAGCGGGCTCTGTTGGGCAGACCGGACAGGAACCACGTGCACCAGCCACGAGTTGTGGGCGGGGAGGGCACGGAGCGCAGCCCTGGGTGTCCCTCACCGGCACGTAGGGGCGTGAGGCGGGGGTGGGGCTGGGTGCTCTGCGCCATCTTTGTTTTCAGACGTCAGCCACCCCAGAAGTGACACTCAGACCTCTGTGTGCGTTTGCTCAGGAGCAGGCCCATGGCCTCGATGTCCATGTCCGAGGCTGTCAGGGGACTGTGGGTTTGGAGCCTGCGGGGCGTGGCTGGGATCCTAGATTCGGCGCCGCGCCCTCTCCTTGGAGCAGATGGAGGCAGAGCCCAGCTTACCCCAGGGTGCGGTCGGGCTTGCTCGAGGCACTGCAGAGCTCTCGCTGTTCCGCCGACTTGTGGGGAAGGACCAGCTAACATGCACCTGTCTCATGGGCTCACCCACCGCTCCGCGTCCCACAACCAGCTGTGCCATGCTGACCTCAGAACGCACTTCCTGCTGAGCGTCCGATCTGGGTTTTGAGCCGAGTGCCTCTGGCCCGGGTTCCGCATGAAGGCAGCTGACAGACTGGCTTTCCTGCCTTCACGGCCTTGGCGCGGCTCCTTGTCCTTCAGATGCTCCAGGCGGCTTCCGGCTCAGCACTCAGCAGGTTTTCCCAGCGGCTGCGCCTCCCTGCCCTCCAGCCTCGGCACCTGGGGCTGAGCCGGCTCAAGGAGCAGCAGCCAGGGTGGGGGTGGCCAGGCCAGCCAAGTCCTTGTCCGCCTCTGGGAGCTGCCCCAGCCCCGCGTGCCCGAGACTAAAGAACCCACAAACTTCAATGCAGGAAAACTGAAATTATGGCCCAAGGAACAAAAGGGAAATGTGACGAACACACGTGGAGAGTGTGCAGGGTCCGAGGGACGTCGGCACCAGGCAGACACACCTGGCAGCCGTCCCGGAAGCAGAAGGGACGAGGGAAGGAGCAGAACGATTGTTTGAAGGAATAATGGTGAAGTCCTCCACAAATATTAAGAAAAGCACAAATCTCCACATCTAAGATTTATGAATCTCAAGTAGGAGACACACAGAGACCCCACCCCTGCCCCACAGGCACATTATGACTAAACCCCTGAAAGAAAAACAGTCCGTCTTAAAAAGAGCGAGAGAGTCGCGACTCATTGCACGCAGAGCGGTTCCCGTCAGAAACCGCGGCGGCCAGCGGAGGAAGGGACAGTGTTTAAAACGCCAGGAGAAAAGTGTCACACGAGAACTCTGTAAGACATCTTCATGTAACCAACGAACTGAGGGAGTTTGATGCCAGACCTGCTCTAAAAAAAAAAGAAAAGCTAGAGGAAGTTGTCCAGGATGACGTGAAAGAGGGTGGGCAGTAACTGAAAGCTGTTGTGGAGAAAGTGCCCCCAGCGAATGTGAGTGCGTGGCTGCGAGAGCCAGCAGTGTTGTACTTACGGCTTGTCGCTCCACTGTTCATTTCCCGTGGCAATTAAGGGAGAAGTGTGTGAAAGATCTCCACAGATCTATGTCACCGAGCGCACAACGGGTAAGACATAACCTGTGAACATGGGGAACGGAGCTTTCTGTGCAGTTGGAGTTAGTTCTGTACCAACTTGAACGAGATTGTTTTAAGTTCAGGATGATTCGCTTGACCCTAAATCCTAAATTTATCAACAAAGAAAATATCTGACAAATATATTCACAAAAGGACATGAACGGGAGCTCAGAATAGTTCACTATAAAAAATTGATTAGGCACAGGTGGCAGAAATGGAGGCGGTGAGGGATAGCAGACATTTTTCTATCGATAAAAGTGTCAATTCACTGAGAAAATGTGACAGTTTCAAATATTTACGCACCGAACAACAGAATCTAACAGACATGAAGCCGGCATTTGCAGAATCGGCGGCAAGAGTAGACACCTTAAGCACCGAGTTTGGAGACAGGGGTGCACTTTCTGGAATGCACAGGGCGTCCACACAGACGGGCAGTGAAAATACCAACCCCAGGAGCCCGGGCGCACGCAGGGCCCCGCCCCGCGAGGGCAGCGCGCACTGTTCTCCTGCAGCCCCCGGAGCGCCCTGGCTCAGTCTCTGGTTCCTCGCAACCCAGGCAGCAGCGTGAAGAAGCCCGTCTGGGGGGCAGGGCGGCGTGGGGCTCTCCGTGCCGCTTCGCTGTCCTAGGCCTGTCGTCGCCGATTCTCTGGCGCTATGGCCACGATGAGAATCGAGGACGGTACAAGGGTCAGCGACCACAGCTGCTTCGTGGCTCTAGATGCTGGTCAGAGGAGCGGCAGCCTCAGGCCTCTGACTGCGCCCCAGGCTGTCCCTGGTTGACGTTTAAGCCTCCACTGGCCTCTGTGCGCCTGACTCCGAAGCCTGGGAGGGTGCGCGTCCCCTCTCCTGTCACCACGCAGGCCCGGAAGCCGTGAATCACATCCTGACACGCAGATTGTTAACGTGTTACTTTAAGGTGAAAATCAAGTCTCTCAGGTTAACGTTTCATGGAATGTGACTTAGGTCTCATCCCCTGGGCAAACACAGGCTGGGAGCCCAGGCACCTGGAAAGCCACTAACCTACGACCACTCGCTTTTGTGTGCTGGGAGCATTTCGGAATCGGTTCTCTAAGTGTGCCCCTCCCCAGGGAAACAAAGTCTGTGCCCAAGGGGACAGCCGCTGCATGGTGTGGGGGGAGGCGGAGCAGGTGACCCAATGGCGCGCACCTTCCGAGTGAAGGCCCGACTCTCAGAGCACACGCCCGCCCGTCGCTGGGCCCTGTGGCCCCTGGGAGCCAGCCAGGGTCAGCGCCACCAGTGTGGGGCGTGGAGAGAATGGACGGGTGGGTCCTGGTGTCCTGCCAGCCCTGCACCTGGGCTCTGTGGAGTGTGAGGGGACAGGCGAGGGCAAAGAAGTGGGAGCAGGGAAAGGCCAGTGGACGAGGGAGTGGGGAGGGACCCCACTCAGCCTGAGTGGCTCCGGGGACCATTCTGCATCCAGGTGTTTGAAGGGGTCCAGGTGTATTGTGGTCACGCAGCCAGGTGAGATAACACGGCATCTCTGAGGAGTGCAGTTGTGGTTGGATGGTTTTGCCCCACAAACTCCGAGGTTGAAGTCCTGAACCCCAGGACCCTGGAAGGGGACCGAATGTGGAGAGAGGTCGCTGCAGACGTAGTTGGGGATGCGGTCACCTGGGATCAGGGTGGCCCTGAACCCTTGTAGGATGGGGGTCCGTAGGAAGAGGGGAAACTGGGACAGGGACCCACACAGGGAGAGCAGCCCGAGTGGGTGAGGCTGGCACGGCGATGTTGCGCAGGCCAGGCCGCAGCAGCTGCCCGAGGCTGGGACGGAGCTGGGACAGCCTACCCTCCTCGGCGCCGCACGCCCCCCACACCCGAGCTGGAGCCGACCTCATGACCCCTGCTCCCAGACTCTGGGAGAGCAAAAGGCACATTTCTCTTGTTTGAGCCTCCCAGCCGGGTATTTGTCACGTGAATTCTAGCAAACTAACGCAAGGGCTTTAAGAAATCATTGTTTACAATTACTTGAAGCGTCTTAAATTCGTAGTCAGTTTCATTGTTTCAACAGATTTCTTTTTTCCTGGCCCGTGAACAACAGCGAGATTTTCCTGATCGTTTTATTCAAGGTGACTGAACCCAGGGCACTTAGCTTGACTCGTGCCTGAGTTGACAAATGAATAAATGAGTTAATCGCACAGACGACAGCGACCCACCAGCCAGGGAGGCAGCGGGACGGGCCTGATCGCCTGGTTGAACTCAGCCGTCGAGAAAGGCGATTTTTCTCAAAACCCATAATCCATACTTCAGTGATGTATGTGCGCAGGTGCAAAGAGTCTCGGAGTCTCCAGTTTTAATTAATTACAGAGGATGCCATTTTCTCAATCAGGGCTGCTCAAAATGTTCACTTTGATTAAACACCATTCATGGGGCCCCCACACCCCGTTTCTTCCAACCTCGAATGCCTGGGTTGTTACAAAGTTTATAAAATGATTAAGGAGCTGTGACAAAGTAGCTAATAAAACACGACAAAAGACTATGGTGCAACTCTGTGTGGCGGGTTTGGTATTAGGTTCAGCTCAGCAAGATCGCAGCATAAACTCGGCTCCGTCTCTAGGCTCCGTCTCATCCCCATGTGTCCATCACACGTGGTGACCTCCCATCCGTCCACACGACGGACTGCTGGAAACATGGCTCGTGTGTGTCTGGCGAGGTTCTCCTTCCTTCCGATCTAGCTCAGTCTTAACTAAATGTGCACGTGCATTTTGCACATCGGGACCAAGGTGAGCAGCTTGGGGGTCTTCCTCATTTCCTTTGTACGGTCAGTCTCCCCACTGTCCCAGCCCCCCTCCCCCGGTGTCTCCAGCGTCTCATGCTCCAGCAGCTGCTCCAGCAATCCGTCTCAGACGCAAAATTGATTGTGTACTTTTAGCACTCGTAAGGGTTCAGTGGGTCCCCGTAGATTTTAGGATGAAGCCAAAACCGAGCATTGATTTTTCTTCCCTGTAAGGTGGAAATCGATGTGGCATCTCCTCTGCGGTTTCTCGGAGATTTAGGTGGTGCGTCAACGGCTCGGGTTGGGTGGTGAACGCCTGTTTGCTAGTGTAGGCAGAGGGGATGGGGGAGGGGAGGGCAGGGCTGGCAGTGTGCCCGGTGGCTGCTGGCATTGAGGGGAGGCTCAGGCTGCCTCCCCGGCTTGCTCCGGCCCTGCAGTGACCTGGAAACCTCGTGGCCATGCCCTTGTCTTCAGCCCTGGCCAGGGGTGCTCTGCTGCTGTCATGAGCAACACAGGTGTGAGCTCACCTGCCTGGAGTCAGGACCACCCTCCCTGCCTCAGTTTGGACCAGTGGGATGGGGTCCCAGAAAATGGAAACTGACCTGTCCTGACTCCAGCTCAGGTCAGACTCGTGCAAGAGCAGGTGACGGGGTAGGGGGAGGGGGCAGGGGCCACGTTTGGATGGAGGAACCCAGGAGATGCCTCATCTCCCTGTCATCTGTCACCTGGGTGTCTGTTGTCTGTCTATCATGTATCAATCACTCACCTATCATCGATTTATTATCTACCATCTAGCTATTATTGTCCATCATCTGTCATCAGTCACTATGTGTCTGTCACAGACCATCTCTCGTGTCTGTTCCCAGCCCCTGCACCCCAGATAGGACTAGTTGGAGGCAGAGGAAGCCAGCAAGATGTTCACTCATTACAGGAACACAGCAGTAAAAAAAAGTCAAAACCAGTGATTCTGCGGGGCTCGCGCTCTGCTGGAGAGGGAGGTGCCTGTGCCGTCACAGCAGCCGCTGCTGTGGGAAGAGAGCCTAGAGCAGTGGGCAGAGGAGAGTCAGGGCAGGCAAAACACCAGTAAAGAGAAAATGTGGGTATGAGTGTGTCTGACCTTGGGTTAGGTAATGGTTTCTTAGGACACAATCAAGGCCGTGAAAAGACAACACGTAGAACGGTAGAAAATACCCTCAACACGTACCTGACAGGAGTCTCGTATCCGGAATGTATACAGACCACTGACAACTTCATGACAACAAAACTCAGCCCAGGTTAGGGACCGGCAAGGGATCTGAACACACCTTTCTCCAAAGACACACAAATGGCCAATGAGCCCGTGAAATGTGCTCAACACCATCGCTTCCTAGAGAAATGTGATCAGAACCGTGATTAGACACTTCTGCATCCGGCTCAGATGGCAAGGGTCAAAAAGATGGACAGTAACGAGTCTTGAGCATGTAGAGAAAGTGGAACCTTCGTTTGTGTGGAGGGACCACAAAAACGATGCTGCCCCTTTGGGAAACGTTTGGCCAGTCATCAAACACGGCAGTACTACATGACCAAGTGCACTTCTGGACACAGAACCGAGAAAGTAAAACAAGCCCCCCCACAGCTGGAACACAGACATTCAGAGCAGTGTCGTGTATGACAGCCCCAAGGTGCGGGCAGCCCTGGTGTCCGTCAGCGGTGCGTGGGGAGTGCGGTGCGCCAGGCTGTGGCGTGCGACGCGGCAGCAGAAGGGACGGAGTGCCCGTTCGTGCGCCAGAGTGGATGAGCCTGGAGAGCCGCAGCCGAGGGAAAGAAGCCGGACTGTAATGTCCAGGTGTGGTGGGACCCCACCTGGATGGGACAGGCAGACCCCGAGGCCGGAGGTCGACTCGTGGTCCCCGGGGCCTGGAGGCAGTTAGGACGAGGAGGAAGTGGCACGGAGGGAGTTTCTGTGCCTGGGGACACACGAGTCCTGTGTCTACAGGTTGGGGGTTGCTGGCACAGCCTCGCACCAGAAGAGTAAGTCTGTGGGTATTTTCATCATACTGACTTAAGAACTGTAAACAAAGAAACCAAAGGAGAAGCAAATGGGGTGAAATCCATGCAGTGTTGAGGGGAGAGGGGGATGCAGAAGAGGACCCGGCCCCTGCACATCACGGGGGGAAGCAGGTGGTGTCTCGACGAGGGAGGTGTTACCTCTGCTCTGGCAACATGGGGAGATGTCACCAGGGAGGGGTTACCTGCCAGAGGCTCCCGGGAACGCGTTCCCATCTCCAAGTACAGTCCCTTATATGGGGGGGTCCTGGCGGGGGCGGGGACACAGCTCGTCCCATAAAGATATCTGTTCTCAGCCGACCCATTAGAACCCCAGCACTCACTGCTCACAGCCGTTCAAGAGCCCAGCCAGTCGGTGACAAAACCGTCCCTAGTCTGCAGCAAGCACACAAACAAGGACACTGTCACGGCCTCCGCAGAGGTCACTGCTGGGCAGCCATCGCTGTGGTCGAGGAGGCAGGAGGCCGGCGGAGTCGGCGGGCCCCTCAGTCTGCGTTCTTGGCAGGAGGCGGTTTTGGAGGTGCCCTGAAGATGCGTGTCCCGCGTCTCTCGACGAGACCGTCCGTGTGCTCAGTTTCCTTCTCCAGGCAAAGCTGCTCTGCTCCCCCAGCCGCGGTTGCGACCTACAATGATAGAAACCCCGATTTTGCGCTGGCTGCTAAATCCTAAAGACATTATAAAAAGTTCTTCAAAAGTATAACAACGATTTCACCCCAGGTTGCGGATAAGAGTATCTCCCTTCCTTGAAAACAGTTTCTGACGTTATTTGCATTTTTAAACACCAGCTCTCCTGTTTTATATATTTTTATGTGATAAGCCACCTCAGTTCTTTTAAGAAAATATATACAGGTCATAAACTGTGAAGTAATTTGGTTAAAAATGCATGGTTTCCCTCAGTAATAAAGTGCAGAAAAACCACACTTCACGTACACGATTCTGTGGTCTCCGTGGTCTGGGCATTAACTCCTCGGTGCACAGGAGCCCTGGAGGTTGGAGGGGGACAGGGGTCTCCATCTCCCCATCACACCAAGAGCCCCCCAGTCCGGGGTCAGACCAGGCTTCTGAATCACAGACGCTGCAAATGCAAATTACTGGTCGGGGAGGGAGCGTCAGTATAATGAGCCTCTGAGGGACCTCGGGAGGTTGTGAATTCAGTGACCGTGTTTCCAGTGGGCTCCTGGTCGCTGCAGCTCCTGGCAGCCGTCCAGGAAGGAAGCCCCACGGGGAAGGCTGATGACTCGCTGAGACGGGCAGGAACGGGGTCGGGCCCCCAGCGCTGTGGCGCGTCTGCCTCGGGAAATGGGGCCAGCCCACGCTGTTCCCGGCTGGCCTGAGTGGTCGGGCGTGCCCAGGGCTGGCTTCCCGGTCCGGGTGCCCGGTGGTGTGTCTGGAATCATATCGGGGCTGAGGCCTGCTGCCTGGGTTAGCGGTGCTCTTCCACGTGAAACACCAGCGGGCTGTCCTCTCTCTGCAGAACTGACGGTGAGATAGTAGCCGACGGGCTGGTGCAGCACTTGGCTCCTGAGAGGTCAGCGCGGGACACACCACCCGAGGGGCCCGGGTTTGGGGGCCACCAGCCCCAACCGTGAGCAGCCCCTGCCGCTCGCTCCCATGGACGCAGCCCTGTGAGTGCAGTGCTGTGTCCTGTCCCATTAAATGTTAAACTTCAATATTGAAATGGGTGAGCAAAGCAGCCGCTGTGGGACCTGCCGCCTCCAGGCCCCGAGGGAGGCACCGTGCCCCCAGCGTGCAGATGGATGCCGGCCTGGGAAACAGAATTCTGTGCAGCTTTATCACGAATTCTATACACCAGTGAAATGGAATATTCCGCATACATCTGTCAAATATTCAAGAAAAACACATTTGCTTATGTCTCCGGGCTCATTCTTAGGAGCAGGCTGTATTGATGGGTGTTCTATTTTCCCCCAGCAACTGTAAGGAATATAACCTTCAATCTAATATAAAGAGAAGAAAAATATGGCTTTTGGACAAAACAGGTTTCTTTATGAGGGGCAATAATTTCTTTATATGTGAAGTCAGCCAGTCGTTAAAAAGCAGGAAGAAACAGCCTCAGCAGTGCTCCCGGCCCTGGTGACACAGAAATGCCGCTGAGGACCCCGACTGCAGAGGGGTGTCGGGTTGCACCTGGTGGGGGCCCTGGTCCCCAGGCCCTGGGATCCTGCATCCCCTGCCCGGCACCGGTGCCGCCCCAGTGGCTAGCGGAGGTTGTGCGGGTTGACCGTCCTCACCCCTCACCGTCCCTGCTCCCTTGGGGCCCAGCCCCCTGCCCAGGACCAGTTTGATGGACTCCGGCTCTCATCCCCAGGGCTGGTACGGCCCTGGGGCCACGGCATCCCTGCGCCACATGGTCCCCGTGAGAGGGCGCACGCCTGTGGGGCGGCCACTAGGAAAGTCCGAAGAGACCTACAGGGCACGAGCAGACCCCCTTCCCCACCTCCCAGCCTACCTGCTGGACACGGCTGGCATTGCCCACCCCAGGGACCCTGGTCCGTCAGCTTGGATGCCCACAGTCATGATTGGTTCGTTGTGACACCGTCTGTCTGTGCGAACTGGAGGTGACTGGTTCGCAGTGACGTCAGTCACCCTGGAGCATGATGGCTTCTGGGGCTCACTGCTCTCTGGTAGCCCCGCCACCAGGACCTTGAACCCAGCCCAACTGGCCTTTTCCGAGTCCCTCTTTCCTATGTGACTTCTCGGCAGAGGCTGTGGCCACTCCAGGCCCCTGCACGCCCGAACTCGGCACCGGTCCTCCTGCCCGGGCCTAGCCCTGCCCCGAGCCCTGCTGCGTGAAGAGGGGTGGTGACGCTCCGGGACAGGATCTCGGTGTCGTGGAGAACCCGTGTCCCCCCTCCAGGCCCCTCCCGTCGGGGTTTGCGATGCTGCCTGCCCAGGAGCTGTGTCCTGGGTGCATCACCAGGAGGCGTGGTGTGACTGGGCCCGATCTTCAGGGGTGAGGAAAGAAGGATGCTCCGTAGTCAGGCCTTAGCTTGTGCTCCCACGATGGTGATGATGGTGACGGAGTCAGTGTCGGGAGGGTGACCCAGGCCACCAGGTGACCCCTTGGGTCTGCGGGGGTGGGGCCGAGAGGGGCCGTCCCTCTCAGCCCTGGACCAGGTGGTTGCTGGCCTTGTCTCGTTGGTGTCGTTGGAGGTGAGCGGTGTTGGATGAGTCAGGTACTGGGTTTGACACTCCCGACTCTGCGCAGTGTGAGAGGAGCCCGGTGTAGCCCACCTGTATCCCACATTAGAGTCTCCGGTCAGTCACTGTCCGGCCCCTTCTCCGCACCAGGCGTGAGTGGGGGCCTGCTGGTGACTGAATTTGTACAACGTGTCCACTGCGAGGCGGGGGGTCCTCCAGAATTTGCTTCCTTTCACGGGACTCTAAAGTGGCAAGCGTGGATTGTATCAAGGTGTCCTTTCTTTGCGGGCACATGAGGCAGGGGCAGGTGACCGTGGCGGCCCCTCTGCAGAGGCTTCTTCCTGTCCTGGTGGACCTGGTGCTCAGCTGTGATCCTGCCTGTTCATTCTGTGCTTGAGTGGACCAGCTTCCCAGCCTTGGAGTTTGGGGACAATTAGGGAGAACTGGGGGAAGAGCTGGAGGACGGTGCCTGATGTGGGCTGTTAAAATCCACCTGCCCCACACCAGGCACTGCTGTCACCTAAGGAGGTGACAGCAGTGGCCTGGGAGAAAGCCCGGGGTACCTGCCGGTGTCCTGTGCTGAGACCTGCAGCTCTGGGGTCGAGGACAACACAGCTGAGTCTCGGGGTTGAAGGAAGTGACCTGGGTGCACCCAGGCCGTGCCATCAAAACCGTGACTGCCCCCCTGAGGCTCACATTCCTCAGAATCACAGACATGGACGGCACTTCTGACCTCATGGAATTCCCTCCTCCATGTTTGTATGGTTTTCTGTGTTTCTGTAGCTGTAGCGTCTGCAGCGTCAGAGGTCTCCGCATCCCGTCACCGCAGACTGTGGACCCCATCAGTGGCTCTTGTTGGGCAAGATGGCAGATCCCCTGCTCTCTGTGTTTACCTGGGCTTCGCAGGTCTCAGCAGAGAAAGGGCAGATGTGACAGGTTTTCCAAAGTAAATACTGGGAGAGAAGGGAGGAGGGCCCGAGTCAGGAAGCAGACTGTCAGGCAGGGGGAGCATGAAAGCTTGGTCCCCATGCCCTGAGCCCTGGGGCCACAGCTAGGCCCAGCTCCTCTGGTGCAGGTGCCGATGGGCTGGCCCAGCCAGGCACACAGAGGTGAGTGAACCGCATGCCTGCGTGGGGTCCGGGGGTATGAGACACAGCAGACGGCTCACACACAGCTCTGAGGAGCACGTGGGTCCTGTCTCTGCAGGGCTGAGTGAAGCTCAGCTCGAATCCACATGCTTCTCTGGGTGTGACCGGGAACGTGCAGGTCACGGGGCAGACGCTGCAGGGAGCCCAGGCCTGGGCCTCCTGGGAGCTGGCTCGCCCGATAGGATCGCTCTTCTGAGCTGAAAGCTGCTACCTAAACAACCTGCAGCAATGAACGGCAGCGACCTGCCTCAAAGTCAAGTGAGCAGCACGTGAGATGGGCAAAATCCACCTCGGGTCCCCGTAGACCACGGCCACTGAGCCCGTGTGACTCAGTTTCCCCAGCCCCGGGGCATATGGGGACAGGAGGCTGCAAGTGGGGCCCGGATGGAAATGGAGGGCCCACACCAATGTTCGCCTGGGAGCCCACGCCAAAGCCGCCGGAGTGCGGGCCCGGATGCTCAGCGGCGACTGCCCTTGCTGCCCACGGAGCCGGCTTCTGCCACTGTGCCGCCAGCCCCATAAATCCACACCTGCCCAGGGGTGCATCTGCCTTACGTAGTGCTGTGCCCACTGGGAATCTGTGAGGCTTTCAGGGTGGAAACGTCTCCCATTTTCTTTTCTCTTCTGCTCTCTTTCCCCTGTTTAAAAATGAATTCTAATAAGTCATTTTTTAATTGTCAATATTGCTGTGCTTATTCCTTCATAAAATCAATAACTATCACCTAACACATACCAGGTTCAGTGCAAATAAATCAGATGAATGTCCCTGTCCCTGAGGAACTCAGTGCAGCGGGGCCAGTGCCCAGTGCCTGGTCGTCAGCTCACAGGGACGTATCGCGGTGACTATGTCCTTGGCATGCTGCAGGGAGAGGAGGCGGACGTTGGGCCTGAGGAGAGACAATTAGGAAGGGCTTCCTGGAGGAGGTGGCGCCTTGCCACAGCTTCAGGGAGGAAGGGTGGGCCAGAGGAAAGGGCAGAATCATGGGGTGACAGACAGGCTCCAGGTGCAGGCAGCTGCAGAGTCAGGATGGTGTGCAGGGCTCCTGGGGAGAAACGGGGCGGGAAGGGGCTAAACACTAAATCTGTTCGATACAGTACCATGGACATGAAAAAATGTTTATCATAGAAAAATACTGTCTCAAAGCCAAGACAGCACCAGTGATTCGATGTGGGAGGTGGGAGGTGAGCAGGGCAGGGGAAAAATGGGGACAACTGTAAGTGACCACAATAAAAAAATTTTTTTTTAAAGCATCAGTGTTTGAAGGCCATTCTCTGGATGGAGGTGGTTTAGGACAGGGAGTGGGATCTGCCATCATTGCTGACCACAGATTCCCTACTCATCTTGTCAAACTCACGTGAACCGGGGGCCCCGTGAAGCCTCCGAGTCTGCAGTGGTTGTGAGCAGTGGGGACCGGATGACAGAGACCGGGTGTGTCGGGTCTCGTGAGGACATGGTGTCAGAGGGGCCTCCTCAAGGATATAACGTCCGCTGTGAACTTACTCAGCTCTGAGCTCTTGTTCATCGTTGTGTCCAGAAGAACCTTGAACTCATGAGAAGTTGATGCCAACCAATGGGATGCTGTGCTGTGAAGCGTGTAATCAGTTACATGGGATATCACAGGAAGGCCTGGTGACATGTCTGAAACCATCGCCCCATCTCCTTGCTTGGAAGGCCATGCTTCAAAGGGTCTGCTAAGTCAGAGACCCTCGAGGGACAGAACCCAGGCTGTTCGGGGCTGGAGAGAGTGGTCTGCTGAGAGACTGCTGAGAAAACGGACCTGCCCAGGAAATCCGGACTCCGAGAGACCAGGGGAAACAGGGAGAAGGGGATGGGAGCGGTGGAGGTCTGTGCGTGGTGGTGACCTAGGCTGGCGCAGGCAAGTGCCTTCTCAATGGGCACCATCGTGGGGATCAGGGGGCCCGTGTGACCAGGACAGGCACCAAGGATCCCCCTCGGGCCAGCGAGCAATTGGAGTTGAAGGTCGTGACCCCAGAGCTTCCCAGTCTGGGAGATGAGAAGCGCCTGGGATGCCAGGTGCATATCAAGGGAGGGGATGGGGTAGTCAGAGCTGGGAGTGGAAATCCAGGGGGCGTGGCTGCAGGGAGGGGTTGTGGGGGCGTGGCTGTGAGGGGCACACCCAGATCATGGGGGCGGGGCTGCGTAAACCTGCTGCAGGCTAGCTGCGTTCTCAGGGTTTTCATTGTCCAAGTCCACGTGGCTTTTGCCCTCCTGTCATGATAAAAAGGCAGGAACCAACTTGTGAAGTCAGTCTGAAGGCCCTTGGTCACCATATTCCCTGTGTCCCACCTTTGCCTGTGGATGTGTGCACACACGTGTGTGTTTCCACACAGACACACACAGCAGCTCCCTTGGGCCTCTCAGAGCCCATCTGCATCTCTCTGTGCGTTAGCTTCAGTCCAGGCAGCCACACAGCGGCTCCGCAGAACCAAAGTTCCATTTCTAAGCCTCTCCTTTTGCCTTTCTGCCATCCCTTTATCGTAGAGCTGGGTGGGTATGCGACTGAACGTGTCGCTTTTAAAGTGGATGTTGGGGAAGGGCTATGAGAGCTTGGACTGATTCCCCCCCCAAATGAAACGAAGGACAAACACAAGAAGCGCTTCGACTTGAGATGTCGCTCGATGACAGAACTGTGAAGGCCATTTCGTCAGGTGAGCGGAGAGGCTGTTACTATTTTTCAGGATACTGTACATCTACGCTCACTCTGAAGGTTGACCAGACTGGGTCCCAGCGACTCTTTGAAGGTGAGTACAGGTGGGACTCACCTGAGCCAACGTGACGTGCCCTGTGGTCTTAGTGTGACCTCCTTGGAACCGCTATCCTGTGACGAGTGGATTACGTGGAATTCTGACACAGGCGTTTGTGTTGGTTTCAGAGACTTTCAGTGCAGGATGTTTCACTGTATGTTTCACTGTTTCATGAACCTGAGGAGGAGAATCAGACTGTGTTCCCTCCCGGTGGGTGAGGAGGCGGAGTTCCAGCAACACCGGAGGGCCCACCTGGGGTCCACGTGCCTGGAGCAGAGATCTGGGGGCCCCAGCCAGGCAGCTGACTTGCGAAGAAGGACTTCGCTGCGCATCTGGGTGAGGGAGTTGTTGAATTTTTTCTGCCAACCTGGGCACCAGCTCTCTCCTCTCCTCCTGTCTCGCTACAGGCATTTGTTCCAAAGTGTGAACAGAAATCCCTCCCCTGTGTGAAGCCTGGTAGTGCAAATGCTCCCTGACAGTGTGAAGAATGGGCTTTTGTTCCAGTAATGGGTTCCCTTGGCCTGAAAGCCCCGGGTCACTGCCCTGCAGGCTGGGCTCCAGGCATGGCAGGGCCAGCGCAGGGTTGGGGAGGGGTGTGGCTAGCTCTTTCTGCAGCAGAAACAGCCCCTCCCCCAGCGCGCTCAGCAGAAGAAAAACCAGAGGAGCCACAGCCAGGAATCACCCAGCACCTGCGAAACAACGCAGAGGTGGGGTGTCCAGCCCTCACTGAGCATCTAGGAGCCGAGAGCACGCGTCACCGTCCCTGCCTCTGTGACAACAAAGAAAGCCGGGGCCCAGGTCGTTCAGCAAACGTGTTTCTCTCTGATGCCACGTCTGTTCATCTCTCAGGGTTGTGTCTCTAAAGTGGTGTCAGCCACTGGACACGGGTCCCTCCCTCAGGGTCAGCGTCACTGCGGAGACACTGCCGGATGGGCACAGGGAGGGGTCAGAGCCCGGAGAGGACGGGGGAGGGACACGCAGACCCCTCAAAGGTTCACGCCCACCATGGGGCGGGGGTTCCCCTGGGCACTGCCCTGCGGGAGGCTCAGGGACGGCTCTGATCAGACCTCCAGGGGCCAGGAGGGTTTCAGGCACTGACTCCCTGCCCAGCAGTGCAGCCCCTGAGTCTGAAGATCCAGTCACTGCGCGCACTCACAGCGGGGCACCCTCGCGGTCCTGAGACGTCTGCTTGCCTGGCAGCCCCAGGCACATGTATCCACCAGAGAGGACAAGGGACCATCTGAAATCGGGCCTGGGGGTCGGGGTGCTGAGGCTTCCCTAGCAGGAACGTCCAGCTCCCGCTCCGTGGCAAACAGAGCGCCGCTGCCCAGCTCTGCCTGGCGCTCCCATGTCCTGAGACTCCTTGTTGAAGCCGGATCTCGGCCTGCAGAGAACCCACCGCATGGGAGGGTCCCACCAGCCAACAAGGCGCGTGATCAGCATCTAGGACTAAGTCCCTTCCAGCATGTGGCCTCACTCTAAATGGTCGGCGCCTAAACACTGTCACATTTGACAACAAACCCTCGGGTCATTTTTAAAAACCTAGTGAATGGATTTATTCTGCCATATTCGAGTTCGCTCCCTCGGTTAAGCTCCAAATCCCATGAGTGAAGTCTATTTCCACTGTGTCTTAGGGGTGTGAACTTGCAAACTACACTTCTATCAACGTTTTAAATGACCTCTCCCCACCGACACTGTGTCGGGTCCCAGTTCATCTCACCATGGTGAATTTCTGAACAAAAAGGCCTGAAGTGCAGCTTGGTGCACGTCTCCACCCTACTCAGAAACGTTCAACACGCCCAGAGTGTGTCCTGAGTGCAGAACAGGGTGATGGTCCGTGTTCAGCCTGTAAGTCGGGGCCCCACACCATCTGGGCCCGCCTGTCCTTCCAACAGCATTCCTTTCCTACAACATGCCCAACCACGTCCGCCCACCTAGACTGACTTCCTGTGACCATCAGGGTTCGCTCCTCTCAGGTCATGTCCGTCCAGCCGCGGAGTTACGGCCCCAAGCATAAGCTTCCCCAGGGAGGCCTGCTCCCAGGGGCTCCAGTCTCCTGGGGAGGGTGGAAGTTGCCTGATCATCTTTTCAACCTGGAATCATTCACATGAGAAAATTTCAGCTGCAAAGAGTGACGAAGAGAAAGTAAGTTGTCAGAAGCGTGCCTTTCAGACGTTTGCGTTGCATGGTGGGTGCACAGGAGGCCTGGGCGTGGCTTCAGCATCCAGCTGCCCCCCCCCCCCCCCCCGCCCCCGACTCGCAGCGGAGCTGGGACAGCCTTACTCTTCTCTGAATTCCGTACCCAGTGCTTTTTAAACAGAAACATGCACACATGTTGTGCACGCATCACACTCTGCCGGCTGTGCTTTGCATGACGTTTTGACTGCCCGTCAATCAATACTGCGGCCCGCAGCTCCCAGAGGGCCGACATCTGAACCGCCCACAGAACATGCCTGTCCGAGCCAGAGGACAGGGGAGCAGCTCATGCCTCGTCTTCCTCAGTCTGACACCAGGACCCTCCACAGGGGAGGGAAAAGCTTCAGCTGCTTTAGTAAAGTTTGGAAGATTATGAAAACTGTATTTCCATTCATTGAAGAAACCAAAGATGCAAAGAGCCAGGACAGAGGTTGCAGCTGATCAAGAATCAAGCATGTTTGCTAGTCCGAGTAGCAAGTGGCTTGTAAACACATTAGTGGTCGTAACAGCTGATGATCCTAGAACAGCTGATACCAGCTGGACGTCCCCTATCAGGCCCGCTGCTCCAGCCCATGCAGATCGGGTGATCCATCTGCCAAGGGAGGACACAGGTGATATTTGTACGAAGAGGTGCAGGGAGCCTGCACCCTGTAAAGGGGTGAGCAGAGGCAGCTGCACGGTCACAGTTATTGAAGTTCACGTCTCAGCACTCGGGGATGAACACTTGCCATCCAGGTGCAGACAGCTACACCAAAAGGGACTTGTATGTGCTCCGGCCATTCGGGAAAAGTGCCCCTCGGGTCAGCCCGACGCACGAGCAGGGCCATTGTGCTGAAGCCTCACTCAGTCGTTCAGAGTCCTCAAAGGCTGCAATCACTGACTATAACTTTTTAGCCCTCGGCAGAGTGAGAGCTTTACGTACTTATCAGTTGGCTGCATGGGAGAGAGGTGGACATGCCCCAGGGGCTGACCAGGCAGCCTACTGGTGAACACACAGTAACTCAGCCCCAGGAAAGGGAAAGCAGGAGGAGGAGAGGCAGGCAGGCCGTGACCTCTCACTGTTTGGAGCCCTGGCCCTGAGGTTGGGGCAGCTGAGGGGCCCCGTGGTCCTGCCAGTGGGCAGATGTGGATGGGATGGAGCTGAGAACTTGGGATGTAACTCCAGCCTGGAGGCCCGAGTGAGTGTCAACTCCCAGCTTACTCTCTTGGGTTTGCAGGTACCTGGGGACTCACCGAACCTTCCTTTCTTCGCATTGCTGTTCCCACCCATGAAACGGAGTCACAGACGTGCCTATTCCTCGGTCTGTGCCGATGCGTCATGACGCCTGAGATGGGGACAGAGGCAGACGCCAAGCACCCGTGCTGGCCAGTCACCGGGACAACAGCTCTCAGTGCCTGAAATAGGCACTGTTTCTGCTACATGCTCATTAGGTGAACAGCAGTTTCTCTCACTGCTGCTCTTCCTCCGAGCCCCACTGGTGTAGACAGTGGTCGAGGCCGGCAGCCAAGACCAAGGTCACAGCTTTCAGAAATTCCTCACCGATGTGCTTTGCTTCCTCTATAAAAGCCACTGCCGAATCTAACTGGAGACACTGCGTCCACACTGAAGGCAGGCCACAGCCTGAAAGGGAGGGGAGGGGGCAACAAAGCATCGACTGAATGGGAAGGAGGGAGCATCCAGAGACCAGTCCAACCAGGGAAACCGCAGTGAGGTCCAAACGCCTGTTTTTAATCATCCCATGAAGAGTCATGGGTCACATTCTCCTGTAACTGCCACTAAGGCCGCCAACTGCAGGGAGGGAGACTCAGCTGGCATCAGCGGGAAGGGGGCACCAGGCACTGAATTCATGAAACTTTGTCTCCTTTTATTTTTGCTTCTAGGAAGCTGGGGCTGTTTTTATCAATAGTGAGAGCACAGTGGAAGTGTTTTCAGTAAAAGCCCTTCCATGAAGCTGTTCTTTCTGCGCCTGCTGTATCTGGCAGCCGTGACTTTTTGGAAATGAAAGGCCAGGCCACACTGGCCCATCCATGGCCTGGTCACCCAGAGAATGTGGTTAATTCCCAAGGAGGGGTGTCTGTGTCCAGCCAGTCGGCGGGTCCAGCTCAGCATTGGGACCCGGGCCTCTGGGTCCTGAAGTGTGAATTCCCAGGGCATAGGGGGCACGGAGGGGACACCCCATTAGAGGAGAGAGGCTTCCAGTGTGGGGCCGTGAGAGCACGTGCGGAAACTCACGGCAGGTTCCAGGGGGCATGGGCCGTGTCCCAGCCTTGCCTGGCCATGGCAATGACCCCAGAGCCGTGTCGCTTCTTGACTCAGGCAGGTCTTAGTCCACAGTTTCTCACAGTGCACCATGGGAGGCCCTGGCTTGTCCTGGGCTCCACAGTGACGCTGCAGATGGAGGCTGGCACGGAAAGAGCTAAGACGCAGGCTCGTGTCTGGGAGCTCAGCAAGGAGTTCGCCTTGAGAGTGGACCATCAAAGACACAGAATCCGCCCCCACCGAGTCCTCGCTGCGTGTCTGGATCTCCTCTTGCCCAGCCAGCCAGCTGTCCCCTCTGGAAGCAGAAGAGCAGGACACAGAGTGCGTGTGTGCCCTGTAGCGGGGTGGGGGTGGAGGGGCATCTCCAACACTGGAGCCCAGCCTGGAGCCACGTGGTGGAAGCGAGTCTTCCCCCAAAGCTCGTGGCAGGGCTGTGGGATCATCCAGGCCACGTGGCTGGGCTGCTGGGTAGATGAGTTGCACCCATTTCGTGCGCCGGGCCAAGAAACTCTTCCAGCCTGAGGACGTGTTGGCAGCTCTGCCGAAATCACTATGGCAACGGACCCAGTGATGGGGATTGTTTCTGTGTCCATGGACAGAGACCACTGAGCTCCCCAGAGGTGCTGAGAACTGAGCTGGATCCGGGAGTGAGAGTGGATGAGCACGCCCGCTTCTGAGCTGAGGCTGCACATCTCAGGGTGACGGTGAGCAGGGCGGGGTGTCAGCAGGAGCCGGATTTTACCAAACTCTGCCAGCATCTGTGCATTTGCTGTGCCTGTCCCCACTGGTATGTGTGGTCTGTGTGACATGTGTTCTCCCCGTCCTGGGGGATGCTGAGCTCTCAGAAGCCGAGGGACGAACCCCGCCTTGGAGAGCACCAGCCCAGGCTCCTCCTGTAAGTGTTGGAGACAGAGAAGGGTGTGACTGAGCCCGGCCATCTGCCCAAATCAGCAGCTTTCAGGCAGACCCAGAACCAGCACCTGCACGGGAGTCTGTCCCACAAGGACAGACGGGCTGCTCTGAGCAGGCGTCCGGCTTGTCTCTGCCGCTAGCAGATCAGCCAGACCCTTCAGCGGGTCAGCCACGTTCTCCTCGGAAGGTCCTCTCCAGGAAACGTGGGGCCTCCTCGGAGTGACCCCGAGGACATCACAGTTACCTTCCCGGCAAACTGCCGGTCTCTGGCGATAGGGTTGCTGAGTCACTGGGACAGGCTGTAGGACAAACTGGGTTAGACACGAAAGGGCCGTGTGAGAAGTGACATCACACTCAGGCCGCAGGCGCCCCGCACCCCAGGGTCGGGACGTTTTCCTCCATCGGCTGCGGGGCCGTTGAAATCACTCCTGGTGAATTAAAGGCCACCTTCCTAGCGTGCTTCCTGACCGGGCCATCGTCAGGGCCGATCTGAGTCCTCCGTGACATGAGCGGCAGAACTGCGTAGATGCCCGTGTGGGTGGCTGCTGTGAAAGTCACTGTGTGCTCTGAAGGAGAGACCCAGAAATGCAGCGGGCTGGTTTGGAACAGTCGCTTGCGAACTGAACTTGGAATTTGGTGATGTCGTGCGAAACACTTCTTGGGGTCTCTTGAAAGACGCGAGAATCACGGACCCTCTGCCGTGGGCCCGTGTCGGCCTGGGGTAACACCATTTCCAGGCCTGAGAGGGAGTGAAGTGCCCCCAGAGCCCGTGACCATGTGACCAGCCTGGCTACGAGGGTCAGTGGCCCAGCCGTGACCAGCAGCGGTCGGCCACAAGCCTCGTCTTAGCAACAGGTGCCTGGAATAAAGACTGCTCGAGGCAATTCACCGTACCCCCAAACTGGGAAGTGTCGGGCGGCAATTATGGGGGAAAAAACTCTCTCATTAGACAGTTCCCTTTGATTCCAGTCTCCATGGAAACTGGATACTCAGATGGTGAGATATTCTCGTCTTTGGAGTTTTGCGTGTCTTGGGATTTGGACGTGTGCACAGACACAGAGCCAGACGCAGCGCCCGCCTGTGGGGCGGCAGTAACGCACGTCCAAACACAGCGCCCAAGTGGCCGCTGCGGAAGGGCGGGTTCAAAGGTGAAACTGAGGCCCAACAAAACCATGGAAACTTCATAAAGAGAGACAATTCTAACATGTCTTGGCCGGGAGGGGGTAGGGTCAGAGTGTGTGTGTGTGAGTGTATGTGAGTGTGCAACCCCCCCTCCAGAGCCCCTGGTCCAGAGCCCACAGAGGTGCGGCCTGGACACGTCTGTCCGCGCCTGGCCCTGAGGGCCCCCCCGCCCCCATCCCCGTGCCCCAGGCTCTGCCCGGCGCCCAGCCTGTCCAAGCAGATGGCTGTTTTGGGTCCTGCTGGGACTGATTTCAGTGACCTGGCTGCTGCTGGGCCCAGACCGCAGATGGCTGGTTTCAGCAGCTTATGCCGGGTCCAGCCACGCAGGTGACAGAGGTGCCGCAGACAAAGGCCCAGTGGTCTTCACAGGGCCACAACCTGTCCTTGTCTGCGAGACCAGGCTCCAGGGGTGGGGCTCAACACCGGGGAAGAGCAAGTGTGTGGGCAGAATGAACCCAAGGCCCTGGTGCTGGTCTCCCCTGCGCTGGGGGACAGGGGCTGGGGCTCCACCTCTCAGGTCCTCTGAGACAGGTGCTTGCTGTACCTCCACCCTCTTTCCAGGGCCACTGCTGGGCAGTGGCCTCCTTTGGCCCCACGCCTGGAGGCCCTCCTGTGGACCACCTGATCCCCTCGGGGCACAGAGACCGGTCCTTCTGGATTAAATGTCACCTCAGGAAAGCACATCTTGACCCTGAGCCTAAGCTAACCGCTGGCTGAGTCAGTGTGCAAACCACACTGCTGTCCTTTGGGGACATCCCCTGCTGGTTGGCTCTGTTCCACACAGACCCCTGCAGGCGGTTGCGGCTGTGTCTCGTCCCCCTTCCTGCCCCACCCTGCATGGCCAGAGGTCGGTGCAGGCGCTGAGAAGTCCCATTGGGACTTGGTGCCCCATTTGCCCCATCGCTGGCAGGCACGTGGGGGGGATTCGCTGGGCAGACCGTCATCCCGGGTTCACTCGTGATCTCCCCCAGAGGAGCCTGCTGTTGGCCGACGTGCCGTTTTCGGGGGACACAGTTCCCTCTGCCGCCTACCTGCATTTCGTTCGGCAGCGAGCTGGATGGCCTCAGGAAGCACTGCATTCCTGATGGAGCTGTCGATGGCCGGCCTCTGCACGTGGGAAGCGTCCCCATCCAGTGATGGAAATGGCGTGTGCAAGGCAAGGTGCCACCCGGCCCGGAGGACATGTCTTCTCATCGTAGACAGCGATGCGGCTTCATCCAGCTGCTGGTGCCGCTCCTGTTGACTTTGCCTTTTAAATAAGACACAGGCCCATCAGTCTTGCCAGACCATCAGTGGTGTGGCGGCCCAGCACGGTGTTCACGGGCAGCCACACGGTGGTTCCGAAGGGGCTCTGCCGTCTGTCCAGTTGTTTGCAACTAAGGGGCTCTTGGGGTGCTTACGATGTAGCTCCGAAATGGCCAGCTTACAAATAAAAGCTGGTTTGTAAAAATTACTACCAGAAGCATCACCTGTTCACAGCAGGCTATGCTTTTTAATTAAAAAAAAAAAAGAAGTACCATCAAAGAAACACAAGCTGCATCCATTAAAGAAGAAGAACGAGAGATTGTCAGTGACTGGAATGCTTCTGCGTTTAATAATTGCCAGATCGTGTCTCTGTAATGGAACTGCGCGGTCTGCACATTAGAGAATCGTTTTCAAAAGGATCTCTGCGGAGAGCCGATGGGCCCGGCGTCTACAGTCAGACCGAGGGGCCAGCTGACAGGCAGCAGGTGCCTAGCAAGTGGCGGCGCCTGGCCTCCCACCTCTGAGGGCCCCGAGTTCGGTCCCACTCCGAGGCCACTGATCAGACTTCATATCGATGGCAGTCTTTGCTCTCTCAGCCTCAGGCGCGACGTTTTTCTGCATGTTTGAGCAGATTAAATATGTTAGACGGGGCACTTCTGTGTGTTTGCCATCACTCTTCATCCTTTTGCTTCGTTACATTTTTTAACGTCGCCGAAGTTGTAGTCTCACTGCATAAAAATGGCCCTCGGTGGGCAAACACAGGAATAGTCTTGGGGAGATGCCAGGGTTGGATGTCGTCTCCGCTGTTCTTGTTCCAAAGAGGAGCTGGGACTCCTCGAGGGCGGGGGGTGGGGGAGTGCGAAGACCACCGAAAAGCGGAAATGTGAGGGGAAAGCATGCCAGCCCGTCTGTCTGTAGTCTGCCACTAGAAACATAGGCTTGTTCCCTTAATTAGTGGCTTAAAGATCCATTTGGAACACTGCGGGGACAGGCCCATGGCGCCAGACCCAAGCTCCAACTCTGGTGGGACAGAAGGTTTCTTGCAAACGTGGTTTCAGCTGGCTTCCTCTTGAAATACACCGTATCTGATCCTTGCTGGAAACGGCATCTTTCTTGCAGCTGCTTGCTCTTCCTTCTCAGTCGCATGCCGTGTTTCTCTTCCCTGTGGCACACAGTGCAGCTTCCCGAGGGAAGAGCCCCGGCTGTAGCCCCCCACCCCCAGTTCATCCTGAGTGGTCCTCCCTTTTCCCACATCCGTCTTGGCGATGGCAACGAGGCGCTGGCGTCGCAGGGGAGGCAGCCTCCACTCCAGTATTTTGATCAGCGTCCTACTTTGGGGGCGCACAACTCTGCAGTCTGTAGAATGGCCGTCACCGGCGGTGCAGGGCGGTGATAACTGACCACTGCCGGGAGGGAACCTGCACTCTTGTCCTCCCAAGTCCCGCGTCTGCTCCTGCCGTGTTTGGAGACACACAGCATTTCTGAGTTTTCAGTAACTCGGTCATTTAGCGTAGGTTAGTGTTTTGACTGGCTGAGCATTTCCCTGCAGTCAGGATAAAAACTTCCTGTGTGATTAAGATTTATGGAGTTACTCTAACACAGCTTCCCTTTTGTTACGTTGAGTCTGATGAGCCGACTGGTATTTCAGTGTTTTTGACCTTCAGAAATGTCAGTTTCCTGCAACTCCCTCTAATGTATTGAGATGAGGGTGTTAGCTGGCCGTGTGGATAGTGGCTAATGAACCCCTAGAAATTTCTGCCAGATGGAGTGAGTGGGTCTGTGACTTTTTACCAGCCTGTTAGCGACCTCTGACTCTCCAACCACATGCACCTGAGCGAGTGGTCAGGTGGCACGGGGCTCAGGTCACAGCTGTTGCCCTGGGAATGCGGAGTCTTTGCTGAGGCCAGGAGGCGGCGATGGTGTGGACCAAGGGGACACAAGGTGTGTCCAGCTTCCAGAGGTGCACAGAGGACCAATGGGGAGGGTGCTGGGGGCAACTCGGGTCCAAGTGGGGCGGGGCCTGCCCCGTCTGCTAGTGCTCTCGACCCTGTGCGGTGCCTTCAGGTTCCCCGGGATCCCAGCGCCTGTGCTAGGCTGGAGAAGCCGCCCACCGTGCAGACAACCAGTGCACGAGGGCACGATGTTCTTCCCAGTGTCTGACATTCTAAGTGCCGCGGGGAGGGGTTGTCGCTTGTCACATACATCCTGTTCCTGTCTGAAGTCACGATCTGCATTATCCACGTTAATACTGCAGCGGAGGGATCCTAGGAAGCTGTTCCACTAAGTACGCTTGTTTATCTCCGCCAGGAAAACTTCAGACGAGCCGGGACTCGTTTCTTCCTCCAATTAGCCGCAGCGCCAAGCACGTGCTATTTGTAAATTTGGTTAATGGTGGCAGCACAGGAAATACGACGCCTGTCATGTCCACTTAGTGCCTCTCCGGGCATTTCAGGGTCTGTGGTTTCTTCGTGGGGGCAGAGGGCGCTGAGACCCGTGTGCTTTGGACAGAGGGACAATAAGCACTTTCACTTCCTGGTATCGGTGGGGTGACTCTGACAGCAGCTGCCCCAGGGGCAAGAACATGCACCGTTGTGACACGTCACCTAGAGTACTACCTAAGTTCGGGGCGTCTGTTCCCCCATCCTTTTTCCTTTGAAGCAGGGACTAGCGTGGCTGAAGAATTCAGTGTCCGTTCTAAGTTATTTTATATTTAAGACCACTTAAACACACCATGCTAATCACCCCCCATCCAAGTTTTTAATAAGAAGTAATGTCTCATTTCTATTCAGCTGTGAAGTAACCAAACCCTTAGCTCTGCTCTTTTAAACACCTATTAATAGTTTTATTTTAATTAAATTGCTTAAACAAATAGTTACCAAACATTTGCTAGGACTTTTTCATCTTTTCTCACAAGTCAACGCATGGTTGTTAGCACCAGCAGGAGTCCCCAGTGGGGGGTGCAGTACAGGGAGAAACTTCATTCAGCACAAACAGCTCAGTGGTGACACAGCTCCCCTGTGAGACACCCCAGGGCCAGACCCTGTCCAGCTGGGCAGCTCCAGCCAAGGAAACTCAGTGTTTGGTGCTAACCGAACTTAGCTCCCAGAGCCCCAGCAGAGCTGGCTTAGACAGAAGTCCCCTCCCCTAGTCACTGATTGGTCCATTGTCATGCAAATGAGGACACTGCAGTTTGGTTGTCCAAAAGGCACTGTTCTAATTGGCCAGAATAGAGCCACTCTGATTGGCCAGAGCTGTGCAGCTCTGATTGGATGGGGAAAGCCTCAGTCCTATTGGTTGAAGTAGGATTCCAGGAACTCCTATATAAGGGCTGCTCAGCAGAGCGACACAGTGCAGGTGGGCAGTTCAGGGCAGGCTCCTCCCAGAGGTGCGATTTGTGTGTGTGAGAGGCATCTGGGCAGAGGTGGCTGCTAGGCTCTGTTTCCGTTTTGTTCTGTTTCAATTTGGGCCCAGTTAGCCACCAGGACCAAGCCATTTTGGCTGCAGCCCATTGTAAGAAATGCTTTTTACCTGCAACCCAAACACAAGTACACACAACACACACAGGCATAGGCATACCTGTGCATTTAAACGGGGAGAGCATTACAGCAGCAAGCGACACGGAGACACGTCCTGATCTTCACTGTCGTGACCTGTCCTGGCTGCCCCGTCGCGTCCCCTCCTGACCTACTCTGTGCTGTTCTTTCAGAAGTAACTCTGGGCACAGACCACAGGATTGAACAGTCAGTAACAGGTCACTGGGCACAGTTGTGAGGCGCCTGCTGGACAGTGCTTTGGGGGCCAAGCCTGTGTCCGAGGCCATTGGGGGGAGTCTTCACGCAGCATCTGCACCCCTGTTATGCAGCCTGTATCTGCACAAAGTCCCAATAACCTCGTTAATTCTGTGAGTTTGTCAAAACTTGTGTCAGTGGGTGGAGCCAGTCGGCCTTGTTCCCTTGGGGACCTGCCCCTGTCATGCCATCTTTTCCTTCTTGGTAGCATTTCCATCCTCACAGCTGTGACTTAGCCCTTCGGTTAGGTTTGGTCTCTGACCTTGAAGCACAAGTCTGGCGAGGTTCCCTACCAGCCCTCCTTCCTCATCCTCACCTGGTTTCTGTAAACGATGCTTCGAGGTGGGTGGGATCTTTGACGGAGGAAGCAGGTTCCAGCTGTCGTTCCTGTGCCTCTGGGGAGAGGTTGTCTGTCTCCATTCGTGTCCCGAGTTTACGCCACAGTGCTGACCGTGGTGGCCATGGGCCCATAGGAGGGGAGCGTGGTCCCTGCAGTGTGGTCTGGAGGAGCCCTTTCATTCGTTGCTGAGTCTTTGGGAAGAGGGGTGACCGTCAGGATTAATCACCTCCACGCTACCCTGGGTCACCGCCCACCCTAGCCCTTTGCAGCACTGACCGTCCCCAGTGCCCCATGCTCCGTGGGGTCACTGGGCCAGAACCGGAAGTCAAAGAGATGGTCATCAACAGGATCCTCTTTCACCAACTATTTGGCGATGTTTCTAGAGTTTGGTCTATAGGTCTTTTTGTCTTGCTAACCATATGGAAAAATGCAATTTTCAGGTTCCTTTATTTTTCTCTAGAAAATCTCAGCATTACCTTTTCTTCAATAAAAAGAAAAATGTTTTCTGTGGTTCCTCTGGCAGAGTTGGGCCAAGCAGAAGGCGGAGCTGGCTGATGTTCCTTCAAAACAAGGAAATCCTAGGGCCCAAAGCCACCTCCACATGGGGCTGTCCCCACCCTGTTGGGGTCATAAAGGGGATACAAACACCCAACAGCAAGACACCCCACAGTGTGGAACCAAGGCACAGAGCGATTCTCACTATTGGCTGGGTTGAAGATGCTCCCAGGAAAGCCCCGCCTACCTGCGTGTGGTTGAACACAAAACACAGCCGCCTGGTGTCAGTGCATCTGCTAGGAGGCACCCAGACGGTCTCCTGAGCCCTCCTGCAGCCTTAGCTCTGGGTGCGCCTGTGCGGGGAAGACAGCGCGGGCCAAGTGCCGTCCCTCCAGCACGTTCAGGGCCGTATTGCAGACAGAATCTGTTCCTCCGATGCTCCTGCCGTCCCTTCCTGGCTCGGGGCTCTGGGGACCTCCGCGGCCCCGCCCACGTGCCCTCCAATTTTCCGTGGCCTTGCTGAGCACAGCGGGCCGGTTTCCAGCTGAGTCAGGCTGATTCCTCCTGAGACACACTGGGGCTCTTGCTCACACTCACTCGCGCTCCTCCCCAGGGACACAGCGGTGGTCTCACCACAGGGACATCCCTAGACGTCCGTCTTCCCCTCGGGGACTTCCCCTGAGTCAGGCCCGAGCTGTGACATGCACATCCTCGCCCAGCATGTAGCCTGTGTTGGTGAGAGCAGCTATGTGTTGTCACCTTCCAGCAAAGGGAAGCTGTGTGGGGGCCTGGGTCACACGGAGGACTAGTCCCCCCAGGGCTGCTCTCTGGTCTCTGGGGACCCGAGAGGACATGGGGTGAAGGGAGGCATCATCCCAAGTGGTTCGGAGAGTGGTTCACATGGTGATGGAAGGCCCCTCTCTGGGAGGCATCTGCTCAGCACCCTCTGCCCCATACTAGGAAGGGACAGCGGGGTCTGCAGAGGTGCAGTGGCCTTGGAGTCCGGGTGCCTCTCCCTGCTCTTCCTCTGCAAGTGACACCTCAGAGCCCCAGGCTGGACAGGGTAAGGTGGCCGGGGCTTCGCTTTAGAGGGCTGTCATCTGTAGGCCCTGCCTGTCAGAATCCCACATTTATGCCACCAGCGTTTTGTTCAACTGGCGTTTGTGTGGCTGCTGGCCCATGACCCATGTATGACGGGAAAACTGGGACCTCCCAGCTCAAGCATCGGGCTCCGTGCCCCAGGGTCGCGGGGTGACCCAGACCAGTCATTTGGGTGGATTGAGACAATATCGGAGCCACTGTGCTGGCTCAGTTCGACACAGTCATTTCCCGGCCCGGCGTCAGGTCCAGGACCGAGGAACTCCTCACAGCACATGGACCGGGATCCCTGGGCCTGGAAAACGGTCCGTGACTGGGTGCTGCTGGAACGCGTCCCTGTGAGCAGGCTCGGCGAGTGCTGTGTTCCTTGCCGGTGAACAATAGCGAGCCGGGCTCGCCAGTCGTTTTTGACAAATGGTTAAATAGCACGTCTACCGATATCCAGTGTAGTGAACAGGAGTCATAGGGAGGCCCGGGGACGCAGCTCGAAATTCAGTGTCATGGCCACACAGGACTGGCTGTGGGGGTGTGCAGAGGTCCGGGGTCCTGAGCAACCAACCACACGTCACGTGGGAGGGAGCCGTCCTGTGGGGGTGAGGGGGCGGGCCAGGTGCCAGAAACCCATCAAGTGTAGGAAATGAAGACCACAGGTCGAATAAAGGATTTAAGAGTTTTTACAGTTGGCACTGAGTGTGCATGTGTGTCTGGTGTGAACACACCTGGAACACGCCTGTCTGGGAAGCAGGTGGAATAAGGGGCGGGGGACAGGCAGGGCACCTGCTGCTCTGCACAGGAAGTCGGGGATCCTGAGGGTGCCCTGGCCCACCCTGCCCTCCCACTGTCCCTGGGTGGTGGGCGGTCATGTCCCCTGTTTTTAGTGAGAGGACAGAGGGGACTGAGGGCTTTAGTCATGGCTTTTGTTCACTCCGCTGGGGGCGGGGTTGGGGGATCTCAGCCCTGGAGACACAGAGGGTCCCCCAGGGAGCCAGGCTTCCTGTGCGTGGGAACCGTCCTTCTAAGAGTCTCAGATAAACTACGGAAATCACGTGGTACACACCAAAAGTCATCCTTTGTGTACCTGAGTGTCAGGTCTGATAGTGTGCGGCATGTTACCGGCAGCCTTACGGGACTTTGAGGGTGGCCAGTGTGAGAGCCACCGGTCAGAGACAGGACTGGACTGGTTTCCATGCTGGGCGCTCTGAGCACTGAGGTGTGGCTGCAGCACAGGTGTGGCAGCAGCACCACCAAGCACGAAGCCCAGGTGTGTCTGAGCTTTGCAAAGAGTCCTTCCCTCCGCCTTAAAAATAGCACTTCCGGTTGAAACACGATGGATGCGTCTTCCGAGGACTCGGTGCAAAAACCTTATTAAATGCAGGTGGCATGGCGACAGATTGAATGCTGCCCTCATTTGGAATTTAGATTCAAAACATCTTATGTAAAATATAATTAATGTCACTTCTGAAGTGAAGCCTGTTCAAGTTTAACAGCAGACAGACACAGTTTCATCGCGAAGCTTTCAGATGTTTAAATAAGAAACAGTCTGCTTTTTGCTTCAGCGTTTTTGTCTTTTTTGAGTCCAGAGAAATCTGAAATTAAGTGTACATTACTCTTAGTTGGAACTGAAGTCCTTTGGAAGATGATTTTGTGATTTATTTGAATGCACATTTGTTGATGGTTGATGAGACGGGGTCCCTGAAGCCTGACACAGGAGATGTGGGGTGACTGACCGGCCGCAGCCCACGTGAGCGAATGCCACACGCCGTCTGCGGCGTAGCTGCCACCTGTCCCGAGAGCCATTTGTCTTTCCCGTTGGAGTGGAGCCACCTCATCAGTGACTTTGAGTTTTCCTCTTTGACTGACTTTAGTGACATTTAAGTGTCAGTGAAAATTCTGCAGATTTAGGGGCAGCTTCTGCTGAGACTGGGTTGCTGTTCCAAAATGAAATTATGTGCGTTTCTGTAGCTGTCAAAGGAGAGCCATTAACAGCCGTCACCAGGGTGGCGGGAGGCACAGCTGCGGCTGGGGCAGGGCGGAAGCAAGGCGCGGGCAATCAGAGCCTTTGTCCCCGCGGAGCCAAACGAGCCCTTAATTGAAGCCGCTTCAGATGCTGTCATCAGGGAGGCGGCCGCCATGCGGGCTCGTGCGTGCCTTCCGTGGAAGTAAACTTTGAGAGGAGAAGAATCTGGGAGCTGGGCAAACAGAACGCCTGGCTTTCAGAACCCGGCTTCACTGAGCATCCCGGAGGGGCTGCCGTCCGCCCTGCCTGGGCCCGGCCCTACCCCTGCCCCCTGGAGCCCTACTGGCTCCTTGGCCTGTGCCCTTGGCATCCACAAGGAGCAGTTTCCTGCCACAGTGACACGGTGGGGACACATTTTCACAGGTAAAAGGTGCCACCTGACGTCACCCTCCACTGCTGCCTCCATCCTTCAAGCAGGTCATTGATGGAAACAGAGGGTCCTCACCCAGACAGGAGACAGTGCCAGGTGGAGCCGGAGAAGGCTGTCGCTGAGCAGAGAGAAGGCGGGAAGCACCGGCCCGACGGGCCCCTGTGTGGCAGCCGCAGTGTGGTGCTCTCGGGAGAGGCGGGTGGGTCTGCCTGGGGCTCTGGCAGAAGACGCAGCTCTGCGCAGGGGTGTTGGGACCAACATGAGGGCGTCTCTCAGGTTCGGGTGTCTGGGGCAAAGCGTGGTGAAGAGGTGCTGCGTGACTCCGGCCACCGCGGACACACACTGACCAGTGACTTTGTTTCTCTCTTTGCAGAGGAAGAGGGCGGGGACCTGGTCCAGCCGGGCATCAGCTTCCCGGGGCCGGCGGAGGAGGATCTAGGTAGGGCTCCAGGACCAGCCCCGGCGCACACAGCGGTCGTCACAGGCTCTTGGGCGTGGCCTCTGCCCAGCTGTAACTGTGACCCCTTCTGCCGACACGTCTGAGCGTGTGTCTGACGGCAGAGTGTCCCAGTGAGACTGAGTGAAGTGTGATGTTCTAAAACACGGTAGTTTATCGACATCATGGAATTCTAGGTGGGAACACGGTTCCTCCCGGTCACCATGGATTCGTTATCAAGGCAGGTGATTATTACTAGCTGTGAAGGCAGATCACTGACCTCTCTGATGCAGGTCTGCAAATGTAAACAGCACCTCTCCCCTAGTCCCCTTCGAGAGTAAACCTCACTCGGACACGTGAAAGCCCTCTCCGCATTTTTGCAAGCAGCGCTGTGACTTGACGTCAAAGAGCTGGTTTCTCGGGGCAAACCCCAAACCCAGTGGGCGCTGTGGGGTGGAGGCCGACCCAGCGGGACCCTGTCTCCCAGGAAGCCCCGGGCCCTGCCGTGTTGTATGTTCCCAGTGCCGGAGAAGGCTACGTGGACATTATGGTTTTTCGCCACACGGACACGGGAAAGCTGGGGCCATAGCGAGCCCTTGTCCTCTGACCACCTGGAGTTGTGTTTGCATGAGAAGGCGAAAATCTGTTAGAAATGTCAGGTGTTGTGTAAACTCAACCTCAGACAGAAAGTGAGAAAAGTCACCGTGTGGTGGCCCTGGGCTCAGTGTCCCCACCTGGCGCACACACCAACAGTGGCCTCAGCCATTGAACACTCGGGCTGCATCATGCAAGTCTGTTTATGTTCAAATTTGAATCTTCCTTAATTTATTTCACATTTTTAGTCAATCAGTCTGTTGCCCATTGGATTGACTTAGAGTAATATTGAAAATTGAAGGAGTCCATTTGTATAAAGCTGTGATTTCTTTTAGAGAAAATGAGAAACCAAAACAGTTCACTTTTCTGTTTAAAATGAGGACAACAGGAACAGTTTTAGAGGAAGGGCAGTGTATTACACGGTGAGATCGAGTTAGGAATTTACGAGTATTTCCTTGAGGTAAATTTCTAGAAGTTTCTGGAAATAGTGTCCCCGGCGCTAGAGAGTAACAGCGTGTGCATTCACGGCGTCCCCAGCGGAGCTGACCCTCCGTCCCCCACCTCCTCCCCCTTCCCCTCAAAGCCCTGCCCCCGACTCGGCAGGCGGACTTACCGTCCTGCTGCGGGGAAGGGGGAGGAAGGTTAGATGCCAGTTGTTCGAGGGACCGTTCAGAAAGGTGGACTTCATTTCGACGTCAGGTTAAGACTTTATCTCCATGCAGACAAATTAAAACCCGCTTTCAAGGTACTAAGTGCAGGTATTGGGATTTTTCGTTTGAATTACTGGGACACACCCTTTCCTTTCCTTCTAACTGTCGGTCTCTAACTGGTGTGCTGTCACCGAGCTCGCTGGCTGCCAGAGGAGCTCCAGGGTCTGCCCCCTGGCGGGGCTGCCTCCTCGAACCGTGAGGAGTCACTGGTTCCTTCGAGCCTCCACAAACGCAGGCTTCGCCCTCACCTGTGCGGGCTGTGATGGCGGAACGCCCGGGCCTGGGTGGCCTTTGAACAGTCGATTCCTTGCAGTCTGGAGGCTACAAACAAAGCCAAGGCCAGGGTCAGTTTCAGCAAGGCCCCCTCCTGGCTCCTGGAGGCGGCTTCTGGCTGTGTCCCCACAGGGTGGGCACGGGGCTCGGCGGGAAGGAAGCAAGGTATTTCCAGGTATGTGTAGACACACGCACACACATGCGGACTCGAACAGCCGCCTGTGAAGTTTTTCTCCTTTCAAAGCCGTCCCCTTGAAATGACACTGTAACTGCAACGGTGAGGGAGGCTGATGACATCTCAGATGAGTAAGTGGCAGTTGTCACACTGAAGTGGTCTCAGGCGGAAACAGGCACGGGGGCGGGGCGGGGGGGAGTTTAATAATAGATGGCGCAGTTCACTTAACCCACCTCCTCATCCAGGAAGTGGCTTTGTTTTGTCTCATTGTTGAGAGTTTCCATACATTTTCATATTGTGAACTTTTCCCACGTGTAAACCATTTTTATTTTTCCATGACAGGTGACACGCATTATTGTATTCGCGTCAGGGGTACACACCAGTGACGAGACATCACATGACTTACTCAGCGGCCATCCTGATAGGTCTGACCTGCATTTGACACCACACGTCGTGATTTCCAACCTTTTTCAGCTCATGGCTCACACATACCAGTGACTAAAATTCTGCACACACCAAAAAGTATATTTCTTGCCGATCTGACACAAAAAACAGACAAATAGTTTATGTTTACATGACATAGATTTTGAAACTGCAGGTTGCAACTCAATGGGCTGTGAATTCATGTTACTGAGTCACTATCAGAAATTTTTTTAATAAAAAAAAAGATGGGACAGGAGTGTATAAAATTTACAGAATAGAAAATATCAAAGTACATCCCACATAAGAATGAGTGTTGTGTGTGCCTGTGTCCACACGTGCGTGTGTGTGTGTTAGGTTCCCGTGTAGAATGCATGCTGTGCTGTGTAACCCACAGACCCGGGAAACCACAGGCACGGAGGCAGGATAAGGGCACATGGCTCCTGTGTGGCCCGGACACTGGGGATGAGGCTGTGTGTGCCTGGGCCCTGCTTGCCTGGGCACCGGGCAGTTTGCTTCATTCCCACGAGCCTTTTATGCCTTGTTCATTAAAAGAAAGCGGGTGGGTGACAAGGCTGATTCCTGCCACCCTGGCCAGGGAGCTCGGTTGGTTGGAACATCACCTTGTGCACCAGAAGGTGGTGGGTTCGATTCCTGGTCAGGTATGTATGTACAGGAGGCAGCCAATCAATGTTTCTCACACCGATGTTTCCCTCTTCGGGAAACTTCCCTTGCATCCTCTCTAAAATCAATAAATGCATTTATTGATGTGTGTGTGAAATTAACTGTATGCGTGATACAGCATGAGGCAAATCGTAAGCGTTCATAAATCCCTAAATACTGGCTGAGCTTGTGGCTTGAAAGGATGGAATCTTCCTTTCAGCTGTCAAGGTAGAAGCGTCCAAGCCCGCACGGAATTTCTACAAGCCCACTGGAGCCAAACGGTCAACCATTGCCGGGAAGCAAAGTCCCCACGGATGAGAAGGGCAGTTTCACAGCTTATTTTATACATCGGATGAGAGAAGACGTAGGGGTACGTGGAACCTGTGGGTGGCAGAGCAGGGAGGCAGGAGGAAGCCGAGTTGGAAAACCTCTGGGACTGGCTAGGAGTGAAATGGGTGGCCCACCCTCCTCTCACATCGGGGGGACGGGGTAGTCAGCGGTCAACACTGGCAGCACGGAGAGGAGGCATCAGGGACACAACAGTGTGAGGGGCCCTCTGGTCTCCGCTGTGGGGGAGCCTGAGCCCCAGGGGGCCTGGAACCGGGTCATTGTCACATTCCAAAGTGATGCAGGTGAGGGCCTTGGGGCCAGGACCCTGCCAGCCCCTGCCAGCTGCTGCTGACAGGCCAGAGTCCCTGCCGAATGGAGTGGTGGCCTCTGGATGATGGGCAGCCGGGGACCTGCGGCTGCAGCCACTGCTCCCCCGGACCTGGGCATCCCGTGTGGCTGCCGAGCTGTCCCCACCTCTCTGCTGCAGAACAGTCTTCCTCTGAATGCCTGGGGGTCAAAACCTGGAGAAAGAGGATGTGATTTATTCTGCTACCAAAGGCCCTACTGCTGTGTGCGCGTTCTCCATGAGGCAGGTCCCCCTTTGCTGGTCATGTCACAGTGGCTGAGGCTCCAGTTTGGCAGTAGGAACCCCTCCCCCAGACCTCTGGGAGAACCGCAGCCCACACCTGCTTCCCATCTGCCTATTGCCACCACACTTGTGCAGTCACGGTCTCACACCTGGCTGCAGCGTGAGCTGAGTGCATCCTGACTGAACGGCTGAACTCGCAGTTAGTGGGGAGAGGAGGGACCCGTGAGCCACTGTCTGGACACCCGCCAGGGGCTGTCACCGCCGCCCATGCATGGTTCTGAGTCCATGGCCCCTCCAGGCTGCGGCCTGCAGTCAGAGGAGCAGCCGATGGCTCTGTTGCCTCCTGGGTGGTCAGCGGGGTGGACAGGCAGTGCCAACAGCCACAGGGACGGGCCCCTCGGCTGCCCTCGAGGGGTTCAGGGATGTCAGAACCTGCTGTGGACGCACAGCGGTGCCTCTGTCAGTGGCTTGAACCCATGAGGACTCCGAGGCCATGACTTTGTGACAGAACTTAACAAGCCACTGAAGGGAAAAAGCAGAGAGAAGCGACTAAAAGCACAGCAGGGCCCTGTGAGCTGAACTCAACTCCACGCTCAGCACTCAGAAGCGGCGAGGGGTCTCTAACAGAAGCTGTACTTCAAAGAGTTCGGGAAGCTCGGCAATAGGAACTGTTCTCCACTCTGAGCAACTCCAGCCTTGCGGCCTGGTCAGGGGTGTACATGCAGCCAAATAACCCTGTGAGATCTCCCGGCAGAGGGCCCCCTCCCCCACCCGCCAGCACCCGGTGCTCCCATCCTTTGTGCTGAGTCAGACCCACGTGGAGTTGTTCGGTCACCAGACATGGACACTTGGGATCTGCTTCAAGGACGTCTGCTAAGTGCTCATGTGACCCTCAGAGATTAGAGAGCTGGTGGGGAGACATGGTGCCACACTTGAGTCGGCCGAGGACAGCATGCAGGACATGAGCCCGAGGGAGCTGCTGGCATTTACAAAGGGATGGCCCGTCTACTGCATCTGGGGAATGCCAGGGGTCGTCCTGAAAGTGTGTACAGCCTGGGTCCGAAGGCCTTTGAACTGTTCGAGACGTAAAGGCAAAAGAGGAGACACGAGACACCAGTGAGCGGCCACGGGGCCAGGTCCTGGTGAGAGGCCCCGCCCGACCCTGGCACTTGGGGTCCCACCCCCGTGCCCAGGAGTGGCCTGAATGCCCTGCTCAGTGGTCATCCAGGCAGGTCACCCATCAGCTCTCAGCCCTTCGCTACAGAACTGCAGTCAAATCATCTGATTGGCTGGTGAAAGTTAATTCATTTGCTAATTTATACTTTTCCTTGTTTTATAAGAATGTAAAACAGCAACTGACAGAGACAAGTAAAACCTGCTGATGGCAGGTTAGTCTGAATCACGATCCGGAAAACGTGAATAGGAGCGGGGACACTGGTGATGTCATGAGGACCCTGAAGGGGAGCCCAGGCCTGCCTGGGCCTCGTGGCCGCCTGCGTGGTGCATGGAGACAGAGGACCCCAGAGGCAGGCGTGCTGCCCCCTGAACTGCACTGCGCAGGCCTCTCGCTGAGCCCTGCAGCGCTCGGGGACAGGCGTTTCATAGTTTGCGTCTTCCTGTCCTCGTCCCTCGGGTGTATCTGTTCATTTCTCAGCGCGTTCTGGGGATCTAGTTTACAGGCGTGTGGTCCGTGGTCCCAGCACACTGACGAGTGTGTGGTCTCGAACGTTTCCATCCCCCGCCCCCTTGGCAGTCACCCCGCCCCCGCCCTGGCCCCTCACCAGCAACAGTCTGCTCTGTGTCTGTGGACTTGCCTGTTCCACCCTCTCCACGTACACATGGCAGCTTCTTTCACTTGGCTAGTGACTCGGAGGTTCATCCACGCCGAAGCATGTTTCCCTACTCCACAGGTTTCTATTGCCCAGTGAGAGTCCACTGAGTGGTGACCCCTTTCGCCAGTCCGTTCACCAGCCTCGGGGCATGTGGGTCGTGCGCTCTCCGGCGCTGGACCAAACAGTGCTGCCTGAACACTCACGTACAGGCTGCCGCTTGGGGTGGGCTTCCTTCTCTCCTGGGTGCACGCCAAGGAGCGGGGTTCCTGGGGCGTGTGCTCACCGTTTCGCCTTTGAGGAGCTGCCAGCGTTTCTCGGTTTTCCAAGCGAGATCCCCACCGTACACCTCCAGCAGCGTGGGGGTCCCGCTTCCTCCGCGTCCTCACCAGCTTGAGCTGCCATCTGTCTCTTCCCACCGCCATCCGGGGCGGGGTGGGAACTGCTGCCTCACGCCCTGGGGGCTGCTGATCGAGCATCTTCTCTCGGGCTTATTGGCTTTTTTTAAAAAATGTTTTTGGAGAAACGTCTGCTCAGCTCCTTTGTCCATTTTTGTTTGGCTTGTTTGCTTTTCTATAATTGACTTGTATCAGTTGTTTTATACGTTGCAGATGCGAGGTCCTTATCAGATCCATGATTTACAAGAAATGTTCCCCATCCTATGGGCTATCTTTTCACTTTCTTGGGGAAATGCTTTAAAGCACAAAAGTTCCTAATTTCAGGGAGTCCATTTTTCTTGTTTTTCTTTCCTGTGCAGTTGGTGACATAATCTAAGAAAACATCGCCCAGTCCGCATTCACGGAGGAAGATGCTTGTTTTCTTGAAAGGGTTTTGTTCTTTCATTTCTTACTGCGGTTCTGTAGCCCACCTCGAGGGCCTGTTTGCAGGCAGTGTCCGGTAGGGGTGCAACTTCACTCTCTTGCACGTGGACATCGGCTGTCCCAGCGCCGTTTGCGAGAGAGATCGTTGCTGCCCATTGAATGGGCTCACCACCC
Organism: Desmodus rotundus; assembly: GCF_022682495.2. Classification (NCBI taxonomy): domain Eukaryota; kingdom Metazoa; phylum Chordata; class Mammalia; order Chiroptera; family Phyllostomidae; genus Desmodus; species Desmodus rotundus. The sequence continues at coordinate 341,938 of NC_071399.1, forward strand.
TTCACAGAGCCAGATGGGCCATAAGCGTACGCTTTCATCTCTGAACTCTCAGCTCTGTCCCCTTTGTCTGCGGGTGCTCCCCGTGCCAGCACCAGCCTCTTTGGATGACTGTAGTTCGCAGTAAGTTTCGGAATCAGGATGCGAGCCTCCCAACTCTGTCCTCCTTTTGCAAATAATCTTGGCTCTTTGGGGCCCATTTCATTTCCATATGCATTTGAGGGTTGTCTTGTCCACTTCTGCAAAAAGCCAGCTGGATTTTGATAGGGATGTGTTGACTCTCAAGGCTATTTTGGGGAGTATAGAAATCTTAAAAGGATTAAAGTTTCCCAGCCCATGAACACAAGACATCTTCCCATTTACTTAGAGCTTTAATTTCCTGTATCCCTCTTTCTGGTTTTCTGGGCAGCGCTCTCACCTGCTTCGTGATGTGGTCCGGGTGTGCTGTTCTCTCCGAGGTTACCATGAATGCAGTGGCTTCCTAGTTTCACTTTTGGATGGTTCCCTGTTGACGTGTAAAAACACAACTGATTTCTGTGTTTTGCTCTGCAACCCGAAGCTTTGCTGAACTTGAGGTCGGCTTGAATATCTTCCTTGTGGGTTCGGAGGACTTTTCTCTGTAGAGGAGCACACGTCTCCAAATTGAGACAGGCACACCTGCCTCTCTTCCTGGAAGCCTTTTATTCCTCTTCTTGCCCAACTGCTCTGGCTGGACCGCTGGTCCCTGTGGATCAGCCCACACAAAGGCAGGCTTCTGCAGAGAACGTTCTAAGGCGGTGACAGGGCCAAACAGCACAAGTGGAGGGTCTGTCATCCGCTCCCCCCGGGGTCCCGATAAATCAGATGAAACGCAGGCAGGTTGGTAACGGGGATTACGTGGGCTTCAGGCAGAAGGAAACAAGACTGGACTCCTCGGGGGACGGGGGCGGGACCCCAGGGGCCTGCAGTGGGGGGTCAGCTCGGTGCACCCCTGGGTGGGTGGGGGCACCGCTCCATGGCGTCCAGGGTTCACCCAGCCTGGTGGGCTCAGGCTAGTGCTGGTGTGGAACCCCCAGCTGCTTTAGCTGGAAAGGGTGCCCGGGGCCCCCACATTCGTCAGCAGCCGGGGACAGGCTGCAGCCATCTGGAGCTGAGTGCCTGGGTTCTGGCGCAGCCACCATGCCCCGTGTGCACGTGCGCCCCTGTGTGCCTGTGTGTGCAGGACCGCGGCACCCTCACCACCCCACGCCATCTAGCGTCGGTTTTCTGAGCCAACAGAGGGGACCCCAGGGCTGCGAGGGGCGCAGCAGGCCACACATGCCAGCTGGTTTTAAGTTTTCGCTCTCGCACCCAAAACACACCTCTGGGACTGGGTCGGCCAGCAGCCTCGGGAAACCCATCGGGAAACGGGACAGGAGACGTGCCTTCCCCAGGCAGCTTAAATCCGAGGTGGCACAACAGTGGATGAACAACGACGGTAACTGCTGTTTTCTGTTGCTTAATAACAACAACGGTGTTGTGACTAGCTGGGAATTACGGGAATTACGGGAATTATGGGACTAGCTGGGAATTAGGAAGCAAGACGCCTTCACGTGGACGTCTGTCATCCGTCTCCCAGGGAGATGTTGCCAGCCCCTGCGTCGTCCTGGTTTGTCCCTGGCCCCAGCTTCTCCGCCCCCCGAGCCGCCTCCGGGAGTCGGTCCTGCGCTGCCTCAAGGGTTCTGTGTCGCCGGCAGGTGGCACGATCAGAGTGCATTCACTGCAGTGCAAATTCGCACTTTTGCTGGCCACACCCACAACATAGCCCCTGGGCCAAACACCGGCAGCCACAGCGAACTACAGTGACAGGCTCCCGCACAGGGAGGACGACTGGGATCGGGTTAAATCACTTGTGAATGGAGAAAGAAAGCAGAAGCCGATCGACGACCATGCCACGTGGCTGTGACGTCCAGGTTACAGCGCGTGGTCTTGCCGTGTGTTGGTGGGATGCCTCATTCCCTTGGAAACTTGCTTTAGTTACATTGAACTATAATGTTATCTGCAGTGTCTATTCCTCCTGTATTGAACGGCTCTGGTTATAATCTGGCTGCTGGAAAGGAGGGCAGTGGGAATGGGCCACACGGTTCACATGCTCACTCAGTGGCGTCTACCACGCCCACTGCCCAGCACAGCGAGGTTGTCGTCGTTCACACAGGCGCATTCCAGTCCTCTCTCCTTGGCTGCCAGCTCACGTCCATGTCGTGCAAACTGTCCTCACTATAGTGGCAGTGGCTGGGCTTTTTCTAGACAGACCTCGCTCGTACACTCAGACCGTCGATGCACGTCCTCTGCACGTGTTGTGTAGGGCAGTCTTAGGGTTTCCTGCACATTCCTGTTACCCACCGTGTGTGCACGTAATACTCCAGTCTCCTCGAGTGCAGCTCACTTCCCCCTCAGATTGTGTATTTGCATAACACCACAGACTCCCGCTGTCGAGGGGCCTGATAAAAGCAGGGGCACCCGCTGCTTGTCCTTGAACTATAGCATTCAGGGTCATGGCGCTTTATTCTCCCCGAGACCCTTGTGCTCGGCGGCATCGGTCATGGCATAAAAAAGCACTGCCCACCAAATGCCCAGACCGAGTGACCCCTGGCCCCCGGAGAGAACTGTTCCCCGGCCGGGTGTCCGCCGGGTCCTTTCTCCAGCACACGGGGCTCACCCGGCACGTCTGTGTTCTCTCCACAGATCAGCAGTACTCGTGGTCGCCCACCCAGCACTTCAATGAGGACAGGTACTCCCCGGCCCCCAGGAACATGAAAGGGCTGTCTGGGAGCCGGAACCCACCCCCACTGTGCCCGGGCCACACCTGCGGGCTCGCGCCCCCCGAGGACCTGCTGCTGGGGCCGGACGTGCGGCAGCCCTACCTGCTCAGCCCCGGGGACGGCTGCCCACTGGACCACCGCCGCTGCTCGCCCCGCAGCTCCGTGCACTCTGAGTGCGTGATGCTGCCCCTGGTGCTGGCCGACCACGTGTCCAGCAGCACCTTCCCCAGGATGCACTACAGCTCCCACTACGACGCCAGGGACGACTGCGCCATGCCCCACGCCAGCGCCAAGGTCAACCGGATCCCGGCCAACCTCTTGGACCAGTTTGAGAAGCAGCTCCCGCTGCACAGGGACGGCTTCCACACGCTGCAGTACCAGAGGACTTCCTCCGCCAACGAGCCGCGTGGCGAGAGCCCGGGGCGCATCCGGCACCTGGTGCACTCGGTGCAGAAGCTCTTCACCAAGTCCCACTCCCTGGAGGGCTCCTCCAAGGGCAACGTCAACGGGGCCAAGGGCGACAGCCGGGGCGAGGACCACCACGGCCACCACCCCAAGCACAGCAAGCGGAGCAAAAGCAAGGACCGGAAACCCGAGAGCAAGCACAGGTCAGGCCTGAGCAGCTGGTGGAGCTCCGACGACAACCTGGACAGCGACAGCACCTGCCGGGCCTCTAGCGTGGTCCACAGGCACCTGGCGGACCACGCATCCCACTGCTACCCGGAGCCGCTGCCCGGCCCCTTCGGGGACCTCTCCCTGAAGACTTCCAGAAGCAACAACGACGTCAAGTGCTCTGCCTGCGAGGGCCTGGCCATGACGCCCGACACCAAGTACATGAAGCGCAGCTCCTGGTCCACACTGACCGTGAGCCAGGCGAAGGAGGCCTACCGCAAGAGCTCCCTGAACTTGGACAAGCCCCTGGTGCACCAGGAGATCAAGCCGCCCTTGAGGCCGTGCCATTACCTCCAGGTAAGGGGGCCCAAGGGCGGCGCCCACATGCCTTGAGGTCTTCGTGGTGCCTCTCGAGAGGCCTTGGCTGGCCTGCTCTGGGAGAGCCGCCCCTTGAACACACACGGGGGGGCCCTTCCCTTCACACCTCTCAGGCTGCCGCATTCAGCGGTGGCAGTGGGATGGTCAGCCTCCAGCCGTGTTTTCTGTTCCAAAGGTGACCGGTTTGGCCTGGTGGAAGCCGGCCTGCAGCTTGAGTGAGTTCACTGACCCCTCGGTGATAACACTGTGGGTGGGATTTTGGGAAAGCCCCCCTGCATTGCTCTGGGCGCACAGTGAATACACTCACCTGTGGACCGCGCCTTCAAGTCAGCGCCTCCGATAACGGAGATGCACCCTGTCATACCTGACTTGAGCCAGCACCCCTGCCCCCCACTTCTCTCCTGACCCCCCCCACCTCCTGTTCCTACGCTTTCTCGCTCCTGCCTTTCTCGGTGTCCTGTGGTCCAGAGGTGCAGGTGACTTTTGCGGCTTTGCCCACTGGTGGGTCCCATCCGTGCTGCAGTTTGTGTGGGAAGTGCTTCCCCTTGAACATTTGGGAACTTTGGAGGAAATGGCAGAGGAGGGGTGACAGGTGGTCAGAACAATGAGAACGTCACCCACTGAAGCTCTGTGGGACCAGAGTGGAGCACTAGTCACAGCCGGGTGACAGCCGCTCACTGACCAGGACTCTGGGCTGGACTTGGGGAGGTGGGGCAGCCTCGATCCCAGAGCTCAGTGTCCCCTGCCTGCAGACATGTACCTTGGCCCCCTAGGCTCCCAGACATGGCAGCTCCACAGGCCGTGTTAGGGGTTCAGCAAACCACCCCTCTTTTACCAGGGGGCCAGCTTCCTATTCTGTTCCCACGAGAAACATCCAGAGGAGCCCTTGGGAGCTGCGGGCCCTGGCCAGGAGGTTCCCTGGTTCAGGCACAAGAGCGGGACTTCAGCCCACAGCTGAGGGGCCTGAGGGCCCTGGACTCCCGACCTCCTGTGCTGTCCTGACTTTCCGTCCCCGGGACCTCCCCAGGGAGCCCCCCCAACCTCCACTGCAAGCTCTAGACCAGGGGCGTCAAACCCATCTTTCCCAGGGGCCACATCAGCCTCACGGTTGCCTTCAAAAGGCCAAATACAATTTTAGGGCTGTGTAAATGTAACTACTCCTTAACTAGGGGCACGGAGCACTGCCGCTGAGTAGAAACAAGGTGCCGGGCCAGACAGAACAAGGTGGAGGGCCGGGTTCGGCCTTCAGGCCTTGCGTTTGCCACCTGTGCTCCAGTCTGTCCAGTTGTCCGGGGTCTGCGTCCCCAACGAGATTCAGGCCTGAAGGCACCCTTGTTGCCGTGTGACCCGGGGGTTCGTCTGCTGGGCTGATGGCTGACAAGCAACCGGATGAAAGAGTGACCCCCGGCCGGTGCAGCTCAGTGGGCTGGGCGTTGCCCGCAGAGTGAAGTGTCTCCAGTTGGATTCCAGGTCAGGGCACCTCCTGGGTTGCTGGTTTGTACCTCCCCCTTGGTGCCACCACCCGCACATCGTCATTTACTGTAAAATCAGGCGACTCAGAAGCCAGCGCCTGTCTCTGGCGGCCTGCCAGCTGTGCCCAGGAAACAGCATGTTGAATGAAAGAGGAGGACCCTTCCCCCGGGGGACCACAGCCTCTGATGGTGTTTTTGTCCCTTGGTTTGAACCCCCGAGAGAGAGGATATTGTTACAAAACCTGGCCCTCCCCGGCCACACTGCTGCTTGAAAGCAAGACGTTTCATGGGCGGACCTGAGGTGTCCTTGGAACCAGCAGCAGGAGACACCAGCTGTGCAGTTCGTCAACCTCAGGAGGACGGTGGCTCAGAAGTGGCGGCTGTCCCCCCCCATCACTCTGCCCGGGGTGATGGGGGTCGTTCCTCACTATAGGACGCAGCAGGTTCGCCATGGCTGGGCACTGCTGGGGTTCACCCACTCACCGCCAGCCCGCCGCACAGCATCACCGGGGCACCTTGGAGTCACTCCTTGTTCCTGTGACAGTCCCCATGGGCGCTGTGGAATCACATTCATAGCCTGTGCCTGGCTCTGGCTGACATTCAGACACAGGAAAATCCAGCCTGGCTTCGCTCACAGACTATTCGCTCGCCGGTCACCAGTCTTCGCTCGTCTCACGGAAACGTGTGTTGCATTCATAGAAATCCTGCAAGCGGCCAGCAGGGTGTCCACTGCCTTCTGTCCCCCACCCCGCCCTTCCCTGGGACTCCCCACGTGCAGAGCTGGACTGCCTCCGCCCCAGGGCGGGGGCCTGGTGTGGTGACCACCAAGTGTTGGGTTTTTAAACCTCCCCCCCCACCCCCCCATCGGGTACCCTCACAACACAGAGCACTTCCTTCGCCTCGTGTTTGTTCCTCCTCTTCCTTGTCCTCCACCCGGGGTGACCTTCTATCCTCCAGTTCTCTCCCGGTCTCAGCGGTTCTTCCCAGGTGCTGCGATGACAGGGGTTTCCTCCCTTCACTGTCCTGACAGGTTCTCGCTCCTCCCTATGCTGATGTCCTTTTAGGGTTTCCGTGGCAGAGCGCCCCGGGAACCGATCTGCGCGTCTGCGTTTACACGAGGATCGGCCGTGACGTGCTGCGTCTCCAAAGACCGTGGAGAACTTGTTCCCTTGGGGACCAGCAGACTGACGTGGCGTGTCTCTTCTCCCCCAGGTGCCGCAGGACGAGTGGGCCGGGTACCCGGCGGGGGGCAAGGACGAGATCCCCTGCCGGAGAATGAGGAGCGGCAGCTACATCAAGGCCATGGGCGACGAGGAGAGTGGGGAGTCCGACTCCAGCCCCAAAACATCCCCGACGGCGGCCCTGCGGCCGGAGCCCCTGCTCACCTCGCTGGCAGGGCTGCACACGTAAGGCCCCCGCCGGTCCACACGCGCCTCCTGCCTCAGACCCCTTCGCAGCGCGGCCGGCCGTAGGCCCACCAAAGACGGTTTCTGAGCTGAGAACACTGGGCTAAGCGGCCATCAGTGAGCTCGTCCTTTTAGAAAAAGTCAGGCTTGGATGACGGACTGGCCACACAGTCACAAAGGGGCTGGACAGGGCGACCGCTATGTCAAAGGGTCGCTCGAGAGCAGTTACCATGGCCAGGGCGGTCCCGCAGTGTCTTCTCAGGTCATCCCAGGCGTGATCATTGGAGCACATCTGAGAGTGCGTGAGTGTGTGAGACAGACTGAGCGTGTGAGACTCATCATCACAGGGTGTTTTTGTTGTAACTTCGCAAGTGCATTTGGAGACCACCCTTTTTTGCCGAGTGAGGGAGGGAAACGGACCGCTTTGCAAATATAATGGCGCCTGCTATTATATTATTGCTAAGACTCCAAAATGGAGACAACCACTCGTTACATCGGATGCTCTTGCTCTCGGCGGCACACTGTGGGCACACCGGGTGCCGGCAGCTCGGTTTGGGGGTCCGTGGGGAGCCCTGCGCGGGTCCCCAGGCGGAGTGGTCAGCTGTCCTGCGTGCAGGCCAGCGGCAGGGTGAGCTGGCCTGTCGGTGCTTTGCCGCCGCGGCCCCAGAACTTGGGTTGTCACTTATGGGGGACAGTGATGCTCCCGGCCAGGCCTTGTTTTGGGGACATCCCCTCCCGTGCCTGGTGCGCAGAGGGACAAGCGAAACGTTGGTGCGACTTCCACAGTCATTCTGTCACGTCCACTCCCCGGAGGAAAACTAAAAATGTTGAATTGCAGCCAAAATCAAAGTCGTGAATTTAACAGGCACGAACCACGTCCTCGTTACCGACTTCCATTAAGTCTCACAGTGACACCCCACGACACTCCACTGTGTCTGCGGGGCAGGGGGCCCGCAGGGAGGGCGGGGCGCAGAGCCGAGGCCCCGCCCCGCAGATTCGCATGCACAGAGGAAACCGGGGACGGGGCGTTTGAGGGTAGAGACCACTGGGGGCAGTGGCCGTGGGCTGTGGCTGGTCTGTAGGATGCGACAGAGAGAAAGCAAGCGGTGGTCAGCCGTGAGCCGGGGGCGGGCGTTGGTGAGATCCTTGTCCTCCTGCCGCACCTGCCGATGCCCAGGCTCGCTGGTGCACCCGGTGCCCACCCTGCGCTCCTCGCCTGCAGTGTTGAACTCACCTCCTTCCTCAGAGTGGGAGACTGGCCTGCGTCTTGTCTAGGGGACGCCCAGGCTCTCACCCCCGGCGCCAACATGGACCACGTTCAGAAGACGGGGTTCAGGTTTACTGAAATCTGCCCAGAGTGTGAGACGCCCTCAAACCTGCAGACTGACGACCAGGCGGGGGCTGCAGGGTCTGGACACTGGTGCAGCCCTTTGCAGCCGCCGCCGGGCATGGAGATCAGGCCGGGCGCGTCCCTGACGGTTCCTGACCGCAGGGCGCTGCGCACACACACACTGGGCCGCGTGGGGAGGAACCAAGTCTGCAGCATCCAAGGCCCCTGATCTTGGCGCCGCAGCTCTGCCTCTGGCCTCTCCCCACTCGCGCATGCCCCCTACCCAACCCCACTCCCCACTGTGCCTGCACAGCGTCCAGCAGTCGGGTCCGTTTTTCCATCTATTCCATAAGTTATCGCGCCAGCCAGCCAGCCAGCAGGTGGGGGGCAGGTGCTGATTCCCACCCACAGAAACCTCTGCTGATGGCCGAGTCCGTCCCTGAGACTAGTGCGCCAAGATTTCTGTTACAAAGGCAGTTACGCTATTGGGAAGTTAAGTTGTGGTCACAGCCTCTTAGCACCTGCTTTTGCCGAGAGTGTCAGAGGGTTTGGTGCAGTTCCACTCACTTTCACTTTAAACGCCGTCACGGAAGCTCAGCTCGTTTCTCTGGGAGCTGTGGCCGCGCCCGTTCTGCAGAGCGGAGTTCTGACGGAGAGGTGCGGAAGGGCTCGTGGTGGCGGGCGTGGGCAGAGAACGGTGGAAGTAGTTCACTGCAGACCCGAGGGGGCGTCCTGGGGCCGCACGGCCATGTCCCACCCTCCAGCCCTGTGCCCCTCCCTCTCTTGCCCTTCAGCTCGGTCACCTCCCCGTGGCCTGTTCGCACTGAAGCCAGGAGGCACCTCTGTCATCGCCTGGCGTCTTCCCAGTGAAGTGTGTCACCCGCGCCGCGGACACACCTAACAAGTAGAACTCACTTCCCGTGAACCGCGTGTCGGGGGTAACAGCTGACCACCCTAATGGATGAACGGCTGTGAAGGTGCCCGAGACATAATCACATTGAAAGATTCTGAAAATAAGACCATCCATTTAAAAGATGTCATGAGGCTGATTCAGTCTCCCAACCCCTTAGCGTCTCTCGTGTTAGTGAGAAGGGACCAGTACCTGCCTCCCCGAAAAGGCCACAGCCCACCCGGGCCGCAGCAGTGTTCTGTGTCACGGTCCCCACTGCCCCCATCTCCCACAGCAGCAGGGAGGACCAGGGGCCGTTTGCCGCATTCGCCTAGCGACTCGCCCGTGCTGGTTTGCCTCAACATGCCTCTGCAGGGTAAGGCTAGTTCCGCGAGCAATTCAAGACTTCCCTGCCCTGCTCACTCCAGTGGCTCGCTCCCTGCTGGCTCGACCCCGGCCGACTCAACTCCATGGTGTCTCTGTCCTGGGGAGGGCGGGAGCCTGAGGTCCTCTGGTGATGCAGCCAAATGCAGGGTCTGCAGGGAGACACCTGGCGCGTGCGTTTAGGCTGCGCCCGAGCCCGGAACCTCGGCTTTCTGCAATCTCGTCATTTGTTCCAGGGCAGTGCAGCTGGGCTGCGCTCAGCCACCTGCCCTGTCGGGCTCTGGCCCCGGCCCCGCTGGCTGCAGGTCCCCGCTCCACCGTTCACACACTCTGGGGCCGAGCAGTCACCGCCAGCAGGTTCCCTGAGGATGTGGTGGCTGCAGGCCTCACAGGGAGGTTGACACGGTGGCAACGTGGCTCTGAGAGCCTCTGTCGTGGCCTCAGGGACGGGCTGAGAAGGGACGCGGGGCACCGGCAGGCAGTGTCGCCGCTGCAGAGGTTGACCTTGTTCCATGGGAGCCCGTGGCGGGGACGAGCAGGGCTGCGTCTCCCGAGCTCACAGCTGGGAGGACACTTGTGGTCGAAAACACTGTCTGGAACCGGGCAGTGAGTGCGAGTCGATGTGCAGTGTGTGCAGGAGACAATAGTGTGATCCCCGTGTGGGCGGAGGAACATGGCCCACACGTGCCCACACGCGTGCACCCCACACTGGGTAGCATATTCCACCTCCAGGAACGCAGCGGCGCTCAGCCTGCCATTCGCGTCGGGTCTCCTTGACGAAAATGGAGAGACACCCCTGGGTGTGGATTTACACACTTAGTGTGTGGACTCACACACTTGTGTAAGAGTGGTGTGTCTCCTGCTTCTCTGTCCTCTGACCTGCATGAGATCTCTGCTGGTCTTCTGAGGTGACGGGGTCGGGGGTTGGGTTTGTCTGCTGTTCCAAGTTATGTCCTTGCGTGGAGCACTGCGCCCGCAGCCCAGCGCAGCCCCTGCTTTGCTCCGTACATCGGATTTTCTGGGGAAACACCCTTGTGCTTCCCCAGTCGAATCCCAGGAAGGGAAGCCAGAGAAAACATTGATTGTGAAGGGAGTGTGGGAGGGGCAATGATGCTGACATTCAAGTGGATTTAATTTCCCAGGGTGCCCCTCGTCCACCCAAACTGCCTAACTGGGGCAACTCCGCCCGGGTTAAGACTGGAGGCCTTGTATTTGTTCTGTTATTTTTCTGAGTCGGTAGAGTTGCCGAAACTCTCCTGGTTTTTACGAGACGTCCATAGGGTTCTGGCTTTGGCTCAGGAGCCTGGTTCTTCTTCAGCACTTTCCTAAAAATGTGGAGGTGATCCTAATGTCCTGCCTGTCCATGAAATACCAGGATCCAAAGCAGTTCCACAAACGGCCTCCCCGTTACTGTCAATGAGATTCACATTTGTAAATGTGAACTCTGGGACCAGTTACAGGAGGCCAAGTATTTGCCAACAGACAAACCGGGGCTGGAAATCTCGAAGCAGCCCCTCGGCGGCGGCTCTCACAGTCATGTGCCCCCTGCCCCTCGGGTGCTGCTCACAGAACGTCTCTCCCTCGTTTCTGTCCTTGCAGCCAGAGCTACCTGCAGGCGGCCAGCGACGGGCCTGGTGGCCACAGCCTGGACCCCACCGCCAACTACAGCTCCCCAAAGTTTCGCTCCCGGAACCAGAGCTACATGAGAGCGGTCAGCACGCTGAGCCAGGCCAGCTGTGTGAGCCAGGTGGGGGCTCCTTTCCTCCCGTGTCCCCCGGGTTGAGTCTGTAGAGCCATGTCCCTCCAGAAGTTGTCCTGGGCTGGGGGGTGCAGTCAGAGGCTTCAGGTCCAGGGAGGGGCCAGGGCAGACACGTGGTTGCCTCTCACTGATGACAAGCCTGGGAGCATTGGCATTCCATGGTCCCCACGTCCGTGACCGTGGCTGTCACCTTGCTGTCCTCTGACCCGCTCCCCCGCTGGCTGATTGGCTGGCATTGCCTTCCCTGTGAAGAGTCCCACACACGCCAAGGCTCCCAGAGCACCAGGGCCCCACGGGAACGACCGTGTGCTAGGCAGGCCCTCGGGCAGGGCGGACCGAGGGGAGGAGCCAGCTGGGAAGAATCAGGACCTCGCCCCTGGCCGTAGGACGCATAAAACTGGATTTCCAAGGTTTTAATTAAACACAGTGCTTAGTGACTTTAACTGTCTTTAAAAAGTAGCGCTTGAGCTCATGGGTTTTTCAGGCTTACACAGAACGCTTTCTCCCCGTCACTGGGGAGGAGCCGCTGAGCAGGCCCTGGTCAGAGACCTGCTGAGGTCCCTGCGCCCCAGCCCGTCGGCCTGTGACATTGCCATCTCGGCCCATGCGCCGTCTCACGGGGACAGGGCGACCCCTGTGGAGCAGTGTCGTGAGAAACCCCCCGTAAAGCCATCCCTGTTCTGGACCCACCGGCACACAAGCCAGAGGCTGCTGCCCGGCCTGGACGCGGCTGGTCCTTTGTCCAGAGCACTCAGCCCTTCTCTGTCGGGGCCTTTCTCAGGGCACTGGCTCGGTGGGGCAGCACCCAGCGTCATCGCTGTTCTCAGGATGATGAGCCCTAGTGTGCTCCAGCACACAGTGGGGTTTCCTCGAACACCTGACTCACGGCTCAGTGTCTGTGTGGCTGCAGAGGTGGCCGAGTCTCGTTAGCTGGGGCAGTGCCCACATTCTCCACGTCCCCGAAGTGTGTTTTACAGCAGTAGGCCCGCTGACCCTCTGATCTTTGCCTGGTCTGGTCAACAGCCGAGTGACAACAGCCGGTTCCCAGAGGCTGAGGTCAGTCACCATCCCCAGCGCCTTCCCTCCCGGGCTACGCTGGGACTGAGCGTGGCAATGAGGCTCAGAGCCCTCGCCTGTCCCATGGCAGATGGGGTTGGAGCCCTGGGCACCTTGTCCTCAGGCCTGTAAGTGGCTGCGTGTCACGGCCCAGGGTCCACTTTTCATCCTTCAACCCTTGTCCTTTCTCCCACCTCACACTCATCCCATAGTTCCCTGCACTGGATTCCCACTTCAAACTTCCTGATGGGGCGCACGGGAGACACACAAGTACTGCTAGCTGGAGTTCTCGGGAGAAGTGTCCTCCCACCCAGGGGCATCCATCCCCACCCGCCCACACCCAAGCAGACGGGCCAGCCCGTCCGTGCGCGGGATCCCTCTGCAGTCCCAGCTGGGATCCCTGCTTAAAATACTGTGGGAACTTTTAGGTTCCCAGGCAACTCCATACCTGGAAATTAAACCATAGACTCGAACGTAATTCCTTTACCTGGAAAACTATCAAATAAGGTAAGTATGCTGAAATCCCAGGCTGCAGATGAGAAAGAAAAGAAAAAAAAAAGAATTAGGTGAGGCCAATGGTCGGGTGCAGACAGACACCTGCCCGGCTATCATGGGGACGAGCTTATTGACAAATGGGAGGTTAGTCTCCGTGGCGACGGGGAGAGGCAGCTGAAGTCCTTCACACGTTGAACAGGCCCTTTGCACCAGGTGCAGGGCCAGACTTTCAAACGCAGAGCGTGGTTGCAGGGGGCTGCCTCCCTTTGAGCTTTGCCTGAGGGCCCTCGGAATGTCAGGGACACCTTGGAACTGTCCGTTGCTGTCCTGTCAGAAACACCTCACAAGCTGTGTCCCAGGCTCAGCAGGTCCCCACGCTGATGTCAAACTGGCTGCGGAGCGCATGTGGCCACGTGAATCAGGGGTGGGTCCGGCTTGTGGGCACATGGTCATGCCGTGGTGGGAGAGCCCGGCTGACCTCTCACCACCGGCACGGCTGCCTGTTGCAGATGAGCGAGGCTGAGGTCAATGGGCAGTTTGAGTCGGTGTGTGAGTCCGTCTTCGGGGAAGTCGAATCTCAGGCCATGGATGCCCTGGACCTGCCCGGGTGCTTCCGGACGCGGAGCCACAGCTACCTCCGGGCCATCCAGGCCGGCTACTCCCAGGACGACGAGTGCCTCCCCGTGCTGACGCCCTGCCCCGTCACCTCCACCATCAGGCCCACGGCAGGTGAGAGTGCGGCCCCCCCTCGCCCCCCCTTCCCCGCCCCAGGCTGCTGGTGGAACTATGCAGGTGCATGTGGCCCCCCCCCACCCCGGAAGGAGCCACACGCCTTCACCGCAGGCAAACTGCGCTCCAGGGGTTTGGTGACCTTCCCCATCACACTTGGCACGTTGGCAGTGGTGTTTAGAAACGTTCTTTCGCGGGCGACCTTTATTTCTCTTAGAGCAAAGCCCGTGATGGCCAGGTTTTTAAAAACAATCCCGTCTGACTTCTGTCAGGTTTTGTATGGGGAAAGCGGCAGTTGGAAGGTGATTGCTTTTTAAGTGTTGAAGCGGAATAGGCTGCGGCAAAGCAGCCGATGTGCAGAGACGCCCTGGTACCTCCCGGGCAGCGTCCGGCCGAATCCACGTGCGCGGGGAGCAGACCCATAAACGTGATTCACTGCTGCTGGCAGGCTGATGGTGGGTGTAAATCCTTGGCATGTCTTTGGGCGGCAGATTCAATGTCACCATTTCCCTCAGCATTTGTGGAAACCGCCCCCTGAAAATTTACCACCTCTGCTGAATGGCACTGCCTGGCGTCTCTCTGCTCTGCACTTATTTATGCGGCATGACGGATGCCCCTGGCCCGGGGACGCGGATAGGGCAGAGCACAGAGCGGGCGGTAACACATGGCCAAGCCGCTCAGGGGCCGGCCACACCGGGGAGCGAGGTGGCCTGGGTAGGAGACCGGGGCGCTGTGGCGAAGGGTCAGAGAATTGAGGGCCGTCCTGAGAAGCACAGGGAAGGCTGTGTTTGCGGTTTCTGGCATCGGGAACCAGAGTGGGGAAAGGGACACAGCAGGGTCCCAGGACAGTGTGGCCCCGTAGCAGGATTGGGGTGTGTTGATTGCCCACTGAAGGCGTTAGCAAGAACTGGAGGAGGTCGCCCGGAATTACAAACTGCAGAACTCGCGCCCCTGGGAAAGCCCACACTGGCCGGCGCTTCGAGAGGAAGAATCAAGGGCAGCCCAGAGGTGGTGGAGCAGCCGGGACCGTGCCTCCTTCCAGGTCCTGGCCTGTTCCCATTTCCGGGGTGTCCCACAGAACGAGGGGCTGAGCCTGCCTCCTTAGGCAGGACTAACAGCTGGTTTCCAAAGAGGCCGAGGTCCTGGGTGTGCCTTCTCTGTTCTTGTCACTGACGGAGGTTTCCTGGTCCCTATGCGGTGCTGCAGGGCCTTGGTGGCAGGGAGCCCTGCTCTGCAGCACCGTGGGGGGGGGCGGGGGTTGCGGACGGCCATCCCGGTGGTGTCTGCAGGGCTGCGCTTGCTGTCCCCGTGCCATCGGGGGCCCTGGGTGTGGGGCCCAGCTTCTGCTGGCCTCTGAGCTGCCCCATTTCTTCTGCTCCTTCCCCCTTGGCAAAGGCCTGGACCCCCTCTTGTGCCCTTTGTGGGGAGGAAGGCGCAAAGTGAGCAAATTAGAAACTCGGGAGTGATGGTCTTTTCAACCACTGGGTGAGAAGCCCTCGCGAGACCCTTACTGATGCGCTCGCCAGCGCTGGTTGGGGGTCTGTGAAGAGCGAGGGGCGACTGAGCGTTGGCACGGTCTCCAGAAATGCGCCGGGGCAACATTACCTCGTCGGACATGGCCGGATCCTTCCAGAGCTGCCACCGTAGGGGAATCAAAATGAAACAGACCTCATGGAGACGCTGCAAGAAGCAATCGAAAAGGAGAATGAGACTGATTCACGGCCACCCTGCTTTGCCAAGGGTGCTTCTGTCGTCCCTGGACGTGTGCGCCCAACACTTTACAAAAGATGCCTCTCTCCGAAGTTCCTAGCGGGTCTTGGGCCAGTTATTGAGTCCAGATTTCCTCCAGACGCCTGGGGGGTGGGCTGAGAGTCGGGGAAGAGAAGGAATGGAAGCCGCTGAGGAGGGAAGCAGCGCAGCAGCAGGTGAGTCACCAACCCCCGTCCCGTCCCCGCGAAGTAAGTATTTACGACACGTCCTCCCGAGTGGGGTGGAGATGACAGGCAGCAACCCCAGTCTGGTCCACAAGAGCATGAGAAACTCCACAGAGATGACAGCCCCATCTGGAAGAGCGGGCAGACACCAGGACGGAGAAGACCATCGCATCCCAGGTGATGTCACCGCCTGTCTGTCAGTGGGGCTGAGCTTCTGATTGGAGCCAGAGCCTCCTGTGGCGGGGGCTGGGTGGGAGTTCAGTCATTTTGTGTCAAAATACTCAGGAGATAGGATACTAAAACGGACATTTACTAGCCATCCTTTGTCGGTCTGGAGGCCTGGGGAGAGAAAGGTTAATTTGACAGATCAATTTCCTTCACGGTTCTAAAACTACCTCTTGAAAATAATTCCAATGAAGTTGTTTTCAAAAAACACATCCCCAGTGATTATTTTGAAAAATGGGATTTCTTTCAGTGTTTCTGTGTGCCTGAGAACTAAGTCAGTGTTGCTAGGTCACCTCGCCTTGTATGAAATGCAAATATGTAATTTCAATATTCGTCTAGCAAGCGTTAGATATAAAAACACATGCGTGGGCGGTGTGTCAAGAAGCTAGAAGTGTGCGTTCAGTGCGTATTTCGAACGCCCACAGGCCGACGCTGCCACCCAGGCCCTGAAGCTCCCAGGGACCCGGCTACCTCAGCCTCTTTCCCTGAGTCTGCTGGGACTTGGCCGGGCCTGGAATCACTGCTCAGCTGCGTGACCGGCACCCCACTGTCCCTTTCATCAGGAAAAACGCTACGTATTGACCAGTGTGCCGTCTTTAAATGAAGTGGCTTTGAAAACATCTCCCTCTCATTTCACACATGGGCTCTTTCTCGTCCGGAGAATGATTTACCCATCAGAGTCCCTTGTCTGAGTATGCGTGCCACCCGATTTTTCAAGGGGGGGAGCGTCAGTGATACCACAGAGGAAACCGCTAGAAAATTAGATTATAATGATTTTTCTCTGGGTCAGAAACTTTCTGAGCAGAAGTCACGACCGATTGCAGAAGTCATTAAAACCAAGGAAAACCCCCGCAGGGCCCTGGGTGGGGTGGGGGGGACAGCCGTGAAGTTATGTCCATCTTGTTGTTTCCTGTCTGAGTGACTTGTCTGTCGAGGGAACGTCATCATTTCTGGTTTCCAGGGTAAGCCGAGGCTGCCGGTGCAGGACCCACACCTGGTCCCGAGTCCTAGGTGCTGACTCCGAGCCCCCAGCCCTGTTTGCTCAGGTCCCTGGTGACAGCGTAGGGCCCCCCACATGGCTCCGAGCGACTTTCCCACATGAAGGCCCTGACCTTCGCTCACATGTGCGAACGGCCTTTTGCCACAAAGGTGGCAGAGTCCCAGGTACCAGGGATTCGGGCATCCCTGAGTCTACTGTAGCAGGATTTCAGGGAGTACACGTGAGTGCAGGAACGGATGGATGAAGGACGCCGTCAAGTGCTGATACAGCCTCAGACAGACAGAGGCTGGGGACCCATCGCTGTCCTGGGCATGCTAAGCCAAGCCTTGTAATAAAGTCAGGTTCGTGCAATGACACGAGACCAGATTCGGGTGTCTCCTGAGAAGCCCCTACCTGTGGGGCCAGAGCTTTTTGTCCCCTGACGACTGGTCCCCTTCCGATTCTGACGCCTCATCAGAATGGGGCTGCCAGAGTCCTGGGCCTGGTCTGCAGGGCAGCCTCAGTCTGCGCTGTGGTTCCAGGAACCAGAAAATGGCGACCCCGTGCCTCAGTCGGTCCCAAACATCTGGAGAACATCCGGGCACTTAAGATGTCCCTGCTCTTCTCAGAAGACACTGAGGACCCCTGAGCAGCCCTCTGTCCTGAAAGGAGCTGGACCACGGTGTCCAAGGCCTCCAGCCCCCAAGTCTGAGGTTCCGAGGAAAATTTTCCAGACGACCTCTGCCTCCTCAGGTCTGAAGGCAGAAAAAGGCCTCCGTACTGGTCTGACCCGGTGGTTCTCCTGCGCATGCAGACTTGCATTTTAGACCAAGTCAGACACACAGCCTTGGTATCTAGAATGTGAAACGTAGCCTGTGTCATTTTAATTGCCTGTTATTTCCTTCAACTACAATCAAAGAATCAGCCACTGCTGTGTCTGCTCCCCCGGACCCTCGGTCTCGGCCATCAGGACCCCCGAGAGAAACCACACAGGAAGCTGCCCAAGCGAGAAGAGGGACGCTGGAGGCGGGGGCCCCAAGAGCTGCTGGGGGACAGCGTGGGGACCGGGACAGGAGACACCAGACCACGTTGTAAAGAAGGGAGAGGAGTTGCCAGCTTCCGGTGGCGATTTCCAAGGTTAAAACGTAGGACGAAGAACACACCTGCTGGGGCTTTCAGACTGAGAGGGCTGCGTTCACGTGAGAACTCCCCGTTCAGCTGGAGCTGCTCGGGCCAGAACAGATGCGCTCAGAAAGATTCCCCCGAGTGGACAGCCTGCTTTCTCCTCCAAAAGCACCTGTTTCTGAGTGCTTCGTGCCCCTCCCTCAGCAGGACCCACCCGCCCACGTACCCCAGCCCTGGGGTTTCGAGTGTCTCTGTCGTTGTGTGGTGGACCTTGTCCAGGTAGACCATCACATGGACTGGAAAGTGGAACCTCAGATCCCTGACACATAGGCCGGGGTTCCCGCCCCTCACAGCTGGTCCTGCAGAAGTTTCTCATCCGAAATGGGAGTTCGAGGGGAGGGGACAGGGACCTCATAGGAGACCCAGGCAGGAGAATCTACAGTGTCACCATTGTACATGGCAGCTGGGATCAGTTACGCCAGGAAATAACTGTCTAACTTACAATAAGCAAACCATCAAATTGGCCACTTACCTCCTACAACCTGAGTAGCCGATGGTTAAGGAAGCAAGCGAAGGCGTGCAGGCTCCGTGGGCGGGTGAGTGTGTGAGTGTTTTCCGCAGAGGTCCGGCGCCATGGACCCCACCTCCCGTGCCTGCCATCAGCCCAGCCCTTCACCTGCCCTGCCAGGCCTCGGCCTCGCCCTCAGAGAGATGGGCTGCAGGGTGGCCTCGGGGCCCCAGTGCTTGGTAGGCGGGATGTCCATTCCTCTTGAAAGTGGCTCCCCAGCTGGTCCCACTGCTGCCCAGGAGCCTGGGCTGCACATGGCTCAGTCCTCACCCACCGCTCAGTGTACAGACCTGAAACCAGGAGGTGCTGCCGACGACCGCAACCCACGTGGGGCCATCCAGGAACATGCTCGTCAAGATCGAGTTAGGAAGAAGAGGAAGGGACACCCTTGGCGAGGTGCCCTGACCCCTCTAGGCAGATGTGTTGGCCTCTACACTTTGCATCAGAAGCATCTCCAGAACAGCCACTACTGGGAGGCCAGCAGCCCCTAAGCTGCCAGCTTCACTTGCCTGGTCATGCCGTCTCCTTCCTCCTGAGAGCTGGCTTTTCCCCAGGTTCTCCACTCATCAACAGGTGGGTCTAGAGATGTGTGTGTGGTTTTTTAAGTGGGGCTAACTGCCTGTCACGCTGGACCCGAGGTTCGGGCAGAGGAGCGGGCTGCACAGTGGTTTTCAAAGCACTTGAGCAGAGCTGCACTTGGAGTTTGTCTGGAGCCCAGTGCGTCTGTCCTCTTCGAGCCTGGTGGGCACTTAGTGCTGATGTGGTTCCTGCTCCCCTACCCCCGCTCCCCCAGAGCGGAAGCTCCAGGACCTGCCTGGAATAGGGCCTGGCAGGGAGTGGACGCTCAGGAAGGACTTGCTGACTTTTTAGTGAAGACAGTGAATGAATGGAAACGAGACTCCCTCGAACGGCTAGCGGCTTGCAGACGGCTGCCCTGCTGGGAGGGTTTCTCCCCATCAGAGGAGTCGAGGACGGAGCATTTCCTGTTGCATCGGCAGCGCCCTGCCCCCACCCTATGTCCCAGGGGGCAGAGAACCCCCAGGGGTGCGGGAACTCCTGAACTGGTCCCCTGGGGTGGCTTGTAGGGTTTCTGCTTCCTCTTGAAGTTGGCAGCAGGCGCTCTCCAGCCATTGGGCTCAGAGTATTTTTAACACTGAGTGGGTGTCGGCTGGCACCCCTGTGCGTGAGCCATTTCTGAAGAGGACAGTAATTGCCACTTTGGGCTCAAGCCATCTTTCCCCCTCCCAGGTCTCAGCCCAGGGCTGTGCTGCAGCGTGAGTCATGGAGATTTGCCAGCCTCCCTTGGCCTCGGGACAAGGCAGCCTGGAGGTGCTGAGGGCTGCCGGCATTCCCTGCAGGGATCTGGAGCAGACACTGGTCACTGACGAGGGCACAACCGGGGTCCAGGGGCTTCTCGTTTGCAGACCCTGTGTTCCTTGCGCTGGGTCGGAGTTTTGTTGGGAAGTGGTGATCAGGCCCCTTTTGCAGAAGGTTGCTGGGCTCCTGAGGCCCCGTGCCTCCTCAGGGTACAGCCACAATGGTCTCCCCACGTCCAGGCGGGGCTGTCCCAGCCGGCCTCACTGCCCGCATGGCCGCCAGCTCCCTGGCCACATGAGGCGAGGCAATGCCGGTGCTCAGCCAGCCCGGGCCGATGGGGCACGTGGATGCAGCATGCAGCAGGCTCTGGGCATCCGGGCTCAGCTGACGTTAGTCCTGAGCGCTCGCTGGCTGGACTCACGCACAGGAGGCAGGTCTGTGTGCCTGGTCCTTGTTTTGGGGGACCGAGGACTGCGTTTTCCTTCCTGTTACGGTCACCTGAGAGCACGCCTGTGCCATCCATATCACAGGCTGGGGGGCTGTCCCCCTTTCTTGTCGGACTCTGTGGGAGACACAGCCAAGATGTAGGCAGGGCTCACTAGGCATCCGTGACAGGGAGTAAGTCAGAAGTTATGTGGGGTTCGCGCCCTTTGCCAGCAGCCACTGCTGGGTTATTTTACTAACTTCTTTCTTCCTTGAATGAAGAGACGGTGGCACCTCTCCATGTATTAACTCAGTCGACAGCTACCCCCCCCCCGCCCCCACCTGCTGTGCGCAGGTGTGGAAATCGATGACTTCATCACACAACGACACACTGCCCCTCCCCAAACTGTGGCCGTAAAAACGTGGTTCCGATCCGACTGTAACAGACTTGGTGCATCGTCAGGTGGTTCATAGGAAACCGAACGCTTGCTTCACTGGCAAAGTCGCGTGACAAGTGCCCCTCCGGTGCGGTTCGCAGCTTCTCCAAGAGCAGAGTAATCGAAGTCCCCCGATGGCCACCCAGGTGTGTCACTGCCACTGGGCTGTCCACGTTTCCACCGGAAAAAAAGTTTTCAAAGATGTTCTTGGTCTAAGTTTAAAGCTTCCCATGTGCCGAGACCGGGAATGAAACTGTCCCGGGGCTTGGGAGGGAGCCACACCGCCTCGCGTGCCATCCCCCAGTGGCAGTTACCTCATCATCGTGGCCCCCAGGCAGCGTCACCCCTCGTTACCGCCTGGGCCTCAGAACGGCCCACTCAGGGACTCTCGTGAGTCTTCACGTCACTGAGAGTTGGTCCGCTCAGCTTCCTGCAGAATGCCCAGGCTCTGCCGTGATTTCCTTAGTGTGTAAAATGAAGACAGGAGCTGTCTCAGGCTGGGAAGCAGCGGCCATCACCTCGCTCTGTCTACAAGATGTTAAGTGCCGGCTGCGCTACAATTCCTTGCTAATTAACATACTTGAAATTGATGTCTTTGCTGCTAATCCATCAACGCAGCCCCAGAGCGTGGGCGGCCCACGTAATTTCTTGTGACTTCAGGGAAATCACCATGTGCTTGCCCATGGGGGGCGATTTCTGTGTCCTGTTTCACTCACGCTTGTGTTCTGAGACTGACATTAATTAAAGTGTCAAAATAGCTTTCATCTTTCACGCTGCATCTTTTGCCTTCAAAGTTGGGTTTCTCCCATAGCCAGGCTCTCGTTTAGACATTCGTGCACTTGATTACTGTAATTCCTTTTATGCAGTTATCTTTGAAGTCCTAATTAAGAGAGTGCAATGGATTTAAGTGTCGCTGTTACATTCAAATAGAACTCGATGCCTGCGTTGGAAATATATTTTGTCTTGATTACATATTTGTGCTTTATACAGTGGAAGGCTAATTTTTAAATTTCCTTTCTGGCTTGCAAATGACTTCCAAGGACCGAATTCAGAAACGCTGTCCAGCCTCCCAGGTGTAGGTGGGTAATCAAGCGTGTGTTTAAAGTAACGATGTATCATTCACAGTTGAGATCACTGCGCATCCCGAACTAGTGGGGGCGGGGCAGCGGTTTATGCACCTCAATCATATTAGCTGGTCGCAGTTGAGGAAAGTGTGTTTCTCCAAATTCTGCCTCAGGAGATTCGCTAACCCAGCCCCCTGCAGCCCCAGAGGCAAGTCTGCTGGTCGGCTCGTTGGTCTTCCTGTCACGACGGGGTCAGACGGGGGGAGAGGACCTATACAGAGGTCAAATTAGGTCTAGAATGCTGACGAGCTGCCCATCCCTATCGTCACGTCGGCTGCAGCAACTGTCAAGCAGAGAAACTGGTTTTTAATTGCAGTGTAGCTACATGGCTATTTTGGAAGTGTGGGTCATTGAAACGTGACTGGTGGCTATGCTGTTGGATGGTGCAGTCTCGGGCTTCTGCTTGTGATGGGGACAGATCCATGAGTTTGGGCACAGTGTCCCCTCTACACACTGAGCCGCAGCTCCAGCCTCTTCCCACTTGCCTGCCCATCAATGCTTTTGACTCAGGGTAGTGAGCTATTCCCTCCAGAGGGGTGCCAGTGATTTCAATTTGATCCCAGATACCCGGGGAAGGTCCCAGATACATGGGAAAGTCCCAGACCCACAGGGAAGGTCCCAGCTATCCCAGGAAGGTCCCACCTCAGCCAGGCCCCTCTGCTCAGCTCTCACAGGGAAGAACTAACTCATCTGAGCAAATGTGCTTTCAGCACCTTGATGTCCAGTTCAATGCGGTTTTCACAGCAATCTGCCTGAAACGTGCTGTGCGCGCAGCCCCATCCACGTTAGACGGCGGAAGGAACCAGGCCACTCAAAAGTTTAAGCTGGTGCTGGTTTGCCCGAGGGAGGAGGCACTCTCTGAGCGGCTCTTGCCCGTCGGCCCCGTCCTGGGGCAGCTCCATCTGGCTGTATGGTCAGAGAGGAAAGCCAACCCCTAGCTCGCTCAGCAACTGCATTTGCAAACACAGGTGGGTTTCTCCCTCACTCCCAGGAAGTGGGGCGCTGCCGGGGAGCCACCGGGGGTCTTCATCGCGTTACAGAGAAGAAACCAGTGGCAGGTGGTGTTCATGCCTGGACTCAGAAATAAAAATAAAAATAGAGTAGTCAGGACCTCAGCTACCTGAAGATACTAAGTAATCATTTAATGGGATGTTTAGAAATCTCTCTTCCTATTGACTCGTCTGCTTTTGGAAGATGTACACACGCCAGTAGAACTCCATTGCTGAATTAAATTTAGATTTTCCCTTCGCACTTCATGCGTGCCTGTCACCGTGTAGAAAACGACGTGTCACAGCCTGTAACTGATGAGTGTAGTTCGGATGAGTTTATTTCCGAGCTGTGTGCTCACAGACACAGAA
Source organism: Desmodus rotundus (assembly GCF_022682495.2). Taxonomy (NCBI): domain Eukaryota; kingdom Metazoa; phylum Chordata; class Mammalia; order Chiroptera; family Phyllostomidae; genus Desmodus; species Desmodus rotundus. The sequence goes on from NC_071399.1 coordinate 364,715, forward strand.
GAAAGGCAATTATTTTTGCCCAAATTGTTCAACTGGATGATTGAATGTTTTTCTTGAATGGGTAAAATGATTCTTAAAAATTGTTTATTTTAATCCACGGCAGCAAATTAACATGATCAAATGTTCATTTTAAATCCCTCTTTTACTCCATTTCCCAGCTCCTAGCCCTCCCTGAGACAAGCCGGGCAGGGGCACCTGGCTCTCTCCTGCGGCACCGCGGGCGCCCGCAGACATCTCAGCACGCAGATGAGTGAGGAGGCATTGATGCGCTTCAGTTTTTAGAGGACCCTGTCTCCACGCTGCGGTCTCTAAGACACTGTAGGTGCTGCATTGCGACACCTGAGACTTAATTTTTAAATTACAACATCGAAAACACTCACTTAACCAGGAAAATAAAAGCCACGTGTCGTGGTGCCACAGCAGGCCCGCTCAGGAGCTCGTGTGGGACCGTGTCCCACACACATCAGGCCCTGAGCCAGCGTCACGGGAGCCGGCAAACTGTGTGTAACACGCCCACCTTGCACCTTCCGAGACGAGCCCCCTCTCGGGTCCTACGTCACATGCAAGGGCAGGGCCGGCATCTGGGTGCCCGGAAGTGCTGTGCATCTCTAGATCCGTTTCTTCAACTTGTATAAAACGTACCGCGCGCAGGTGTGGGCCATCGGCTATTTGTTTGTATTAAATCTACGTGCTCAATTGTCCCTGGGCCATTATGGAGAGAATCACAGGGACAAGTGATGGATATTCTCAGGGATTTGAAAAGGTCCCTCCAGGGCACTTATTTTCCTGTCCCAAGAGGTTGGTGACACGGGTGCTGTGGTGGGAGAGGGTCCCCAGGGCTCTCTGCTAAACATCCCAAATGTCTTCGGGAGAACTAGGGCTGGGAGAGGTGTCCCCTGCACCGCCCGTGCACAGAGAAACACAGTGCTCATCACGGTCACGGGACAGGGAGCGGCCTCTGGGGCAGTGGGGAGTCGACCATGTCAAAAATAACACCGTGGTGGGTGCGGAGGGCGCTGGTCCAAGTGAGCGGTTTCCAAGAAGATCCTGTAGGAATAGGGATACTCCTCGCGTTCATTCAAGAATTGTCGCCCTTCACACCAAGCTCACAGGTCTGCCTCCGGCTAGGCCCCTTCTGCAGTGTCCCAGCTCTGCAGCCACCTCCTCGCCCCTTCTGTCCAGGTGGCCAGATGGCCTGCTGAACAGGATGGAGATGACCACCACCACTGCTCGGCCGAGACGGAGGAAAGCCACCCCTGCTTCTCTGACTCTCTGGAATAAGGCCACGAATCCAGGCCGCGCCCAGCCATTTCCCTGTTGAGGCTGAATCATATCAGGGGAGAAAGTGTTTTTAACAGCAGACGGCTCCAGCTGCTCTCTGGGGCGGAGTTAGTGGCCCGTGCGTCCTCCTCCCTGTTTCTACCGTCCAGGCCTCTGCATCTGTTTCAAAGTGTAGCCACTGTGCCCGTCTCGTCTTCCAGTGTCGTTTTCACACCATGAGCTCAGGTCGTCCCGACTGACAGACTCACTCTGTCTGTTTGCCAAAGCTCGTCTGAATGTTCCTTAGGAACATGCACTCGCGGGTTAGGGAAAGATCGGAGGCCTGGGAGCAGGGCCAGTCCCCCCGGACTGAAGGCGGCATGATGGACGATCCCGGGGCGGTGGCAGGACGCAGACTGTCAGCCCCCAAGAGTCCACGGGGGATGCCTGCTCCGCCCGTCCATTCGTCTGTCAGTCCGTCAGTCTCAGGACAGGCTGGCGGGTGCGCACATGGGTCCAACCACGCGCGTCTGCTCTGCGCTGAGCCCAGGGCCCAGGGATCCCCCAGGAGCACTTTCTCCCTTTCCAGAAGCAGGAAATAACCAGCCGTGCTGGGACACCGATTCCTGCCAACCCAGAGTTCTGGGGTGGAGCCTCCTCGCGGTAAAAGCAGGAAACAACCTGAGCCGGGCAAGCAGTTCAAGTGAATCTGGGGAGCTTCTAAGAGATTTTTAATATCTCATCTCCGAATGTATCTGTTCCTCTGGCGGATTCACTGCACAGCCAGTGTGTGCTGATGTTCGTGGGCCGGGGTTAGGGGAAAGCGTGGCTGCTGGTGGGCGGGGTTAGGGGAGTGTGGCTGCCGGTGGGCGTGAAGGCACAGACAAGCTGGCAGGATGGGTTGGGGGCCCTCGTGCCCCTCCTCGGTGGACTCCACCTTCGTACCCAGTGGGAACAAGCAGTCTCTTAAGGCACATATTTTCTCCATCATAAAAACGCCTACTTATGAAGCATTTCTGGGCCACACAGAGGAGTGGAGAGAAAACAGCCAGTCACATCGTCCCACGGTGATGACCGTGGTGACCGGTTTGGGCACCTCTAATCTTCTTCACCAACAGATTCTGTCCTGGTACGGGAATAGTCTAGTATATCCTGCTTTTCAATGATGTTATAAAATGATTGTTTCCCTGTGAGGCTGTGAGCTGCGTGAAAATGACAGTGTGGTCACCTTCTTCTGACTCAGAAGCCACTTAATGCTGTGGCCGCTGCTGGCTTTCTCGGCGTATTTACAAGTTTTCGCTGTCTCTGAGCACACAGCGAGCCCCCTCTGGCCATACTGTCCTCAGGCCCCACACTGGGCCACAGGCGCCGCCCACTGACCTCCACGCGGGGGCAGGGGGAGCGGGGGAGCGTGTTTTTTTTGACGTGACACTGGCGTGTCTCTTGCAGCTGTCTCGTACACGAACTACAAGAAGACGCCGCCACCCGTGCCCCCTCGGACCACCTCCAAACCCCTGATCTCGGTCACGGCGCAGAGCAGCACGGAGTCCACGCAGGACGCCTACCAGGACAGCCGCGCCCAGAGGGTGTCCCCGTGGCCCCAGGACGGTCGGGGCCTCTACAACTCCACGGACAGTCTGGACAGCAACAAGGCCATGAACTTGGCCCTGGAGACGGCCGCTGCCCAGCGCCACGCTGCTGATGGCCTGGGGCGGGCCAGCGACAAGGCTGAGGACTTCCTCCGGAGCCGGCACACCTCCATTGGGATCCAGGTAGCCTCCCTCTGCCGCGGGAACGTGAGTAGCATCCATGCAGACATGGCTGGGCCGGCGCCTGGTTTGTGGCGGAGATGCGGGAGGGCATCCCCTTCCCTGTCCCTGTCCCGAGGGCGTCCTGCCAGTGCAGGGCGACTCCCTTGCCTGCCCTGATGTCCAGAGGCCTCCTCCCCTGGCTCCCCTCCCCCACCCAGGGCATTGTCTAGGGACCATGGGCTGCTTAGAGCTCAAGGAATTAGGTTATTCTGATGCTCAAGGAGAAATTTTTTGTTGAAGTGATTTTTCAAAACCTTTCCGTTTTTCCGGCCCCATAGCTCCATGGGTGGAGGGAGCTCTGAGGACACACAGGCAGAGAGGACATGCCGTCACTGGCTCCCGCCCAGGCCGGTGCTCACAGCCACTCACGCACAGGTCACCCAGGATGCCTCTGTGTGGACCCAGGATGCTCTGGGGCTTCCATCATGGTCACAAGCGCCGCATCCCTGGTTTCAGACCACCAAGGGCCCAATACCTGCCCTGGACACCAGACCTGGCAGCTCCCTCCACCCTGCTGTGCATCCTACGGGGTGTGTGGGAGGCTCATCTCGATGAAACCACCCTGACCTCTCTCAGGGACTGTCCCCTACCACAGCTGAGCCATGGGGAGCGGCGATGGCATCGAGCCTTTTGCAGGCAGACAGGGTCCCCCTCACTCCCCAATCAGCCTGTGTCCAGCAGAGATTTTTACAGTAGGGGCCTCACTGCCACTGGGGAGGAGGAGGGCGCAGAGCTGTGGCCCCAGGGAGCCAGGGACGCACTGGCATCTGGGGACGGGGAGCGAGCTGCCCGGTGCTGCGAGCCGGGCCCCACACTGTGGTTCATTGTTTTGTTTAGGACTCTGAGTTCCCAGAGCGCCCGCCCTACCCAAGGTCAGATGTAAGTACCAGCGCTCACGCCTGCCCGCGTGACTTTTATCTCTCTGCCCCTTCTCTGGGCCCCACACAGCCGCTCCTGTCCCCTCTGTCCAGACGCTAGATGCCAGGCACTGTGCTGGGAGCCTAGTTCATGCAGGGGACCCTGCCCCCCCAACATGTGTCATCAGCCCCATTCATGAGGATGGACGGGCTCACCCAGTCCAGTCACTTCCCGCAGCCACGGCACAGCCGGTGGGGCAGCCAGGGGCCCTGCCCATTCCAAGTCACGTCTCGAGAGAAGACTCATGAGGTCCCCAAATTAACCAGGTGGTGTCCCATCCCTGGGCACGCCTGCACCCTGGCTCTTCCCACTGGCCACCCTCCCGACTGTCTCCCACTGTCCACTGCCCACCAAGAAGGGCGGTGTTAGATTCCGAACATGGAGCTCCTGTTTTATCTGAACATCGCAGGCACAGGTTTCAGAAACCCATGGCGTCAGATCACCCAGCCACTGCCCCGCCCCCACGTCACCCAGAACCCGATGCCTCTCCTCGCCAGGAGCCCACCGCCCTGCTCCTCCGCTCACACACAGTTCACACGTCCGCTCTCCCCCAAAGCCGACGTGGACACTGTGCCCCCAGACTGCGTGTCCCTGGACGGCCAGCCCCAGCGCAGTGCCTGGCATGCAGCAGGTGCTCGGTCGATGTTGGGTGTGCAAGTGGACGCTGAGGGATCGGTGAAGGCAGTAGTGTGCTGACGAGAGTGCACAGGTGTAGCGGACTGGAATGGCCTTCGCAGTCCCCTATGAGCGTGTGACCAGCAGTGGTGGATTCAAGCGAGTCACACGGCCAAGAGCAAACACTGTCACGTCAGGACAAGCAGAGAGCCCAGGGTGAGGAGCACGGGGTGTAGGAGCCACTCAGAGAGCAAAGGGCAGAGAGCCGGAGAGAGAGGCAGCATAGGCACCGAAAGGCTGCCGTGGGGCCGAGAAGGGGGGTAGGTCAGCACCATCAGCCCCAAGTAGACGTCCCAATGGCAGCAGTGAGCAGCCAGCAGGCAGTGACACGCAGCTGTGCCCGGCCCCCACATGCCCACTCCTCACCATAACCCCACATACCAGGCGTTGTGATGGAGAAACTGAGGCTCAGGGGTAAGTAACTCACCTCCAGGCACATGGCCACAGGCGTCCAGGCCGCGATGGGAGCCAGGTGGGTGGAATCCCGCAGCCCGAGGACCAGAAGTGGAAGGAGGGCAGTGCAGGGTCCTGTGTGCCTGTCCCTGGGGTGGCATGCTGTCCTGCAGCTGGTAGAGAAGGTCAGCTGGCATTGGACGTGCTCTGCCCAGTTGGGTGGGCGAGCTCCTCTCCTCCCGTTGCCACAGACCCCTCCCCCCGCAAGGCACAGCTGAGCAGGGGCTGGGGCAGCGGCATCAGCATGCATCATGTCAGTCAGCTCCCGTCGCACCGCTGCAGCTCTCACCGCTGCTCGTAGCCCCTTCGGGGTGCGGGGCCTGACGCCCTGGGTGCCCGTGCACCAAGGGGCCCTCCTCCCGCTCCGGGTCCACGGGTGGTGGCTGCTGGGCCCTTTCTAACAAGTAGCGGCCAGAGCCAGTAGTCCTCCCAACCCCCTGCCCGTCATGACGTGAACTGCTTTCCTTCTGCTGGGTTTTGTCATGTGTGGTTTGTTTCTGCAGAGCTGTTACTTTGTGTGCACACGTGTGTGTGTGTGGGGGGAATGTTGGGTCTGACGTCCAGGAGCCCTTCAAGGCCATGTGTCTCAGTCCCTGTCGTCACAACAGGAGTGGCCACACTCTGTGCTCTCCGCAGGGGGTGGGGATGGGTGGTGGCGGCCTAGGAAAGCTGTGTCATTGCTCACTTCCAGAATGTTGGTTTACCTGAGAATCCAGCCGCAGCCGAAACTCCCCCACGGGCGTCAGAGCATGTGGGCGGAGCTGTGAGCCTCTCACTGCCACAGGGCTGGGACACAGATCAGGTCCCTGAGGGGCAGACAGTGCCTCCGTCTCACACCTGCCTGGCTGAGACCCAGCTTGTGAAGGTGGAGCGTGAGCTGCATTGGGCTCGGAGCACCTGTGCTGCAGCCACAGGGCCCCTCTTGGGTCACGTGGAAACCTGGGGCTCAGATGGCGGCTCGTCAGGCCTGACTTCCCACAGACCCCAGCTACGCACTCGACGGGGCCAGGGCACACAGGGCCTACCCCGTGGCTTCCCACAGGGGGCTTCACTCACTCCAGCGTGGAGGTCGAGGTCCCCTCGTTTTTGAGATCAGGAAGAACGGTCTTGACCATACGTAACCACTTCCCCGATTTCCACGGGCAGTAGTTGCTGAATTTAACTGGCTCCAAAGGCTGCATGTTCCTCATCCACTGTGAAGACAATGGCACTATTGGAGAGAAACCGGGAAGACAGCGAAAGGAGGAAAACCCATTTGTTGCGTTTTGGTTGTGTTTGCTCGGCATGTGTGAGCATCCGTGGACACGTCTGTCCTGTGTGATGTCGGGGCTCGGCCCGCATCGCACCACGAGCCCAGGCTGGTGCCCGGACCACTGCTCACCCCATGCTCCTCTGCGTCACTCTGCACCCTGGCCCACCCCCCGGCTGCCCCTCCTGAATAACCCTACGGTAGAAGCCTCTCCCATTGGTCCAAATTCTTGGCCATCTCTGGAGATGAGGACCCTAACTGCGGAATAAGCGAGGCAGGTGTTCTGAGCCCTCAAGAGAAAAATCAGTGCCATCCCCACCACTGCCACCTCTCTAAAGGCTGGCACGCGGGCTGACCCCGCCCGTGTCATGAGTCCATCCAACAGGATGACACGCACCCAAACCGCAGAGCGGCAGGCCTGTGAGCAGCGGCCCAGGGCGAGGACGTGCTCGGGAAGCTGCGCACACGCGAAGGCGTGTTCCTGCCGCGGCAGCGTGGTGGCAGGAAGCCAGCAGTGGCCCGGCCACCCCTCCGCGGCAGCTGGGGACTCAGTTGGGCGCTTTGCATAAGCGGGAGCCACGTGCAGTGCAGCCGCAGCAGCTCCGCTCACGCCGACCTGGGCGCCACCCTGAACCACTGGGACTTCACCACGGTCCCCTGTGTGAAGTGATGTGGACAGCAATCATCACACCCCGCACGGGGAAGAAATAAAATTCTGTAAAGCCACGGTCCACCCAGAACTAAAAAGAGGAACAGGGACTAACAGCCAGACGAGGGTTTTCCCTCCGGGGCGTCCTTCTCTCCTGGCTGTCAGGAAGCGCTGCACACAAGGCATGACTTCCGTGCCTGTTTTCAGAGTTATGCCAGCAGAAGTGGGGTGCACCAGGCCCTCCTCCACAGCTCTGGTCTCCGTGGCCAGAGAGGTCCAGGTGGGAGTCCTGGCCCCACCCCAGACAAGCTGTGCTCCCCAGGCCAGTTCCTTGCTGTCTCTGATCCCTCCTCTGGTCACTGTGGGAGGAACCACAGCGGGGCATCGAGTGGACTTCATGCTTGCTGTGCTGTTTGCACAGCGCCCAGTGCATGGTTGGCACAATATGAACACCAGCCCTTGGTGTCCCCACTTGTATGGGCCACGAGGGCGTCTGCCCCCGAGGGCTGCGGCATGGCCTTGGGCCATCATGGATTTCGACCTCAGCCGACAACCGCACCTTTTCCCTCGACACTCACGGAAGACAGTGTCCCAACGGGGAGCCGCTCGGGCGAGTGCGGCCGCAGGGAGGGTTCTGTGCGGATGCACAGTCTCTGCCCGGGTCTGCGTCCCCCAGCCGGGCACCACCCTCCAGCAACGGGACACAGCCACGTGCCGGACATACGGACGCCTGCCTCCATGCTCCCTGCGCCCGCCTGACATCCCCCCTGTGTGTCTGTGTGTGGGTGCAGAGGAGGACCATGTAATCCTATTAAATCGCGTCCTTGTCGCCCGTGCCATCTGGTCCGCGCTGTACTTACTTTCTCCGCTGTAGGGCGTGATGGGAGCTTGTAAGTCCCGCAGTCCTGCGCCGACAAAGCCTTTTTGTGCCCAAGCTGCACCGAGCAGTTTTACCTGCACGCCTGTGATCAAACCCCGAAGTGCGAGCGGCCGTGTGAAATGCAGAGGAACAGCGCAGCACGGTCGCCAAGAGAGCTGCCTCCCTCTCTGTGTGATGTCCCGGGGCCAGGGCGTCTCTGCGCTAGCCGAATAGGCACGCAGTTAATCACAGCAAATGAACACGCACACGAAGACAGTCCCGTGTCCGGGCTCCGTGTCTCAGCCCTAAAATGAGATGTTCTGTGTTGAACCAGGTGGAAACCGCTACCGATTCCGACACGGAGAGCCGAGGCCTGCGGGAGTACCACTCCGTCGGCGTGCAGGTGGAGGACGAGAAGCGGTAACTCCCCCCCCACCCCATGCCCCTGTGCCCCATGCCCTGCGCGGTGTTTCCCGGCAGGAGCAGTTGGTTGCAGCCTGGCCACCAGGTCCAGCTCAGGCTGACCCTCAGTGATTGTTTTTGGAAACAGTCATGTACAGGGTCCGACACAAATAACGCCCCTCTCTTATTACAAAACCTTTTACCAGAAAATCACAAGCGTGTGATTCTGTAACAACAGTCTCACACTTGAGCACAGGGTGTGACACTTTAGGTGAAATGTTCAAAGTAAAGCTGTAAGTTACTGCACCCGTATTGTTGCCCTGCCGGCCACACTCAAGCAGGCCTTACTTCTGCCGGACCCTGTGTTTATGCCCCCCCAGTCCTGCACTGGGGGGCGAGTTAACACCCGCCCGGGGCCTGTTCTGGCCGAGGAGGGGAGTGACGCTTTGTGAAGCAATGCAGCCTCAGGAAACAGAGAGGCTGGCAGCCAGGGTCTCGCCCCTCACCTGAAGGGGAAAATAGGCTGAGGGGCAGCAGACACCTGCTTTCTCCCCGAGCGAGGGCAAAGGAAAAAGAAAACACAGCAACACGGGCTGAGGGGTGGGCGACCTGGCCGTGCTGTGCTCGCTCCCGTAAACGCACAGCCTCCGGCCGCCGCACACGGGGACGCCCTCGGCCGGGTGTTGCTTCTCTGACAAGAGCAGGGGCGCTGCTCCGCGTTACATTCACAGTGGTGTGCCTGGTAAGTTTTGTGAAGACCTGTTTTAGTCTTCCTCGCCTCTGGACCTCCGGTCCCTTCTGGTCGCTCAGGTCCAGGGAGCGTGGCTCACAGTGCAGGGTTTCAGGGTCCAACCTATGAAGGCTCTGACGGCAGAGAATTCAGACCACAGCTAATGGCGCGGGTCCCCAGCAGAGCTCTTAGAGCCAAGGTCCTCTGCTCCCCAGGGACCACCAACCTGAGCTTCCTGCTCCCGCCAGCTGCATGTGCCCAGGCCCTTTGCCCCCAGCTCGCGTATCCCTTCTCTGGTGGTGGGCGGCCGGGGCTGGGAGCCGGGGCGCACGGATGGGCCCGCTGGATGTGCAGATGCACCCAGCCCTCGCCCGCCTGCGTCTGGGCTCCGTGCCGGCCACCCCGCTCGTTAAGGGGCTCTGAGCCAGTGACTCCCCAGTGAAGTCCAAGTCCACTCTTCTGGTTGTGCAGAACGGACTTGGTGGGAAGATGCTTAGTGGTTTAGGTGGGAGAGGAGAAGACCCTCGCACCCTGAAATGGGATGTGAAGTGGCCGAGGCTCAGCAGGCTGCAGGCACCATCATGCGAGAGCAGCCCTTCAGGGCGTGCGGTGCAGCCTCCTGCCCAGAGGGCCCCAGCGCCGCCGGGAAAAGCGCATCCTCGGGGACTGGGCTCAACACCAAGACTTGGGCAGACGTGCGTGGTTAAGCATTTGCAAAGCCCGTGGCTCTCCCGCAGAGGAAACACCAGACGCTAGTGACCGGGCAGCGTACTGAGCTTGCTCTCGAGTGGGCGGACTCGGGGCGTGGGTGCGTGGTCGGCGAGGCACGGTTTGGGGGTGCACCTCTCAGCAAGGCTTCCCTGTCTCCTTCCCTCCTGCGCAGGCGCGGGCGGTTCAAGCGCTCCAACAGCGTGACGGCGGGTGTGCAGGCAGACCTGGAACTGGAGGGCTTCCCAGGACACGTCCCCACAGAGGACAAGGGCCTGCAGTTCGGCTCGTCCTTCCAGCGGCACTCGGAGCCCAGCACCCCGACGCAGTACGGCGCCGTGCGGACGGTGCGTACGCAGGGCCTCTTCAGCTACCGGGAGGACTACCGGACGCCGGCGGACACGGCGACTCTGCCGGCGCCTGAGCCCTGGCTGGAGCCGACTGTGGACACGGGGGACGGCGGGCGGGTGTCGCCCTGCCGCAGGGACGGCTCCTGGTTCCTGAAGCTGCTGCACACGGAGACGCAGAGAATGGAAGGCTGGTGCAAGGAGATGGAGCGGGAGGCGGAGGACAACGACTTGGCGGAGGAAAGTAAGAGCGGGGCGGGGCTCACACAGCCGCAGGTGTCTCCGCGGTGCCAGTGCGCGCGGGGTTCCTGGTGCGGGTGCAGACCCAGCAGGTGCGGCCCGCTAGTCTCAGCAGCACTGCAGGTAGACGGGCAGAGAGCGGCGGCTGGCACGCGCAGGACCCGTGGTCCCATCGGGTCGGGTAGGCAGCGTTCCTGGTCCCGTCCTTGGTCTCGGAGGCCATGTGCCAGCTCTTGAGTCCAGCAGCAGCTTGGTTGGGAGCAATTCCTCCGTTTTCTAGCATCTCTGCTGTCTCGTGTTTGGCTTTATGCCAAACAACAGTGGGCGGTGAGGAGACAAGCCGACAGTCAGTGGTCAGCCATTCGTTGTCCAGCCTCGGGATGAGGGGACTTCCGTGTGACTCCCGCCCAGGGGTGGACAGTGCCCACCGGTGTACCAGGCCTCTGTGCAGACAGCGCCCCTGCTCCGCCAGCCCCGGTCTCCCCACAGTGCCCCAAGCGGCCCCTTTGTGAACTGCGGGTGCAGTCTGTGCGCACCTGCTGTCTGCTTACAGCCAGGGTCCTTAAGGAAATGCGCCTTCCCGGAGGCATTTCTGAAGGTCTTCCCCTGGCCGGTCGTGCTGTCTGTGTGGCCTTGTCCTTTCCCATGAATTCCTTCATCCACGCTCGTCTCTGGAGATGGCTGCAGCTCAAAAGCATAGCTGGCGTCTTTGGGGACCCAGCCTGGCCTCGCGCCTCTCGGTGGCTGCCGCAGCGGAGCGCGTCGGAACCCCAGACAGGGAAGCGATGACCCCCACGAGGCGATGACCAGTGATGCCCCGGGGAGCACAGGGTGGGCTCTGAGGCCCCAGGAGCCGTCACCGCTGTGCTGGTGTTCACTTGTGTGCCCCCTGGAGTCGGCCCGAGCAGAGAGCCTGGGGCGGCCCTTGTGGGCTCCGCTCCCAGTGACCGGCCCCACACTTGTAGGCCTGAGCTGACCCTTGACATGACCCTGGGGGAAGCGCTGTCCCCCCAGGTGGCCGCGCCACGTGAGCACGTGGGCCAGGATGAGGGAGCTCTGCTCCACTGGCCCACGCGCATCATCTGTTAGGGGCTCACGTCCTGATGTTTCGAAATCACTCATCTCCCTGCCGTGTTTTCTCACGTGTTGGTGTGTGCTTCAACTTGGCGGGATTATTTAATTGTAACGGGATTGATGATCTTTGTCACAAAGATAAAATACAAGAAATAATCACCTGCGTTCACAGGAAACTGAAATAAAACGGTCCTCTGTAGGCGCGCATCCGTGAGTGCTCCCACGCGAGGCCACCTGCGGGTCTGCCCGTGGGGCACACCTGCCGTCCTGCGGCTCCTCCGGGCACTGCCTGTGAGGAGGCAGAGGTGAAAGACACTCCACGGAGGTGCCGTTGGCAGGTCCCACCCCGGGACCCGCCTGTGAAATGTGGCCTCACCACCATTTCACCCTGAAAGCTCCAGGCGCCCCGGGTGTGGAGGAAGAGGGCGCGTCGCCCCTCACCCTGTCTGTCTGGCAACACAAGGGCCACACGTACCTTCACGAGCTTCCGGGGCAGAGCTGTTCGCGGGGAGTGGGGGAAGCTGAGTGTAACAAGATGGCTGCAGAAAGTGCCGGAACATGGCAGACGTGCGAGAGGGGCTGGCCACATGAAGGTTCCGACAAGACCCCGTGGTGGAGACGGCTCAGTGCTGGACCCCGAAGGGAGCCCCAGGGGAGAACAGATGGGGGCGGGGCCCGGGTCCCCTGCTCTCTGAGAGGACGTCACGGAGATGTGGGCCTTCCCCTGCCTGTGGGAAGGAGGCCAGGCACTGGCCGATGGGACCAACCCTGGGGACACGCGGTTCCCAAAGGACAGGGTGGCCTGTGTGTCCCTGAAGCTCTGCCCTCTGCTGTCATTCGAGGGCCTAGGATGCTTGAATGAAGCCATCCCACTTCTTGATGGATTTATTGTCCACCAACAGTGCCTGGACGGTGTGGCACAGGTCCCCGCTGGCCACGGGGAGTTAGGAGGGGCGGGGCAGGTGCGTGAAAGCGGAGCCTCGGTGGGGGCCGGGCGCGCTGAGCGCTGGGGCATGTGGACACCTGCGGAGCTTTCTGTCTCCTCTGGGCGTCGTCCCCACTGCCATCTGACAGCTACGTGAGACCGGGTCCGGTGGGAAGGGCGGGGAGACCGCCACTCGACGCCTGTGGGGAGCTTCTCTGTGTCTGCAGTTGCCCGGCTGTCTCTGTCTTCTCATGAACAAATATGACAGCACGTGTGTCACGTGTCCCTCCTGCAGGCTTTGCACGTAAAGCTAGCACCACGCCATCACGCTTAGGTATTTCCCTAGCAGTGTTTAAAAGACAAGATAACCTTTGATCTTGTCCTAATTTTAAGAGCAGATACAGGGTTATGGGTGAAGGCGCTTCTGGAAAGGACAGGTTAAATTAAGCGGCTCGTTAAACCAAAACTCTCAGCTCTGAATGTTGAAATTCGCATCACAGGGGATAATATTTCCCAAACTGTAATTTTATAAACACAGTTCACTGAACCACTTGAACTGGTCTAGAGGCGGTCAGTCCTCTGTGGCAGTGAAACCGTTTGGGGTCCGAATGGATGCCGGTCGAGGTGAAGCAGAGGCCCCGCGGGCCCCGGAGGGGCTGTGAGCCCTCCCTGCACCGCCGTGCTGGCATTTCTGGCATTTCCGTGTTAATTATGTTGAACCAAACAGGCAAACGGCACGAAGTGGAGCCGCCCGAAACAGGATGTTTTCTGAACTAGGAGAAATTGTTCCACAGCGTCAGCGACCGTATTTTTAGTCCATGGAGACACACTCACGCGAGGAGCTCCGTGACGGGGACTTTCCAGAGGTCTGGGACGTTCTCTTGCCCCGAAACACCTCTGCCCCGAATAGTGACAGTCTAAAGATCACCCGGTCAGGTGCGTGAGCCACAGACGGGGACAGTTGGGGGCTTTTGTGGCAGCTTCCTTGAGGGGAGAGAGCGAGGGGCCCCAGTCTCACTGGCCCTGTTCACACAGAGTCAGGCCGCCTCCCTCCCAGCCATGAGCTGGGGTGGGCCAGGGCCAGCTCACAGGCTGTGCCATTGCCCCAGAGGAGAATGAGGACATGTGGCTCTAAGTGACACATGGCCCGTTCCCAGTGTGGGGCAGGGCAGGGCCAGCGGGACATGGCCCGTGTCTGCGTTTGCCCAGTGTCCCAGAGCGGTGGAGCTAACAGAAGAGTCGGGGGCTCTGGCAATGGCTGTGAGCAGGCCCAACGCCGTGGGCACCCCGGCGGCTGCCTGCCCCGGGACCAAGCTCTGCCTGGAGGGGACACGTGTCGCACCACCCATGCGTGAGAGACATGAAGGGAGATCTGGTCACCAGGGTTCAGACGCCCATTTCAAACCATCCACAAACACGACAGAAATCCGCTTCACAATCTGAAAGGAAGGAGCAGTGCGAGCGCTGTCCTGAAACGTCACGGCACACTCGGGGGGGACTGGGGCTTGTGGGAGCTGGAGAAAGGGCCAGAAGAGCAAGAAAGCTCATCCAGATTGCATCTGCACTTCCAGTCCCTGGCAAGTACGGGAAGCATCTGCATGGCGGGTATCGGGAACCGTCCCCCTCGCCGAGCGGCAGAGCCATCCGCCCTCAGCAGCCCTCACCCTCTTCGAGGTCATCCTCTCCCCAGCGATGATTGCCGCACCCTGTGTGAGCGGCTGCACCCCAGCAAATCCGCGCCGAGATGCGGCCTGTCTGCCCTGTTGTGCTGAAGATGATGAACGGAAGCGCTTTATGTCGATACTTGTGTTGAATCCCAGTTTAGGAGGCATGTGAGTTGGAGGGACGGAAACTTTCAGAGACAGCAAACCGGGTGTTCAGTTACCACTGGAGGCAGGAAGAAGTGCAGTGGTTTGTTGCTTCTACGTGTCCCTGGAGTGGCACCTTGACTGAGCGCCGTCTCTCTGAATGTCTGCGCCAGCCACGCAAGTTGCAGGGGCTCCCGGGGGAGATCCGGGGTTTCAGACCAACGCTAATCGCTGCGCTCGGCAGTGGGGAGACGGATGCTGCAGAACCTGTCCAGCTGGGGGTTAAGATGGGGACCAAGGACAGCGCAGCGCCACCCCTGACCAGCGCTGCGGCCCACCTTCCTGTCTGTGCACCCGACCCCCACCCAAGCAGCCCCCTCCCTGCACCCCATCCCGCCTTGGGGCTCTGCACCCCTTCCCTGTCGACTGCCCAGCAGGGAGGTGGCGGATGGCTTGGGGGAGTGAGCCCCCTGGGAGTAAGTGGACTGGAGAGGACACAAGGGCCCAGGGAGCAAGGTGTGTGACAGCCCCGCTGTGGGTTCCTTTTCTACGCCGGAACGCCTGCCAAAGCATCACACAGTTCACTTGCTTTTATTGAAAGTTACATTTTTTTTTCAATCCTCACCCAAGGATACGTTTATTGGTGTTAGAGAGGAGAGGGAGAAACATGAATCGGTTGTCTCCTGTACACACCCCATCCAGGAATCAAAGCCACAACCACGGTATGTGCCCTGACCAGGAATCAAACCGGAAACCCTTTTGGTGCATGGGACGACGCTCCAACCAACTGAGCCACCCAGCCAGGGCTCAAAGTTTATTTTTAAACTTAGTATCTTGGAAGCGATCTAGCTTCACATGATGTCAGGGGATGAATTTACTGTCAGGGATGGCGATGACATCCTGGCTGTGCCCACGGGGACAGGGGATGGGCTGGGACAGGCTGAGAGGGACTCACGTGGTGGATTCTGAGTGCTAGGCATCGAGGCGCCTCTCACATGTACCTTTTGAATTTTCTACATGTGTGTGATTTTCATATACAGCCCTGGAGAGCAGCGGTCTAGACTCAAGACAGACATGTAAGAGAAGACAGATAAACCGCCCGTAGTTCCCCTCAAGGGGGGAAAGCCGCTTTTAACAGCAGGGGACGTGGCCGGCCAGACCCTCGCTCGCCTGACGGTGGTGGGCACCCGCTGCTCTGCCCGAGGTCCTCTCACAGCCGTCCAGGGGTCTGGGCGCCTCCCAGCAGCAGGCTCACATCTGGGCCACCAGAACCTCTCCCTGCATACGTGTCAAGGCCCCTGCGCCCCATCTGACCCCCTCTCCCCAGCGCGGGACCAGGACAAGGGACAGAGCCAAGTGCTTGGCTGTGGGGTGTCAGCCTCCAGTGCACGTCGAACGAGCCCCACAAATAAGTGGTTTGCAGACGCCCTGTTCGGATCTCTAGTGTTTGGGGAAATGGAGGGAAGGGAGCAGGACTGAGTTTTATTCTCAGGACCCCCATTTCCGCCCTGGTGGACAGTCTCTTGGACTTCGAGGGTCGGTGGCCCCGCGGGCCAGTGGGCAGCCTGGGAGCCAGTGGACAGGCCCAGTCTTAGGACCCACTGAGTCACAGTCTGCCTCCTGACTAGGCCCCGCCCACTCAGGCTCTGCTTCAGGTGTCTGAGATCTAATCGCCGTCCTCTCCGGATGAAACCTCAAGTCCATCAATGTTCCGTCTTGAAGCACGTAAATCCGTAAGTACGTGAACAGCACGTCGGCGGTGATGGGCTCTCTGCTCTTACGACGGGCACCCCCAGCCCTTCCCATCTCCATCCGGCCACCGCCTGAGAGACCCGCTGAGCCTTAGAGGGTCTGGAGTGGTCAGCAGTGCCCGTGTTCTGAGAGCACTGGAGAAGGCGAAGTCGGGCAGGCGGGATGATCCCCTGGTGGCTCCCAAGGAGACGGATGCCTGCAGACACTGTGGAATAGTTTCGAATGGTGGCTGGGACAAATGAGACCTTCCACGGAGGAGGGGCCAGGGCACGGTGGCAGGAGACCTGTCTACCAGGCTCCGGAGTGTTTTTGAGGATCCCGCGGATTGGGATCAACCAAAGCTGCAGTTCCTAAGATGCTGAGGGTGCTCACAGCTGGCCAGGGGTCTGATGTGTGAGCAGCAGGGGACGCATGGGGACGGCGGGGCGCTGGGAGGTGGCAGTGGGGGCTGTCCCCTACCTGTCATGCACCAAGCATTGTATTTGCCAGTTAAAACCCAAGTGGCCTCACCTACCCTCCTTTAAGCTGTTCTGGTTGGTCCATCATTGTTCACTTTCCCCAAAAGTCCCATCTGATTACTTGGAATCATGGGACTCTTATGCCGCCCGTGGGTTTGCTGAGCCACAGTGCACCTGTGTCTGCTGAGCGCCCCGGGAGCCCCGGTGGTGTGGACACACTGTGGTAGCGGGCGACATGGCGGACCCCAGGAGGTTGTGGGCGGTGGGTGGGCGGCGTGGGGAAACACGAGAGCCAGCGTGGCCCCTGCGTCAGGGCCTCACGTGCGACCTGCCTCACGTCCGAGTCCCCGCCTACAAGACCTCACACCGCTTCCCTGGGACGTCCTTGCCCGTAGCAGCCGAACGTCATCCAGTCGTATCAGCGGAAATAACAGATACGAGGATGGTTTTCTAGATCTCACGGAGCTGACTCACGGGTGGTGGGGACACACGGTGAGAGATGCCCCGTGTCTCCTCCGCGCCCGCCCCTGCCTTCCAGCCCCTCCCACCACCAACACAAAAGCCGTCTGCCCCAAAGGAGGACCCCCTGCTATAGAGACCGTCTTCCTAGCAAAGGTTCCCCCACACTGAGGGACTGTGTCCTGACGGGGGCTGTGGACTCGTCTCCGAAATCCTTCCTGAACTGGGGACTGGAAAGCACTTGTTTTGTGGGCAGTAAATTCGGGGTGTCCATCTCTGTGTCGTACCCCCCAACCCCATGCAGTGCTCTTGCTTTTCTTTTTCCTTGACAGCCTCCCCACCTACTTCTTTGTTTCTTCCGAACAGTTCTCGGTAAAATCCGGAGCGCAGTGGGCAGTGCCCAGCTTCTGATGTCGCAGAAGTTCCAGCAGTTTTACTGGCTGTGCCAACAGAACATGGTAAGTGAGCCCTGGCTGCCCTGGCCTGTACCAGGCTCTGCACTCACTCCTGACACACTCTCTGCTGCCTTGTTCCTTAAAGATGCCTGCCAGGCCCTGGCTGCTGTGGCTCAGTGCGTTGAGCACCTGCCCGCGAATCCAAGGGTCGCCGGTTCGATTCCCAGTCAGGGCACATGCCTGGGTTGCAAGCCAGGTCCCCAGTAGGGAGCGCAGGAGAGGCAACCACACACTGATGTTTCCCTCTCTCTCTTTCTCCCTCCCTTCTCCTCTCTAAAAATAAATAAAATAAAAAGCTTCAAAAAAAAGATGCCTGTTTGCAGATAGTCACATGAGGACAGGATACGCCCAGCTTTGGATGGGTCAGAGCAACTGAGGCCCCGGCGGCGGGACAGGGTGTTGGTGGAGGAGGGGGCGGGGCCTGGAGGGGTGGGGCCTGGAGGGGTGGGGCCTGGGGGTGGGGCCTGCAGGAGATAGGCGCCTGAGTGCCTCCGCTGGAGCGCTTGCACCCGGACTGGCTGCCCGGAACTGACTAAAGTAAACGGTCACAGCGAACGTCACACGTGAAGACAACGATGTGACGTGGCTTGAATGAAAATGTACAAAGAACACATGTGCAGAGATTTTAGGAGTAATCGGGGCTTCCTAGTTGACAGTCAGCAGTGCAATGTGTATTCTGTGGGAGGAGCTCCGCCCGCAGAATTCTGTACGCCGTGGATGAGAGTAAGTCGTCCAGGACACAGTCTTGCTGCACTGGCAGGAAAGGGGTGGTGATTCCCTCCAGTGGGGAGCACCCCAAGCCCTTCTCCCAAATTGCTTTCATTGGGAATGGTGTGTGTAGGTGCACACAGCATACATGCATAGCTCATCAATCAATGTCTAAAAGGTCATAGTCATACAAAAACAGGCATTGTCTATAGGTAGCAATCAAAGAAACAGATCTGTCATAGGTCAGCATCTAGTAGTCATGCTGAGGCCAGAGGGTCTTTAAGACGTGTTTCATGAGATAACAAGTTTACTCCTTATGCTTTGAACTTGAACATCTGGTTAATATCACCAGGGCAGAGCAAGCTTCAAAGGATACAATGTATTTATTAGGCCTGATTCCCACAGGAACCTTTGGTGTTGGTGTCGGGTCGTGCCTGCCACCTGCATTTTTACTTGGTTCTCTGGGGAGACTTACTAGCCCCCTTCAGGGCTTGCTCCCTGGGGCTGCAGTCTCCAAAACCACACAGACTGGTCCCGACAGTATACCATTGGACTAGATCAGTTAATACAGTTGGCCTTGAACTTGGCTCTGATTTCCCTGGAGATCAGCAGGAAGGAAAAACGGTATATCTATATACACATATACATATTTACGTTTACCTGTGCTTGCTTACGGGCACGTATCTGGGTGAGTACATGTGTCTCTGTACATTTCCTTATCTGACTGGAGAGAGTGAGCACTGACTGGTATTTGGGGAAACAACTAGACGGCACTTACGTAGGACCCACACGTCAACCTCCTCTAGCCCGAACATTGCCACTAAAATGCGAACGGCTCCCTGCGGGGCCTTGGAGGCAGCCTGCTCTGTGATTCGATCGGGGTTGGCTCTGGGCCTTTCATTTGCAAAGAGGCAGCAAATTTACCAGGTGTTCTTACACATCTGGGGAAGCCCAGCACCTCGGAGTCGGCAGCTCGTCCCTTCCCACCAGGACCCTGCGAAAGTGTGCCTTCTGGACACTTCCCAACGTGCCCCGCGCGAGTGCAGCTGAAATCTGACCCGTTACCAGCTCCCGGCTCCGGACGTGAAGTCACCATCAGTGTTTCAAAGGGGGAAGCGGAGCTTGGAATTCCCGGACAGGAAAGGGCCACTGGAGGAAGGTGACACCCTCACGTCCCCCGGGCGTGTCCCCGAGGTTGTCATCTCTGAAGGGGTCGACCTGTGCCCCGTCTCCCTGGAGCGGAGGGACGTTGTTAGGCATTGTCCCTGTTCTCTCAGAGCGGCTGATGTCGCACTTAACCATTACCCCTCCTGGAGCTTTCGGTGCCTGGGACACAGGTCAGATTACACCTCACGTCGACCTTTAAAAACCCTTCTGGTTTCAGAACATCTGCTGTGGCAGCTTCCCTTCCTGTTGGTGTTTGTCGAGGATTAGACCCCCCAAAACACCCAGAAACAACTGTTGGGGATCTTGGGTGAGGGGGGTATGCTCAAACTGCCGGCAGCAGCCGGCTCTTCCAGCCACACAGCCACGGCCTCTGTGGCCACCTTGCTGGCGGCCTGGCGCTGTAGGTGGGTAACCAGTGTTAAGTCAGATCAATGACCCTACAAAAACGCCCCCACCCGCCTGAGAGTTAGGGCGCCCTGAACGGAGCACACGCTCTTCACCGGAAGGCGCGGGTGCTCATCACAGCTGAGCAGCAACCCTGGGAAGCGTCTGCCCAGGAGCATGGGGGCCACATGTGTGCCTCTGGGGCCGTGGCGCAGCACCCCCACGGGTCGTGGCAGGAGCTTGAACCGCATGCAGACCTGCTGGGCCTCACTCTGAGTGGGCAGCTGGACCGTGGTAGCCGGGCAGGCCTCCCAGCCCTCAGCACGCGGCAGGCACAAGGACAGACCTGGGTCCCTCCTGCAGGGCCTCTGCCAGGGTCCCGAGGGCTGAACGAGGACGCTTGCGCTGCCTGGCTGTGCCCGGGGCAGGGCCGCGGCCAGCACCCACAACGCCCAGGGAACCCAGACGCCCCGTTGGGCAGATGTGCCACCTCCCCGGTCCTGGCAGTGCCTGGCTACATGACACAGCGCCGCCTCTGCTCCAGGGAGCCCTGGGGACAACGGTCTTGTCTTCCCCGCGGAGTGACAGACGTCTGCCTGCGGGGGACATGCGCTTGGACGCAGCTACCACCCGCGCCCAGCCGTCCACCTCTGGGATTTGCCAGCTGCCAACGGTGAGGTCACACCGAAACTGACAAAAAACAAAAAACAAAACGGACCTTCCTTGCGCCTGGGGCGTCTTCCAGAGGAGCACACTGCCAGCTGCCCCAAGGCTCAGGCTGGGATGCAGCCTGCCCACGTCTGTGACCTTCCGGGACCGCAGTGACGGGAAGGGCGCAGATATGACTAACGGGCGGGGGAAGCCGGCTTTGGAGCCGGCTGTGATGGGCCGCGAGCGCCCTCTGGTGGCTTGGCTCGGGAACAGCCTCAGACACAGGAACGCCGGTCACCTGTGCTTGGCTGCCCTGCGCAGAAGGGGATGGCGCCCACCAGCTATCCTTTCCGCGTGGATGTGAAGCCAGGCTGCTGGAGACTGAACGTCTGTGTCTCCAGATTCACGTGCTGGAATCCGGACATGGAGTCAGGAGGGGGCCCTTGGGGCGTCACCAGGTCATGTGGGTGGAGCCCAGAGATGGGGTAAGGCACCCCACAGAGCTCCCTCCCCCTCCTGCCGCAGGGGATGGACAGTGGGGAACGCAGTCTGTGCACCAGGAAGAGACCCCCAGACCCAGAACCCACCGGCCCCAGGCCGGGAGGGGCCCCGCCTGGGCTTGCACTGCGTCTGCACTGTGCCTGTCCCCGCCGCCCCGGCCGACCAAGCACAGGTTAGGGGAAGCTGAAGCCAAACCCACGGAGCCCCTGTTGTGCCCAGTGTGAGCGACTTATGAGTAAGTCGAAAGTCGCACATTGCGAGCCAATTCAGATAAATATTTGCCTATGAGAAATTCCTGTTCAGTGAGAGGGGCCCTCACCACACCACGGAGCCTCTCGCCCGAGCCCTTCAGCCCAGGCTGCAAACCCACGCGCCTGCGGGTAGGCCAGGCACTGCAGCGAAGCAGCTGTGGCCTTGGGGCCCTCGAGGTGACCGGGAGCCGTGGCACTCAGCCAGCAGTGTGCATGGGGGGGCCAGGCGGCCAATGAGACAGCCGACTGGAACGGCATCCCTCAGGCCGTGCGTAGAGGACGAGACAGGACCACGGGCCACACTTAGCCCACGGGCTGCTGGCCTGTGGCTCTGCAGCATCACCTGTCCCCTCTGAGCACCGGGCAGCAGCCCGAGAGATCATCTTGTGCCTTCAGGAGCCACCGGTCCTCTCCCCACACGGGTGTCGTGGCCGTCAGCGTCGAGCTGAGGGGCAGAGCTGGCCTACCGCCTGCACTGCACCTGTCTGACCAAACCACGGGCCGGGGCTGCTAGAAAGTGCCGAGCGTGGGAAAGCTTTCCTATGTGCCCCCGTGCCCAGGCCCTAAGGGAGCGCTTTCAGAATGAAACCACGAACACGCACGGGGCAAGTCTGTTTCTAACGGACTTTGTTTTCTAGGGCGGTTTTAGGCTCACAGCTAAACTGAGGGGAGGTGCAGAGATTTCTCACACCCCCTGCCCCCACCACGCGCAGGCTCCCCACCATCAGCACCCTTACCAGACGGGATGAACCTGCACTGACACGTCAGCATCCCCCAGAGCCCACAGGGGACGGCAGGGTCCCTCTGGGTGCTGTGCATCCTGTGGGTTTGGACAAATGCACAGTGACGTGTGTCCATCATGATAGCATCTCACACAGCAGATTGACGGCCCTCAAATCCTCTGGGCTCCCCTGTCCATCCCTCCCCCCAACCCCATGACAACCCCTGATCTGTCACCGCCCCACAGTCTCGCCTTTTCCTGGATGTCACACAGTTGGAATCTCAGAGCATGTGGCCTTTTCCTGTTTTAAACTGTCAGCAGATACTTGTGTAAACTGCTATGAACCCTGCGGGCTCTCGGGAATATTTATAGGAATCGGACCTCGGCTCCTGCCCGACCCGATCCTGGAAAGGCGCCCCGCCCCGCCCCCACCGTGGCCAGTCTCTTACCTCCCATCCCGCTGTGTGCCGGCAGGACCCCAGCGCCATGCCCAGACCCACCTCCCAGGACCTGGCTGGCTACTGGGACATGCTGCAGCTCTCGGTCGAGGACGTCAGCATGAAGTTCGACGAGCTGCACCAGCTGAAGCTCGACGACTGGAAGATGGTGGAGTCTCCCGACAGGAAGGTAACCGTGCCCCGCGGGCTGCCCCCCCTCACAGGGCTCTGCAGGCTGCCCCCTCCCAGGCAGCGTAGCGTGAGCACATGTTCATGTGTGTGTGTGTGCATGCACACATGTGAACATGTGTTTGTACACGTGTGCGCGTATAGACTGGGGCGCAATTCAAGTCGTGGGTAACAGTCTTTCCTGCCATGTCTCTGGGACGCAAGCGATTTGAGGAAGGCGCTACCCAAAGGCCACACGCAGTCTCGTTGCTCGGCAGGATCCGTCCTCCGAGTCATTCTCCGCAGACTCCCTGGGTCATTCTGAGGTTCCCACAGTCCCTGGGCCGCCTCCTGGCTCCTGCTCAGACAGACTTTCTGGCTGGGTGTCTGCCGTGGAAGGCAAGACCCTTTGACTTTACCCGCAGTCTGACTACGGAAACCTCCTGTCATCCATCAGCGCTGGCCCTTAAAATGGGCTGAAATTTCCCATGAGATTTGAACCCTGTGCTTTTCTTGCTCCCCTCAGGGTATCACCTTTAGCAGGGCTCCCAGAG
This sequence comes from Desmodus rotundus, assembly GCF_022682495.2. Taxonomy (NCBI): domain Eukaryota; kingdom Metazoa; phylum Chordata; class Mammalia; order Chiroptera; family Phyllostomidae; genus Desmodus; species Desmodus rotundus. The sequence continues at coordinate 387,489 of NC_071399.1, forward strand.
AGCTGTGCGTTAGCAACAGAGACAATGGCTTCCTAACACCTTTTAGAGAAGTCGTGAGTAACCTTCGCCTGGGTTTCCGACAGACATTGTCAGAATAGAAGGAGGAAGAAAACCAACCGGGCAGACTTGGGGGCAGTGGAGCATAGCCCTCAGCTGAGGACGCACACCCAGCCCATTACCGCAGAGCCCACTAGGGTCCCCACCTCCTGTCCCCAGAAGGGGGCCCTGCCGGCCTGGGCGGGGCGGGGCTGGGTGCCCAGGGGCAGAGGCGCAGACTGGCCAGCCCTCCCCAGGGGGCAGCGCAGGGTGTGGGTTGGCCATAAGCCAGGAACGCACATTGGAGCCCCCAGGTGACCCGTGGCCACCCCCAGTGAGGGGGCGTGAGTGTGAACGAAAGCTCGGTGGTTCCTGGGACCCCCACGAAGGATGGTTGTCACGAACCCCTTAGAACCAGTGTCTGGTCCACAGGTGGTGGCCCATGGCAGGGTGTCCGGTGGCACCTTCTGGAACACCGGGCACTGGAGAACTGGGAAGGGTGGGTGTGCGCCCACGCGAGTGGGCCTCAGAGGGCAACGTCCAAGTAGATATAAGACCGAGGAGACGGAACTCTGAATGTGCAGAACTCACTTCATCTGCGAATGCTGTGCCAAATGCCGCCCCCCCCCCCACCTGAGGCTACCCAGTTCCTGGCCTGGGCGACCTTGCCAGACACCCCCAAACCATGTGCTACTTGTGATGCCTTTCAGGAGGAACGGAAGGCGCCCCCGCCAATACCAAAGAAGCCCCCCAAAGGGAGACTTCCGGTCACGAGAGAGAAGTCCCTGGACCTGCCCGACAGGCAGCGGCAGGAGGCCCGCAGACGCCTGCTGGCCGCCAAGCGGGCAGCCTCCTTCCGCCAGAACTCGGCCGGGGAGCATGCGGACAGCATCGAGATCTACATCCCCGAGGCACAGACCCGGCTCTAGGGCCATGGCGCTGTCCCCCGCCCTCCTCTCGGCCCTCCCCACCCACGCTTGTGCAGGTGGCTCTCCCCTCCCCCACTCTCTCACATCTGCCCGCCCCGCCATCTGTTCTGGGTGCTGCTGGTCTCCAGAGCCTGCCACGCCTGCCGCCGAAGGACGTCTTTTTTACTCACCGGTTGTCTGACTCACAGCCAGCCGGGGGCAGGCTGGCCACTCCGCTCTCAGGAGAGCGGGACACGCCTCTGGAGGTGGGACCCAGCTCACCTTTTGTGATTTCTATTTTTTATAAACTGAGATAATTCGAGGCGAGAGTAACAGAGTAACAAACGACTACAACGGGTGCATCTCCCACTCCCTAGAGCATTAGACCCCCCCACGCGGCAGGCACTGAGCTCGAAGGGCAGGGGTGACCCCCCCTCCACCCCAGCCTGGGGCTGTTCCCCCCGAACCCAGCTGACCCATCACTAGGTTCCGTCGGCCAAGTTCATGGGTAAGGAGAAGTCATCGTCCAGCCACCAAGCTCCCCACCACCTGCTTCTCTGTAACTCAGGGGCCCAGGCCTGACCCCTGGGGAACGTCCAGCACCATCAAAACGTAAGTGAATCGTCCCTCCCCACGAGTGAGGGACGACGGAGCGAGGCGGGGTCGTGGGGAAAGCCCGCACTTCGGTGGCCGGCGTGCGGACCGCCAACGCCGTCCTGACTCCGGGGAGGGGTCGCTGTGGGTCCCGTGACTTCAGACCCTGCCCACGGTCCGTCCTTCAGTTCCACCATTCATCGGCTGCGTGTGGTTTTTTAGAGATGTGTGTATATAGTCTCAAACGGCTCCACCAGTTGACTTTTCAGGGTACCCTTCCAAACGCAAAACAACAGAAAGCCTGCCTGTCTCGGATGACAGCTGCGATGTCGTAGAAAGTTTAAGAAGCGTGAGTGTGAGTGGTGTGTCTGTCTGAGTCTGAACGGGGAGGAGATGCAGCCCACCTGTGTTTCTCCGGGACCCCCTTGCACCAGGCAGCACCCCCACGTCCGGAGTCTGTTTCCTGCCTGTTTCGGACGGGGACAGGGAAGAGGTCGCCCTGCCCAGCTGTGGCTCCGACAGATGGTGGCTCTGGTCGGACAGGGAACTACAGGAAGGACGGAACAAAAGGCTTCCGTTTGCGGAATCAAATCACGGCTTCCCAGGCAGAGCCTCTAAACGTATCCACTTGGCCCCGAACTCCGAGTCCTCCCTGTCACTCAAGGTAAAAGCAGGCCCTGGTCTTCCACCTGCTGCTCCGGGCAGGGCTCGGCCACGCAGAGCCGCTTCCCGGTCCCCCCACTGTAGCACTTTGTCCTCCCCGCCCGTGACTTGCACTTTAAGCCGTGCCCACCTCTCTCTGCACCCGGCCACCCAGCTGAGCGCAGCGAGGCGGGCGGCTGGCCCTCGGCAAGCCCGCAGGCCCTTCCTCACCCCTCCCTCCCCCCACGCATGGGGCTCGTCCGGGGCACAGTGGACGCTAAAGCATGACTAGCTTCAAAGTTTTACTTTTTTAAAGCTGAGTAGTTACGAATTCCCCATAAGAACAACACCCTGTACACGGAACCTCATATCCAGTATATATTTTACCAAACAGCCTTAAAATATATTTGGAAGCAAAAATCAGTACGAATGTATGTCCTTGAAAAATGCAAAAAAAAAAGTTTCCCTGAAATATTCTTCTATAATGAACCCTATTTCCCCAGAGTGTTCAAAGCATTTTTTTCTATCTAAATAAATACCTAAATCCTGGGTAGTGTCCCATACGATGCTTCTTCCTGTACTCACTATAGTATGTTACAAACACGTGTATTTGCAAGTGCTGGCGTATTAGACTTTAAAGATGGACTCTTTGTGATGACCTGCCCTCTGGGAAAGACCCGCAGAGAGCGCGGCGACGTGGACTCCCCGCAGAGGGGTGAAAACTCCGCCGCATCTGCCGGCTCCCGCACGGGTCCCCCAGCAGCCGATGGGTCTTCTCTCCCGTCCTTCCACCTGTACAAAAACACAACCACAAATTATAAAATTAGACAATAATTATTTATTTTGGATCCCAGACTCTCTCATCCTGACTTGAATGAAAGTATTTGCTGGATTGGGATTCATTTTTTTTAATGTTTTGCATAGTCATTTTTATCCTAAAATCCCCCAAAGTCTGGGCCTCACCCACCCTCACAGCTCGATGTGACGGCAGCCACTGACTGGAAGCGGGGAAGGTGTAGGGACCCGCTCGGCCCACCGAGTCCCAAAGAAGGTTGCGGCCGGCGGAGAAGACGCCGGACCCGAAAGAAGTGTTACCTGCTCGCGCGACAGGACCCCGTGCAATAGATCCCGTTCCCGCGCGGCGACTTCCGTCCCCGATGCAGAGATAAGCCATGTTTACATATTTCTATGTAAAGACAAATAAAACTGTTTAGAATACTCGTGGTAGTCAGCCCAGAGAATTCATTTCTAGCAGACGCACGATTCTGAGCTAGAGGGCGTTCCCTCCAGCTCAGTACGAGTCTGACTCTCGTAAGAGATCGCGCGCAAGTTTGAGAAGGTGTCGGCGATGACGTGGCGTGTTCTGTGAACACAGTGCGGTGTCCTCAGGGCTCCCGAGCCCGCGGTCCCCGAAGGTACGGCCGGTAAAGGCTGAGACACAAGTGTTGCTTGGAAACCCTTCCCCTGGCAGCCACCAGGCCTTCCTTAACCCCTGATGTCCAAACAGGAGCACAGTGAACAGGGTCCCGAAGTTTAACAAACCCCGTGCGAGGCGACTGGCGCCGGGTCGGGTGTAGTTCGTCTCCGCCTGCTGGCTCGTTGCCCCGGGTTTCACGGGAGGGAGTTTCTGTTGCTGACACGTTTCCGCCTTGTTTTCCTCAGCAGGTTCATGTGCCAATCCCAGAATGGCAATCGGAAATCAACGTCTTACATAATGCCAAAAAAAATCACATTTTTGTTTGAAAGGAAGTGCGATTAACCTTTTCACCTCAGGATCGACGCTGAAGACGTCCAGCGTTAAACAGAACCATCTATTCTTAGGAAAAAGTAAACAGATCACCTTGAACTTCCCCCTTTTAGAAAAAAATAGCCCGAGTATAGGGACCCGAGAAGTAGAGGGCACCTCCGTGCAGGTTCCAGTGGATGCGGCCAACCAAGTTCGTGGGGCGCGGACAGCGAGCGTGACTGCGGCCCTGATGCTTGTCTTTCCCGGCCGTACGGAGCCGCCACTGTCCCCGTCACCCTCGTCATTGGTGTCCACTCCGTGGCCTGTGTTTTCTGGCCCTGGGGGCCCTGCCGCCCGCCCCCTCCGGGGTGGACTTCTGCTGGGACTTCCGGTCAGAGCGACCGCGGAGCGGCACTAGAGCACGGGTTGGGGCAAACCCGTGGGGGGCGAGTAGGGAGGGGACAGAGGGAGAATGTCCATTCCCACTGCTGTGACTCAGTCAGTCAGTCCAGTCCCGTGGCCAGGGACACGGAGGACCAGAGACACTCAGGGAGACGCCGCCCGCATCCGAGCTGGCCTCTGCCGGAAGGGCCAGCAGCCTCGTTCAGAGCTCTGGCAGGTTCCCAGGTCCTCCGAGTGCCACGTCTGGGGTCCCTCGGGCACCTGTGGGTCCCCAGGCCCTGGGGGGAGCTCACAGAGGGGCAGCATGACCTGTCCCCACGAATGGGAGCGCATCTCCGGGACATCCCAGCCGAGGCGCGCAGCGTCAGGTCCCCAGGAACAGCCTGAGCCGGTCCGTTCATTTTCCACACAGTTCATTCCCGCCTCCTCTCTCCTCAAGGCATGAACCCCCTTTTTATTTCCCTCGTTACTGAAATTCAACCCACTAATCAGGGAGGGTCCGTGCCACACGCACCCCTTGGAACTGGCTGGGGGCTTTTCTGTTGTTTTTATCTGCACGTTTGTTTACACTGGATTGAAAGTTTGGGTGGAAAACAGCTCCAAAATGTGAAGATGAGGTAGAAGGCCACAGGCATGTGGTCAGCTGCTGGCCAGTGAGCGGCTCAGCCTCAGGGGTGGGGCAGAGGACAAGCACTTAGCGCCCCGTCCTCCATCCCTGGATCCCTCGATCTCCGCGCCGGGGCTTGCGTCTGCCTGCGCCTTCACGGCAGGAGGGCGTTGGCAGCTGCAATACTTTGCAGCCGTGGAAACTACAGGCCCGGACACGGCGGCCTTCCCCACTGCGGGTGAGTGCCCAGCAGCACGGCGGCTGTGGAACGACTTGGAAGTACACGGGGGGCCCAGAAACCTCCAGCCCCGCCGGCCGTGAGACCACCTGGTGTCCAGTCGCACATCAGGCAGCCCTGGAGCTCCACGTCGCCGGGCTCCTGTCCCTGGTTCCGGTCACCGAGCATGCAGATCAGTAACTCCTGGCTCTCAAGTCCTTTGTGCGCCTGGGGAGCAGGTGGCTCTTCAAGGTGACCTCGTCCTTCTCAAAGGCTGTCCTCCCACGGGTGTGGGGTGCAAGGTCAAGTCAGGTCCTAACCCCTCAGGATTAGGGCCAGCAGGCTCAGGGCCCCTCTGTGGAGCTGGGTCTCGGCCCCAGCCGGCAGCAGATGAGGGGCTCGAAGGCGTGGGGTGGAGAGGCACCCTCGGGCCGCCCCTCCGTTCCTTCTGGCTGAGATGTCACGTGTTTCTAGCTGCTTCCGGGAGCAAGAAGCAGGTGCCGATGGAACTGGGCGATGCTTCCACTGTCACTTGAGCTCAGCGGCGTTGGAGCTGAAGTGAAGGGTACTGAGCGGAACGCTGACGTGATGAAGGAAAGGTAATTTGAAGCAGAAAGCTTGGCCGGAAGGCATCAGGCTGAATTGGGGACCATACCAGCAAACACCACCAACGGTGGGAACTGCTGTCCGGACCCCGGCGTGTTTGCCCCGTGCGGAAGGAGAGTATTTCAAGTCTCAATCCCAACACCTGACAGACGACTTCTCTGCGGAGGGAACGTCTGTCACCTACCCTCCCCAGGCCGGCGTGGCCCTAACCCTCCCCGAGCCCTCCTTTTTAAAAGGTTTTGTATGTGCTCACCCTGAGGCAACAGGGGGTCGCCGCCCTACTCTCTTGGGTTTTTCCTGACTCTTCTTCACGGTGCTTATTCCAAACCCAGCGTCTGGGAGCCCGGCTCCCACGTCTGCGCTGGAGGGCGGTGCGGTGGAGGAAAAGGTCGAGCCAGGCTCCTGTGCAGACTCCAGCGCCCGGGGCCCCTGCAGTGACTGCCATCCCCGTGGACCGGAAGCCACCCCGGAAGGGAGCAGCAAGGCCACCGCCGCCGTGTGCCTGACGACACCACCAGCCAGTCTCTCCCCATCCCATTGCCGCGACCCAGCCCCGATCAATTCAATATTAGGGTCGTTTCACTTTCAAAGGGCTCAGCGTGTGGGTCGGCTGGGCAGCTGGTTTGCTGCATTTGGAAAGCCTGCGCCCCCCGGGCCTCAGGTCCTGGGCTGCCCTTGACCTCGGACTTCCCGGACTTCCCGAGGCTGAGCCACTGTCCTCCGCCCAGCCTTCCCGCTGGGACCAGCTCAGACCCATCCCCATCACGTGCCAAAACACCCCGGTGTGGCCTGACGACCCACAGGGGGTGCCTCCTCCAGACTTCAAGGAATGTTAGAACCAGGAAACTAGCTGTTAACGTTTTAAAAACTATATTAAATACTTACATGAATATACATACACACGAAATCACATCAACAAAGAGGAAGAACCGAGTGCCAAATCCTCCCCATCTGTCGGGCATCCTTCTCTCTCACGCCTTCGCGGTTCTCTGGATGATTCCCTCGCGCAGCAGGCGGGGTGCCCGCGGTGGGGGAGCCCCGTGCCGGTCGCCAGGCTCCTGCTCCGTGTCACTCGGAGCGGTTTCCGGGCAGCCTCGCTAGCGCTGCGTGTCCCCCGTGAGTCCGTCCCCCCCCAGCGGAGGACGTAAACTCCGCTGCGATAAGGCCTCCTGGTGGGTTTCTGTACGGCTCGCGCTCACGCCTGTACGCGGTCCCGCAATTAAATTTTTGAGAAAGTTAATGTTTACTTTTTACGGGAGTGAATTCTTGTGTTATTTTAAACTCAGAAACACTGTACAGACCAAAGAGTTTTATCCAGAAAACCATGGCACCCTCCCTCCACTGTACATTTCATTGTTGAAATACCCTGAATTTCTCTAAGAGGAAATGGACATTTTTTAAGGCTACAATTTCCTATGTATGCAAAAATGGCAGAGATTAAAAATGAGTGTAATAAACACTCCGGTACTTAGTTCATGGCTGTTCCAGGCTCTCTTGAGTGAGAAGAGACACCTGTCCGGTGGCTGGTCCTGGGGGTGGGCCGCGCTGCTGCTCACTGCCCTGGCTGGGCCCGTGTCCCCTCCCTGTGAGCAAGGTCATCCCCACCTGCGCACCTGTTCTTGCCTCGAGCCTCGCCACCTCTGCAGGGAGCGTGGGCGTTCTCGGGCTCACCAGGCCTTCTTCCTGCCTGTCCTGTAGCTGTCACCGCGGGTGGCTCCCTTTCCAACCCCTCCCTCCAGCCCCTAAGAAGCGTGGACAGAGGTCTTCGGGAAGCACACTGTGAAGTCCCCGCCCGTGGTCACCAGGGCGCGTGGACCCCAGGGCCCGTGGCCAGCAGGGCGAGCTCCCTGCACTTTCTACCACATGCCCTGGCCTGTGAGGTCCTGAGGGGCATGGAGAAAGTGCAAGGTGAAGAAGAAGTCTCGAGCCAGGGTTTGTTTTCTAATTTCCCCCCATGAGTGGCACACCACCGGCCGAGAGTTCCCGCTGAGTTCATGGGCCCCGTGTAAGGGCTGCTCGGGGGGCCGGGTCCTTTCCTTCTAACCCCCTGTCACCGCAGAGATCTGTAGGGTGCTCGTTAGGGGAACCCACGGCTGAGTTGGCTTTGTATATTTTTCTTTCTTTGGTCCTATAATCCTTCAGTGAGCGTTTTAAATTACTTGGCATTTCCTTGAAAACTGCGTACTTTTACCCAGAGGTCGGCTCAAGTCCACAGACAGACCGATGGCGTTCGTCTCCAATGGGGTGACAAACCCGTGACATGAGAACTGCGCCCTAGCCTCTCCGTCTGTCTGGAAGCCAAAACACCCCCAGGTAGGCGTGGGAAACGGTGGCCACATCGAACAGGAAGCTCAGAAACAGTCAGAAGCAGCGCCTTGGGCGTCAGCAGCTTGACCTCCACGATTCGACGTGGTAAGTGACCCACCCCCCTTCTGCAAGTTCGGACGTCGGAAAGTTCCGCTCCTGTTTCTGTGGGTGAGCATGGGTCAGTGTCACTTCCGACCCGCAGAGAACTGTCACCTGTCCTTCGTGAAGGAGAAGAGCAAGTCACAGTGTGGTCTCAGACGCAGAGCAGAGAGACCAGCCCGGCGACCCGGTGGGTTTCCCTGAGCGAGCAGAGGCGGAGCCAATGGGAACCGACTTCCGGACGACCCCCACGCCCCGCTCTGGTCATCCTCAGTTCAGAGTGTGAAACGTCTCATTTCCTACCAATGAGCCTTTGCGAAAGGAGAGATTCAGACCACGCACACCCCTCTGCGTGTGTCCCCGGCCCAGCAGCCTCCCCTCAACCTCCGTGAGGGGCACCCCTGTGCCGAGAAGCCCTCAGAGACGTGACTGCCAGAGCCTTCTCTCTCGAGGTCTCCCAGTCCTTACTGCCCTTTCTGTGGGCTCCCGGGCACCCTCGCCCTGCCTGCCTCCCCACCGCAGAACCCTGCCCGCCGCACTGGCCCCCAGGGGCTCCCTGCTTCCGAGCTGGCACCTCCTGGCACCACTGGCTTCAGGGGCAGCATGTCTCTCTCCAAAGACCTCGTCACAAGCGCACAAGCAGGATCCTCTGCCCTCCTGCTCCCCCAGCATCGACTTCCCGCCAACCCCGGCTGCTCCTGCTGTGGCCAGCCAGTGTGCCACCTCCAAAGTCAGGCCCCGCCCGGCTGCTCACAGCGCTCACGAGACTCCTTGCCACCCGAGCCCACAGCCACCTCCAGCTGAGTGTCTTCCCGCCACCGCCAACTGCGCAGGCGCCGTCCCCCAGCCCGAGGCGGTGGCCCTAGGTGCCCACACTCATGCACCAGTCAGTCCACTCGGCCCGGAACGCGCACTCTGACAAATGCGTCACGTGGCCTGGCCCACCGTGGACGTCCCCAAGTCACCGTCACCCCGGAGGGTCCCCTGGTCCTTCCCCGGTGCACTGGGCACGGTCTCCTTTCTGCTCCCACAGGGATGCCCCACCTCGTACCTATCGCCATGCGTCACACTGGGCACAAGGTCCCGTCCCCTGGTTTGGGGTCAGGCTCTGAGCCTTTGGAGCACAAGAAATGTGCTGCGTTCCCGGTTCTGCCCTGGCTCCCGATAAGGCCGGGGATGCGGAGACACCTTCACACACCCTCACAGACACGCTGGCTGAGGAGAGCGGCGGGCCCAGCGTGTCTGCTGGTCACTCGCTGACTCAGTGAGTGCAATTGCTCAGTATCTGCTTACTGGACCCGGTGCTGGGACCCTCTGGGAGGGGCACGGGGAGGGCAGGTCATGCCCTTCCTGTTTGTTTTTTACTTCCTGTGCACTCGAAAACTAGGCGCTGGTCAGAGATGGGACCATCACTCACAGGAAACCCCTGACTCCAGGGGACCGAGCGAGACCACAGGCGCGTGTGGGGGCCCCAGCACCCAACACAGTGAGGAGCCCCGAGCCTGGGGCCACCCTTGGTCCCCGGGGAGACGCTTCCCGCCCCTCCAGGTCTCCGACAGGAGCGCGGCCCGGAGGACCGGCGGCAGCTGCGCCCTGCGCTCTGGCTGCAGCCACAGTGACAGGGAGGAGGGACCGCCGAGCACCGAGGACAACGTCCCCGCAGCAGGCAAGTTTCTGTCCTGAAGCTGTAGAGACGCCAGCTGCCCCTGCTGTGTGGGAACCGTGTGACTGTGGCTCTTCTGCCCCCAACCCCCTGCCCCGGCGGTCACAGCTGCGCCCAGTCTGCGGGCCACTGCGACCTGGGCCCCGTGGGGGTGCCCGGACCCTCGAGGGTCCACCAGGGGTGCTGGCCCAGGGCTGCCAACCCCCACAGGACATGCGGGGCTCCCTGCACAGGGCTGCTGCCGTGGGCAGGAGACTTTCCCATGAGCATGGGGGTCGAAGGCCTGGACCCCCCTACCCCCCCCCCAGCCCCCGAGCTCCCCACCTTCTCCAAGCCCAGCCTTGGAGGGGGATCTGCCCTCACGCAGGGAATCCGACCTGCAGTTTTGTCAGAATGTACGCAGGCTTTCAAATGCTTAGTTGGTCTGCATTCAGAGAAGGCGGTTTTGTACAATAGTCCGGACGAGCCAGGGTCCTGGAGGCTGACGCAGCCCCGACCCCGCGGTGCAGTGCCCGGGAAGCGCCCGCAGGGCTGAGAGCCAGGGAGATCGGCAGTGCCCGCACCCCCAACCCCTCGGGACGGCCCCCTGCTGTCACCAGAAGCAGCATGCGGGCGGACAGGGAGCCCTCACACAATGAAGGAAGCAGCAGGCACCCAGCCGATCTGTGGATTTTTGCGTTAACAAGGGGCCGAGGGACTTCAGAAACCACTTGTTTCTAAAGGAAGCACATCTCCTAGTTGCCTGGGGAGATGGTTGACTTCAGGCAGATGAAATCAGATCCCTCCTCCCACCCCCCAGGGAGGCCAGAGAAGGGTGTCGCAGCACCCAGACCTCCCACCAGGGGGCAGCCCGCCAGCACCCACATCCACAAAGTCTGTGGGTCCTCAGGCGTTTTTGTTCAGGAATGTTGATTAAACAGGGACTGGAAAAACCACACAACATTTCAAAATACTAACAAGCAGGTCGATGCAAGCTGTCACAAGGTTACAGTTGCCCTTCTAAACGTGAAACAGTTATGTTGCGTAATGAGAGACCCTTCTCTGAACGGGCAGGAAATGACTCAGAAAGTAACGTCTATGCAGCATTAATAACAGATAGGATACCTAGCTTAGGAAGTGACAAATCTGTTCTTTTTAAATCTTAGGGGAGAAAACCCCATAAACATGCCTCTAACCAGCTATTTCTTGTGTGCCCAATAATTGCTGGCCAGCCCTGGACGGTGGACAGAGGAGCGTCTGCACCCACGGACCCTCTCCACGAGCACCTGCTCACTCCTGTTCCGACACAGCAAGGGGTGACCAGCAGGCCTGGGGACGAGGCCGAGTGTCAGGAGGCGCAGACCACGCGGGTAAGTCAGGAGCAGCTGTGTGCCGGCCTTGCAGGGTTTTCCGAAACAGCTTACACACAGGCTCTGTGGTTTACAGATTTCAGCCTCGTGGTGCCACCTGCCGCAGACCCACTCCTCTCTGCCTTGGTTTCTCGGTTTCTCTCTGGGCCTGAACCTCAGCAGCAAGGGGCCCCGGGGGCTAGCCCTCGGAGGGGGCGTGGCTTCTGGTCTCTCGTAAGTGTTCTAATAACAGAGTCTATCCAAAACGGCGTCTGTCTGGCTTCTGCTTCCACATTTTATGCCAATTGCCCACCCCTCCCAGGGAACCGGGAGCCATCAGGGAGGGGACTCGGAGAGATGCAGGCCCAGCCCCGCTGAGCAGACCCATGCAGTCACCACTGGGCGAAAGCAGTGGAGTTGTTTTTGTGAGGAGTGACAAGTGCTGTGGTCAGGGTGGGGACGGTGACCTGAAAGGGCAGGGAGGACCCCAAGGGAGCCATGCCAGGTGGGACAGGGACAGAGAGCCGCTCCTCCCAGGTGACACAGGACAAACGCAGCCCTGTGGCTGGGTCTCAGTGACCAGCAGGGACCCCAGGGGAGATAGCAGCATGAGCAGAGGCCCACGGGTGAAGGTCACACACAAGTGTGCAGGTCAGCCGTGAGGGGGGGCAGAGGCCCCCTGGCATGTCCAGAGGGAGACCCCTGGAGGAGGCGCAGGAGGTGGAGCAGGTCCGTGGGCAGTGGCCGGCGTGGGAGCACCTTCAGCATCCAGTCGCGGCCACGTGGTGATGTGTCATCGTCCCCACCTCTACCAAGGGCCTGGCACACGTGGGAAAGTGCCAAAGGGACCTCAGGAACAGCCAGCAGGGTCCCGCGGCATCGAGCCCACCCCACCAAGGCCCTGGCCCACCTCGGAGGGAGACCTCCGTGACTGAGAGACAGGAGCCCGCCGGCTCCCCTGCTCCAGGGTGGAAAGCGTCTCCAGCGGAGGCGCCAGCGGGAGGCGAGGGAAACAGGTTCAGCCCTGACGCCAAGCCCCAAACCTGAGACCGCTGGGGCAGTCAGCTGCTGATCGCCCGTTTTGAAATGAATAGGGTGGGGAGGCCCGCCTCTCCCGAGCCTTCTCTCACCGAGGAGACACAGTCGACTCGGGTCCACGACGCGATGGTCTGTGTGCACTGTCCAGCGACCGCCTCCACAAGCCTGGCTGACCTCGGCCACCACGCGTAGCTACAGAGTTCTCCTCAGGCGACTTTTGAGATCTGCTCTCTCCGCGCCTTTCAAGCTCGCAGACGGTGTTGTCAGCGGCGTGTGCCCTGCTCAGAATGGAGCCTTCTCGCTTCTGCTGTCTGAGCGGGGCCCCGAATTTGTCACCGAAGATCGCGACAAGGCACCGCCGCCGACCGCATGCTTCCGCAGAACAGAGACAAAGCCAGCGTGCCTGACCTCCGGAGGGCCGCGACCTGGGGCCCAGAACCCTCGGCCCTGAGCCTGAGCCGAGGCAAACCCCGGGTCCGGGGGCTGCGTTCCTGAAAACACTCCTCAACGCGTGGGCTTTCTCTTCTCCTTCTCACTTCCTCCCCACGGAGCTGGCCCCCCCAGATCGGGTGAAACTGCCTGAGAACAAGGTGGCGGAGGCGGATGTGGGCGAAAGGACCGCGCAGACCCGACAGTGTCCGAAGTGACTGGGTGTTGTAGGAAGGCCCACATCCCCTTTGCTGTGACTTCCTGTGAGGTGCTTTCTGCCCGAACCTGGGGGAGCCCCCGCCCCAGCAATAAAGTGCAAGGTGCATTCCTGAGGTTGGGCCCACACGGGGCTCTGGGCCTGCAGCTTCTGCTGGGACAAACTTAGTGGCGTGGGGGCCACTGCCCCCGTCAGAGCCCTCCCGTCACACGGGCACTCCGTGGAGTGACGCGGTGGGCAAGTCAGATCCCTGTCCTACATCTGTGGCACAGGGGCCTCCTCTGGGCCGCTCCCCTCTCAGACGTCCAGGGCAGAAGCTGCCAAGACGTCACCGAGCCACCCCCTGGTGAAGACAGCAGCATGGGCCGGGGCCAGGACGAGGTCGCCCACCCAGCCTCACTCTCTGGAGCCCCTCCGCCTCCCGGGGGCAGGGCCAAGGCCTGGCAGGGGGTGGGGGCGCAGGGCCACCAGGTGAGAGGCCAGGCCTTCCCATGTCTTCCTGCCACACAGCAGGGGACTGTGGGCAGGAGGCTTGTGCCTCTCAGGAGGTGGCTGTCCTGCTGCTTCTTAGTAAACCCCTGGGGCACAGGTCTGACTATACGATTGTCCACGTCAGAAACTGAGTTCTGAAAGCATCACGCCTTCAGCGCTGGGCACCTTTCTGAGACAGTGGCAAACATCTCTCCGTGTCCTCTGATGCGCTTAGGAGACGCACCATGTAGGCCTGGCTGGTGTGGCTCAGTGGATTGAGCGCCGGCCTGGGTCCATTCTGGGTCAGGGCACAGGCCTGGGTTGTGGGCCAGGTCCCCAGCGGGGGGCACTTGAGAGGCAACCACACATTGATGTTTCTCTCTCTCCTTCCCTTCCCCTCCCCTCTCTCTAAAAATAGATAAATAAAATCTTAAAAACACCACAGTATGTAAAATGAAAGCTTTACATACACAGGAATGTTTTCTACTATACATAGTAACCACCCCAAGATTCCTCTCGGTCTCTTTTCTTGCTATTTGTAAACACAAGCGCTGATTATTTTGTCTTCTATCAGCAAATGGTGTGGAGGCAAGAACTGGGCCCCTCACTGCCTGGAGGTCAGAAGCTACCTTATTGTCCTGTTCAATATTTGTCGGTCAAACGAGCACAGAGCGGCGATGCCAGCGCGCAGAGGGACCCGAAACGGGGCTCTTAACCTACAAGCAGCAGCACGAGGGCGAGTCCCACACGGCGCTGGCCTTTCCCTCCGTGAGGACCCTCTGGTGTCCTCTCACCTGGTGGTCTCAGTCATCTGTACAGTGACAGGTTGCCCCTGGGCGTTAACAGGGCCCCATTCCAAGGCCTCCATCAGGTGTGATGGGGACATCAGAGCCCGTGGGCGTCCTGTGGGACGGGGTCACGCCCTCCTCGTGGTGAGTGACTCAGACCTCGTTTGCCAGCCAGGGGATTGTTAGAGTCAGCTCTGTCCCGGCCTCCTGGGTTCGTCCCTTGGGAGCAGACGGGGAAGCCTAGTTGCTGGCCGGGACTGGGGACTGCGCCCGCGGAGCGACTGTAAGGGGAGAGGCAGGGAGCTTCCTAAACACGAGGAGGTTCCTCATCAGCTGATCTGGGGTTTCACATCCTCGTCTCTGAATCGAAGCTCCTGCCGCTGCCCAAGGGGAAAACTGGAAAGAAAATTCTCCGGCAGGTAAGTTTTCACTGGCAATTTCCCAAACCGACACTTCTGCTGTTGCTTTTGGACTTGCCCTCCTTGACTCTTTGCTACACTTTTGTTTCGGGTCACACGCCTGTGTGTTTGATTTAGAAACCCCTTTCTGCTTTGTGCTGGGGGAAGGGCAGGTTGGGAGCCTGTGACGTGGCCCCTGGAATAGCTCCGGGGCTGAGGGACCCACCACGGGGCGCCGCGGCTGTGGAAATGAATCCGGCATTGCTCCGAGTTGCGCTTCAGGTCACCCAAATGCCATTTCCTGCATTGCGGGGGTGGGGGTGGAACTGGACAGGCCTGTCTGGGCGTGAGTTGTGGGCTGTGATTGGGGAGGCTTCTCAGCCCTCCCAGGACGCCTGTCTCTTTGTTGTGGGTGGCACAACCTGGGCATCTGAGACCTGGGGTGGCATCTCCCGCCCCCACCAGCTGTGGAAAGGCCTTGGCCAAACACCCCCCAACCCTCCACTGCCCTAACCCCAGGGGGGCTGGTCTAGGCCTTGCTGGGTCTGGTAGCCCTGCAGCTGACCTAATCTAATCAAGGCTTTTTTTTTTTTCAAGAAACCAGTTTGTTGAGCTGATGTTGATCTGCATTCTGAGAGCGTTGTAGCCATCGGGTCTGGGGCCTCTGTTTGAGCCCAGAGAACCCGCCCTCCTGGGCTGAGCTGACAGTCACTTGGCCGCCCAGCCTTGGGGCTCAGAGAGGTTGATGCTGGGAGAGGCTTTGGAGACCAATGGCATCTGTTTCCATTGTGGCTCAGAGAGGGTCGTGGACCCTCCAATGGTCCCGGCCGGTAGCCAGGCCCCCACCCGCGGGAGAAAGACCCCAGTTCCGAGCCTTCACCACATTCCGAGGACCTTAGATCCAACCCTCAGGCACCGCGTTTTGTGGTTCAAAGTGGGCTTTTCGAAAAGAGAAATGGACACAATGAATGCTCATACAAGCAAGAATCGTTCTGAGAAGACACATTCTTCTGATGAATTGTTTTCTGCCGCCATCGTTACAGGGAACATTGTTCCTGACACTTGCTGAAGAACTGTAAGGCAGATTTTATCCGGGGCCAGAGGCGGGGCCAGGGGTGTGCTGCAGGCACGGCGAGGACCAGTGGGGACTCGGTGCAGGGGCGGGTGCGTTGGAGGGGGTGGGTGGCTAATGACTGGGCACAGGCATCAGGGCCTGGGGCCAGCCTGCCAGACCAACTCCGCGGCATTCTAGCGCGGGGTGCGGATTTGGTCGGACATCAGGCGTGGGGAGTAGACCTGTGACGACAGGGCCTAGAGCTGGGTCACTGCAGGTTGCAGGGAGCTTCCTGTTTCTGGGCCTCTGTGGGCTGAGCATGAACTTGGCCCCTGCTGTGGCTGCTTCTGGACACGCAGCCTGAGGAACACCCCTCCCAGGGAGCCCTGCTCTCCGCCCGTGGCCCCCTCCCCACCACCGTTTGCCTTGTTTTTAGAAAGAACCGGGCAGAGGAGAATTCTCACGCCCCTCTGCCAATGTCTTTTAAATACTGGTCTTTTTTCTCAATTCAACAAACAATGACCAGGCATTGCTGATGTGGTCAGGAAAAATAGGGTGCTCGAACTGTCCCTTGCCATCTCCTATGAAAAGGCTGCTTCCGGTGTCTTGGAGGCCCTCCCAGGGTCTGGTTGCAAATTCAGCTTCTCCTTCCGTGGGGCAGGGAGCTGGTTTCTTACCTACGGAAGATGGGGCCCAGTGCCTCAGTGCCTGGAGGTGCCCGGGCGACAAGAAGGTGCCTGTCCCCTCTGGAGGAGGGGGGAGGGAGGGGCCAGGTGGACCCCTGGCTGGGAGGAGCGCAGGTGGGCAGGAGTCAGGCGTCTCGGGCCAGCCGGGTGTTCATCACCCCGGACACCAGTGCCTTTTTGTGGGGTTGTTTTATTACTGTCCTTTCAAGGTGGCAGAGGGCAAAGACACAGTCCCGACTATCTGAATCCAGGCTGCAGAAGCCACTGGCTCTCTGAGCAAAGCAGCGCTTAGCTCGGCCCAGCTCAGCTCCTTGTTCGTGAGGCAGATCACAGCACCCGGCAGAGAGGGCGAGGTGAAGGGACCCGGGGCGGCTGCCAGCACCGGGCCTACGAACGGCGGCATTCTGATGTGCTTGGCGCCAGAAAGGAGGCCTGGCCTGGCCCGCAGCCTGTGGGCTCGTGACTTCACGCAGGAAGGATGTCACGCCGCGGGTCCAGGTGACTGTGAGGGTCTGTTTATTAGAGCTGGGGACAGTGAAACGAGGAAGGGCTTGGGAAAGAAGAACCGACAGGAGAGAGACAGGGTGGGGGGCTGCTTTGGCTCCCCAGAAACTTAGAGAAAGAAGTAAGCCACGCTGGGCCCCTGTCAGCTGCCTGGTGAGTCAGAGAAAAGAGGGCTTTGGGGACAGCTCTCTTGGTGGCAAGTCTCATGGGGCCCTTAGAGTTTAGGAGATGCGGGCCTGTGGGGGAAGAAGAGGGCAAGGGGAAGGGCCCGGGCGTGCTCCCTGGAGGGGGAGTGCTGGCTGAGGCCTTCCGGGGAGGTCCCAGAGGACATCTCAACAGGCTATGCATCAGCTCTCCAGCTGTGTCCTTTCAGGGTCCTGGGCTCCTCTGATTGGTCAGCACCAGGGCAGAAGGTCACTGGTCATTGCAGCTGGCCCTGGGGGCGCCTGCCTGGTTCTGCTGCTTTTCGAGGACTGGAACTGAAGCCACCTCTAGGGGGCAGAGGTCAGGGGAGGATCCGAACTGCATGATTAGCCATGCGAAAGGTCAGGGGCCCCTGCCAGGGGAGGAAAGGCTGCCCTGGGGGCGAGTTCTGGCCCCAGTTTTGCCTGTTGCTAGGCACTTGGGACTTTCACCCTGGTGGCCTGTATGTGGCTGTAAATTCCTCAGCCAGTTCGTTCAGCTGTCTCAGCTTTCCCACTGCACTTGCCAAGGAATTTTCCAAATTTCTGCCTCAAGTTCATGCAATACTTAGGGTCAGGGCATGACCTCCACCAGAGAAACAGCTGGTCTGCAACGTGAATGGAAGCCTCTCCCAGTGTGCTGTCCCGACAGAATAATTTTAGGACTCCTTATTTTCAAAGGGCATTCATCATGGAAACCTCTCATCCTACCGCCTGAGACACAGGTAAGGCTGTGGCTATCTGCCACCACATCCCAGCAAAGACGAGCTGGGTGTCTCAGGTCTGTCATATTTTTAACTCAATTCATGGACCGTTAGAGGCCTCAGGGTGGCCCGGGGGTGGGTGCAGGCAGGGTGGGACAAGGTCGCTTCAGTGTAAACAATGCTCATCCGGGATCTCCCATGCACTGGCCACCAGCTGTGTGCCAGGTGCTTTTCTAAGTGCTGGGAGTGGACAACTGGACAAAGCCAAGTCCCACGCTCTCGCAGCTGACATTTAGTTAGAAGCAAACAAAGGCAGACAACTCCACAGCGCCCTGGGTGCTGGCTGCTGCCACAAGGAGAGAGGAGGCTTGGGGTGAAGCTCCTGAAGCTCCGTGAGTCAGAGGCAGTCCCCAGTCCCAGGCCAGCTGCACATCTGCATCCCAACCAGCAAGGCCCAAAGGTCCGGACACCCCTCCAGGTGTGGCTGCCAAGGGTCTGTCTCCAGGGAGGTCCTGGCTGGGAGGTAGGGCGAGGTCTGACTCCAAAACCAGGCTTCTTCTGTAAGGGGATGAGGCTCCTGGCTCTCCAAGGCCTGGCCACTTTGCGAATCAAAGCCCGGGGCCAGGCTGCTGGGCCATCATCCCCACCCTCTGTGGGCCGGCTGGACAGGAGGGCTGACCCGGGTTGGGGGGTGCACCACCTACTCCCACTCCAGAGCTTTCCTCATGGGGTGGCGGGCTGGACTCCTGACTTTGTAAGCAGTCCAGGCCGCCACAGTTTATAAAGCTGGTTCACAACCTTATGTCGCAATTATTATTTTCTATTAAGTAATGTGCACTGAATGCGAACTGCCGTCCACGTCACACCATGGAATTCTCTGGGCAGTGCGCGGAGTGCGCATCGTGTCCTCCACCTCAGTGCACGTGGGCTCCCCCGACTCTGAGAAGTCAGGTACCCCCCCCCCCCCCCCCCCCCCCCCCCCGCCTGGCGGTGGCTGCAGCATATCGGGGACACACTGCCCCCCGGTGGCTGCAGCATGTCTGGGCGCCAGCTGCTGGGCGCCCGCTGATGCAGCGCATCCGCGCGGGAGGAGGCGAGGGACCTGCCCGCCCGAGCCTCTCAGGCAGGCACTGCCCCTGTAACCCCGTATCCCGGGGTCCTGCTGGAGAGGGGAGGCGCCCCCTAGGTGCCCCGCTCAGTGCTTTTTCAGGGAGTTTCGCGTACTAGGCCTCGGGGTCCGGCAGGCTTTACTCCGGCCGCGGAGCAGAAACTGGGTGCATAGCTCTTGGGTCATCTGCCTGAGCCCTCGGGGTCACCCGGGAAGTGAAACTCGCGCTTGAATGCTCAGGCGCCTCCAGGGTCTACCCGGGCTGCAGGCCAGTCGCCGAGGTCCCCGCGGGGCCAGGGCAGCCCTGTGTGCAGCTGGGCCTCGGGCTTCACCGGGTCTCAGCGCGGGCTCCGGGGGGCTCAGCGAGATGTCACTGGGGGTGTCGGCGGGGTCGGCTGCGGCGCTGCTGGGGACCAGGAGCAGAGGTTTGGGGGAGAGGCGGAGTGCTCTCCCGCGGAGCCGCCGCTCCCCCGCCCGCCGCGCGCAGGCCCCGCCCACCGGCAGTGCGCACGCGCGTCCGCGTCTGCGGCGGGGTCGCGCTGGCCGCGGCCGGCAGGGGCCGGGCGAAGGCGGGGCCGGGGGCGGGTGAGCGACGCCAGTCCCGGACGGCGGTCGTGCGTCGGGGTTCGTCGGGCGAGGCGCGCGCAGGTGAGGGCGCAGGGCGGGTTCGCGACGGGCCGGCGGGGGCGCGCGGGCTGGGCAGGGCTGTGAGCGGTCGCGCCCGGGCCCTGTTCCCGCCCGGCGGGGCCGCGGCGTCTGGGGGCGCGGGGGGTTCGGGGCCGCGGCTCCGCGCTGGGCGATCGGGGCCGGCGTGGGGGCGAGGGCTCCCGGGATGCCGGCGTGGGTGGGCCGGTGGGTCCAGGGGCGGCGGGCCCGGGGAGGCCGCGGCGCCGGACGGAGGGAGTGTGGGCCCCTGCTCCGCGGCGGGGCCGGCCCGCCGGGTGCCTTCGGTGGGGAAGCAGGGCTCCCCGGGGGCTTCGCTGGAGCCGTCGCAGCTGAAACAGCAGGGCGTCGGCGGGCGGGCCGCTGGGGACGCGCCTGGGGCGCGAGGTGAGGAAGGGCCGGCGCCGCCTCCCGGGTCACCGCCCCGGGGTCACCGGAGCGGAGGCCTCCCGGGGCGGCCTCGTTGCGGGTGCCGTCCGGCCGGCCTGTGTCCGCGGACGCTGCCCCTGGAACAAGTTACAGTTTCCATCCCGGGGCCCCGCAAGGTCCGGTGAGAGTGTGCAGAGCTGGGCGGGACCGCGGGCCTCTGTGCTTCTGTTTCTAGGCTTGCTTTTGTTTCCTGAATGTTCGCTGAGCATGTTCCTTCGGTTTGGGACAGAAATACTGTGACCACCCGAGTTGACGCTCCGAGTGCCGGAAACAGGGCTCCGGGGCCAGCGGCGAGCTCCCGTCGCGTGCGCAGCTCCTGGGGAGGGAAGCGCAGCAGGAGGACAGCGCAGGCGGTCAGAGGGGGCCGGAGGGATGCTGACCGGAGGCTGCCCGGGGCCGCGGGTGCCGAGGGACCCCTGCGGGCGTCTCCTCCCGGGCGGAAGGCAAACCGTCGCACCTTGTCCGGGCGGCGCCGGTGAACGTCTGACCGCGCAGGCACAGACCCGGACGGCTGGGCCCCGTCCCTGGTCAGCGGTGCGGGTGCGTGACTTTCCCCAGCAAGTCAGGTGGTCCCGCGCGTGTTGCGCAGACTTCTAGGGGAGCTTGGAGCCCGCAGCCCTTCTCTGGGTTTCTCTTCATTCCCAGGTTTGGGGGCAGTTACGCTAACTGTACCTAAGACCCCGGCATCCACAGCGGTTGGGGCGCGGGCGAGCTCACAGGCGGCGTCAGGGGGAGCCGAGAGGGCCCGGGTCGAGCCCCACCCTGGAGGCGAGTGGCCTGCGTCGCACCGCAGCTCCAGAACTAACCTCGCACTGGTTGTAGCTCTGCCGCTGCGCGTGGGGCAGCCAGCGGCTTAAACCACCAAACCTGACCCAAGGCTGCGGCGCGATTGGAGCAGAGTTTTCCAGAAGAAATGAAGGCCCGCAGGGAGCCGGAGTCGGGACATCCGGCCGCCTTCACCTCTGCGGGTGCCCGGGGAGGGGACAGTGACAGCTGCACATCACCCTTTAGGTTTCAGGGTGAGGAGCCTCACAGGAAGACGCCCTGAACTCTGGGTCTCAGGCAAGGCCCGCGTGGCTGTGACCCTTGTCCCTGCGACCTGTCTGCCTGAGAGGGATGTGGTCGGGTGAACGCCCAGCGCGGGAGGAGGAACTGGAGCTCTGCCTCTCCAGGATGGCCGGCTGCGCTGCCCTGGTTGCGTGCCTGAGAGGTGGGCCCCGCAGTTCAGGGCCACTCGCGGCAGGGTTCCAGAGGGGCTGCCCCTGCGGCCCTGGCTGCTGGCTCCAGTGCTCCAGCCGCGTGTGCCTCCCCGGTGAGGGGGCCAGCCGACCCCGAGAGACCCGCAGTGACAG
Source organism: Desmodus rotundus (assembly GCF_022682495.2). Classification (NCBI taxonomy): domain Eukaryota; kingdom Metazoa; phylum Chordata; class Mammalia; order Chiroptera; family Phyllostomidae; genus Desmodus; species Desmodus rotundus. The sequence goes on from NC_071399.1 coordinate 408,647, forward strand.
CACCAGCTCACCCAGAAGAGCGTGCTTTGAGGCTGTGTGCCGGGGCCACACGGGGTGGGGGGGGGGCGTTGAGCAAGGATTGGAGCGGGGGAGCAGTTATGGGGTTCGAAGGGGTAACAAGTGTTGGGTTTTTGGAGAGAGTCTTTTCCACTTGCCTGCTTGGCACCCTGTGCCTGCCCAGAGGGTGGGCCCTTCTTGGCGGCCACTCGCCGGTATCTTTGCTTCAGCCTCTGACCCACCCAGCCTGCCGTGGTTGCGATAGGACACTATCTTCAACAAGCAGCTCCCCTGGGAGGCCGGGGGACCTGGAAGCCCGCCTCGGCTTTTCCACAGCCGTGTGCCTTTGGAAGGACGGGTTTTTCCCGGATTTCTGAGGCTTGGGAGCCCGTTCTGTGAGCCACCAGGAGCTCTGGCACCATCTGCCACCTGCCCTTCCTGGGCCTCATTGCTCTTCCCCATCCCTCCCACCCTCGTCTCGGGGCGTCTGGCCATCCGGCAGTGAGGCTCATGTAGTTCAGAAGCAAGCAGACCCAGACTCAGGGTCCACGTTCTCGCTCCTTCCCGCGTCCTCAGGAGTCTGGGCGGTCAGTCAGTGTTCCTCATCTTGTGGGCTCCGCTCTTCCACCCCCTCACCTGGGCGGTCCACTCAGCCGCCCCGCCCAGCCCTCTGCTCCCGCCCCCAGCACCCCACTGACCTCGCGCTGCTGGGTGCAGAGAAGGGGCCCACGGGGGCCCGCTCTCACGGTCCCTCCGGGGTGACCAGGTGCCTGGTTGGCAGTGGCATCCGGCTGACATTTGGGTCCACCTGAAGCCCTGGGGAAGACCCTGGGTGCCGTGGGTCAGCCAGGCTGGCCTGTGGGGGCGGGGCTGGACTGCCTCCTCCAAGTCACAGGGTTTAAGATCCAGGGGCGACTGGAGGCCATGCCAGTTCAGCAGTTTCGTACCCACCTCAGCCCCCGGGCACTCAGAAGCACCCAAGCCCGGCTGCCCCACTCTGGGGCAGTGGAGGCCCAGACTCTGGAGGTGCCCCTCATGAGCACCTTCCACAGGTGTGGGAAGTGCTGGAGAGACAGCAGCAGCTCCGCAGGGAGGCCGGTGCACTGGGACCGAGCTCCTTGCCATGCCACCCTGCAGGCCCCCAGAAGCGGCTTTGTGATTTGGGGCAAATAAACAAGCCTCAGCTCTCCAGGTAAATGAGAAACAGAGCGTTGCGTGTTTATGGAGATAGAATGGCCTGGGCACGCGCGCTGGGGCAGACTGGGGGCCAGCGCACACAGAAACCTGGTTTCTTAGCTCCTAAGTAGCAGAACCAAGATCTGGAATTCACGGGGCCGCACTGCCCTCGATTCTTGGCCCCGGTGCCCTGCAGCCCCTCCCGCCGTGACCCGGCCTTCCCGACACAGCCCAGAGCGGGCCCCTGGGCCTGTGTCCTGACCAGGATCGCACTCGCAGCCTTTGGAGTGCGGACTGACGCGCCAACCCATCGAGCCCCCGTGCAGAGCAGGGCTCTCCCGTGGCAGGCAGAGGCTCCACGGACGCTCGGTGGGTTGGCCAAGAGCCTGTTGATGCAATTGTGGCAAAATGGGAACTGCCCGATCTCTTGACCGACTGTGGAAGAGCACGGGAGGAGGTGTCGGGAGGAGTGCGCTTCTCAGCTTAGTCTCCAGTTCTGTGCAGGGCATTCCTTTTGGGGTCACTGTCCAGCTCTCGGGGGTGAGGCGTCCTTTGCACGCAGCGCTGGAAGGCTGTCTCCCTTCCGGCTCAGGCGGCACCTTCTCGGAAGTCCCTCCGAACCCTGGGCCTGGGCGGCGACTTGTGGCACAAGCAGGGAATTGTGCGTTCTCCTGTGAGAGGGTCCTCGGGGCAGCCACAGGTGGCCACCGCGTACGGCACTCTGGAACCACAGCTGACCACGTGGGGGAGCGCAGGGATCGGGGGACGGAGTGAAGGGAGACAGGCCAGGGCCGTTCCTGGGGGCCCCCGGGAAGGCCGGCGGGGCTGGTGGGGCAGCCTCACCTGGAGGCCCCCAACGTCCTCGGTGTTTTGGAAGCGAGACGTGACGCCTGCGTCCCACGTGCCCACCTTTCTCAGACCTCAGTCAGAGGGGAAGTAGGAGGGCTGTGCTGGCAGAAATACCAGAAGGGCAGTGAAAGAGCGAGCTTCTGTTTTTACATTGTTGCTAAGGAAGGTTACTGACTCACTTAGTTGAGCCCATCTCTCCTGAATAGGCAAACACGCCCCCAGGATGTTCCCCGCTGCGGACAACCGCTGGGAGTGGGAGAACCGAGTTTCTGAGACTGGTCCCGGCACACTGTCCCCGTGGCCCCCGGCCAGGTCCTCATTTGTGTGCTTAGTTTAGGGGCAGGTTTCGAGATTAGCACGAGAGGCAGAGACGGCCATCGAGTTACCTGGTCCGGGGAGGGGCAGGGTCCCTGGCGAGGACGTGGCCGGGGGTGGCAGGAGCTGCTTGGGGATGAGGTTGGGGGCTCGCAGACGCAGCCCTGCAGTCCCGTGTGGCCTCTGCCCCTCTGTGAACAGTGCGCAGCCGGTGGCCTTGTCCTTTGAGGTCCTGCCGTGTGCTTCCTGTGGGTGGGCACTGAGCACGGCCTGTGCCGGGTGCTGGTTCACAGACGACCTGCCATTCACCGGACCCTGGGGGCAGCATTGAAGCTCAGGGACACCTACTGCGTGCCAGGCCTGGTTTCAGCCCCGGGCACCCGTGAGGCTGGGGTGTGGCCGCAGGATACGGCCCCCAAGGCTGGCTGCCCTCGTCTGTCCGTGGCCTGAGGGGAACCTGGTCCTGTTCCTCAGCAGCTTTGCCATGCACTGCAGTGCCGGCCTGCAGGGCTCTCGTCCCGGGTTCTGGCTGCGAAGGCTTATGTTCCAGCGTGACAGTTGGGCGGGCTCAGGTGCCCCTGGGTTGGAACCGTGTGCCTGCCCTGCTCACGGCCACACCGCACACCTTTGCTTTTCTTTCTCGTATGTGACCAGGGAACATCCCCTGCTGGGTTTGAGCGTCTGTGACCACGTGTGGGAACAGCCTGAGCAGCCAGGACCGGAGTGGGCCGGGGCCGCGACATGCCAGCATCTGCTCAGCCGCCGTGTAGTGAGCTGTCCTTCTGCTCCCTCTTCAGGTCGAAGGCAGGTGTGTGAGGGCCCAGGAGACCACTGCGTGGGTGCTGTTCCCTTGGAGGAGACGCAGCAGGGGCCCCCCAGCCCCGTGTCTGCTGCAGGACGCCTCTGATAGAGAAACTGGGACAATGGACCCTGTGAGTGACAGAGGGGCATCCGAGAGCGTTTTCGACCTGGACTACGCTTCGTGGAAGGTCCGCTCGACGCTGGCGGTCGCCGGCTTTGCCTTCTACCTGGGCGTCTTCGTCGTGTGCCACCAGCTGTCCTCCTCCCTGAACGCCACCTACCGCTCTCTGGTGGCCAAGGAGAAGGTCTTCTGGAACCTGGCAGCCACCCGGGCCGTCTTCGGGGCTCAGGGCACAGCGGCGGGCCTGTGGGCGCTGCTGGGGGACCCTGTCCTGCACGCCGATAAAGCGCGTGCCCAGCAGGGCTGGTCCTGGTTCCACATCGCCACGGCCACCGGCTTCTTCTTCTTTGAAAACGCGGCCCTCCACCTGTCCAACGTGCGCTTCCGCACCTTCGACCCCTTCCTGGCTCTCCACCATCTCTTTGCCTTCCTGGGCTTCCTGGGCCTGCTCGTCAACCTCCAAGCTGGCCACTACCTAGCCATGGCCACTCTGCTGCTGGAGATGAGCACCCCCTTCACCTGCGTGTCCTGGATGCTCCTGAAGGTGAGTGTGCGCCACACCCTGGGCACGTCCGATCCCCAGTCAGGGCGTGTATGGCAGGCGACCAGTCAGTGTCTCCCCCCGTCCTCTGTCTCTAAAATCAACAAGCACCCGTGGGTGAGGATTGGAAAAATAAAAGAAGGCAGCGTCAGCAGACCAAACGGTCGCACCAGCGTCAGTAACAGCCCCTTGTGGGGACTCCACTCAACTCATTTCAGATGGGCTGTTCTGGCCTCAGAGCCAAAGGACACTCGGTGACCCTGTGACCCCGTGGCCCCATGGACAGTGTTTGTGGGCCCTAGAAAGCTCGATTTTTCCTTTCTTTGAAATGCTTTTTTAAAAGTCGAAGTGGCATCTATGTCTACACACACGTCTGTGAAAAGTGCCGTGTTCCGCGCTGTGTACTGAACCCGCGGCCTGGCCTGGCGGCCACTCGGCAATACACTGGGCAGCACAGGGGACGACAGCCGCGTCAGACCTCAGGCCCCTGCTCTGCGTGGGGCCCTGTGCCTCGCGGCTGGCGGCTCCCCACCGCCTGCCCCTACCCCGGCCCTGGCCCGGCTGGGATCCTGGGGCCTTGGCTACTGCAGGTGCCCAGTGAGCACTCTGCCCAGAGCCCTGTGTCCTGGGGGTCACCTGCACGGTCCGCGTTGCAGCGTCTCCTTCCTCCTCCAGCCGGCAGTTGGGCAGTTCTCCGTGAGGCACACACGACGTTCCCTCTGCCCCTGCCCCGTCAGTGCGCCCTGAGGCCGTGGGCTGGTGGGACATGAATACCTGGGGGTCCTGGTAACTCTTCAAGATCCTGGCTCCAATTGCTTCTATAATTTGTAACCCACACTAATCATAAATTGCAGTTACTTCTGGAATTGAAACACTGGCCACACAGAAGGTTAGACTGTCACTGACTCGGGGACAGAGTCGCAGCAGAAGTGAGGTGTTCACACCATGTGTCAGGAGACAGGAGACTTGCCTTTGTCCCCAGAGGTGCTGATGGGGCGCTCAGCATGCCGGGCAGCGCCTGGTAGAAGCCTAGCGCCCACCACACAGCCACGGCCTGAGCGGGCAGTGCCGCATGGACGGCCTGCATCCTGGCTCCCTCGTGTCCACGCCAGGGACATGCACAGTCAGCTGAATTCCATCTGGGTGTTTTGTTGTTTGGGAAACAATGGCCTTTTCAAGGAACTAGGTTTCCAACAATTTCTGTATTCAGATGTAAAAATCTGCTATAAAAAACCGGTTAGCCCTAGTGGGGCGGCTCAGCTGCCACCCTGTGCACCAGGAAGCCGCAGGTTTGACCCTGGGTCAGGGCACACGCCTGGGCTGCGTGTTCAGCCCCTGCCCGGGCGCACGCGGAGACAGCCAGTCGATGCTTCTCTGCCACACCGTTTCTCCCTACACTGTCCTCTCTCTAAAGGCAGTGAAAAAGGATGTCCTCAGGTCAGGAGTAAGAAAAATCAGTAGTAAAAAATACCCTCAGGTGAGAGTAAAACAAAAGAAAGTGTGACTTAGTAATAAACTCGACTGAAACGTTCCATGCAGTCAACACAAATTTGCTAAATGCCCTAACCTCCTCACCAAAAAGGTTAGACCTGGAGCTGCATAAAGTCTGTGACCAAAGACGGACTTTCCCTCCCCGTTCATTTTACGGTGGAAACAGCGACTTGTTTCATCCATCATTCGAATGTGGGCAACCTTGGGAAGTGTCTGCTCGCGCTCACCCCGGGGGCGGGGGGCTGGTGGGGGGCGAGGTGAAGATGACCGACGTTCCTTTCTCGGCACTGAAAACACGACCCGGGTCACTCTGGCCCTTCCGGTCCCCAGGAGGCTCATTTTTAGTCTGGGTCCCGCTGGTGTTTCGGTCGGGAGGGACAGGCTCCTGTGTGACGCAGGCACCGTGTCCAGCAGAGACCCAGCCCGAGACCCAGCCTGCCCACGTCCAGGCACTTTAGTGCCACACCTGAAGGACGGAAGTCCAGGCCCCATGGTGGTGGCTGGAATTAGTTCACAGAAATTTGGGGACAGCGGGGAACATTTAGGCAAGGGCAGGAAGTGATGTCAGGCTGTCTCTGAGCTCGCCCTGAGCTCCGTGGCCTGTTTCAGGGGAGCAGTGGGGGGTGCGGACCCTGGCGTTCAAGTCCACCAAAAGCGTGGTGGCCATGTGTGGTGGTGGGTGTTCCCTGGACGTGTGTGGGGATCGTTTTGTGACAGACGGTCCATGGCTCAGGCATTCACGACAGCAGGACAGCACCTCGTCCCGGTGGAGACCTGACCTCAGGTTCTGGCCGGTGGTGGTTCCCTGGCGAGTGCTGTGGTCCCACGTGCACATGGCACCAGGCAGCCCCCATCACCGCGGGGCAGACACCCCGACCACATGGCACACCGTGCGGCCACTGGGCGGGCCGCTGGGCCCCACACTGGGTCCCACGCTGGGCCCCGGGCACGTTTAAGGAGGGCGAGGCGAGGCTGTGGTGTTTGGTAGGTGAGGCGTGTTACCTGCGTTCTCAGCTCACGCCAGGTGACAGGGTGTGGCCCCACACACCTCTGGCACTCACAATGGCGCGTCCAGTGACCTCTGTCCGCAAGCTGTCACAGACGCAGCACAGAGACAGCAGCAGGGAGCCGCACTCCATTTAGAAAAGGTTCTGCCAAAGTCCCCGTGTCCTTGGCCCCTGTGCCGTCTGCACCTGCCGCCGGCTCCCACGGCACCCAGGGTCGCCCCCCGGAGCCCGCTCGCTGCTTTGGCTGTTCACGGGACGCTGCTGTGGGCGGGAGGCACCTGCACCACGCAGCAGAGCCCCAGCACAGCAGGGACACAGTGGTGCAGAGTCACCGAGTCTGGGCCTCGATGGCCACTGCCAGCTTGGGGGCCAGAACCCAGCACCCTCCTCCCCACCGCTCTGGGACCTGGTGAGGGGCCTGTTGGCAGAGTGGGCTGCTGTCTTTTCTGCAGGCTGGCACCTCTGGGGGAGAGGGGTGCCAGGTGTGGGGTGCACACAGGATGCAGCCGGGCCTTTGTTCTCGGGGACAAAGCCAGTGACAGCAGCAGTGGCACATGTTGGGTGTGTCCCCGCCGTCACAGCCTGAGCTTGTCCTCCTCCCACATCTGACCCCTTGAAGCCGGTGCCGTGTAGGTGTGTGAGGCATGTTTCAGCACTGCAGGGCCCACGGGAGGCCTGCGGTCCCAGTCCCCCCCGGCTGGGGCCCAGGTCAGGCCTGTTGTGTTGTTTTTCCTTTTCAGTGTGTGGTTGCCTCTCTCACGCCCCCTGCTGGGGACCTGGCCCGAAACCCAGGCACATGCCCTGACTGGGAATCAAACCGGCTACTCTTTGGTTTGCAGGCCAGTGCTCAACCCACTGAGCCACAGCAGCCAGGGCAGGCCTATCATGTTTTAGTTTGACCTGTGCCAGCCAAACTCAGCCCTGGCGTCAGAGGAAAGCGCCTGGTGGTCGGGAGGCGGCGTGTACCGTCTTAATGTAAATGTGGATTGATTGTAAGGCAGGTTCATTGTGTCAAGAGCCGCTGGGGTGTCAGCACCAAAAAGCACAGGAACAGGAGATGCCTGTCACCCTGCATGCCTGTCCTCTGAGCCTCGTCTCTGGCTGCAGTCTGGGAGCTGGGGCTGCAAGCTCAGCCGCCTCCCCCAGGCGCGCCCAGTGCCCGGAGATGGAGTGGGCTGCTGCGCGGCAGGCCGGGCGGGGAGCCGGGCTGGGAGCCTGGCAGAGGCTGCTGGTACCCGCAGCTGCCATGCTGACGCTGTGCTGTGTCCCCGCAGGCCGGCTGGTCCGACTCACTGCTCTGGAAGGCGAACCAGTGGCTGATGATCCACATGTTCCACTGCCGCATGGTGCTCTCCTACCACATGTGGTGGGTGTGCCTGCGGCACTGGGACGGCCTGCGCAGCAGCCTGCACCCGCCGCACCTGGCGCTCTTCCTGTGTGGCATGGGCCTGCTGACGCTCATCCTCAACCCGTACTGGACCCACAAGAAGACGCAGCAGCTCCTCCACCCAGTGGACTGGAACTTCACGCCGCCGCAGTCCGGGGGCAGCACGCTCCTCAGAACCAACGGCCACGGGCCCCAGAAGAAGGGGCAGTAGCCGCTCGGGCAGGGTGCTTATGGCCCCCCTTGTCCCGCAGGCGCCGTTGTGGTGAGGGCGCCGTGGGTCTGAGAGACTGCAGACTAACTCGCTGTGTCATTGGGGTGGGTTTCCCAGGCGCCACCAAATGCCTTCGGGGCGGTGTCCCGCCCTGCCGATGCTGCTGTCTGTTCTGGGCACTCACCCGGCAGCGTGCTGCTCATCAGGGAGGGCACGGGCCGCGCAACGAGCTGTCCTGCCACCCCTGCCTGCTGCTGTGGTCTGGGACCCAGCCTGCGGGGCCTGCGAGGTCACCTAGACGGGTGGCAGCACCCTAGAAATGCCACCTGCGGTTGCGGTCCAGCCGGCTGGATTCTTCCCAGTCCCACCTTCAACTGTTGTGTCTTCCATTGGGAAGAATTGCCCTGAGGTAGAAACTGCTGTGATCTGCAGCCTGGCCAGCTCTCCTGGGTGGCTCCTCCTCTGGTGGGTGGGGCTCCTGTGGGAGCAGCCAGGGGGTGGAGACGGGAAATCCTGCCCTAGGAGATTACTGTGAAACAAGACTTTTTATTCGTACCGTATTGCTCAGTTGACGAAGTAAGGACGATATTTACTAATCAGACCTGTCTGCTTTCCAGAGCCACTTCCGTTGACGTAAGCTGCCAGCAGGCACCCAATCAGGCCCCGGTTCCGTGGCTGGTTTTCGCTGTAGATTTTAGGAAAGGGGACGAACCCCGTCCCTCTGAGCCCCCTGCACCTTCAGCGCCCTCCCCCCAACTTTCCTCAGCTGTCTGGTGACCAGCCCAGGTGGACTTTACACACCCAGCCAGCCACCTTTCTGACAGGTGTGCAAACACTATTCTTGCCACGAGTGTGCAGTTAAAATTGAGAGTTTAGTTTTATCGAAAGCGCCTTCAAAGTGTTTTTGGAGACACGCGTCGGTGGTGGAATCAGCGGGGTCAGTGAGCTCCGAGCTCCGAGAACACCGCCTCCTCGTCATCGCTTTGCTGGACTGGACTGATTACGTGACCCCTATTTATCACACCCGAGGAAGTGACTCAGATCTTACCCAGCAGAGTCTGCCCCTGCGGATACCACTGACCAATGCCACGGCCCTGTGGCCTGTGCTTCCTGATCCAGGGGGGGGCGAGGGGGCAGCTGTCCAGCGGATAGATGGGTAAAGAAGTAAAATAAAGTGACGGATATTTACGGCACCCAAGATGATGTCTGCTCCTGCATCTCAGGGCCGCTCCCGCCTCTCAGGGCCGCTCCCTCCACTGTGAGCGTCCTCTGTCTGGACACGCAGCCGTGGCGGCGGGTCCTCGTGCGCAGTTCAGGGTCAGGTTTGAATATGGAGCTAGGTCTTCATGTGGCCGCCCCGCCCACGTCTCAGTGAGGGTGGGGCAGGAGGATGGCAGTCCTGGAGCAGGTGAGCCGACCACACCGCTGGGCTCTGTCCTGACCACACTGCTGGCCCGGGGCCCCTGCGTACGGCGCTGCATGCTCCCACCTGGCCCAGGTGACCGGGCCCAACGCGCACATGGAGGGGGCCACAGAGGACAGGAGACACCAGCACATCTGTGCATCTGAGACCCTGTGACAGAGGTGGGCGCGCGGCCCTGGCTGGTCCCCCTGTGGCCTGCGCTGCGCTGCTTGCTGACCTGACGTGTGCTCTCCAAGGGACACACCCACAAAGGGAGTGGAGCTGGGCTGGGCGGGTCCCCTGACTTCATGCAGTGGGAATGTCAGGCCTGCGTGGTCCTCTGACTCAGCCCCGGTCAGGTGTGCCGCTGGCCTGAGGCCACGACTCTTTCCTTACTCTGGTCCCACATGGTTCCAGTCCAGTTGCAACCTCCTACTCGGGCCGGTGTGGGTTAGAGCCTCCAGCTGCAGTGTGCCCCAGGACGGTGCGCAGAGGTGGGGCCGGAGTCAACACCTGGGCGTTAGGAGTCAAGATGACTTTCCAGGGGACACAGACCATAGCAGGACCCCTGCTAAACTGACCTCAGGGGTCCTTGCACAGGGCAGACGGGGCAGCAGACCTCGCCTGGGCTGCAGGGGTACAGTTAGATTGTGGGTGGCTGGTGGGGACCCTGGCTGAGCTGGCAGGAACCTCACTCAGGTTGGACAAAGGACAGGCAGCCCTGACCCTGCAAGTCGGGACCCAGTTGGCAGCACGTTCGAGGAGACTGGTCCGAATTCCATGTGGGAGAGACTGACCCTTCTCCTGACCGAAGGGTGGTGTGTCCCCGGCTCCCAGTCCTACTCCCCAGATCCCACGGCCGACTCCCAGGGGGCCGGTCTCGCCCCCAGAGAGCCGCGTCCTGCACGGGCGGCAGCTCCCTCTGAAGCACATGAGTTTGCTCAGCCGGCCCAGCGTGGACACCGACAGCCACAGCCCACCCGGCCCCCCGCATGCACCGCCCTGTCTGCCAGGCGGGGCTCACCTGCGGCTCACCTGCGGGGCAGCAAGGAGACAGCTGCACCCTCTGCCCCACAGGCCTGGGGTCTCTGTGTTCCGCCAGGACCCTGGGGGCCCCGTCCCTCCAGACATCGAGCCCGGGGCCCTTCTCCCTTGGGGGGTCTGGAGGGATGTCCAGGGACCCGGTGCTGGTGGGCGCTGCTTCTCTTCCCACACGAACGGCAGGAGTTCCGCAGAGGCGGCCCGGTGAGGTTGTGACCTCCCTGCCACGTCTCCTGCCCCGTGAAGCAGGGCCCTGCGGTTAGCCCCTGGGGAGAGTGGCCCCGTCTGAGACTTGTCCTTCCGCTTGGTCAGCTGGAGGTGGGCCGGGCTCCCCTCGCACACCACTTTAGCCATGTCTCGATGTGAGCGTCCCCCATTTTCTCCACACTGGGGGCACATGCATCTTAGCGTGACTCCAGCAGCTCTGAGACCGCACTGGCAGGGAGAGGAGAGTGCGTCACCAGCAGAAAAGCCCCATGGCCGTACCGCAGGAAACCTGGGACAAAGATGGCACTCGGTTCCCTGAGTCACAGTCAGCATTGGCTGGGCACGTGGCCCTGGCAGCTACCCTGGACCTCTGCCCTTCCCTCACTGGCCAGGCCGGTGCTGCAGCGACCCCACTGGAGCTGTGTCCTGTAGGGGCCCTGCAGCCTCTGAGCCTCCGCAAGCACAGACAGACAGACAGCAGGAATAGCAGATACAGCTCCGCTTGTGTCACCCATGCAGGACCTACTGACAAGAGAGCTGAAAAGTCCCAGGTAGGTCCGACCTCAGGTGAGCCACCCCACAGCAGGTAATCGCATTTCCTGGGTGCGGCTCCTTCCATCTGCGGGGCCGCCTGCTGCAGAGGTAGCAGCCTCACTCCCCTGGGTGAGCCAGTGGTCAGGTCTGGTGCCTGGTTCCGTCTCTGCCACTAGCTGCGGCTTCCGTTTGGCTTGGGTGCCTCCTTACTGCAGGTCGCTGTCCCTGCCTGCGGAAGGGGAGGCCTGGCCATTCACCAGCTCCCCTGTGTACGCCCAGCGTGGGCGCCAGCACCCCAGGGAGACGGCTGCCGTGGCCAGATTCCAGGCAAGTAGGATTGGTATCCAGTGGTCCTGGCCTCCCACCCCTCCTCCTCTCAGACTGGAAAGAAAACCAAACAACAGGGGAACGCAAACTATTTCCGGTAAGTTGTTGCCTGTGTCCCATGCCAGGGCCGACGGGGATGCCCAGCGTGTGCGGCCCCAGTGGCTTTGTCACGGTGGAGCGTCTGGTGCCCATCCCAGTGGGGTGTCACGTCTCACAGAGACTCAGGAGGAGTGTGCTGGCCCTGAGGGGCCCTGAGGGGCTTCTAAAGAGTGATGAGTGGGCCCCGACCAGCCACCAGAGCTCCAGCTGCTGTCCCCACTGGGCACCGGTTCTACCACCAAACGGCCAGCCTGTGAGGCCCGTGCAGGGCCCATGTCCATGTCCCCAAACCCAGCCCTGTGCCACCCACAGAAACAGCATGACCCCACGTGCGGGGGCGATGCTTCTGCCTGACCGGACACTTCCAAACAACAGCGACACCACAGAGAATCGGCATCTCGGCAGCAGAGGTGGCCTCACGAGTCCAGCGCGTTTCCAAACTGGGCCGCGGGCGGCTGCAGCAGGTGATGCTTCTGAGTCTGCAGCGCCACCCCTGGGCCTCTGTCATCTGCCCGGATGCGCGTGCGGAGTGCGAGGAGCAGAAGCCTTCTCTCGCCACACCTGTTGTAAACGCCCTGGGCGGCTTGTAGCAGGTGGAGCCCCAAGAGATCTGCGCCCCTCGGGCGCACCCTGGCACACGGTGACTTCTGGACACTGTTGGCTGCTTTAGTGTTGGGCCTGTCTGTTGCTTCCTGTTTACTTCACTTCACATTTCTTTCCAAGGAACCTGCACCTGACCTCTAGAACACCTGACTGTAGAAGTCGAACCTTCTGCGGGCTCCACGGGAAAATTGGGACCTGCTGCCCCCTGGGGGCCGTTCCCCTGGACCACCTTCAACTCCCCTGCCATTCCTCCTGACAGGCGCCCCCTGCTGCTCCTGAAGGACAGGTTCTGTGAGTTCCCCTGCCCCAGGGTCCCCAGGAGGAGTGGCCTGCTGTCCTGCGTGTGGAGGGACCTGCTCAGGGCCCCTCCTGGCTGCTGTCCCCTGTTGTTTGTCCATCACCCTCCTCCGGTCAGCTCCCCAGCTGGCCACCACGCATGCCCAGCGCCCAGGCCTGGCTGCGGCCTCCTGCCCGCGTCTCGCTGTTCAGCAGGTGTGCCCTCCCCGCACAGTGTGAACGCGGCGGCGTGTTAGCCAGGAGTGACCCGGCGTCCAGTCTCCATGCTTAACCGCAGCTCCCGGGCCCTTCCGGTCGCGCTCCTGCCTTCGCTCAGGTCGTTGACAGAGCCGACTTCTCCACTCCAACATCGGACCCAACATCGGACGTTAGAGACATCCCCAGTCTTCCAGTAACACGTGATCTCTGCCACGGCTGCTGGGGCTCCGTGGGCTGAGCGCCAGCCTGTGAACCAAAGGGTCGCTGGTTCGATTCCTGGTCAGGGCTTGTGCCTGGGTTGTGGACCAGGCCCCCAGTAGGGGGCTCACGAGAACCCTCTCTTTCTCCTTCTCTTCCTCTCTCTCTCCCTAAAAATAAATAAAATCATTTTAAAAAGTATGATTTCTTAGGAGCTGGAAGGACAGGCTCATAGGGAACTTCTGGTCATTTGAAGTCCAGACAAGAACTGGAAACAGGCATCTCAGAAATGAAAAGCCTTTCTGGCTGGAGCTATAAAGAATTTCCTATAAAAATAGCGGATCAGACCCATTGCGCTCTGGGATGTTCTCAGAATATGAGGTAAGTCTGTGGGTTTGCTTGCAAATAAAACCAAACTCAATCCCAGTGATCCCAGTGGGGGAGAAGGGGTTTGGGGTCAGAGGGGGTCCCTCGTGGGTCCTGACCTTGACTCTGGTCGCACAGCCGTCTGAGTCAGGGTGTAGGGCTTTTCCTGTCCGCACGTGGTGCTTCACAATAAAACGCCACAGCGAAGAGAGCCACGGTGCGGTTTCCTTGGGCAGCTTTTTCAGGAGAGCCTCATGTCGGCCCACAGCAGGGCGTTGCTGGTTGTTGCTGTTTCCGAATATCGCGCAAACGCCGCGCGCCGGGCCATTCAGTACCGGGCCTGTGAGGCGATGGCCCGTAAGGCCGTTCCCCTCTGGAAGCACCCCGGCGACTAGCGTTTCCATAAACTAACGACTATTTACACGTGGAAAACAGGCGAGTTCGAAACCACGGAAGTAACAGCTTGAAAAATCGCTGACCTCAGGCCCTAAAGACCAGGCAGTGCGGAGCCTCTGCTTTGCGCGGCCGTTCTGCGCGCAGGCCCTCAGGGCTCGGGGCAGGGTTGGGGACGCCCTGGGCCCCCGGCGCGTGTCCGACACCGGACCGCGTGCGCCGTGCTGAGCGCGCTGTTGTAGCTGCGAGACGGGGTGGCCTAGGAAGCCGGCTGCGCTCGAAAGTCTCTGCGACGGCGCTGGGCCCCGAGGCTGCGGCCCTGGGCGCGGGCGGGGAGACTCGGCTTGCAGGGCAGAGCGGTCGCTCCAGCCGCTGGGGCCGCAGAGTCCCCGGCGAGGTGGGCGGGCTTTTGGAGGCTCTGCACCCGGTGCCGCTCCCCCCGGCCCTGGGGGACAGAAGCGCCCCTGAGTCGGCCCCCTGACTTACAGGGTTTGGAGAAAGAAGCAGCCCTGGGCGGAGGGGCGGCTGCAGAGCGGGGTGAGAGCCGGGTGACTCCCGTGGATGGGCCGCGAGGGGCGCGGGTGCAGGTTGCCAGCTGCGCAGGCGACTTGGCTGACGTCCAAGCGGCCTGCCCCCCCGCCCGCGCGCCGCACGCGGACTGCAGCGCCCGCAGGAGGAGGGGCGGCGGTGAGCCTCCTAAACCACCAGCGGGGAGTCGGGAAGGGCCGAAGCGCCCCAGGAACCGACACTTGGGGGTTCAGCCCCTGGCGGCTTTGGAACCTGCCCGGCTCCCCTGGGGCGCAGGACAGACACGGCCTCTCGGCCCCCCCAGGTTGGTAGTGACGCCCCCCCCAATGGTGAGAGCTGTGCCACCACTGCGGGGGCGGGGGGGGGGGGCGCGCCGGGCCCTTGGCGGCTTCGTTACCAGTTTCTCTGCGATGCAGGTACGGCGTTGCGTTGGTTGCAGGTGAGCGGCGTGACGATTCGATGTGTACACGAACTGCGCGTCGCTCACGCACGGGGTTGGTTGACGTCGGTCACCACGCGTAGATGCACATTTTTTCTTGTGATGAGGACTTTTAAGATCTGCTGTCTGACCGACTTTCAAGTACGTGACAAAGTGTCGTTAACTTTAGTCACCCCGCCGTGCACGACACCCCCTGCGCCCGGCCCGGTGCGACGGAAACAGCACGTGAGGCGGACGGGGTGGGGGGCGTCCCCGTGCGCAGCCTGGACGGAGAGGGCGACAGGACCCGAGGAGCTCCGACTGCGCCCGGAGGGGCCGAGGCGCGCTCCGCGGCCGAGCTTTGACGAGGAGAGCCGGCTGGTGGCGGAAAGGGCCGAGGGTGGACCGGCAGAACGAGGGGCCTGCGGAGCGGAGGCTGAGCCCGCCGAGGGCTAGGCGGGCGGGGGAGGTGCGGAGGGACTTGTCTGGTTCGAGGGGGCCGCGCAGCTGCCGGCCCCGCCCTGGCAACCCCCTGGCGTCCTTAGGGATCGGGGACCGTGGCGGGGACCCGGGTGAGGCTTGGCCCTGCCCGCCGGAGCTCAGCGCAGAGACACGGCTCAGTGCCCCACGCGGCCCCGAGCTGCCCCCGAGCGGCCCGCGGTCCGTCCCGGCACTATTTCAGCCGACTCCGGCCCGGGGGAAGGCCCGCCGTGAGCAGCCCGTGTTGCCCCGGCGCTGTCGGAATGGCGAGTTGGGGAGCAGCCGGAAGCCCAGCATGAGGCCCGATGATGTGCTTTGGTGGCTGCCCGGTGGTAGGCAGGGGACCCTGCAAGTCCCTGTCGCTGGGGACCGACAAGGCCAGCGCCCGAGGGCCCGGCCCAGGAGGTTTTCCGGTACAAAGGGAATTCCAGGCCCCGCACCGCGCAGGCTCCGCTCCGCAGGCCGCAGCGGAGTGTTGGCCATGAACTCGGGTGCGTGGAGAGACCTGGACGGACACGCGGCTTCGACCCTGAAGAGCTGACCTCCCCTGGCCCGAAGCACCAGCTCCTGATCGCCGGCAGCTCTGCAGGGAGGACGGGAGTGACCGCAGCGCCAGGGACTCCAAGGCAGCCGGACCTTGCGGCGTCCGAGGCCTGGCCGGACTGCGCTTTGGCAGCTCGCACTGAACTGCGGGCGGAGAACCCGGTTGGCTTCAGCACTTTCAAAACGCTGTTGGTTCGTGGCCGGACGTCGAAATCTCTGCTGTTTGCCTAAACTTGTCCAAACACACGTGTCACATCATGAAGACTTAAGTCGTAATCGTTCCCATTTCCCTAATGAAGATGAAGTGACCGTTTCCGGGAAAGTGGGAGCGTGTGATGTTTGTGTTTAATTAAATTTAATTTAAATTTTTTTTTTTTTGCCATGCAGAACACTAAACTTTATTCATTTTACTTATATATTTAACAGTTGTAAAGTATTTACTTCCTGCTTTTTCCTGGGGTTTGGCTGATTTTCTGCAGGGCTCTGAACTCTGGGAAACGCCTGTGTTTACCGGTGTATGAAAGGGCACAGGTGACCCGCCTTGGGTGAGGAGGTGCACAGGGCGTGGCCAGGAGTGGCCCACCGGGAGCTTCTGCCCCCTGGATGGAGGTGGGCTTTGTCACCTCCCACATGGAGGCGCCCACCCACCCAAACACCTGCTACTGGGATTTCTTGGGGCTTCCTCACGATATGCGGTCACCTCCATCTCCAGCCCCTTCTGGTGGCCACGCCCTACTCTGCACCCACCCAGAGTCCCCTCATTAGGACAAACATGCCCCTGTCACCCAGGAAGCCCCACAGGTTCCACAGCTGGGTGTCGGGGCCAAGCTCCGCACGAGGTCCCACATAACACAAAGGGCTGGAAGGGAGGCGGGCCTGGAACCCGGCCCCTCTGCCTGGGTGTGCAGACACCCGCGGGCAGTCAGATTCCCGTGCGGGCCCAGGGGCGGACTGCACGCTGGGAGCTGGCCTTCACCGCGGGCCCTGCTGTGCGGCACTGGCCGCGCGGGTTTATGGAATCGCGGACAGGCTGCAGAGGGGAAGTCCTGCACCCCGCCTTGAGCAGGAGCCAGGGGCCGAACTCCCGAGTGCCCGAGATGAGTGAGAGCATCCAAGAGCCTAGGATGCGTGTTGTCCTGGGTGTAGAGAGGGTGGGTGTCGGGGGCCACCCTGGGGCTCAGCGCTGACAGATAACACTGGAGGGAGGCAGCGTCAGGCTGGGAGGAGAGGGAAGTTCATGGTCAGCCCAATGGGCTGGGTCAAGGTTGCAGCAATTACTGAGGGGACAAAAGTGAACCAAAGAAAACACACTTCCATTGGTGGCTTAGCAGGTCATGGTGAGCTCACCGCAGCCACCTTGGCCTCAGCCTCTGTCCCCACCTGCTCAGCGCCCTCTCTCTGTGCCCACTCCATCTGTCCATCCGTCCATCCTCTCCCTTCCCCACCTCCCAGGCTTCCCTGAGCTTCCTCAGAGGATGACATGGCCGCGGTCCACTGCTGGGCCTTAGGAACACTGGCCTCTTCACAGCCCAGGCCCCCGCTGTCCTGCTCTCTGATGGGGACCCGCAGACGCACGCACCCACCCACAGGTCCGTGTCCCGGGCACCACAGCGCCATCCTGTCTGTCGTGCTCAGAGGCGCTGAGAGTTAGAGCTGGTTGTGGCAGGAGCAGGAATGAACCTTGTGGACCACCTGTGGGTAATGGCCCTCCCCAGACTCGGTGCTTGCAGAGGCTGGGTTCCGGGGAGGCGGGTGGGGACAGACAAGGCCCTTCTGGTCACCCTCTGTCCGCCCCACTCGGCCTGCGGGGCCCCAGCGGAGCCCACACGCCCCTCATTTCTGTTTAGGCCTTTCATTCACCCTGCTCCTGCCTGCACTGTGCTGGTCCCTCACTGGGGGAGTCGCCTTCCTTTCTGAGAGCCCCCCCACTCCGCCCACTGGAGAAGGAGCAAAGCAAGAAGACAGGTCCATTGTTGGGAGCTCAGGGGAACAAAAGGGCCCCTGTGTGGGGCCGGAACAATGCCTCCTCCCCCAGCGCCTGCAGCCGGTCAGCCCCACAGCGTGGGCTCCCTGCCGGCCCAGGCCCTGCACCCTCCCCGTCCCTCTTATCTCTTTGGCTTCCCCTCCTCTGTCCCTGAACTTGTCTCTTTGGCCTGCTCTGTATCGTCCACCCAAGGGGCATGGACAGGCGAAGAAAGCAGAAATCTTCAGGGCAAGCAGGGGAGGGGGCTGAGAAAGCAGCCGCTGGGCTCGGGACTTGGCCTGAGCGCCTGTCCCCATCCGCTGTCCATGGCTCCCCGGTGACCCTCTTCTAGTTCGGCTGTCCCTGGGCTGGTCAGTGCCCCCACAAGTCGTTCCTGTAGAGACGGACTCACAGGTGTCTGGGCCAGTAAGGAGCAGACACTGCGGCCACCAGCAGCACCGTGGCAGAGGGGTGGGGGCCGGGAGTCTGCCAGAAGCCCTGGCGGGGCCTGGACTACCATGCGCTGGCAAGGGGGGTCGAGCTGGCCCAGGGGGTGGTGGTGTGTTTTACCTGCCTCGCTGCTTCCCCATCTTCTGCACCCCTTTTCCTGGAGATACCTCCCCATTGTTTATTCTAGCTGGAAGTTTTGCAAATGTGTCTGAAGGCAACGGACTGCGTGTCAGCTTGTGAAGCCAGAAAGCTGCAGGCCCCGCCCACTGGGTGGCTACCCTGAGCAAAGCAGGAAAAAGGTCCCCGCCAGGACGTAGGTGCCTGTCTGGGGGAACTGGGGGCTCCGGGGGACATCTGGTGTTGGTGTGGGCGTTTAGACAGCAGTTCACAGTTCGTGGCGGTATTCAGACGGCCAGCGTCTGTCCCCACCTGCACTGCTGACCAGTGTCCCCGCACCGTCACACTTGTGGGAAGCTCTTTGGAGCTATTGGGTCCTAACGCGAGCTCCGTCTTACCTGTGAGCACACAGGCCGGAGTCCCCGTGAACGGAGCCGTGAAAACCGAAGGAACCCGGCCTGGCATTGTGTGGGAGACAGGGTGGCTCTGGTGGGCTCGGGCAGGCACATGCCACAGGCCGGCTGCTGGGTGGTCCTCAGTGATTTAGCGGGAACGTCATGCTGCGGTACAGCTGTCACCGGATCACCTGCACGGATGGAGGGACACAGCCTGGACGTCCTCGGTCTGCACTGTGACTATCCCCGGAGGGACGCGGCCAGCACATCCCTGCCCCACTCAGGACCACCCACCCAGCCTTCAAGGAGCCAGTCCTGCCTGACTCTCGAAGGGCATTCACGCTAATGGAGTTGCTTGTTTTTGTTTTATTTTAGACCTCTGTAAAGATACACGCAGATCAGCTGAGTGGAAAGGAACCCACCACCCAGTGAACTGTGAGCATCGCCTCAGGGTGTGCCTGGAATTCTGTCCTCAGGCGGCAGGTGTACTTTGCAGGGTGGCTGTCCCCAGTCTGTCTGCAGCTTCCTCTAGTCGCCAAGCCTGTCCCCTGGTGAGTGGGTGAGTGTGGGTGGCAGGCACACAGCCCAGCGGGCAGGGCCTGGGTTCGGGAGGAGAGCTGAGTGGGGCCCGGATGGGGAGGGCGTGTTACTTTGCGTTTACCCCCAGGTGCCCTCTGCGCAGCCCTGTATTGGTGTCAGGATGTCCAGCCGAGGCTCTCTGGGAGTGCCTGGGGAGGGGCCCGTGGACATGGGAGGGCCTTGGGGGTGGGAGGGCCTCGGGGGGTGGCCCCGTGGTCTCGGAAGCCTTGTAAGTGCAGCCGGGGCATCAGAGCACAGGTCCAACTTCCTCAACAGCACGCCTGTCCCCTGCCTGTCCCAGGGACTCCTCGGAGTGGTGGCTGCCATCCCCTGGCTTCACTTGGGACTGTGACTGAGTGGCATGGGGTGAGGGGCACACTGTTGACCGGTCTGCCATCGCCCGTGTGCATGGTCAGTCGGCCACGGCCACAACTGTCTGTAGACATTTCGCCTGCTGCTCTGGGCGCAGGCCTGGGCAGGACTCTGCCCTCAGCACGGTCCCACCTTGCGCCCGGTGCCTGCACTAGGACAGTCGAAATCCCCGTCCACACGGGAGAACTCAGGCTGAGAGTGGCCTGGCTAGGAGGTCAGCAGATAAACCCAGAGGTCAAGTTCCCAAGCCTGTTGTGTTGGCCAGCGGACAATGTGGTCTATTGAGCCGGCACATCTATGAGCCTCTCTCTCTGCTGGTGTTGCCTCAACTCTGAGGTCTGTGGTGTGGCCGCCAGCCAGGGGCCGGGAGACGGGCAATCACCAGGAGGTGCCGAGATTTATGGCAAGGGGCTGGCCTGCGGGGTGTGCGGGCTGACTCGGGGCTCTGAAATGCAGGAGGCGTGTCCAGGGCAAAGCTGCCATCAGAGTAAAAAGAAAACCAGAAAGTCCCTGAATGTTGGGAGGTTGAACCTAACTTTCCAAGCTGTCTCATGGGTCAGAGAGTGAAGACGAGTGGAAATTCACGCTTTCCCACAGCCAGGCAGACCGAAAATGGCAACATGTCTCTGTCAGAGACTCAAAGGACCCTGTGGGTCTGAGTCTCCCACCTGCGGTGTGGCCTCGGGGCCCCCATGGTCCTTCCTGGTGGCCCTGAGCTCGTGGGCCGCACAGCCACTGGGAAATGTTCTGTGCTCCTCTGTGTGACGGGGCTTCTGTCTTGTCCCCACAGGTCCCAAGACAACTCGATTTCTTGGTAAAAAGCGATGACACAACAGCAGATTCTTGACCTTAAGGTTTTGAAAACAAACTTGCAAACCATCTCTGAGAAACTTCGGCTCAAAATGTTCTCTTTCTTCTGAAAAGAAAAAAAAGACGGATCCAAATTATTCTTTGGCTTACTGAGCACACGCTCTTCCCAGGTGCCGCGGGGGGGTATTTGCATCGTTCTCCCTTTAAACTCACCATGGTCTAGTGGGGCTGTCCAGCCTTTCGGCGTCTCTGGGCCACACTGGAAGAAGCAGAGTCGTCTTGGGCCACACATTAAACACACTAACAGTAACGGAAACCAATGAGCAAAAAACGGTCTGTGCATAATTTCATGAGATCCACCACCATGGATAAGCAAAAAAAGCCCTCACGTAGTAACCTTAATTATGCAGCGGCCCTTTCAATAATTGCTTAAACTCGTCAAGGAGGTCCCAAGTTAGTGATCACTAACATAGAAAATGGACATGTCTAAGTAATAAAACTGAGTAGTGTCAGTGAATTTACGATTTTGTGTCGGGCCACATTCATAGCCATCCTGGGCTGCACGGGGCCCGCAGGTTGGATACCCCTGATTGCTAGTCACATTTTCTAGATGGGGAGGTGGAAGCTCGGGGGCTTGTATAAGTCACACAGGTTTTGTACGTCTCAGAAGCCCAAACAGGATCCCCAACCTGAGTCCCAGTCCCTTACTGGGTCTATACATGGTTCTGCGTGTACTTCCTTCTCATTTCTGCTTCTGGAGCAGAAAACATAACGATTATCAGGCTGTTCTTGCGTGGCACACTACCGCAGATGCCACTCACCTCTTTAGCTGTCCGCCGGGACCATTACGATAACTGTCTGGGTAGAAGACCTTAGAATAAAACAGTCTAAGACCCCTCAGCATAGAGACCAGAATAATTTTTCTGATATGCAAGTCACTGAGAGGGAAGATCTTTTCTAACTGATTCACACTCCAGTATCTCTGTGGTGGGCTATAAGATGGGCCTGAAATAATATTTAGAAGTAGCTCAGCCAGTTTCCATACAACAAGCAAATGCTGATAATAAACACTGCTGAAATGTTGCCTCACTTATGGACTCAATGTTATTTACTTGTTAACCTTTGTAGCCTTTATGCGTGAGCTATGATTTATATTAGTCAACATTTGAAGGAAAGAACTTCTGAGCATAGTTAAGGGGGCGTAATGTTGAAGTAAGTCTTGTGACATTTAGCTACTTTGTATTTATGCAGTTCTGACTTCATGTTACTTGCAGACTGAGATCGAGAGATGGGTGTAGCCTCTTTGGCACATCTGCTTGGCTGACCAGAGAACAGGTAACTTCCTGAGTTGTCCTTTCGCTTTCTGTGTATTCTTGTTGAAGATGCTTTGTCTGACTTCTCCCCCTTTAGCAGTAACTATAGCAATATTTTGTTTCCTTTATAATTATAAACTAAATAAAGGGTTCTGGGCACGGAAGGGCGGCTTCTCGCGCATCCTGGCTCTGGCCCTCGGCTTCTGTTCGGATCCACGCACACGTCACCCTGTCGCCCACCTGGGCTGGGCTGGGCGCTGTGCAATTCGGGGGATGGGGGGCGCGCGGCGGGGGAGGGGGATGGGGAGCTGGAAGGTGAGGCTGTGCCTCCCGGGATATCACCTTCTGGCCCTGCCAAGCCAGGGAAGGCTACAACGGATGTTCCCTAAGGAGGTACCCGGGAAAAATGAGCTTCCGGCTACAGCAAGCTTTAAAAATCGCCTCGGAAATGTGGGGAATCAGTGCTTTTCCTAAGGCCCAGGACGGCGGGACGAGCGCAGCTGGCCTTCCCAGAGGCCAAGCCGGCCCGGTCGGCAAGGCGGGTCGCGGAGGGAAGGGGCGGAGCCCTGGGGTGGTCGGTCCCGCGCCCCCTGCCCACGCGTGCGCGGCCGGGCGGGGCATTGGGCCGCGGGTTAGGGGGGGCGAGGGCGGCCACGTGGCTTCTCAGGAATGCGCGGGGGCGGGGCGAGGCGGAGGAACGGGCAGGTACTTCAGCCAATGGGCTCCTGGTATCGTCCGGGCAGGCCAATCAGGACGTGGAGGTGGAGCTGCCTCCCTGTGGGCGGGGCCGGAGCGCATCCCGGGGCGGTGGACGCGGGGCGGGGAGAGGGGCGCTCGGAGGTACGGCGGCGGGGGTGCGGGCGGGGTGAGTGCGGGCCAGGAGGGAGGAGGAGCGGGGGTCTCTGCCGGTTGATCGCGGGCTCGGGCCTCCCCCAACTTTAGCGGGGTGCCCCCTGTTCCACCAATGACAGTGCAGGTAACGGGGCCGCGAGCAGTCCCCCAACTTAAGCTGGTGGCCCCTGTCTCCCGGGCACAGTGCAGGTAATGGGTCAGGCCCTGGGAGTAGCCCCCCTTTTTCAGCGGGGTGTCCTCGTTCCCCGGGGACCACGGTAACGGGCCCGAGACTCCAAGGACAGTCGGGAACGTGCAGTCGGGATCCGGGCGCTGGAGGCGGGAGAAAGCGCGACCCCACTGACGGGGCGTGGGGATGAGATGAGGCGTTTGGGTGGGGAGCAGTCACTGGTAGTCCCCTGTGAAGTCACAGTCCTCGGCCTACTTGAGGACGGAGGCAGTTACTGAAATTCCTGTGTGCCGAGCGTTCCCTCCCGGGAACCTGCCACGGAAGCCAAAGGGGTGCCGCCACTGGCCGGCAGGTGCCCTGGTGCCGCTGCCCGGGCCATGCGCCCTTTGGGGACCCCAAGTGTTGCATCTAGAAATCCGAGTGGACGCCTCGGCTTTTCATAGGATGTCAGTGCCCCGAGAAAGCAGCAGATGTGTTCTGTGCAGTGGCTTGTGCTGGAGGTGAAAAACGCTGGTTAAACACCGCCCCCCTACCCTTCTGGCAGTGGGCTTCCCTCTGGTTGAGCCACAGAGCAAGTAAAGGCGCTGCCATTCCTCCGGAATTCTTGAGTGTCCCTCCAGCTGGGGCACTGCAGGAGATAACGTTTTCGTGGTTCACGTGCGGCTTAAACTATATTTCAAACATCTCTTTTGTAGGAAGTGACTCTTACTGGAAAAGAAAGCTGCGGTTAACTGTTTGTGTATTTTAAAATGTAATTTGCCCCCTGAGCCCCGACGGCACTTACTTGCTTGGCCCAGGGTCATGACTGAGTGGCCATTATCTGCAGATCTGGATCCCGCGGCCTTGAGGTCAGACATAGACCTCCGGTTTCATAATTGACGAGTACCTCCATCAGAGTTTAGACAGTCAGGGAAGAGGTACAATTCACTTATCCCAAAGAGCTTTTTATCTTAAAAAAGTTCAGCCTGACTTTGTAGTTTTACCAAATTCGTCTTGATATTTGGGCATGCACATTTTCTCTGCGTTTTTTGGGGTGGGGTGGGGGGAAATTAAGGGAAAGTTCTTTGGGAATTCTGCGGGAGGGGGGCGGCGGCCTGGGCGGAGTTCCTGTCACTTCAGGTCACTCACAGGGTGGCCGGAAGGCCAGTGCACGAAAAGGCTCTTCCAAATGAAAATGCTTGGCCTAAGTCAGAGCGAGAGAGCAGTGATTTTGGCTGCATCACCCCGTGGGTAATCGTTCTGAAAAACGTAAAAATTTAGAAACCCTGTTGAACGGCACGTCACTCCCTGACTGCACGAGGGTCATAGACTTGCCGCAGTGAAAGATTCAGGTCGCGAGGCTCCAAGCACGTGAAAGTGTAATTCTCGCGTTACAGTTTGCACAGGTGGAAAGCCGAGTGCAGCAGAATAGGACAGACAGGGGCTGCGGGTGTTAAACATTTATGAGGCAGGATTACAGCTCTCAGTGAGCCTCCTGGAAGTGTGATTTTGGAAGAATGAGGGGACGATGTTCCGGGAGCTTTGCAGGCGAGGGGAATTCCAGGTCTAGGGAAACTGGGCAGGGTCCCAGAGATGAGGCCCCGGTTTCTCTCGGCAGGGGGTATGGCTCAGGGCCAGGCCCAGAGGGTGGCCGTACCTGTCCTGTGTCCCAGGTGCAGACTCAGGTGTCCTGTGTCGTGAGCGGGCCCTGCCTGAGAAAAGGTAAGGCACAGGTGCAGAGCTGGCAAAGGACCTTCTCTTGGCGCCCCCTCCTTGCCTGTTCTTCCTAACCCCAGGTCAGCCTTTCCAAAGTCCCCCGGCCTAAAAGTTTGTGTTTGCTTCTTTGATTTTGTGTGTGAGTTTTCAAGATGACCAGTCGTTTTATGGAAAGGACCAGTCCCAGGTGGGCTGGCAGGTTTTCTGCTTCCCGCCTGTCTTTGGATCGTGGCAGGTGTGCGCACCTGCTAGCAGAGAGGGCTCTCTGTGGGGTGTCGATGTTTTCTGTTTTCATTAAACAATGTTTACAAGACTTTAAAATAGTAAAAGGAATTTTTTTTTTAAGGTTTAAAGCTTTTCTCTTCTGTGAACCTCCTTCTGATGCTAGAAGTGTCTTTTCAAAGTGGAATGCGCGGTCCCAGCTGTCATGGCCGAGCGATGCCGTGGTGCAAGGGGGCGCGGAGAAGGCTACATGTTTGGGGTCCAGAGCTGCTCTGCGTGGCGCGCTGTGTTTCTGGGTGGGGGGGGGCAGCCGGGCTCCGGCTTCCCACGGGGCTGCCTGTCCAGGGCGCGGTCCCAGCCCCAGAATCTCGACTCTGTGAGTCACCAGGGAAGCTATGAAGGAATCAAAGGAACAAGTCCTCTCTACCCTGACAGCTGGGCAGTGAGGCCTCGGGGTCTCCCGGGCCCAGGACGGGCTTCCGACCCGGGCCGGGGGCCTGGCGTCTGCGGTGGGGACCAGACCCTCACACTTGGTCGTCATTGTTACTTTTAAAGAAAGCAGTGCGCACATTCACACTGCAGAGCCCTATACATGCATGCATGTTGAACCTCTGTGCCCCTCACTGGGATGGACCAAGAGCTGAGCGGACCTGTGCTGTGCACAGCTGCTGCTTGCGTTATTTGTCTTGTTTCTCTGACGGGGAAGGAGCTGGGGCTTCAGCCAGGGCTCTGACTGTGGGGCCTGTGGGAGTGATTCAGGGAGGGCATTGATGCTAGAGCAGGCCTCACGCTCTGTGAGGCCAGGGCCCTGCGGACCTGGGTCTCCGGAAGGTGCGGTCGGGGTCGAGCACCTGGGGTTGCTTGGCTGGGGTCCGATGGGCTTCAGCCTGAGAGTGTTGAGCAGAGCAGCCAAGCAGAGCAGCCAGGACAGGGTTCCCATGGGGTCTGTGTGTCGACTCAGCCCAGTGCCTCAAGACTAGCACAGTTCAGAGGCCAGAGCACCTTTGCTTCCAGGTGCTGCGCTCTGGCGGAAGGCTCGCGGTGCACCTTCTCACTCACCCTGCGTGTAGGTCTGAGCCGGGCCCCCAGCCAGCCCAGGCGGCTGCCAGGTGACGGGCCAGGTGAGGGGCGTGCAGCAGGCAGAGTTCAGCCTCCTGTTCATCAGGTGGCAGCAGCTCGCGGGCTGGTGGGCACCCAGACCCTGGCGGGCTGCCCGGGACTCCAGAGGCTGCCCTGCTGGTGGGTGGGGCAGTGTGCAGACGTGGGCTGAGGACACACGCAGGCCCGTGGCAGGTGGGGGGGTCAGTGCCCACCCACCTGGCCCTCTGTGCTCTTCCCCCTGCTGCTGCATGTTGGGAACCCTGGAGGTCCGGAAGGCAGCCTCTGCGGGCGAGGCTTCTGGAGCAGACTGTGCTGGTCACACTGGGAGCTGGGCAGGTGTGATGGTGCAGCCCCAGAAGCAGGGAGCTGCCTGTCTCCATGATGGCAGCCGCGAGGGGCCCGCCTCCTCCTGATGCAGCTGGCCTCGCACTTACGCTCAGACCCAGTTTCCTGCAGGAACACGACATGCAGAAAAGAGAGAATGGAGCAGATGCGCAGAGAGTGGTTTAAGAAAGGGGTCAGCTTCGGTCTAACCGGTCCTTCATTCAAAACCCAAAATTTTGGTCGGAGGAGGAGGACACAGGTGTAACTTGTGTGCTTCTCTCTCCTCTCAGCCTGTGGCTGGGAGTGGGGCACAGGAGACTTGGGGTGTGGGCTGGGAGGGGCCCGGCCGTGACCCCAGGGGCAGAAGTCAGGCCCTGGCTCCCACGCTCGGTGAAGGCCAGTTTGGTGAAGGCCGCCGGCTGGCGGGACTCTGTTGGGTTTCGCCCCCAGGTTATTTACAGGAGGTTCCCAGTCCTTGTGACCCGTAGGTGGAGCCCTGACCCGGAACCAGCGTCCGCCACCCTGGGGCTGTCTCTGGGGCGCCCTGCGGGCCTGGGGCAGCTCCCCCATCTGCTCTGACCGCCTATCTCCTCCCGCAGGGCTGCCCTGGGCCCAGGCTTCAGAGCTGCGGCATGGACCCACCGGAGCCACCCGCCCCCATGCCCGAAGGTAAGGACTGCACCGCACTGGAGGCAGGAGACAGTGACAGTGATGGTGAGGTGACAATGGCTGTGACATGAGATGACATGATGGTGGCATCTGTCTGGGGACTCCCTGCCCTCGGGTCAGCAGACTGTGGGGCTGGGCTGGCCGCTCCTCATCTGAGGGGCCGGCTCTGTCCTGTCGGCCCGTGCGTCCACGCCTGTGCCAGGACCACACTGCTGGGGGTGCTGGCACCATACCAGTGAGCCTCAGAGACACAGGTGACGGCAACAGAGGAGGGTGAGCCGAGCCCAGGGAGTGGCCTTGGAGGGGATGGCATTGTTCTGGGGGATGTCGCTGTTCAGCACAGGCCACGGCCACCCCGGTGACATCCAGAGCCAGGGGACATCCAGAGCCAGGGGGAGGCCGAGAGCGACTTGTGAGCAGCCTCTTGTTGGAGGAGCCGCGGCAGCTGCTGCCTCTGAAACACTGTTTCTTCTCGTCGTCTTTGCTTTTAAACGGTGAGAGATGAACAACAAATAGCCTGCACGGGAAAGGAGAGAAACACGCTATCTCTCTCTCTCTCTTGGATGAAACGTTCACATTATAACCACTGCTTTCTAGGGCCTGGGAACAAAATGCGTAGCTTTTATCTCTGACCTCACAGTGGATATTCTTGCACTGTCTTCTCACGGAGTTGTCGGTGGCATGTCTTTCGAGGCTGTTCCCGGTTGGGGCAGTGCTGGGGCGGTGTGTGCCGGAGAGCCCTGCGGCCGCTCTCCCACGTGGGGGCAGGCCCGGCTCACTTGGATGGACTGGGAGCTGCAGGTCCTGCGGCCTGAGGCGCTGCGGGCGGTCAGGACGGGCTCCGGGCACAGGATGGAGGCTCACCCCCCCCACCCCATGCCGCTCCCTCTGCTCGGACAGCCTGGAATCCGAACAGACTTGTGTCAGACAGAGTGGGAAATGTCACCTCATAACTTGTGTGGCTTACGATGGGAAGGGAAAACCTTTGTCACTAAATAGGCCACCTGAATTTCCTTACCTTGGGCAGCAGTGTGGTTCCTCGTGGGACTCTGGCTGCACCGTCTCCAGTGTTTAAGGGTGGGAGGGAGGGCAGCGCCCGCGCCCCTGGAACCTCACTGGGTGAACGAGGTCAAGGTGCAGCTGGCGTGTCTGGAGGGGAGCCGCAGGGACCGCAGTGTGAGGTGGGGAGAGAACGGGACCTGCAGGTGTGGGGCCAGGAAGGGGGCCCCTGGTCCCAGCTCTGAGGGCCCGTGGAAGAACCAAGGACATTGGTGTCTGGAGCCCGGACCGACCCTTGGAGCCAGGCCGGGGCCCTGCAACCTGGGAACCGTGGGAGCCACGCCAGGAGTCGGGGACAGAGCTGGGTGGTCGCTATGACGTCACAAGCTGCCAGGCACCTGAGGTGAGGGACTCCCTGGCATCAGAAACAGAAGGACTGGTGATAGGCTGATTCCTGGTGCTGGGGCCGCCGAGTCCAGCGGGTGGTCAGGGGAGCAAAGTTTCTGGCCGCCAGAGGAAGGTCATTCCCGGGAGGGACAGAGGGGAACAGGCCGTCCTGCTGCAGGGCCTGTGGGCCCATCAGGGGTGGCTGTTGGGTTCCCGGACAGTATGTCACTGCCTCTTCCCCACGCAGCCCTGGGGTCAGTGAGAGCTTTGCCTGTCCCGTGCCAGCCCACACACGGCAGCGCCTCTCCCACGCGTGACTTGGAAGCTAACCTCGCAGAAAACCCACTTGCTAAGTGACCGCGGAACTGCAGACCCACCAGAAGCTTTTGCACCAAGATGAAGATCGTCAGTCACTCCCACGAGGGCGACGCCCCGAGAGCCTGCATGCCCTGCCTCATGGGACCTGCTCTGGTGGTGGCCGTCAACCCTTGGTGTCCCTTGGCCTTTAAAACAAAAACAAGATAAAAAAAAATTCATCAGAATCACTTGGAGGGGTACTGATGTCATCGCTAAAGATCAGCGGCCAAGCGTGACTCCCAAAGGCGAGCGCCAGCAAGGGGAGGGCTCGCGATTCTGAGTCGGGGCTCCAGGCCCGGCGGAACCTGCGCTGGCTGGCGTCTGGGTCAGCGAGCAGTTTTTTCCATCGGTTCGCTGGGCGTGTTTCCCGGTCACCGCTACCCGGCCGTGTGGACTGAGGGAGAAATGTCCTGGACACTTTCCTTCCGCTGAAGAGAGTGAGCGCCCCAACATTGTCCACCAGTTTCTTCAGTGAATAACTCAACTGCTTAGCGACAGGACCCAGAGCATCAGCTGCCGAGAGCACTGCTCTCCGCCGTTTGGGGCCCAAGCAGGTGGGCGACGAGGGGGAATTAGTGGTTCCCTCGTGCAGGTTCGTTTCTTACTTGCTCGGGCTGGAGTTCAAGCTCACGGGATGGACTTTCTCTTCTAACTTCTAGGGAACGGGAGGTTTTTATACTTCGATTAAATACGAACATCAGAGGGTGAACAGGCTCCGCAAAGATGAGACTGGTTCTTAAACCAAAAGCAGCAACGGAACAGAAGAAGTGTGTTTGTTGTAGAAAACTTGCAAAAGATGGGAACGCTTTTTGCAAGGAAGAAAATGCTCGTATTTTGCAGCAGTTCAGGCGTAGCTGCTGCTAAACGGACGTTTCTCTCTGCGGGTGAGGGGAAAGGGTCAAACGGTCAAAACCAAGGCCGTTTCTCTGTCGTGGGGAAGTGGACACACGCGACCTGACAGACGGACGGCAGAAAAGGGCCGGCTCCGTCCCCTTCCGCCTGCGGGTCCTGACCTCACTCCGTACTCACGGGAGATAGAAAGAATGTCTCCTTCAGAAGACCCCTTCAGGAGGCTCTGCTAACTCCGCAGGTTCAGGGGAAGGGAAGCGCCTCCCACGGAGGACAGTTTCCCCTTTGGGACCGAGCACCCAAGGTTGTCTGGACCAACGCGGCCCCCCGGGAAGGCAGTTCCCAGACGACCCAGGGGGGCAGTCTGTGGTGTCCCTGCCTGGAGATGACAGGCCTCCGAACCCGGACGTCGGTGATTGGCCCAGGAACCGCCCTGCGGAAGGTGTCTCCCGCTCAGGGGGACGTGTGGCCCCCGGGCCGTGGCGCTTGTTTCTGCTGATCCGGGACCGAGCAGACAGTCTCAGCTCGCACGGCTCTGCTTCCCACCACCAACCCTCAGCTCTGCCTTCGCCCGGCCCTCTGGCCACCCAGACCCCGGGCGCCGAAAGGGCCTCTTTCTCCTGGTCGTCGGTGGGAGGGCAGGCCTGGGCGACGGTTTGTGGGGAACCCCCCCGTCACAGCATCACAGGGCAGGTGCGTCTCGGGGGACAGACACACCTGCCACAGCCCCCATTTTGCACTAGTGTAAAGTCACCACAAAAACAGTCGGGGGAAGTGGTGGTTTTTCCAACCAGCTCTGTGTGCCGGGCCTGCCTCCCCCAGGCCTGTTCGTCTGAGAACTGATGGCCCCTCCACCCTGCTCTTCCTAAAGAAAATACTGATAACTTTTTAGTATTTTTATATGTAATACACAAAAATGCAGGTCAGCATAGAGGATTTTAATACCGTTTTACAACATTTTAATTCCAACCATGTATTTTTTTTCCTAATAAAAACTTGAGGGAGCCACATCGCTCTGTTGTTCCACTTACCGATGCAGCACTGGTTGAGTCCTGTTTGTGTCCCGACCGGGAATCGAACCCGCAACCTTGGTGCATGGGGACGATGCTCTAACCCACTGAGCCACCCAGCCAGGCCTAAAGCATTTGTGAAAGACAGTCCCCCCCCACCCCCACTGCCAGCGGTTTGGGATCACAGCCCCGGGGGAACCACACTCTGTGGGACGTAAGAGCCCTCACACCCGCCAGTCCTGGTGCCTCCCGCCCACCCCAGGAGAGCATTCTGGGACACAGTTGTCCTGGGCGGTGGCAGGAAGCCTGAGGCCCCAGGGCCCCCATCGGTCAGAGCCTTGTGTTGGGACCCGAAGCTCGGCCTTAGCCGCCTGCTCCCTGGTGGTGCGGCACCCCGCTAGGACTTGAGTGATCTTGGTGTCAGCGTCTCCGTTGTGGAAAGAGCTTTCCCGTCCTCCTTCCGCTTCCTTCCCAGACTAGGAGTCGCAGGTCTTACGAGAGGAAAGTGAGCCGCCGATCCCCAGCCAGACCCGGTGGGAAGTGCTCCGGCGGGCCCCGTGGGGCGGCTCCGTCACCTCACGCGGGTCTTTGTTCAGGAGTGTGGAGATGGTTTTGCTGGCAACGAGTGTGAACACTGTCATTTCTTTATCTCACACTGTAGAAGACGAAGCAAAATTCGACGCTAACAATAATGAGGAGGAGGAGGAGGAGGGAGAGCAGTTCGATTTTGACAGTGGAGATGAGGTTCCAGAGGCAGACAGGCGAGTGCCGGGTGCCTGCGCGGCCAGTCCTTTGGGGACCACCGCCACTGGCAGCTCAGGTGAGTACCGGGGACCAGGCCGCCCACCCCTCACCTCCCTGCGGGTGGAACCCCACCGGGTGTCCCCAGGGCGGGCTGTGCTGCTTCTGTGACGTAGTTGGAGTGGAAGTGACTTCGTGTAAAACTGGCCCAGTCTCTTGGACTAGTACTGTCTCCAGGATTTTCTCGTCCATTTACCTTCTCTTCTATGTGGAGGGAGCAGGTGTTCCTGGTCTCTGGCAAAGATGGCCTCGGCAGCGTGCCCCTGTGGCAGGGGAGATAGTTTCAGACTGATGCAGCTGGAGTTTAGTGCCAGAGTTTAGTTTCTGTTTTGGCATTAGGTGGGGGGGGGGGGGGCCGGCTGCCCAACTGCCCCGGCGTGTGCCCTCCCCGAAGTCAAGTGCTCCGCACACACCTGTCCAGGCCCAGAGGCCTGGGACCTGCCAGGGTCCAGGGTCAGTGCTGCGGGAGCCTGTGGGCCTGACACCGTGGTTGCCTGCAGGAGGGGAAGCCGGGACAGGAACAGACAGGGGCCTGCCGGCGGAGCCAACCAAACTTGGGGTCCCTGCCAGAGTCAACCCCTACTCCGTCATCGACATCACGCCCTTCCAGGAGGAGCAGCCCCCGTCCCCCTCCCCCGAGGCCCAGGAGGAGAGCACCAGTGCGCCGGTGCCCAGCGGGTACTCCGTGCCTGTGCCCTGCGGCTATGCGGTGCCCTCCAGCCTGCCTGCGCTCCTGCCCGCCTACTCCAGCCCTGTCGTGGTGTGCGCCGCGTCCCTGGACGAGGAAGGTAGGGCCGCCCCCCGCGCCCCCATCCCCTTGTCCTGCACCTGTCCTGTCCTTACGAATGTGGATGCTGGGCCCCAGGCCTTTTCTTCTGGGCCAGGAACACGGTGGAGGGAGGTCTCGGAGCCACTGGTTTGGGAAACTCTGAGGCAGAGCCTGACCTGGGACTCACCCCGCCTGGCCTCCTGCCCTGCACTGTCCCCAAGCCTGTGCACGCGCATTTATCTCCTTTTATTGTAAAGGGTCCTTACGTGTGCGCGCTCCTGCGCTGTCCCCTGACCGGGCACTGGGCTGGGGCCTTTGTTCATGGGACCAAGGAGCCCAGAAGATTCTGTGTCTCTCCCAAGGCCTTTCTTCTGAGCCGCGACCTGTGCTCCCTGGGAAGACGCTTGACCACTCAGGGGCCTCGAGAACTGCGGAGTTTATGCCCTAAGCTTCCCGGTGGGCCGCCCTGCAGATCCTCCTCCCTGGGCGCGGGGGCATCTCGGCGGTGCACCCTCCAAGCTCTCCTGGACCCGGGTCACCTGGGGAGCAGGCCCAGAGCGGCCATGAATGGTTCTTAGCATAGGATAGGTTCCTTCTGGGAGGCCTTGGGGACGGCGTTGCCAGTGTGGCAGCCAGTCGGCGAGCACCACAGCCTTTGTGTTGAGTTGTCCCTGCCGCCCGATGTGAGACTTAGCGTGTGTAGGGTGTGTGCATGTGTGGGAATGTGCATGCATGTGCGGGAATGTGCGTGCATGCTTGGGAATGTGTGTGCATGCGTGGGAATGTGTGTGCATGCACGGGAATGCACGTGCATGTGCAGGAACACATGTGCATGTGCAGGAACGTGTGTGCATGTGCGGGAATGTGTGCATGTGCGGGAATGTGTGTGCATGCGTGGGAATGTGTGTGCATGCACGGGAATGCGCGTGCATGTGCAGGAACACATGTGCACGCGCAGGAACACATGTGCATGTGCAGGAACATGTGTTCATGTGCGGGAATGTGTGCATGCGTGGGAATGTGTGTGCATGTGTGGGAATGTGTGTGCATGCGTGTGCCCATGGGAGAGCAGGGAAAAGTCTGGTTGTCAAACATCACACGCTTAAGTATTCTCCCTTGAAAATCTGAGGTTGCTGAGCAGACACACTTTCAAATTAATCACTGTTGCACTTTCCCGGGGAAAACTTCGGAAACGGGGCGGGGGCAGTGCGGTGTTTCCAGCTCCGTCTCAGTTCACCTGGGTGTTTCCCTTCTGGCTGTTTCATGAGACCTTTGGATTTTGGCCGTTACTGTAATCGCATTTGGAAAACATTTTACCTAGAAGCTAAAACACCTTGACTCTAGCATCATCGTTTTGCTAGGATAAGCTTATCGTCGATAAAAAACTAAACAAAACGTGAATCATTTTAAGGAGAAAATCACTTGCTGAGCATTTTCATCAGGCAGCGATGGAGTGATATAAGTTCTTCTGTTCTTTCTTAGCAGAAGCCCCCGAAGTGGCAGAAGACAGCCAGTTTAACTCTTTAAGTTCTGAGGACCCAGCAAACAGGTATCTGTGATTTTTAAGGGACACTGAGCACAAGACGGTTCCTCTAGAGTGCTGGGCACGGCGCTGCCCAGGCGTGCGGAGGTGCTGGCCACTCAGGCCCGTGGTGGCCCTCTCCTCTCTGTGCGCCCGGCCCGCGCCCTCTCACCCAGCCCCCAGGGGCTTCTCCTGGGCGCCAGGACTGAAAGGTGCTGGTGTTACTCTGCGTGGAGACGAGCGACGGGTCCATGGCCAAACAGAACTGAAGGTGTGCTCCCTGGGCTCCCTCGTGGAGATGCTCAGGGCCCTTCGATGGGAAACACATTTTCAACTCTGTCTGAGCCAGGACTCACCTGGAATGCTGCAGCTGAGGTGACTGTGGGCCTTCCCTCAGGTCGGTTGCCTTTGCTGCTTCATCTGCTGGGTGTGCCCAGGAAGGTCCCAGCCCCAGGCGGACTCCAGCTCCCCCCTCAAAACCCCGCTTCAGTGGTTCCTAAAATGCTGTCCCTTCTGCTTCCAGAGCTGCGAGCACAGTGGTGCTGTGTCCGACTTCTGAGTGCTCTTGCTGTGGTTTCCTGTGTCCCTTTCTGCCACTAGACCATGGGTTCTCTTCCTAGTGTGGCAGGTGTGCTTGGCACACCGTGGGTGTGCCTGGAGCGAGGCGGGTGTGTGGCCCATGAAGGAGCTGCCACAAGGCCCGGGGAAGACCAGGGAGGGCCGGGGACGGTTCAGGCCTTTGGAGTGGGGGTGCATTTCTTCCTGCTCCTGTGGGACAGACACTGCCGGGCACTCAGAAGGGGGCAGACTGCTCACTCGTGAATAGTTGTGCGTGAAAACTTGAATGTGTGACGTCCCTAACCCTATCTGGGAAAATATGCAGCCGGCACATGTGGGAGCATCTGTGTCCTTTGGGGACACTCAGCAGCCCAGTGACTGGACGGGTTGCCGTGTGGTGACTCACAGTTTGCTTTCCCGCAGTGAGGATCGGGCCCACACCGAAGACAGCGCCCTCGCCCGCTGGGTGGCGGATCCGGCCAACACTGCGTGGATGGAGAGTAAGCAGCCCACCTCGGAGTGGGGGCGCGGGGGTGGGTGCCACATCCCGGTCCGCACCACGCCCGGTGGGGGCACCAGGCTCCCCGATGAGCCTCGCGCCCAGTATTGGGGCTCAGAGCTCTGGCTTGCGTGCGTTCACCGGCCGCGCTGCGGACAGCTCCGCAGCCCCGGCTTCACCCCGCACGTCCCCGCCTGGCGCGCTCTAGCAGCTGCTGCGTGGGCGCGCAGCCCCAGGTTTTGCCGAACAGCCTCAGATTCAGGACCCGGAGCTTTGACCCCCGCGCTCCCGCAGCAGCGCAGCCTCTGCCCTGTGAGCCCGGCGCCTCCCCACGGGGCTGCGGCCGCTCACTGACCTGGTGGCGCGACAGTGTCCCGCGCCACGTGCGGCCTAGAGAGCACGGCTGTTTTCAGCTAGAGTTACTTGTTTTTGTAATTTTTAAAGGAAAAGTGACGATTGCGTTGCTAATTATCTGTTTCATTAAGCGCCTGCTCACCAATTTCTGTGTATGGTTTTATATGGTCGACGCGCAATCACCTGAGCCGTCTCCTAACTAGGAGACGACCCCCGGAACACCTCCTGCTGGTTCTACCGGGGGCGTCCCAAACGGGGAGCTCCGCGCAGTTAGTGGGTTCTGCGGGGTGGGGTCGACTCGGGATCATCTCAGGATCCAATTATTGTCTAGCATATCCTCTAGCGATTGCATTTCCCAGTAAAGTCGCTGAGTTTCCCACCCCCTGCGTTGTTAGCCCCTGATGACAGTACCCCGTGGCGACTGTGTTTGGAGGGAAGCCCTGTGTGCCCCGCACTCCCCTCACCTCCCCACTCCCTGCCCTGCACGTGGAGACTTCCCATGGCTGTGGCTGCAGTCAGCACACTTGGGGAGGGCGACGGCAGCTCGAGGCCAGATGAGGGGCTCCCTGTTTTTGCCGTGGTTTTGTTCCTGCATTGCTGTGTGGCCCGGGAGGATGCGCAGAAGCCCAGGGCCCCTCTGGACTCGCGGCTGTGGCTGATGCTCAGACTGCGCTGCGGCCGTCCTCCGCAGCCAGCTGGTGCAGGGCACACCCAGTGCTTCGCCTGCACAGGGCGCTCCCATGGGTTTTAAAGAAAACCCGCGTTCCACGTAACACTGTGGGAGAAATTTTGTCCCGAGAGTTCAATATTTTTATGCTTTCCTGTGGCTGCCTTTTGTACCCGGGGCACAAAGCCTCGCAGTCATGGGTCTGTGGGACGTTTCCCCTCCACAGTGCCGCGTGGGGGCTGCCCCTTGCTTTCTGACGCTGTATTTTCTATGTCAGGACACGTTAATGGCATAAACTTAGGGCTTTTGAAAGAACCGCACAGAGAGGTGCAGTCGAACATCACGTAATGGGATCAATTGCCCTGGACACCGTACAGCTCCCTGTTGGAGCCATTTCACGGCGGGCCATTTAGAGCGGTTTCCTTCATCCCAGGAGAACGCCAGCTTTGGGGAAGCCCCCGCTGCCGCCCTGCGGGCTGACTGTTGGGTGACTGTGACGTGGTGGGGGCGGCGGCCCTGTGACGGGTGACTTGTACTCGGCTGGTTCTGCTT
This sequence comes from Desmodus rotundus, assembly GCF_022682495.2. NCBI lineage: Eukaryota > Metazoa > Chordata > Mammalia > Chiroptera > Phyllostomidae > Desmodus > Desmodus rotundus. The sequence continues at coordinate 444,532 of NC_071399.1, forward strand.
GGTTTTGAAAGTGTTCCCTCCTCTCGTTCCAGACCCAGAGGAGGCCATTTACGATGACGTGCCGCGAGAGAATTCCGATTCGGAACCAGGTTTGCCTTTGTCTGGGGTGAATGGGGGGAGCCGCAGTCTTGCAGCTGTTCCCTCTGGGCACACGGGCACGCCTGTGTGTTACATTCATGTTCTGCGTGCTTTACCATGTCTCACTGCTACCGTGTGCTGTGTGCACACACATGCATGTTTATGTCACAACCCTCAATCGAGGGTCTTTGCCTTAATCGCCCCAAAGAGGCAGAAGGAGGTGAAAATATGGGAAGTGTGACAGAGAAGGTGAGAAACGTGGATTCTGAGAAGTACTGGCGTGCGTCCAGTCAGTGAGAAAATAGAAGAAAGGATTACTGAGCTTTTCTGGAATTAAAGGCCGGCGGGCCCAGGTTGTAGGAATGTTAGGTACAGATCTGAAGCAGGCTGAGCAACGATCTGTCTGTCCCTGGGCCCGTGCAGTGGGTGCTCCCGGCCCCATCCCCACAGGGAGCCCCCGAAAAGCCACAAGAGAGGAAGCAGGTTGCCGTCAGAGGAACCAGAATTTGGAAAGAAGATCAGACATCTGACGTGCCGGGAGACAGCGGGATAATATTTACCAAGCGCGGACGAAAACTTGCATTTCAACCCAGATTTCCATATCCAGCCCCAGTATAATTTGTGAAGAAGAGAAGGGGAGTGGGGAGGTTTTCCACTCACAGACGCTAGAGAAACGTTTACTGTTGAATTCCAAGGAAAAGGTGCTGAACGTGAAGGGAGGTGAAGAAGAACAGCGAGCGAGCGAACTGGTGGGTCTGCGGGTAAACGGGAACCAGTGCTGGCCGAGCGTGCAGTGGCGGGGGGGGGGGGGGGGGGGGCGGGGGGGGGCAGGCTCGGGCGGGTCCCGCGTCTTTCAGGAGGAGGGTGTAGGGGTTGACTTGGTACACGACCGTCCAGGTGCGCACGTTACGGGTATCACTAGGAGAACAGGAATAGACTAACTTCTGGGCTGGTAGAGCCAAGCCCAGTGGTAGACGGAAAGAAAACTAAAATAAGAGAGCGTGGCATAGTGCATGAAGAAAAGAGGGCAGAAGTAGTCCAAATGTACCGGTCCTTCTAGTAGCTATAATTGACTCCAGTTGCCAGTGAACGGAATTCTCAGGTTGGAAAATGTGCAAAGCTGGACGTGTTTCGAAGGCTGCGTTTCTACACAGAACATCAGTCAGCCCACGAGCCGGTGGAAGAGGGAAAACGGGCCAGTCTCAGCCAAAGCAGAGCCAGTGTGGCGATGCCGTGTGAGCTGTAAAGCAGCGTTAGGGCCCTTCACAAGGGGCGTCACAGTCTGAACTTGCCTGATGACACGGCCTAAAATACGTACAGCGAAACACGACGGTTGGAATCAGAGGTCGGTAAGTCTGCAGTTGAAAGCTGTCTCCGGTGTTAGAGGTCTGGCACAAAGCCGGTAGACTTCAGATGAACACACGGCACATGGCTGACGCACAAGGCGCACACAGAACCCTGAAGCTGGCAGTTTGGGGCACACGTTTTTTCCAAGTGCGTGGGACCCTTCTAACCCTTACCTGCACCATCGCCTGCCCCGACGCAAACGCTGACAAATGCCAGACTCGGTCCTCAGGCCTCATTCCTTGGGGGAAATCTGACCCATAAAACGAAGCCCAAATGTTAGGAAATGAAAAGTCAAGCCACGACCCCACTCATGGCCAAGGGTGACGTCAGAGTGGAAGCTGGAAAGCGTTTCAACTTGAATGATAACAAAAACGTCACATAAGAATTCACGGGGTGGGTTTCAACTGGTAAGTAACCAGGGAGGTCGCAGCATCTGCTTGAAAGAGAAGGTGGAAAAATGACAAGCTCAGCCTCCGACTTGGCCTGGGGAAGAGGAGCCAAGTTGAGAGCGGAGGGAGGAAATTGGGGGACCAGGGTGTCAGGGAGGGGGGTTGACCAGGACAGGATTCTATAAACTTTCTGTTGATAAATTAAAACACTTAGCAAATTAGATGCTTCCTAATGACTCGAGGTATGGAATCCATCACTCGGCCCATCAGCCAACAGACGGCCCTTCCGGACCTGCGTGGCCACCCCGAGACCACAGCCTGCAGGGTGCGGGCGACCCCTCTGAGACACTGGCCCCTGAGACAGGAAGGGGACACCCATCCCCCACGTCAGGATGTCAGCATAAACTTACAACCCCGTCGCCGGAAGCCTGATGCCGAATTTCCCAAACAATGCCAGGAAGTCTGGTCCAGCAGTCCCCACGCCAGCCCAGAGAACCTCTGAACACTCATGTTCTTCCCGCCCACACCGGCAGGCACTGTCCCTGCTGCCTCCCCCCCCCCCCAGGAGCTGGCCAGCGGCTGGGACCCATGACCTCATCAGTGTCCCCTACAACTCAGGGCCACTCCGAGTCAGGGGCCTGAGAGGAAGCAGCCCAGTAGAGGTCACGGCCCTAAAACCTGCTGCAGACTTTCCGACGGAAGCTCGTATTCATGTGTTCGCTCCATAAGGGCTTGTGGGTGCTGCTGCGTGCCCACCCCAGGGAAGACACTTGCCTTCGGGCCTCTTCACAGGCAGACCGCCCAGGTGCTTGTGAGTTGGTGCGCTCCCGGGTGGTTGCCCAGCTCCGAGCTGCAAAGACGGTGCCACCAAAGGCCAGCAACCTGCCAGGGAGGCCTCCGTCAGCAGAGGGGCCACTGGGGGCGTCCGAGGCCAGAACACCGAGGAGGGTCTGCAGCTGTGGGCCAGCCAGAGCCGACGGGTCCCCTTTGTGGGGAGGCCTTTGTCACCGGGTTTGGCGTGTTTGTCACCAGTTCTGATGTGACCGGTGTGATGAAGCCCTTTCAATACAGTAATAGATTACCCACAAGTCTTCGTAGGCCTTTTTTTTTTTGCACAAAAGCAAAATTTACAGTTGGTCTGCAGTGAGCTTCTCTGTTCATATTTGAATCCATCTGTCTATCCATCTACCTGTCCTTCCATCCAATGTGTTTATACTCCTTCCATTTATTTAAATACAAATTGTCCTTTGTGGAAAGTTCTCTGTGGCCAACAGATTGTTTGGCACAGTCGTGGCTTCTGGGGAGCACCTGGGGCTCGGGGTGCAGACGGGGTGGGGCGGTCAGAGCTTTGTGAAGCTGTAGCCAAGCCCAGCAGGCCCACCTAACACCCTTCCTTCTGGAGGGGCAGCCCCGAGGCCGCACGGCCGCTCTCCTCGCTTTTCTGACCACTTGCACGCCCCACCTGCGTGGTGAAGTGGCAAGCGGGCACAGACAGTAGCGAGCGGCTGTAGCTGCTCATCTCACGGTGGCCTTCACGCACCAGGTGAGATGATTTACGATGATGTGGAGAACGGGGACGAAGGCGGGAACAGCTCTCTGGAGTACGGGTGGAGTTCGAGCGAGTTTGAAAGCTACGAGGAGCAGAGCGACTCCGAGTGCAAGAACGGGGTCCCCAGGTCCTTCCTGCGCAGCAGCCACCGGAAGCAGGTGAGTGTGCGCCGTGGGCTGCGGGCACAAGACGGGGGCCGTCCGATGGGCATTGCTTCCTGTGGTGTTTAAATAAGTACTTGTTACGGTGTGGCGTGTGGTCTGAGGAAAGCACAAGATGTCGGCTAGAGGGAAGGTGCCGCTGTTTCGCAGGGTGAGTGTGGCCGCCGCGGGGCAGGGAGGGTCAGTTGCTGTGGGCTGAGTCGCTCGGAGGCCCTAGGAAAGCGTGCCGTCCTCAGCGCTTTAAGAAAGTAAATAGCTCTTCTCCGAGTGTGTGCTATGTACACGGACCCCACTTTGCACGCTGATGGACCCGTTCTGGTCTGCCCAGGACCCGGTGTGATGCCGCGGTCCTCCAGGGGGCGCTTTGGACTCGGGGTTTCCAGCCCGAACGACACGACGTGACACAGAACAGGCTGCAAGGGACGTGAAGGGCAGAAGCTCCGAGCTGCCCTGCAAGGGGGCGGGAGGGGGGCACCCCTGAGCTGAAGGTCTGGCGAGGACCACAGAGGCTGAGTGTGAGCTCTGGATGGGCCGGTGTTCGCCTCCGAGGCCGGGCATCGAGTGAGCCCCCGGGCCCCCAGCGGGGATGGCTGTGCCCCACACGCTGTTGCTGTGGGTTTCGGCAGTTTTCAGGGGGCTGCAGGGGTGTCAGCGTGCTCGGCCCTCCCGTGCAGGGTGGGGCGGGCGGGCAGGCCTGGTCGTGCTAGATGCAGCCTGCGACCTAACGCCTCGTCGTCACGGCAGGCTCGGCGCGTGGACTTTGCCCGGCGCACACCCAGACACCGGACCCGTGTACTGGTGGAAGCGGCCTCCCGCTGTCTGCCCTGGGCTCTTACTGCACCTGCCCCTGCAGGTGTCTGTGCGTCCTGGGCACGGCCCCGTCCCATGAGCTGGTCTCACGAACCGGCAGCACGGCCGAGCACGAGTGGTCCGCCCCACCGCTCACTGTCCCACACGCCTCTCCCAGGACCTGGGGGGGTCTGCCGTCCCCAGAGTTGTCGAAGGCGAGCCTAGCCAGGGAGAGGGTCAGTGCATCCATACTCGACTCCGTACAGCCGGGTCCGGCACTCTGGGTTCGTATCGAGACTTGAAGGTAACGCTTTGGGGTCCGGCAGGATGGAGTGGTCAGTGGGTGCCTTAGCAGAGTGGGCAAAACACCCTCAAATTCCGTATTCAGTCGGCTTGGTTGTCTGTAGTCTGGACCAAGCTGGGTCAGCATTGGTCCCCAAGGGGCCCGTGGACGGTTATTGAACAGACTGTGCCCTCCTTGCCATCCGGCTGGACCCTGTGCCCGGACACCCCACCCGTAATGGCCAGTGAGCTGCCGGCAGGTGGGGCACCCTCCCTGAGGGAAAGCGGTGCGAGGCCAGCACAGAGCTGACCGAGGACCAGGGGCAGGCGTTGCCGGGCACCATCCAGGCAGGGGTGGGGAAACCAGGTGTCCAGGCGGCGGTGCCGTGAGGAGTACCGGGTATCCTCACTGAAGAAGTCAGGCCGCAAAAACTGCCCAGTAACAAACACCGTACATCCCCGGAGCATCGTCTGAGAAAGTCTCACCTTTTTATCAAAAAGTACTTCCCATGGCCTTGTCCCAGGTGATGTGGGCAGCATTTCCTCGTGGGGCAGAGGGGCCCGTTGCGCATCTGGGACATTTGTGGTCCCACAGCTGTGACCTACGAGGTCACACTCGGTCCCACGAGCTGCAGAGGACGCCACGTAAGCCTGGGGACTGTGGGAGGCCCGCGCAGGCTGTCCCCAGGGGTGCCACCCTCAGCACAGCCCCGAGTTCAGACTGCGTGCTGTGGTATAGGGGTAATTTTATACGTATTTCATGTAGTCGGTCCTCTCGATTTCATCACAGTGGAAAGGAACGAGGGGCACAGACTGGGGGGTGTGTTTGCGTGCGTTTGGTGCAGGAAAGTCTCCTGTCGGCTCCCCTGAGATTGCGTCTGTCTTTCGATGCTGTTTTTCTCACTCAGGCTTGTTTCCCGGAGTTGGTGGGTTTGAAAGGGGGCTCTGTGTGTGGGTCCCCCGGAGACCGCAGCCACTCGCTGGAGGCCGCTGAAGCCCTCTCAGGGAAGCCCTCTCGGTATGGCTGTCGGAAGTGCCAAAAGGGGCGTGTGGGTGAGCAGACCGTGTCTCCCTGTGCTGTGGCTGTCCCGTGACCTTGCCCGGGTAAAGGAGCTCTATGAGAGAAAGATGAGAGAGCTGGTGGCCAGTGCCACGGGCGCGAGAGAGATTCAGCAGCTAAAGCAGAAGCAGGAATTGAAGGTAGAGTAGGCCCTCCCCTGCTCTTCGCTGACGGTGCCCATTCATGGCTGATGGTGCCCATTCACAGCAGACGCCCAGGAACCGTGTGGCCACCTCCCCTGGAATGGTGGTTCCCCGAGCTGGTCCAGGGGCTCCCGGCGTCACTAGACGCCGTCCGCAGGTTCCTGCTGGTTCCAGGAGGTGATCGCCTGTCCCTCTGTTCTCTCGCACGTGAGCGGAGGAACTTTCCAGAGGCTCCACCATGTGGGGCCTCGGAGTCGTTGAAGGCGGAATCCAGCTGTCTGCGCCCGGCCGTGGGAGAGACTGCCAAAATACAGAGAAATCGCCCGTTATTTTTGTTTTGGGAAATACTCTAATTTTTCATAAATGTGCTAGCTAAGGCAACATTAATAGGTTTATTATTGTTTTTCAACGAGTATTAATAAAAATACTCCAAGTTTTTCTCAGCTTTCACTCGCCAGGCAGCAAATACAGATAAACAAGATCGACTTCATGAGCGAAAGGGGTTCCAGGCCCAGCGTGAGAGCTGCCGGGTGTGGGTGTGGTGGCGGCCAGTCCCCGGCGTGTGTCCCACAAGGGCCGCTGTCGAGTGACGCCCCCTCTGACCAGCCTTTGGTCCGCGTGGCGCTCTGTGACCTGTGCGTGTGTGCAGTGTTGCTGGCCTGGGAGCACGCCGCGTGGAAATGCCTCCCGCTGCCTTATTCCAGAGGGTTTCTGAGCTCCCGCTCTCAGAGCAGAGTGAAGCGCGAGCATCAGCGTGTCCGTCCCTTCCGCGGGTGGGGGGCGGGGAGGGGGGAGCCCCGGACTGTCCTCGGTCCTGACTCTCCTTGGAGGGAGCTGGAACAGGGTCAGGATGAACACGAGGCACAGCCGCCAGGTCTGGGGTAGAGGGTGAGGCGCAGGCCTGGGATGGGGCGGCAACGGGGGGCCTCAGTCCGTCTGCGTCCGTCGTCTGCAGGGTGCTGTGGTTTGGGCTGAAGGGCTGCTGGATTGGAGGGGCCCAGGCGGCTTTGCCGCGTGAGGAGGTAGCAGGGAGCGGCTCTGGGGCTGACGGGTGCAGGGGGTCCCGCTGGGAGATTGGGCTCAGTGGGTAGAGCACACCCTTGGGGGACATTTTGGGGAAGCGCCAGAGGCATGGGAAGTAAAGGGCTTGCCCAGACGGTCAGGCTGGGGGTACGATGTGTGACATTACCTGAAGCCGCTCCCCAGGGGGCGACGGGTAGCAAACCGCACCCCTGAACCCACACCTGACCCTGCAGACTCAGGCCGGGGACAGGGCACCGTGCACCGCACGCCCGCCGGTCGCCCTGACGGTGCTGGCTCCTCCCGGGCACGAGGCCACCTGGGCTTCCTCTGGTGCCCCGGACGTTAGGCGTTCTCAGGACCAGAAGTGACCTGGGGTCCCGGCAGCCAGTCTGGGACTCAGGCTCATGGGAAGCACAGCCAGCAAACTCCACGACAGTGGGGTGTGGGCTCCGTGACACAAAGGGCCCCCGGGAGCGGCGGCCTGCCTGGCCCTGCCCCCTCTGCTGTCCCCGTCTGCCTCCAGCCCAGCTCTGTCTGTACTGCAATGGGTGCCGGCACTCCAGGACTCAAACCCCTGGGGTGGGGGGAAGGGGCGGGCGGAGCAGGTGTCTGCAGGGTCCTCCCTTTCCCGGGATGTGCTGTTGGCCACTGGGAGGCTTCTGTCTCTCCCTGCAGGTCTGCAAAGCTGTTTGTGTTTGTCAGAGCACTGATAAAAATGAGGACTGAATCCTGGTGGAGCAGGAGCTTCTATAATCCTGTCAAAGAAGGGCCTTGCAGTTAAAGTTTGGTCCCCCCTCCCCTGCTCTAGAAACAGCCAACCAACCGAAACCACACCTGTGCAGCCAGGGAGACTCCCGACCAAACAGCCAGTGTCGGGGGTTTTCAGACCGCACCCCTCGACCGTGCTCTGTCCACGTGGAGTGGGAGAGCGCGCAGGCTGGTGCAGAACCGCACGGCTCCTCACGCTCTCGCTCCCCCCAGATGCAGAAGCTCGTGAAGGCGGCGAAGGATGGCACCAGGGACGGGCTGGAGAAGACCAAGGCTGCGGTGAAGAGGGGCCGCTCCTTCATCAGGACCAAGTCCTTCATCTCTCAGGGTCTGTGGCTGTCCGGTCCCCACGCAGGGGGGTCTGCTGGGGGGCAGCTGCCGCACTTTCGCCCTCAGGAGCCTGCTCACCGCTGGGCCAGGGTGCAGGGGCTGGGATGTGGGACCCCACGTCCTGCCATTTTGTGGAATCGAAAGTTGATTTGGTTAGTCTTCGTCTAAACTTTATGATTTCGGGAGCCTGTGCTTTTTCAGACTTGTAGTGGGACAGGTCAGGAGATGTAGGACGTCCCCGAGGGTCCCTGACCCAGAGGGTTGGTCGGCTCCCCGCCTTCCTTCGCAGCCTTTCTTGGTTCCTGGCTGTGGGTGTGAGATTGCGTACCTGGGAAGCGGTCATCCCCACTTTACCATCCAGACGTTCAAATGGCACCTCTGCCCTTTGAAGTCAGACTGGGAAAATTTCAGGCGCTGGCCAGCACCCCTCGGGTGGGGAGGGTGTTTTCTCGGGTTCCTGGAAGTTGCGCGTCAGCTGCTGCTGGCAGGAGGAAGCACGGAAACCTGTGGCTCCTTTGAGGGCCCTGGGGCGACGTGGGGGTCTCGCTTCCATGTCAGACCAGCGTCCCTGCCTGTCACTCAGACCGCAGCCCTGGCTGGGAAGAGGAGCAGAGCCTGTTCATCGATGTGGACTGCCGGCACCCGGAGGCCGTCCTGACCCCAATGCCCGACGGCCTGTCTCAACAGCAGGTGGGACCTGCGGCGGACCCTCGGGCCGAGTGTGGTGTCTGAGTGTCTGCATGCTGGCTGGTGACCCCTGCTGTCCCAACTCCTGCCCCTCCACCCCTTCCCCCGGGCTCCTCCACCTGCCGCTCCTGCCCGGCAGGAAAGGGGTTAACCCAGCAGGGGCCTCTGGTGCCCTGGTCAGCACAGGACCCTGGGTCCACCCGATCCGGCCCTTCAGTGTTTTGAGGCCCGCTCCTCACGTGTAACTCTGTGAGAGAGTGTGCGGGACTTAGGTTCTGGGGGAGGTTCGTTACACGGTCGTGGGCGCTTTGCAAGGAGAGCGTGCGTGCCAGATTTCTTTGGTTTTGTTTTTGTGTCTTTGTTAAATGGTCTTATGCCAGTGTCAGGTCCTTTGACCCAATGTGTTAGCATTGTCTCAGAACCTTAAAAAACATGTAATTCCTAGATCAGACCCCATATAGTCTCACCCCAGACTTGAGGCAGTTGGTCTGGGACCTGAATTTGGGGGGAGGGCTGGCCTAAATTTGACCCTCTGCCAGTGTGGGGACTGACTCGGGCCGGCCTGGGGACTGACTCTCGTTCCAGGGGGATGTGTCTGCTCGCGACCCAGCAGGGTGATGTGGGGGAGGCCTGTGGGGCTTGTGTGCGTGGCTTTCAACCCCAGACGCAGCCGCCCTGTCTAAAGAACATCACTTTTTTCCCTAAGTGTTCAGAGGGTTGCTTTTTCCTTAACTTTGTGACTTAAGGAAAACCCCTCTGCTTTGGCAATAATGGTTTGTGGGAGGTGCTGCCCCTGCCACTAGGTGGCGCTGGGCCGCTGCGAGGGCCGAGCACTCCCTGGGGCTGCTGCTCCGGGGAGTGAGTGTGCCACGTGCATGCTTGCTCGCTTATGCCTGTGCGTGTGGTTGTGACTTTACCCTTTTTCCATTTATTGGCACAATTAACTGGCCACACTGCTTAGCATTGAAGACAGTGCCACGTGTCATCATTGGCTCTACCCACACCATTCTGCCAGAAACGTGCCCACTGCGGGCAGGGAAATCGGAGCCCACAGTGGGGTCAGCATTTTAAAGGCCCGTATCTCTCCGGCCGCTGCACCTGGAAATGCCGTCACCAATCCACTCGCCCAGTTCCCTGCCTCGGAGTCGGGCGGGGGGGGGGGGGGGGGGAGGGCGTGTTTGTGAGGTCAGAGGTTGTTGCAAAAGAGTGCGTCCCCCAGGTCCTGCAAGGTTCCGTTTTCCTGCGGTTTTGGCACAGTGGTTTTATTGGGCGAGCGTTTCCAATAGCATTGCTGGAGTCGAGACGAGCAGTTTTTAATGCTTTACTTACACATGAACTGTGTAATTCAGTGCCGGGCACCTACTTGACAATTAGAGAATTCCGCTTGTTATTGTTGCACTAGTGAATGAATCTGTTACAGGTGGTCGTAGGTGTCCTGCTGTTGTTACAGTTTATGATTTGAGGTTGCAAATTACAGCACTGTAGCAGCAGGAGACGTATGGTGGTGCCTGTAATGCTAGTTATGTAAGCCTTTGGAGATTTCACTTACCTACTATTTTGAAAACAAAACCTGAGAAACTTGTGTCAACAAGCCTCGAATAGGAGTAAAATCAGTCTGGGTGAAGTAGTTCCCGCCCGCTGTCGTTTCCAATCCCGACAGGTGGTGAGAAGGTGCATCCTGGGCTCCATCGTCGACAGCGAGAAGAGTTATGTGGACGCCCTCACGAGGATCCTGGAGGTACCTGGATGTCACGCGTGGGCCCTGTGCATGTCCGGCCAACCTTTCCTTCACCTACATGTCTGTCATACACATGTAATTATGTGTATGAATCATGAAATACTCGAATTTGTAGGATTCTCAAAAGAATTTAAATACTGTGCCTGTATATCAGGGGTGTCAAACTCATTTTCACCCGGGGCCACATCAGCCTCGCGGTTGCCTTCAAAGGGCCGAATGTAACTTTAGGGCTGTATAAATGTAACTACTCCTTAACTAGGGGCACGGAGCTCGGTGCTGCCGCCGGGTAGAAACAAGGTGCCGGGCCAGACAGAACAAGGTGGAGGGCTGGGTTCGGCCTGCGGGCCTCGTGTTTGCCACCTGTGCTGTGTACTGATGTCAAAAGTCAAGTGATATCAACACAAAGTTCACAGGGGTTGTTCAGGCACAAGGAACCTGAGGTCGTGAGCATGTTAAACGTGTTTCTGGGAAGGGGCTGCAGTGGCCGGGGGCACTTCTAGAAAGACTTGTCTGTAGAGCGTCTGCTCCCCAGTCTGGTGTCCTCGCCAGTCCAAACTGGGGGCGCCCAACTGTCCCTTACAGGCAACCCTTGATTCCCAGTGGCTCCTATTTTTGCCTTTAGATCTGACACGTTCACTAAAAAAAGTTCTGAAAAATGGAACACTTAAGGCTGTTGACACGGTTCCCCTCACAGGCCCGCTCTGATCAGCGTGTTTGATCTGAAATGGAAGCCAGGTGACAGAGTGAGAAACTGCACCGCGCAGGTCGGTCCTCCACCTCCTGTCTCTGTCCTCTGTCCCCGCCAGCAGTACGAGCGGCCGCTGGCCGAAATGGAGCCTCGGGTCCTAAGTGACCGGAAGCTGAAGGTGGTGTTCCACCGCCTCAGGGAGGTGCTGCAGTGCCACCGCCTGTTCCAGATGGCGCTGGCCAGCCGCGTGGCCGAGTGGGACGCCGTGGAGACCATCGGTGATGTCTTCGTGGCTTCGGTGAGGGCGCTGCACCCCCAGCCCGGGCCTCTCCGGGGAGCCGGTGCCCCTCTGTGCGGCCCTGTGGGGAGGTGTGCCCGGGGAGTGAGGGTCAGTGGGGATTTGAGGAGGGGGGTTGTAGTTGCCATCTCTGTGTGCAGCCTGCCACGGTTGAGAACCAGGATGCCCAAGGGGCGCCGGGGTCGGCAGAATGAGGTCCCCGGCCATTTAATGCCTAACAGGCTTGCTTAGGAAGTCCCATGCAGCCGTGATGAAGTCTGTCTTGGGACCGTCATGGTGATGGAGGCCACGCTGGATGGGGAAGGGCCCGTGTGGACTCCACGTTACCGACCCGTCTCGGCTCCTCCTGCGTTTCAGTTTTCCAAGTCCATGGTGCTGGACGCCTACAGCGAGTACGTGAACAACTTCAGCACCGCCGTGGCCGTCCTCAAGAAAACGTGCACCGCGAAGCCCGCTTTCCTGGAATTTTTAAAGGTAAGCAGCCCCCCCCCATTTGGGGGTTTAATAGTGTCTGGTAACAGGACCCACGTCACAGTGCTTGATAACGAGGTTTTACACAACCTGACGTCTAAGGTGGAGCCTCGTTCATTGTGAACATCTGAGTTCCAGCAGTGCCCTAGGCATTGGGTCAGTGTTGGAAATATCGATGAGTTTTTAGCGGTAGCACAGCCTGTAAGAATAACCGTTATTGTCACATCCTTAAAGTGGGTGGCCGCCTGGCTGGACAGTCACAGAGTGAAGGTTGGATCTCGAAGCAAAAGGCTGGGACAACAGAAGTAGCCCTGGGGGTCCCGGTGCGTGGCTGCCTTCCAGGCCCTGCAGCTCCGGCTTGGGGTCCGGTGCATTGTTTTCCCTCCCCTCCCCTCCCCTCCCTTCCCTTCCCTTCTCTTCTCTTTGTCGCTGCACTTTTCCTGTGGGTGTTGAATCTCAGAAAGGAACTCAGTCCTGAGAGGACTGGGACTAACAGAAGGACAAACCCTGCCAGCAGTCAGAGGCACTGTTCACACTGCAGCCAGGGCCCCATGGCCCAGGCGGAGTGAGGTGTGCCTGAGGGCACAGGAGGCGGAGACCTGTATACCTGCAGCCAGTGAGGCGAGGTCCTCGAGCAGCACTAACTCCCCCCCGAAGGGCGCGGCTGGGACGTCCCGTTCCGCTGCCTGGGGGTGAGAATGGCCATCTCTCCCCGCAGCAGGCCCAGGAGTCCAGCCCGGACCGCGTCACGCTCTACAGCCTGATGACAAGGCCCATCCAGAGGTTCCCACAGTTCATCCTGCTGCTCCAGGTACTGTGACCCCACAGCGGTCCGGCCCCGCCCCTGCCTGTGTCCACCCTGTGGGTCAGCTCTGACACGGACCCCCTGGGCAACAGGCGACCTACGGATTCAGGGCCCTGTCCCACTTCAGATGCCAAAAGCAGTGGCGGGTCCCAGGTCAGCCGGTTCTGTCCAATGTGCTGGCCATGCCGGGGCCCCCGCGCACCTTCTCGGGCTGGAAGGCATTGCCTCCAGAACTGACTGGGAAGGCTGAGTGCCTCCCAGAACTCAGGAAGGCATTGACCTTCGCTGGTTTGTTACAAAGGCTGCCACTCGGGGCCACCGGCTGTGTGGGCAGGGCCTATGGCTGCCAGTACCTGCGTGGCCTCCCAACCCCAACCCCTCCAGACCCTTCCTATAGGGTTGCTGTGGGGGCTCCACTGTGGAGGCGTGTGACTGAGACGTACATCACTGGCCGTTGCCGGTTACCTCAGTTTCCCCTCCAACCGCCCCCGCCGGCTCCCCTCCCCGGGCTCGGGGGTGGGGTTGACAGTTCAGACCCCTGATCCCCTGGCTGCCAGTCCCACCCTGAAGCCACCCAGGGCCCTTCAAGAGTTGCCGCGTCGGCACGAACTCGGTTGTGGTTGGAAGGGGCCCTTCTTCCTCTTTGCTGAGAAGCCCCATGGGGTCAGGAGCTCTGCCTCGAGCTGCCCTGGGGAGAAGCCAAGGGTGGTTTCTACAGGACAGCAGCTCGGGGCACCGGGGAGCTGTCTGCACAGGGCGACCAGGCACATGGCTGTCCCCTCCCTTCGTCCTGGTGCAGAGTCAGGTGGGAGGCTCTGCCCCGGGCCTGACTTACCCACTGTGCCGGCCGGGGCTCAGTCCCGCACTGTCTAAGGACTTCGTTAGCCGTGCCGTGTGTAAGTTAGCTTTGTTTTTGCAGGAGGAGCTGTTGGAGCGTTCAGCCAAGTCGTGTTTCATTTAGTTTGTGTCCTTCCCGAGTGTTTTTTTTCTTTCCCAGAAATGGCTGAGTCATTACCTCCCTCCTTGGCCGTGCTGAGGTGGCTGGTGGGGCTGGGGGTTGGCAGGGGAAGACGGCCCCTCCCCCACAGGCGGTCACCTCTCCATTCTGCCCTGTTTCTCCCGAAGGACATGCTGAAGAACACGTCCCCAGGACACCCGGACAGGCTGCCTCTGCAGATGGCGCTGACGGAGCTTGAGACGTTAGCGGAGAAATTGAACGAGAGGAAAAGAGACGCGGATCAACGCTGTGAAATCAAGCAAATCGCCAAAGCCGTCAACGAGAGATACCTGAACAAGGTGTCCGTCTCTGGGCTGAAGTTGCTTCTGCTTCTGCTCACAGGCCACTGATGGCTAGCCTCTGGGGCTGTGGGGGCAGCTCCCTCCGCCCAGGGCCCCCAGGGCCGATGGAGCCACAGGCAGGTCTGGGCACCAGACACGGCTGCAGCTGCAGAGTCTGAGCGCTCCCCAGAAGAGGGGTTCATGGGCTCATCAGTTCCTCAGATGGACCCAGGGCCCCCGAAAGGGTTAAGAGCAACTCTTTCAGCCAAATTGTGCTTTCAGATGCGGGGCTTCCTTTTAGATACTCACGAGTGACACACACACATACTTCACACTTTTTATCGGTCCCGTCCATGCGCGAGCTAAGCGGACTGACCGCGCAAAGCCGGGCGGAGCACAGGGCGGACGGACGCGGGTCCTTTGTGGAGCTGGGTGCCAGCTCCGTGTTTGCAGTCACTTTTCTGCGACACTAGTCTGACTCGGTGCCGCTCCACCAGACTGTTCCCTGGGCCACAGGAAGAGGTTGGTTTACACGAGCCGGGCTAAATCATTGCCTAGAATGTTCATTATTGCCAAGTCCCTGTTTTTTTTTGCCAGTCGGGCCCATTTCCTACCACACGGTGGCGTTCGGTAGTTTAACTGTAAGAACTTTAACGCATTCGAAGCAACGGGTGGTTTCTGCAGGACTCTGGATAACGTGCTCACATCCAGCGGTGGTGTCTGTTTAGCCCCGTGCCTCCCTGCGGTCCTGGGGTGTCTCCGCGCGGCACAGAGAGCTGGGGGGGCCGTGCAGGGTGGGGCGCACACCTCAGGGAGGGGCCCGGGTGGCTGTGCAGGGGGAGAGCAGAAGGTTCTGCGCTGAGGGTTCTGAACTTTCTAGGGGGCTTGTGCCAATAGTCTGCCATCTCCATGGCGTGTCATGGACCAGCAGTGAACACGGAGCACCTCTCCAGAGAGCCGGGGGTGTTTCCGGGGCTCAGGGAAGTGAAAGGGCACTGGACGGGGCCGAGGTGTTTGCCTCGCTGTGCCGTCTGCGGGGAAAGGAGCGCTTTGGCTCCGAAACGTTTTTACAGAGCGGGTGGGCTTCAGCCACAGGCCAGGCAGGAGGAAGGGCGCGTTTCCTCGGAGCGCCGCCCCCGTTCCGGGGACGGCCTGCAGGGGGAGCCCTCATCTAGGCTGCTCGGCCTCCCGCGTGTTTGCAGGGAGTCGGATTCCGCCAGTTTGGAGTCCTTGAGGCCCTGTCTGTAATACACTTGCAGTTAAAAAAAGCCGCCTTCCGCGCGCTCTGGCGCTCGCGTGGTGCGCGCTGCAGGCGTAGATTAAGCGGGACTGCGCTCGTCCTCTCGCTCCGCTGATGAACTCGTGGTGGTAACAGTGTCCACTCTCCAGCTCCTCAGCGGTGGGAACCGATACCTCATCCGATCCGACGACGTGATCGAAACTGTTTACAACGACCGAGGGGAAATCACGAAAACCAAAGAGCGCCGGCTGCTCATGCTGAACGACGTGCTGATGTGCGTCACGGTCGGCACCCGGTAAGGACGCGGTTCTGCCCTCGCGTGGGCCGAGCCCCCGTGTGCGGACGCAGGGACTGGGCTGCAGTGGAGGGCGAATGCCTGAACCAACCTGGCTCATCTCTGGGGGCCCAGCCTGTGCCACCTGTCAGTGCCCACAAAAACTAGGGGCGTTCCGGGTGGTTTCTCTGTAAACGTGAGGCTGAGGCTGGAACTGGAAACCGAGCCGAGCTTCCCGGTACCCTGCTCGGCCCTGGTCCCCTTCCTGTTGTCCTCACTGTCCGGGTCTCTCTCCTCGGCTGCCTCTCTGTGACTGCACTTGGTGAGTGTGGTTCCCACGGCCCCAAACCGGGCACGTTCACACCCGTGTAAACCAGGGATTGAGCTCGTGCCCTTCGGCAGTGCTGGAACGGGCCTCGGCGTCACTGCTGAACTGCTCTCCGGCACCTGGGACGCTGTCGTCGGTGGGGAGAGCTGAGAAGTGCAAAGTCTCCAGACGTAGGGAGGTGACGGGATTGCAGAAGGGAAAGCTCGCTGGTGGTGCTGCCCCGGGGACCCAGCCGAAGGCTGTCAGGGCCCCGTGGGACAGCGGCGAGGGCCAGCTCAGCGTCCGGGAGCTTTGGGAGCCAGTTGCTGAACCCGGGGGAGTGCGAAACTGCCTCCAGTGGGAGCATTTATGCCGGTCGGAGCCCCGGGCTCCAGTGAGAGCTGGTGGGCAGGCATTCACCACTGAAAACACCCTCCCTCCCCTGCTGCCACGCAGACCTGGCCCTGCCGCCCACCCCGGGGCATCTAGCTGATGGCGGCCGGTCACCCTGAGCAGCCGGGCTTCTCAGAGTTCGATCCCTGTGCCCCCTTCCCATGACTTTGTAAAAACAGTCGTCCAGCCTGGGAGGAGTGGAGACCCCAGAGCCCCTCAGGCATGAGGCCCCTTGTTCATGCAGGAGGAAAGCCATGTCCGTGGGCAGCTCCATGTCTGAATAAACACGCACGTTCACACAGCCCACGTTGCTGGGGCTCCATGTCTGAGTGGCGGTGCCTCCTCTCCGCTTCCCGTGTGGATTGGAAGTGGCACGGGGAGCTGAGCCCTGTGCTCTGAGGGGGGTGGTGGCCGGTGCCAGCGGCTCCCAGTAAGTCAGGTGCTCCGGTGTGAGGGAAAGCACCCAGCGCGCTGGCTCGCTCTCTACGTGTTGATTAACACACACACACCTTGAAGAAAAGCGAGGCGTCATTGTCACACAAAGCAGAAATGGAGGTGGCTCTCGCCCGCCCTGGCAGGCCCCACCGGACCGTCCAGCGAGTTTCGTGTGTCTCTGCTTGCAGGCTCCGTGTGCGACGGGAGGAGAAAGTGATCTGTATGGGCTGTGGGGTTTTTTCCACTTAATTTCTGCACACTTGATACGTATTTTAGTCACAGTAGGCTTTGGTTTTATTACAAGGGCTACACTGTGCCCGGGAGTGAAGAAGGGACTTCAGAGTTAGCCCACATGAAGCAACTGAGTAACTGTAGCCACGCTGGGGATCTCCTGTTAGCGGATTTGCTGGGACGCTCAGCGTCTGCTCTGATGGGCACCAGGCAGCAGCCGGCATGTACCCCTTGCGCTCTGGGGGGGGTGTCCTGCCAGTGCGTCTCCCGTGCTCTCTGGCACAGACAGTGGACAGAGCTCCCCCCAGCTCCTCCGTTTGGGGGCCTCCCCGCGGGCAGGTGGTGTGCGTCTGTCCTGAGGAAAGTGAGAGCTGCGATGACTGGACAGCTCCTGGGGTCCCACGGGAGGTCTGAGGCGGGGAGCCCCGTGTCTTCACGCCGTTCCCCGTGGCTGTCTGTTGCAGCGCCTCGCATGATGGCCACACACTCCTCTCGGCCGGCCAAAGGCACCTGCTGAAGTGGAGCGTGCCCCTGGGACACGCGGCGGTCATGGAGTACGGCGGCACCGACGGCCCGGCTGAGCACCCGCCCGAGAGCCTGGCTGTGGTGGCCACCGCGAAGCCACGTAAGTGATGCCACGTGTGCCCCTGCCCCCGTGGTGACCTGGGACGGGACGAGCCTCTAACACTGTACACAGACCCCGTGAAAGGGGTGAGCTGTGGGTGGCACGGTCGTCAGAGTCAGCTGGCCGTCGGCGGTGGGCCTGCCAGCCTTGTCCCCAGGTGGGGGGGCAGCGGGCACCCTTGGGTACAGCACCCCTGCACCTGGGCCGGTTCTGACTCCCTGGTTCTGGTTCTGCTCTGCATTCCCGTGAGTACGTAGGAGCCAGGTTCGCATCCTGACAGTGCACAGTGAGGCCCGGGTCGCAGGGCAGCTCAGCCATGTGCCGCCCGATGCCTTCTCTCCCTGGGCCCACGGCGGTGGCCGTGGCCGTAGCTGTGAACCTGACATGGTGACATGAGAGACAGGTGTCAGGGCACTGGGAGATGCCCCCACAGTCACACGGTGCTCACGGCTGTAACTGGTCTGCAGACTGTGGACTGCATCTAGTGTAGCGCGCTCCTCCTCTTCCTCCTCCTCCTCCTCTTCCTCCGCCTCCACTTCAATCCGAATAAAACCAGGCTGAGTGTCATTCACCGTGGGCCGTCTGCCCCCACACCCTGCCGCAGCGGAACACCGTGGACGGGAGCTCCCAGCGAAACGTTAACCACTGACAACAGCGTGTTCAGCGGCCTTCCAGGGGCTTTGTTTCTGCGTGGTCAGACAGCACCGCTTAAACCTTCACCTTGTCTCCCTCGGTCGCACACTCACAGGGACTCGCAGGGGCCTGGGGCCGAATCCCGGTCCCACTGGCATGGGAAGCAGAGACTCCAGGGCCTGGCTGGGGGGCAGGCGGTGGGAGGAGTGAGGGCACTTCAGAGCCGAGGTCCCTCCAGATTGTTCGTGGGATCCAGTCCTGTCTGCAGGAACAGAAACCACACCACGAGGCTTCTCTTCCCCGGGGTCGTGTGGGGCAGTGGGGCACGGCCCTGCTCTGGCCGGCGGCCTCGCTCCTCAAGGAGGGACGTGCGCATTTGAGTGTCAGCGTTGGATTTCGAGTCCTGAGACCTCGTTCCGCCTCTGTGACCCCTGTGGTCCACGCCAGGGGACGAGAGCGGGACTGGAGGGAGAAAACACGTGAACTGCGAGGGACCCGGTGACCTGTCCGTGCGGGAGGTAGAGGGGCAGGGGCTGGGGGTGACGCTGGCCTCTCCATGGGAAGCAGTGCTCCTCATCTCCCACGGGCTGTGACCGGCCGCGTGGGGCCCCTGGCACTGCCCTTCGGGGGTCCCACTTCTGGGTGGACGCGTCGCTGCGAAGCGTGTGTGTTCCGGGGCTCCCATGCCACACGTGCGCTGTGGTCCGGGTGTGGGAGCCCTGGTGTGGCGCGTGGACCGCAGTGCCTCCATTTCCCTGTCTGCACGGGGTCCGCGTTTTACTTCTGAGCTGTGAAAGCAGGCACATGAGGTAAAATGGTCCTGAAAATGCCTTCGAGGTTAAAAATATATGTTTTTAGCAAATTCAAGTTCTGTGTGGCTTGGAAGACGGCGCTCCAGTCGCCCCTGGTATCTGCGTGTTTTGAGTTTGGGCCGCGCTCGCGCTCGTGGGCGCAGGGCCAGGGCTTGCGGTTCACGCAGAGAAAGCCGAGTCCCGGTGTGAGCGGCCGCCCCTCACGTGAGTCACCGTGAGACGCTGCTGCGTGAGGACGCCCATCCTCATGCTCAGCAGACGCCCGGTGACTGTCCTGCTGTCAGGACGCCTGTACTCTGAACTCAGTGTCGGGAAGCCGGGTGTGTCCCTGGGTGCTGAGGACTGAGCGGGCACTACCGTCTGGCCGCTGTCCATTGGCCCGGCCGGCCCTGTGCTGAGGGAGCTCCACGTCCCTGAAGAGTGCCGCGTGGGGCGTGTGTGCATGATCATAGCGACGCCCGTCCGCCTGGGTCATGCCGTCCACCTGCGTTGAACTTAAGTATCCGCGGCAGGCCTGGTGGCCGGGATCCGTGGTGGTCCGCAGGTCCCCTGGCGTTGCAGGAGCTTAATTAAGCTTCCAGACCCCTGGGGTTATTTTGCAAAATGTCGTGCGTCTTCTCTGGCAATTCGAAAGGTTCCACCGACCTCCTGAGCTGGGGCTGGGCGGAGAAAGCCCTCCAGCTGCCCGCCGCCCCCGCCCCCGCCCCCCGCCCCCCGCCCGGGCTCGTTAGGTGCCCTGGGCGGGGGGGGTTGCCTGTCTCTTCCTAGTGAAGTGCTCCCGCCCGGTGCGGCGTGGGGGATGACGAGACGTCTATTCCCCATGCCCACACACGAGGGCCCTGCCCTGCTGCCCCTGGCAGGACTCTCCCAACCTCAGCCCATCTCCACACAGGACTCCAGCGCCCTCCGGGTGCCAGGATCCCTGCTTGCAGGCGCTGGGGAGGGTGTGTGCAGGTTGGGTTGCCCAGAGCCCGCTCTGCAGGGGCCCTTGGTGCAGGAGGTGGGAGCCGGAGTCCGAGGGTAGGGCCTGGGAACCATCCTCCTCATCTCAGCTCGAGGGAGGGGCAGTCGTCACTGGGCCCAGGAGAGGGCCGAGCTGAACCTGTGTGCTCGGCCCCGTGCAGGTGCCAACGTGTGTGACTCAGCGAGACACGGCGCAGGAAGCAGCAAGGTCGTCCAGCTGGAGGGACCCCTCCCCTGCTGGATCTGAAACTTGGTGGCCTCCGGCAGCGCTTGTGTATGCAAAGTGGACGAGGCCTGCAGTCTCTGCCTGCAGGGGGGGCTCTGAGCTCAGGCCCCGCCCGCGCCGGCTGGTCCCAGGGGATGAGGAGGGCAGTGCCTTGGCCCGGAGCCAGTGCTGGGCTGTCCCCACGGGGCACTTGGCAGCCACCAAGTCACCGCAGACCTGCCGTCACCCTTTTTACTTCACTTGAGAGAAGGACCCCTGGGAACTCGTTTTGCTGTTGGGTGACCCTCGTCACCGGAAGTTTGGTTCAGATTAAATGTCATTTGTAGAGATTTCTTGCTGACAATGTCTAAAAAGTACTAGAAGTGATTGAAGTACATCAGGCAATAACTCACCAGTGAAACATAACTCACCAGCGTCCTTCACACACACCAAGGTCACAGAAGACAAAGAACACCCGAGGAACCCACCGGAGGGGGCCTTTCAGGGGGGAAAACCACAGCTCAGGGGCTGAGGGGCCCCGACTGAATGGCGGCCAGGAAACTGGCGCAGTGGGCGCCTGCTCTGGTCAGGTGACTCCCGGTGGTGACGGAGCTGCTGTGGTTCTGCAAGTTCGAACTCCGGGGGCGGCGGAGGGGCATTTGGGAGGGACTCTGCTGTTTCTGTGACTCTTCTGTACATCTACAATTACTTCAGAATAAAAAGTTACAAAAAACTCTAAATACTTAAAAATACTTTTTAAAAACTCAGGATTCCCTGGGGTTTATTCTCGTGCCTTCGTCCCCCACCCACCGCCCCGGGCACTGGCCTGAGCGCGGCGCCTGGTTTGCTTGCTTGCAGACAAGGTCTACGTGGGCCCCGGGCAGCTGTACCAGGACCTCCAGAACCTGCTGCACGACCTCAACGTGGTCGGCCAGATCGCGCAGCTCGTTGGGGACCTGAAAGGGCACTACCAGGTAGCCGCCGCTGGGCCCCACGGCCTCTTCTTGCCTGTAACTCGTTGTCACACGTGACCCCACGTGCACGCTAACATCAGATCCCGTTGTGTTTCCTGCGCTGAACGGGGTGGGACTACCTCTCGGTGGAACCTTCCGCCCTTGCGGCGGCCGGAGGGTCCGTGCCGTCACAGAAACGGCTGGGCGCGCATCGTGCGACCCTTCCCCCAGGACTTCTTTTTCGGCCTCAGACACGGGTTTTGCACGTGACAGTGCTGCCCTCCCCCCATGCGCATGCGCATCCTGTTTCCTTCGCAGAACTTGAACCAGGCCGTGGCCCATGACTGGACAGCGGGGCTACAGCGGCTCGTCCTGCAGAAGGAGGAGGAGATCCGCGCGGCTGACTGCTGCCGGCTGCAGCTGCAGCTGCCAGGCAAGCAGGACAAGTGAGTGCCCGGCGCAGAGCTGCCCGAGCTGCCCGCGCTGCCCGCGCTTCCCGCAGGAGGCGCCTGTTCACGTGGGCTCGGCTGCCAGCTGCTAAGGGCAGGTGGAGCTCGCGGAGCTCGCGGAGGGGAGTGTCCCCGTGTGACGCGTGCTCTGTCCCTCCTGGCAGGTCTGGGCGGCCCACCTTCTTCACAGCCGTGTTCAGCACCTTCACGCCGGCAGTCAAGGAGTCGTGGCTAAGCAGCCTGCAGCTGGCCAAGCTTGCCCTCGGTAAGAGCAGCTGCGCGTCCCTAAGGGCGGCCGTTTGTGCAGGGACCGGGCATGTCGCGGTCCCTTGGAGGGCTCTGTGTGGGGACGGATTGTGTGCCAGAGAGAAGGAGGTAGTGCTGGGGAGGTAAAACGACAAGTCGGCCCCTTGGCCAAAAGAATGCTTCCAAACAGGAAGAGTAATCCCAGTGCCACGGGCCGCCCGTGGTTTGTGTCAGGGGTGTCAAACCCATTTTCACCCGGGGCCACATCAGCCTCGCATTTGCCTTCAAAGGGCCGAATGTAACTGTAGGACTGTACAAATGTGACTACTCCTTAACTAGGGGCACGGAGCTCAGCACTGCCCTGGGTAGAAACAAGGCGCGGGGCTCGATAAAACAAGGTGGAGGGCTGGACTCCACCTGTGGCCCTTGTGTGTGCCACCTGTGTGTTACGTGATAGTCTGTGGGGTGCAGGGAACAGCCCCGCCTGGTGTTGTAACAAAGCACCTGCGTCAGCTGAGGCTGCTCACAGCCCGGAGCCCCAGGCCCAGTGAGTCAGGTCCTCACGTGGGAGAGCCAGGGCTTGTCTCAGCCTCTGCTGTGCCCTCACCTGTGAGCCGAGGCGCCGGTGGGACCCACCGGTCCTGCAGCGGTGGGGGTGGCTTCATCATTACGTTCCTGCTCCCACGTCCTTCAGCTTTGCCCTTTTGCGGTGTGTGTAACAAGCTGGTGTGTATTGATGTGTGTGTTACGTAATCTGTACTCACAGATCTGAGTACTCGGGACACTGGGTGTGCCTGCGTGTGCGTAGTTCTTCCAGATGCACGTGGTCACACGCGCTGATAATAAACTGCTAACGGAAAATGCAGTCCAGAGGAGCAGGGGCCGCGGGAGCCGTGGCTGGTGGGAGGGACGGCCACATGCCCCTCCTCTCCTCTGCACCGGCCAGGCTCAGGTGGCTCAGCAGGCGGAGGGGCGGCCGCTCTCCGAGGGGAGTCAGCTGAGCCTGAAAATAAACCCCTTTTCCCTACACGGATTTTGGGCCCGCAGCTGAGAAGGACAACTCACTTTTGGGGGTGAACTCTCATTCTGCGTTAGAAAGCTTCTCTCTGCACCTCTGGATGTAAACGTGTCCGTCATTTTACAAACATGAAAAAGATAAACAGTAGCCCTGGGTGTTCACGCAGCAAGGTCAGGGCCCTGTGCATTGGCGAGTCCGTCACTCCCGGCTGCCACCGCACTGTCCCAAGTAGGGCAGTGGGGCACGGCCCGCCCTGGAAAGAGGGGCTGTCGCTGCTCCAGGGGACAGAGCAGCGAGGCCTCCCGCCACATGGGGCCGAGTCCTCGTGCCACCTTCCATTCACTGCTGTCCCTGCCCCCTTCTCCGCACGCGGCCAGAGGAGGACAACCACATGGGCTGGTTCTGCGTGGAAGACGACGGGAACCAGATTAGGAAGGAGAGACACCCCCTCCTCGTGGGACACATGCCAGTGACGGTGGCCAAGCAGCAGGAGTTCAAGGTGATGGGCGGGAGGTCCTTGTCCATCTGGGACAGTGAGTGACCAGCGCAGGGCGGGGCCCCTGCCGCTCCTGGGTCATTAGTGGGAACCACCCGGGCTCTGGGGCTTGTAGCCAGCCTCCGCCGTGTGGTGGAGCCGGTCCTGGGAGTGTGCATGACGTGGGGCGTGTGCATGAAGTGGGGTGCATGTCACACCGTCAGCGCCATCATGTGAGTGACGAGCAGCATCCAGTCAGTGTCCACGGGGGCCCCACGTGACTTTGTTCACGTCCCCCAGCGTGGGCTCGGCGTGCGGTGTGTCTGTAGGAAACGAGAGGCGTTACTGTCACTCCTGGCTCTGCTCTGTGGCGACACCACACCCCGGGGGGCACAGGGGTCCCCACACCGAGGGAGGGGCAGGTGGGCTGGTGGTAAGGGGTGGGGGCTCGCCACCTCCCCCAGGAACCGAGCCCACCCGGGACACGCGGGACCCCACCCCCGCGGGCTGTGCGGTCGGAGGTAAAATACTGAAGGTGGAAGCGGCGCACTCGGGTGTTTGGGTCTAAACAGCTGATTTCTGAGACCCGGGCCTTCAGGTTTGCATTCCGGTGTTGGATGTGTCGTGGCCCTAACGTGGGAGCGTCGTCGTTTGCTTACACGTTGCGTCTCAGACGCCGCCTCGTCCTGCTTCGACACAGCTGGTTCCTTCTCGTCCCGCAGATCGAATGTGCCACTTACAACCCAGAGCCCCTCCTGGGTCGTGGGGGCCGGCCGGACCCGACCGCTGCCGCCCAGGGCTTCCTGTGGGTAAGACACACTCGCTGGCCTCCCCGCAGCCTCAGCCTCACGGGCCAGCGTCCGTCCAGACGTGGGGAACATGGGCCTGGTGCTCACACGTGTCGCCCTGGCAGATGCGTCCCCGGTCACGTGTCTAAACACGAAAGTCACAGGCCCTGACGGGCGGGGAGCTGTCACTGTTGGAGAAGAGGTGGGATTCTCAGGAACTATTGGCCTGCTGTTCTCTTTCTTTCTCCACCTAAAACTTCGCCAGGTTGAATTCAGTCCGGAGACAGCCAGTTCAACTCTGTGAGAGCGACTTCAGTGTTTTCTCAGTTTGGGCAGCTCCGCTGCATGGGTTCCCCCCCCTCCCAAGGCCCTGCTGGCTTTTCCTGCTGGCAACTTAGCCATAAAGTGGATTTGTTGCAGATAAAATGCTGCACTTGAATTGTGCCACATTGCCAGTGGGCATTTCTGGTTGGTGCCAGCCAAAGGGATTCCTCCCGTGGTGCATGTTGAGGTGTCCCTTGTCCCCACCAGGGATCCCCTGGAGGACCCCCTCCCCGAGGACCCCTGGTGTCCTGCCCCTTGGCAGAGCTCCTGCTGGGTCAGGGCTGCCAGGTGAGGGGGCAGAAAGAAGTAACCTGCCACCCGAGGGTGCTGCCCTCCCTCGAGAACGAAGGGTTAGGCACGCTGCCCTCAGGGTTCAGAACTTTTAAGAGAGACACTGTCCTCGTTCATGGCACCTGTAGCTGGGGCCCCTTCCCTCCCCTGCTCACGCTCCCTGTCCCCAGAGTGAGTGGGCAGTTTGCTGTTCTTCCCCGGAACGGCTGCAAAGCAGGAAGCTTACATAACGGGGAGAAAACTCAGCAAGAGTAAGGATGGTGTCACATGCTTCCAGAACTGACCGGCATGCGGGACAGACTGCTCCGAACAACCACACCCTGGCCCCGGAGCTCCCCCGTGCCCCAGCCGGGCGCTCTCTTTCCGGCCAGTTCCTTCTCTTAACCAGATCTGACTGCTTCCCCCTTAGAAAGAGTTAAATCTAAGTTTAATGCCCTCAGTGACTCAGCGAATAGGAGGCTCAGGGTCGTGGGCACTGGGCAGCAAGGCCCACGGGAGGGAAGGGCAGCAGCATGCGGTTGGGGGGGTGCCGCAGCCCCGCGGGGAGCGTTCGTACCGCCAAGGCCGGGTACGCACTGGTGGGAGATTACCCAACGCTGACACCAATCCACCGTGTGAGACTTTACCTCGTGTGTGAGTGCCGTCGTGCCAGGCGAGGAATGTCATTTTTAAAGCGTGTAATATGTGATTAAAAAAAACCCCAAACTCTGTCTTTATCAAAATTAAAAGAAAAAAGTGACCTGATTAATGTGCGGAGAAGGGGGCTCTGGTAGCAGACCCTTTGGACCTCGCTTATGTTCAAGCGTGGTGGGTGGCGGCTCTGTCCGGGCCCTGGCCAGGCCTGGCATCCCGTGAACCTTTCTCCCTGCACCCCCATGGCCAGGTGGGGAGCTGCACCAGTCAGATGGGCCAGGTCGCCATCGTCTCGCTGCACGGTTCCAGCCCCAAAGTCATCGAGTGCTTCAACGTGGAGTCCCGCATCCTGTGCATGGTCCACGTCCCCGCGCAGCGCAGCCCGGAGCCCAGCCCTGCCGCGGAGCCGGGCGTCCCCACCGTCTGCCTGGGGACTGAGGAGGGAAGGTGGGTCACAGTCCCCGGCGCTGGTCCAGTGCGGGGCAGCAGTTCCTTCCGTCTGAGGGGCGAGCACGGGGAACGGATGTGGCGAGGGTCCCCCACGTGCTGGTGAAGTCTGTGGCTCCTGCGACTGGGGACGGTCAGTCGCAGCCTGGGTGTAACCGAGCCTCACAGACACGGCCTAAAGGAGCTGACGGGGTTTTCCTGACGCGAATTTCCCAGTCCGAAGGAAGGACTGGTTTCTTTATAACCTAGAATTCTTCCTTCAACATGCGAGGGAGAGGTCAAAGGGTTAGAGCGTTCACGGCACAGCTCGTGTTTGTACGAGGACTGGGCGTGGGACGCAGGGGGTGGGGTGCATCCCGACAGGGAGGGCCACGGTTCTGGCAGCAGGCGCCCGGTGCTCCCCGCATGGCAGCTGTGTTCACGCTCACCCTTCTCTTCCAGCATCTCCGTCTACAAAAGCAGCCCCTGTGCCAAGAAAGTGCGGCTACAGCACTTCTTCACCCCCGACAAGGCCACGGTCATGAGCCTGGCCTGCACACCGAGCCGCCTGTACGCAGGCCTGGTCGACGGGGCCGTGACCATCTACGCAAAGGCACAAGGTGAGGGGTCGCACAGGCAGGGAGCTGCCACACCAGTACCAGACGCTGTCTGTCACAGCTCTGGATCTGGGAGTCGTTGGTGCGGGTGCCACAGCTGTGGTGTCTGGCCAGGCCTCTTCCTGCCTGCAGATGGGCCTTCTCCCTGCATCAAGTGGCAGTGAGGGCTTGGTCTCCTCCTGTGCACACGAGGGCCCCCATCCCATGGTGGGCCCCGCCCTCATGACCTCACCCAGCCCACATCACCTCCCATGGCTCCCCGTCATGCCACACAGGAATCAGGGCTTCAGCAGGTACATGCGGCGTACCTGTGGCCTCTGTGACCCCCTCCCAGAGTGGCCACGGCCGGGCCTGCTGCCCCACCCCTCATCTAGCCGTCTGTCTGGGGCTTCCACCTGACCCTTAGTGGGACCGCAGTGCTGCTGTTTCCAAGCTGGACGTGCGGTGCTCCCACTGCCCGCTGTATGCAGCCGTCACCCTCACCGCAGCAGCGGCCTTCGCACCCAGGAGGCCTCTTCGCTCATGCCTGTGTGTCCCTCCTGTCCCTGCCACCCTCCAGGGCAGGTCCCACCCCCTCCCTCCTCCCATCAGGAACGCCCACCCCCACCCCACGTGCGCAGATGAAACCCCATTACTGTGCCCCCGGGAGCTGCTGTGTGGTGCCCGGGCACCTGCCAGGTCACTGGCCCCTCCTTCCAGTCCCTCTGCCCCGGTCACGTGGCTTCTGTCTGTTGTTCAGACACACCAGTCCATTCCCACTTGAGGAGTGAGCACCGGCCAGCTGATCCCTTTGCCTGGAAGGCTCTCCTGGCCTTGACCTTTGACCTTCAGCCTCCCTTCCTTGGAGAGGCTGCACTCAGAGGTTCGGTGGGTCGGGTCCAGGCCACCACGGCAGATCGCATGGTGACCTGTCTGCAGGTGGAGAGTCTCACCCTCAGTGGTAGAAAAAGCAGCACCCGTCAGGTACAGTGTGAACAGGCGTCTTATTAAAGCTGAATCTCAACATACAAGTGTGTCCTGGGCCTCACGGCCCGCCTCATGGTCTTCGGTGTCTGCTCGCCTGAGTCTGACCGGTGGTCCCCAAAGCGGGTCGGACGCAAGGCTGTGAGCAGAGAAGGGACACCTGAGCTGGGGGCCCGGCCCGTCCTCCTGGACAAGGGGTCGGAGGCGCCGGTGGATGAGCAGTCAGTTTGTGGGCGTGGTTGCCTAATTAAGGGTTAGTTTGGAAAGTGAAGAACCGATTTTCATTATTCGCAGGGTAGTTCCGTCAGCCACAGTTACGGTGTGTGCTGAATCTCGGCGTAACCAGTTTTGTGCCTCTCTCTGAGTTGTGTGTCGGCTCACACCATGTGGAAACTGTGATTACCTCATCGGTGGATCTCTGCAAATACTTCTAACCAGAACACTTGCCATTTGCTGGGTTTTAGGAACAGGGCAAGTTCATCATTTTCAGTGAAGCCATGTTTTCTCTTCACAGTACAGATGAAGGGTTATTTTAAAGTACAAGCAGAGATGGGGGTATTTAAAGATTTGCCCGATTATTTTGGGTACAATTCCTTTAACGATGACTCCATCGTTTTGTACATCATTACCCTGAACAGTAGCGTTCATCCGCCGTCTGCCTGCCCGGTGCTCTGCTGAGCTTTTAGTCACATCTTCACGTTGTAAGTTCTCACAGCCACCTTTGAGGCACGTGGCACCTCGTCCCCATCTCGCTGAGAAGGAAGCTGAGGCTTGGGGCGAATAATCTGTACCGGACACACTGAGCTCGGGGCTGGGGTCGGCGGGGCTGCTACTCAAGGGTCCGCGTGCCCTGTCGCTGGGTTACCGGGGAAACGTGCCCACTGGGGAACTCTGGACACCAGAGCCGATTGGAGCATCGAAGTCACAGGTGATGCTCCGGTCATCTGTGATGACGATCAATCACCTGCGGTCCTTCCCCCCAGTCCCCAAGTTCAGGTGACTTCACGTGAACGAAACTTCAAGAAATGCTTCCTTTTCAGACGGGTCCTGGGATTCTGAGCCTCAGAAAGTGGTGAGACTGGGCGTGCTGCCGGTCAGGAGTCTGCTGGTCACGGAAGACACTCTGTGGGCCGCGTCTGGGGGCCAGGTTTTCATCATCGGCGTGGAGACGCACGCCGTGGAGGTGAGTGGTGGAGGGGCGTGCCGCGTGGGGACGGAGCCCCGGGCCTGGCCCCATTGCCGTCCACGGCTGGCGTCCCACCTCCACACACAGGCCCCTCGGTGGCCCCTGCCTGAGGCTCAGACAAAGTTCCTTCCAGGTTTGCCTTAGGAAGAGGATTACCTAGAAAATTCCACTTAGCGTGGTAATAGTTGTTCCCTGTTTATGTGAAAGACTGTACTCAGCGTGAACATAATAGAGTCTTCGAGGACACACGGAAAGCTAGCATCCGGTGGAAGTGGCGTTTCAGGCCAGGGGGATACATGGATTGTTCAGCAAAGGTGGTGAGACAGTTGCCATTCGGAAGAAGGGAGCTTGTCTCAGGCCCCGACTCTGCTCTTCTAAACGTCCCAGGTGAACGCGCTGTTACGATACAAACTTACAAAGAGCGGAGGAGGGTTTTACGACCTTGCGTCGGGGGAGACTTGGCGGTGGAGGGATAGCTCCTGCCGAGGGGCCAGTGCCGGGGGCGTCGCCGCGATAGAGCGAGCACCGAGTTGCGCAGCTTTAGAACCTGTGTCCCGGGTAACGTGTGTGAATGAAGTTTACATAAACTGAAGATCGGCGAGGTGCATGCCGTGTGCTGCATCTGTGAGTGGCAGTGGGTGTTCGCAACGTAAAGAGAATTCTCTTTAAAGAGGGAAGCCAAGCTCACAAATTATTCAGTGGATGTGAGTATGGAAAGGAAGCTCGCGAAGAGATACAAATAGGCCCACACTCACAGACGTGCACCCGGGTGACTGACTCAGAAATGCAGACTGTGTGTGTGTGTGCACGTATACATTTGTACACGCTCTCACACACACCCCTTAGCCTCACCAACAACTAACCGTTGCTCATTGACACAAGGAACCAATTTTCACATGGGCACCTTGAAGGTGCTGGCACGTGCTGGGCAGGGGCTCCAGGACCGGCCGGTCGGGGGGAGGGGCTGGGGCAGGTGTCCTGTGTCGCCTGTTGGCTCTGAAGCCTCCCCCACCCCCCACTCCCCCGCCAGGGGTTTTCTTGA
This sequence comes from Desmodus rotundus, assembly GCF_022682495.2. Taxonomy (NCBI): domain Eukaryota; kingdom Metazoa; phylum Chordata; class Mammalia; order Chiroptera; family Phyllostomidae; genus Desmodus; species Desmodus rotundus. Next base: position 473,945 of record NC_071399.1, read on the forward strand.
CAGGTCAGCTCACACAAGCGCACGGGGAGGGGTGCTGCGATGTCATCTGGTTGCATGAATAACTGGAAACACTCCAGCGAGCCCAGTGGGGGTACCAGTTAACGAGGGGCGTGCCCCTGGGGCGGCCCCCCGGGCGGCTGTGATAGAGAGGGGAGGGCTCCATTGGGGGAGGGAGGCGGATGCAGTTGCCACGTGACCACACGGACGAGGGTGCTGATTCCGACCAGCACCGCGTGTGTTAGCGGTTGTCCGTGGTCGTGGAGCATGTCCCTGCGGTTCCCACGGTGCAGGCACTTCTGAATAGATGGCCAAAAGCTGTCACTTCTAAGCAGGGGAGCGGGGGCGGCAGACAGCAATGTCGGTTTTCATTGTCCTTTGGAAACTTTCAGTTACATCATATACTTTATTATTGAAAGAAAATTTTAAAAAGTGCCTAGCGGAAACGTAGCCTTTCGTGACTGTCATTCATTCGCGCAGCAAATTATCATTTGAATAGATGTAATAGGCAGGAGCCAGAAATAACGCGGTAGCCTGTAGTTGGGTTTCTCTCCACAGAGAAGAAAGTATAATACAATGGTCTCTCTTTGAAACATTTCTGCAAAAACAGCGCCTTGGTTTTCCCACAATTCCCACCAAACAGCTGAAGGGCGGTGTCCGTCACTCCCGCTGGGCGCTGCCCGGCGGGTGGAGCGTTTGGTTGTGACCTTACTCTAACCCAAGCGGCACTTCCCCTGCTCCGGAGACTTCATACGCTGTAAATCTGGAAGACTCAGGAGTAATCGGTTTGGATCTAAATAAAAGTCTCCTTTCTGTGCACTGTTAGTACCAAAACGAGTGAATGCATTTACAGAGAGAGACGCAGAAATCTGCTCCTTAAAAAAGTAGAATTTGCGCTGAGTCCCTGTTGTGCAGGAAGACCGCCGTGCAGAGGCTGGAGCAGCGTTCCGGGTCTCACACCCCAGCCCGTCCCCGCGGGGTGGGGGTGCCGAGAGGGATGCCCCAAATGTGCCGCCTGGGGCAGGAGCAGAGCGGGCCTGGGTGGAGCAGGAGGCCGGGCGCCAGCACTGTTGGAAGAAGCAGTTCAGAGCTTGATGGTGTCAGTGTGACTTCAGTGCAGCAGGTGGCACGTTGCAGTGGGGACACGGGGTGCGGCTGGGCAGCCCTGGGCCTGTCACCCGGAGGTGCTGGGCCCGGTGGGCTATTGGAGCCAAAGGGCAGGAGTAAAACTCCCTGTACCTGCTCCTCCTCCCCACACCCCTGTCAGGTCTGCAGGAGCAGACAGAAGACATGGAAATGCTGAATTGCCTCTCGCTCGACAGCTTCAAGCCCCTGGGCTTTTGGGGTGGAGACGGGGCTTCTTTTTTTCTCTCCCAGTATGGCTTCCTGCCCTGGGCTTATTTAATGCCTTTCTTTAAAAACAAAATGCCTAAACTTAAGACGTGGGTGTAGTTCTGCAAGGAAGCCAACATTTAGGGAGAGCATTTCCTCCGGATTTCCAGCAGGTGCTGGAAACAGCATCCCTCCCCCAGCAGAAAGGTGCTAGACGTTTCCTAAGTCCTGGGCTCCAGGAAACTCGCAGACATGCTGGGCTGTCAGAGGAGGTGTGGGTGTCGTGGCAGGGACTCTGAGCTGAGGCTCCACGAGTGTCAGCAAGGCCCCTCAGAGCTGCCCTCCTGGGGAGGGGCCCGGCGGGGCTGCACCTGGCCCCAGGGACACTGGCGCGCCTCCCCGGGCCGTAGCGACTATGTTCCAAGCACCCCTGTGCGCGCCACCGCGTCCCTCCTCTCCATCATTTGAAGTGCAGGTTCTTCAGCTGCTGACGTTCCAGAAGGCTCTTTATCTTCTGGGGCGGGGAGGGGAAGGCAATAAAAATGAGGCGGGCATTGTTTCCGCCTCCACCGTGTGTCGGGCTGGGAAGGTGCGCCCTGTGGAGACCCCTGAGGGTGCGTGGACAGTGTGGGCGCCCGCTGGACTCGCGCAGGCGGGACAGTTGCACAGAGGACCCGGGCTCCACGCGGGTCGGAGGGTGGGTCTCAGCCGGCTGCCACAGTCCGGCACCCCGGGTGCCCACGCCTCGCCTCTGCCTGCCTCCCCAGGGTCAGCTGGAGGCTCACCAGGAGGAGGGCATGGTGGTCTCGCACATGGCCATCGCTGGCGTGGGGATCTGGATCGCCTTCACCTCGGGGTCCACACTGCGTCTGTTTCACACAGAGACTCTCAAACACCTGCAGGACATCAACATAGCCACCCCTGTTCACCACATGTTGCCAGGTAACCAGCAGACGGGAGGGTCCTGCAGGCGTGGGCGGGGCTGGGCAGGCTGGAGGTGGGGGCAGGGTTGAAGATGGGCAGGGTGTGGAGGTGGGAGTGGGGCACGGAGGCGGACTCAGGCTGTCTTGCAGTTTTGGGTGGGCTGGGCTGCTCTGCCCCATCAGGGCCAGGACGCAGCACTTGCCAGGTGACTCGGGACTGTGCAGACCCACACTAAAGCGCCATCTTATAGTCTGGTGCAGCGGGTTCCTCTGCGTCAAACCTGGCAGGCTGGGCCCTGGGCAAAGGCCCTGAAGCCGCGGACAGGCCAGGAGGCTCCCTGGGGCAGGCGCTCGGGTCCCTGTGTGTCCGGAGGGTGCCCGTGTGGGCGGTTGCGTGTGTGGCGACAACACAGAAGCTGACCTGTGAGCTCTCGCTGGAAGGCCAACTTCCAGGAGCTCCCCAGAGGGCGCCTTCCCAGCTGGAAACTTGACCCGAGCTGGCGCCGCCCTGGGAGCGAGCCCTGGGGACCTGTGGCTCTGCCCTGTGCACGGGCCAGGCCTCCCTGTGGGATTTTGCTCTCGAAGATTCTGCCCTTCAGCCCAAACTGCCTCAGACGGCGCAGGCTCAGCTCGTGCACGTCCGCTCCCAAGTGTCCCAAAGAGTTGGGGCCACAGTGCAGGGGCAGGTGCCGGTCCCGCCGCAAACAGCCCCGGAAACTCGGGCCAGGCCCCAGCTGTGTCGGGATGTTCTGCGCTCCGGGATGTTCCCAGCAGGGTCTTTAAGGGGACCGTGTGAGAGATCGGGTTAAAGGAGCCCCTCTGCGTCCGCTCTGAACAAACTCGTCCTCTTCCAGGGGAGGCGGAGCCGGATAAAACAGCCAGCATCTCTGTCTTTAAAAGATCAGTGTAACTTTTCTCAGTGGTGAACTACACCGCACTCAAGGTTGTTCATGACTTAGGGAATGATCCCCGGACTCGGGGTCACGACCCCTGGCCTCCCAGTGCCCTCCTGGGTTAACCAGCAGCCGGGTAACCAGAAGCCCGGCCTGCCTGCTCCCTTCGCTGTCTGTTCTGGGTGCAAGCAGAGTGTCCCAGCCTCTCAGCACGGGTACCCCAGACGGCAGAGTCCAAAGCTGGGGACAGGACACGGAGTCAGGTCCTATTCATTCCTGCGAGCAAACGGGACACACGTTTGGGGAATGAAGGGCCACCTCCCAAACGTACTTCCGAACGAAGACAGTCGCGCTTTATCCCTGCTCTGTCTGGCTGGCGAACGTGTCTCCTGCTGGCACAGAACCAGCAGTTGTGCACACGTGTGTCTTTGTGTACACGTGTGTGTGCAAGTGTGCATGTGTGTGCACCCCGGGGCTCCAGAGCTGAGCAGGCAGAGCGGACGGCCCCCCAGTTGGGTGTCTGCCAAGGGGCCGTCCCAGGACTCACCCCCCACACCCTGGCCTGGCCTTCCTCGTCCAGCTGACGGAAGTGCCACCATGGCTTGAGCTCCAGTGGCCCTGCTCCCTGGGAGGGTGCCGTTGGTGTGAGCTCTCAGGCCCGGTCCGCCATGGTTCCAGAGAGGACGCTGGCACCTGGCCCCTGGGCCCCAGGCTCTCCTTGTCTGCCCCGCAGGGCACCAGCGGCTGTCTGTGACCAGCCTGCTCGTCTGCCACGGCTTGCTGATGGTCGGCACCAGCCTGGGACTTGTGGTGGCCCTGCCTGTCCCTCGTCTGCAGGGCATCCCCAAGGTGACAGGTAAGGAGACGCCTCCCGGCCTCTGACCTGGGACCTCATTAAGCTCCGTGGCCTGGGTCCTGTTTCACTCTCTGGGCAGTTACTCGAACAATTTCGATTAGTAACATTTCTCATCTGCTGTAAAGACTACATCTGTTCATTCGAACAGTCTTTCGTTGTCCTATTTCTGCAGCACCCAGGACACATGCTGTATTTATGGTGCGACAGAGTATCTAGGACTGTCACAGTGTACGTCGTGGCGTGTAACGCTCTGTGTCCCCTAGTCTTCCTCCGCCTTGGCGTTCCCATTCCTGGGGGTGGTCCAGGGAGAATCGTTTGCCTCTAGTACCACCGCTTGGTTTCGGTGATCGGACACAGTCTGGAAGCGGAGTCGAGGCCACCGATCCTGTGTTTCAGACCATCCTCGCGAAAGCTTCCTTCGCGTTGACTAGAAACCCACGAGAGCATAGTCTGGTCAACATTTTCGTGTTAACTGTCACCCACGTGTCAGGGTTCTCGGCAGGATTCTGTCAGCGATGCGAGAGGCAGGTGGGGCGGGCGCCCCTGCGGCTGCACCTGGCAATGCTGAGCCTTTCCCCTGCAGGGAGGGGCATGGTCTCCTACCACGCACACAACGGGCCCGTCAAGTTCCTGGTTGCGGCCACCACCGCCCCCACGGCAGACAAGGACAAGCCCAGGGACAGCCCGCCCCCCGGCGCGGACCCCCAGGATGAAGACCAGAAGGAGGCGGCCCCCATCGAGGGGGTCAGGCCCTGCCTGAGCCCGGGCAGCCCTGAGGCTGTGTGGCTGGGGGCTTCGCTGGGCTGCGCCGTGCACAGCAGTGAGCTGTCCTCGGCCTCCGGGTCCCTGGAGCCCAGGCCTGAGGACAGCGTCGTCTGTGACCTCCTGCGGCACCCCAGCACCAGGCTGGGCCCCAGGCGGCAAGCCAGGACGGCGAGGGCCAGCTCGGTGCTAGTGGCCTGCGGGGGCCAGGGCCACCGGCGGGTGGGCAGGAGGGCCCGGCAGCCGCGGCCGGAGGAGCTGGCCTCCTCCATCATGGTGTGGCAGATCCCCCTGCTCCACGTGTGATGGCCAGGTGACCGGCCGTGGCTACGCTGACCAGGGGCAGCTGTGCAGAGTCTTTGGGGAAGAAACGTGCAATACCGTGATGACGGCGTTCTCTGCCCGTGCGTCCTTCTCTTCGTGCGGACGACTGGGCCACACTCCTCGAGAAGGCGGGAGACGGTGGCGCCCGAGCGGCCAGGGGTCTGGCCACCGCAGGCCGCACGGCAGGCCGCAGCTGTCCTTCCCCCGGCCCCGGTGCTCAGGGAGTCTGCAAGCCACGGACTTAGGGGGCACTGGAGCGTGGTCAGCGGTGTAGGGATTTGTTAACGGTTCTCAAAATAACTTCCTGACGCAGATTCCCTCTCTTTATTTATACCGCAGACTTCTCGGTTCCAGAGTAGCGCTTGCCACGGTGAAGAAAGCCGTGTGACGGGCCGTCTGGGGTTGTTACTCGCTTTCTGACGTGAGCTGGGTTTCCCAAAGCGACGCAGCGCACATATTGTCTATTTTAACAAAAGTAGTATTTTTATACTGCGTTTTTTCTATTAAAAATTAACAGTTAATATTTTAGTCAACATATTATATTTGATAAACGATGTTGGCTTTGAACCAAAACGCCCAGTGCCTGCCCACGTTCAGGCTCCAGTGCCGACACCAAATGTCTCCCGTTCGAGCTGGCGGGCGTCCCTGTCTTGGCGTGGCGCACAGTCGTGGCTGAATCTTTGGTGCCCTCGTCGGCATCTGTTCGCCTGAAACGCTGTCTGTTGTGTGGGACTGGCCGTGGAGCACAGGCCCGGCCCCCTGCTGCCGAGCGGCCAGCTGCAGGTGTCGTGGTGCATGGAGAGTCTGCGGGTGCAGCTTGCTCCACGTGGGCTCGGCCGTCCGGGTTCTACGTTCCGGGCGACTGAAGCGCTAACACAGTGTCCGTTCGCCAGAAACACATTTCTTCTTAGCACTTTACAGATGACTAACCCTGCTAATTCTATGACTTCGCCGGATATTTTCAAGGCACACATGTTCTGTGTGACAGAAAGCCCCCCAAGCCGCCCCGACTGTTAGCTGCTATCTTCCTGTATAAATAAAGTCTTTGTATTTGAAAACGCAGTGTCTTGGGTCGCCTTCCTCCCACGAAGCCAAAGGGGCAGCTCCGTCCTGGAGAGTGAGGGGAGGGGGGCCTCCGGTCCTTTCAGGGCTGGCGTCACCATCTCTGGTTTGGGAGTGATGCTCACTGCAGAGCCAGTCCCGGGGCGGAGGTGCGTGCCGGGGATTTGGAGTAGGTGCGGGGGAGCTCGAGAGAGAGACGTGCGCCCTCTCCCCCGCGGGCACTCTGGCTTCCGGAGAGGAGTGAGGTGAATGTGAGGTGCAGACGGGTCTTCAGAGTGGACTGAGCTGCCAGGGAGCCAGCGACGTCCACCCTTACTGCTGGGTGAAGCTGCAGTCCCTGAGGGGCCTTTGTGTAGTCCACGGGGCGGAGAGGTGCTGGTCTCCATGGGTTTCTCAAGTGACGGATTCCTGGGAATCGGAACCGTCCCTGCTGATGAGAGTGCCCCTCCAAGCTGCGAAGGACCCGCGGCCCGGGAGCATCTGACTGTCACCGTGTCACATCCCTCCCAAGCCGGTCCAGAGCCTCTGCGCTGCCACACCCCTTCCGCCTGCAGGCCCGGGCTCCTCCTGGGCAGCAAGAGTGCAGGGACCAGGGCCTGGGGTGCACCTTCGATCGAGGAGCCCGGTGTTGGTGTCACTGGGCCCCCGTCCTGCCTGGGGCCCCTCACACTCAGCAGGGCCCAGGTCTGAGTGGGGTCCACAGGGGCGCGGGCCCCGCCCAGCACCCTAGGCCCGAGCGCCTGCAGGTGGGGTCGGCACCCAGCGTCCCAGCAGCAGCCTGGACGGGTGACATCAAAGCCACAGCCGTGGGTGAATCTGGGGCAGCTCTGTGGGCTGAGTGTGCCCCAAGGTTCACGTGCTCCACCCTGACCCCCAAGGCCATGGTGTCAAGAGGCAGGGCCATGGGAGGAACCCCCCTGAATGGGGTCGATGTCCCTTATACAGGACCCTCCCGCCATGGGAGGTCACAGGAAACCCTCCCCAGGCACCCAGTCTGCTGGCCTTGGTCAGGACTTCCAGCCTCTGAGGGGTTGAGGTGAGGCCCCCACCCCCAACGTCACCCCAGCTCCCCGCCCAGGGACCTCACAAGTGGGTGGCCTCCGGGTGTGACCTGGATGTGCTTCACGAAGCTGGGTTTTTTTCTTAGGAATACAAGGTTGAGAAGTGGAAGCAATCCGTCAGGGCCCGATGCCCGTCAGGCATCCAAAGGGGCAGGTTATCGGGGGAGGGACATGGAGGTCGCAGTGGTGGCCCTGCTCTCTCTTTTAAAGCCTGAGGGAGGGCCAGGAGGAAGAGGCATGGATGGTGGGGTGGCCTCTCTAGGACGGTTGCCAGGGACTTTGCTGTGCGATAGTGAGCGCCTGTCTGGGGCACGGAGCACCTCTGGCTCCTGCTCAGCAGCCACTTCTCCTTCCACACGCACGCAGACACACACATCACACCCACCCCCCACACGCCTCCCAGCTCCCGGCCCCTCCCTGCAGGGCCGTGTGGACAATGTTTATTCGGGTGGAAAAGGCAGGAGACAGCTGGCAGGGCCGAGGCCTGGCTTCACTTTGCTCCCTGGGACCTGCGCCAACACGCGGGGGAAGAATTAACCCTTGAGCAGCAGGTCAGACGGTGAACCGGGTGCTGCTCCCATGTTCTTCGGGAGAGAATGTGCAGAGTGGGCAGGAGGCAGTCACATCTTCTCCGTCACCTGCACACGGAGGCTGACTGTGTGTCCCCGGCACTCCTGCCTCTCCCGCAGCTCCCGCCCGCTCGAGTCGGCTCCCCGTCTGACCGCAGGACAGCGAAGACACGTCGGCTCGCTCCTCTTGGACCACCACCCTGTGGGGTCACTGTCCCCCTCCTCCCATTTTAGGGACGGGGACACGGGCTGGGAGTCTGGCCCTTGGTGACTCTGGCAGGGAGCGGCGACGCTGGGAGTGGGGGCGTATGTCCCGTGGTGGCAGTGGGGCAGGTGGCCACCATCGAGAGGAGCACACGGGTGACGGTGCCAGCCCGAGGACTCGGAGCCAGCCCACGCTCATCGGCAGAACCTGCCAGAATCAGCATGACAGGCAGGGACTGCGGGGAAGGAGGGGTGAGACGCGGACCCCGTGCTGGCACTGGGGGCTCGGCCAGGGTTACGTAAGCAAGCAGTCTGGGGCCCGGCCGGCGGCTGAAGCAGACACACAGAAAGCGCTCCCAGGAACCAGGGACCTTGTGCACACGGAGCTTTTCCGAGGGGCCGAGGGGTCCAGGCAAACCAAAGGGACAAAGAAGCATGCGGCCCAGTGGTTTGCTGGCTGGAAACGTCGGGCCAGACGGCCCACCCCTGAGGCCTGGAGGGATCCTGTAATCCTGCCGAAAGGAGACCCCTGCCGGGCTGCCACCTTCTGTCCCTGCATGCTGTGGGGTGACCGTGGTGGCGCCTGTGCGGGACGGCGGGGAGGACCAGTGGAGTGGGAGGCGCCGTGCCTCTGCTGTGTCCCTGCCACCGCCTCCCCTGCTCCGCAGACAGCGTAGGTGGGCGCAGAGCCTGGTGGCCCAGAAGAGGGGACGGCCCAGAGCAGCAGCCAGGACGGCCTCGCACCTGTGCGGAGGGGCGGCAGAGGACCTGCTGTGCGCGGGCGGGTAAGTAAGGGTACTCGTCTAAAAATACTGGCTTGCTCTTTTCCTTGGTTTTTTTTTGGTGCTAACAGATGGATCCTGCTCTGTCTTTAGCTCAGTAGTTGTCAGCCCTGGCAGTGTCCCCTCCCCCCAAAGGACAGTTACAATGTGTGGGGGTGTTTTTGGCTCTCACCGCTACTGAGTACCAGGAGCTGCTAGTGTGGGGGCCCGGGGATGTGGGTGGCCCCCCCGCAGTGCACAGGGCAGGGACACCGATTGTCCCCAGGGAGGGAGGACCTGTGGGTCGTCTCTGCCACCCCACACTGTGAAAGGCCCCATGCTGGTGCCCCCTGGGCGGAGCAGGGTGTCCCTGCTGCCCACAGATTTCCTGGGCTTCTGTCTGGGCCTGTGTGGTGGCCACTCCGCCATTCTGATTTGAATATAAACTCTCCTGGGCCCGTCACAAAACGGGAACACAGGTGTGAGCCAGGGTTGTGGCCAGAGTGCCTGCTGCGTCTCCAGCGAGACGCGAGGCCACACCTGCCCGGGAGGGAGGACACGGCACCTGGCCCTCTGCCAGTGCGTGGGGCACGGGCACTCCCAGCGTTCCGCATCGCCTCACAGAGGGCTGCCGTGTTCACATAGGGGCTGCGGGGACCTGTGGACCCCGATTCCCGCCCGCCCATCTCCCCCAGGTGGAGCCCTCCCAGTGGGGTCCCCACGACCACCCCGTAACCTCCTCCCTCCTGTGGACGCTGGTCATCGGCTCAGCACTGGGGAGCTGCCTGCCTGCAGGGGCCGGGCCCAGAACTGAGAAAACACCTTTGTCTTTCATATGATTTTATAAGTTTTTTATTTGTCTAGCAATTTACTTTTGGATCAAAAATAAGACAACAGTTACCTGAGCATCGGAACAGGTGGTTTGAAGGCCCTGCTGCTGCAGAAAAGACACTCCATCTTTGGATCAGGTTGCTGGGGCTGCCGTGACGAGGTGCCCCGGGGTGGGAGGGGGGCTTCAGACAGCAGGGGCGTGTCCTCTCTCAGTCCGGGGCTGCGGGCTGGAGGTCCAGGTGCCTCCTGGGCCGCGTCGTTCTGCCCCTCTGCAGGCTCCAGAGGCTCCTCACCGCCTCAGGCTGCTGCTGTTTGCCGGCATCCCTGCTGTCTGTGGCTTGTGGCCACGTCACCGCAGTCGGTCTCCATCGTCACGTGGCTCCTCCTGTGCACGTGCGCGCCCGACTGTCTTCTTAGGAGGACACTCGTCACACTGAAGTAGGGTGATGAAGGTCCCTTCTTCAGTGTGTCCTTTTGAGAACTTGCTGTTTAGACTCGGCTATGAAAATAGTTGAAACTCCTTGAAAAACACAGTCACACCTCGGTACTCGCCGGCTTCAGACTTCGTCACACCCAGTGCTCCTTGCATTGTGACGAGAGAAACGCGTTTCAGCTCTCGGCGCTTGCTCAGGTCTCGTCGCGCTTGCTAGAACTGGTATGAGTCGCCCTTGCTGCACCGCAAGGGAAGGTGCTTCATCATCCGCCGCTCGCTCGCCACTCACTGGTTTCGGCAGTGCTCACGAGTTCCGGAACGAACTCACGATGAGTACCGAGGTCCCACTTTAGTTTAAAGACTATTAAGTTTTTGAAAAAATTAAAAAAAATATTTTAAAAGATTTTATTTATTTCTTTTTAGAGAGGGAAAGGTTGAGGGAGAAAGAGAGGGAGGAAAACAGCAATGTGTGGTTGCCTCTTGTGCGCCCCCTGCTGGGGACCTGGCCCACAACCCAGGCGTGTGCCCTGACTGGGAATGGAACCCGTGACTCTCTGGCTCTCAGGTTGGCACTTAATCCGCTGAGCCACACCAGCCAGGGCTGAAAACTATCAACTTTTTATTTCTTTTCAAAGAAGGTTTGTCAGGATCGACACCAATAAACCTGACGGCCACGTGGTGGTCATACCTTTGCTCCCGTGACAAGCACCTGCTGCTTCCTGGTTGCTCCCGTCCGCCGAAGGCAGGTGCACAGCTGACACTTGTCCACGGAGGATGTGGGGAGGGACAACAGGAGGTGGGCAGGCAGGCGGTCCGTGCAGCCGTATGTCCTCTGACCCCTCGACCACCGAGCATGCCTGTGCTTTCTGTCAGTGCTGGCCGGGCTTCGGGCCAGCAGGCGGCTCTCGTCCCCTATTCAGACCAAGGCCACGGGGGCTCCCCTGCACCCAGGGGTTGCCTGTGGTGACAGCGAGGTCTCGGCGGAGCAGAGAGCTCTCCCGGCATGAGGCTCTTGGTCAACGGCTTCTGAGACATGTGGGACAACTGGGACATGAGGGAAGAGGTCCAGGATATTCAGGAAGCAGCTCACACGAGGCAAGGGCACCCCAAGTTCATCGGTGCTGGAGGGGGGAGCCGCAGAGGGCCGAGCTGTGGGGACGACAGCTTTCCCTCCACGCAGAAAGGGCCAAAGTTCTCGGTGCGACAGTGAATGCTGTTCCGACGCCATCTCACAGATAGCTAATTAATTTTTCATGCCAAGAGACTTAAAGTACTTTGTAGCAATTGGATCCATTCCTGACAGCTACTGGAATTTAATTGCTGCTCTTTGGAAGGCGGGGGAGAGCACAAGAACTCATTCGGACTATTGAAAGCTTCGGGAAATTATCCAGTACTTGGTGTAAGACCCACAGGAAGACCTGCCGGGCTCCAAACCAGGGACTGTGGCTGACCAGCCGCCTCCCTGCTGTGCGCCCGCACCCCGGATATGCATGTGAAATCTGAAATCTGTGTGCAGAGGTGAAGCTGCCTGAGGCGTATCCCTCTCGGGGCAGCGGCGGGGCAGTCTGGGCCCCGCGGGGAGGGCGCCCCCACACCCACTGTCACAGAAGAGGGCGGTGGGGTGCGGAAAGGTTCAGGGTCCACAGTTCACGAGAGCTGCAAACGGCGACACTGGTCCTGGAAACCCCGTCCGTTGGGCTCCAAGGCGGGCGCTCTCCACGCCTCCCTGCAGCCTCCAGGCGGGGTTCAGGGTCCCGAGACCCGGAACGGGTTGCCGGACTGTTGCATTTGGGGGTGGTCACCGCCACACCAGGACAACTCTGTGTTTTCCAGGACAGTTTTGCACGCAGATGTGTCTGCCTACGTCTTCAGGTTGGCAGAAAATTGAACTACTAAGATACTGTTACTTGTGAAATACTGTTGTAGTGGCTGTTATTGAACACTGAGGTTGGGCCTTTCTCCTCGACATGGTTGCCCCCGGGGCTCCAGGTTCCTGTGGCTCCCATGGACTCATTAAACCATGGATGCTCCTCTGCAGCTCCCACAGCCTGAGTCGGCACACAGCACACTCAACAACGGAACTTCTGTCATCGGAAACCAGACCGCACTCCATACCTGCTGGATGGAGTAGGGGTCCAAGTTACTTCATGCATTTGTCGTTCCGTCAGCAAATATTTATTGAGAACCCAGAATATGGCAAGCATCGCAAACCCCGTGGGAAGAAGAGTTAACTGTGATATTTCCCCCGATCGCAGAGTGGAGGCAAAGACGGGCCAGGCCAGGATGGCACTAAGACTGGGGACTGCTGAGGGGCTTTGGAGGCTCACCCGCAGAGCGGGCCAGGGAGTCCAGATGCAGCGGGAGGCTGTGAGTTCACCCAAAGTCACTCTTGGAAAAAAAGGGAGGTGGGGGCGGGGGTGGAGGCGTGGCTGGGAAGTGGTTTCCAGCCGCCACCCAGACCCTTTCAGCCACCGGTGTAGGGCGACCTAGCCACAGGCAGGCTCCGGCCAAGGTCAACAGACACTCTGAAAAGGCCCCAGGAGATTCTGAAACCCCTGGGGGGAGATGGAACAATCTGAGCACGGAGCTGGAGGGGAAGTATCTCAGCCCCGAAGGTGCGTTCCTGCTAGAGTGAACTGCGGGCTACATAGATGCAGGGGCGCAGGAGCAGCTTACGGCTGTCTGCGGGGAGCAGACTTGCAGGTCGTGCCTGTTACAGTAGCTCTATTAACTCAGAAGAACATCACCCACAAGTGTAACCCACCCCCACCCCCCGCCCCCCGCATGCACCCCGACAATCGGGACAGTTTCTGCCTCCTTGAACCCAGAACGGATGAGAAGGACCCGGCCTGGCAGCTGAACGAAGGTGGCTGTGCGGCCATTCTCAGGACACGTGGATCAGCCGCGAGTGTCAAAAGCAGAACCTAAAAGAAGAGAAAGTCAAGGTCCCGACGCCAGGAGCCTGTGGAAATCTGATCACTATTTAGCATGTAACGTTTAAAAACTGCGTTTACCATCAGCGCTCCAGCCTTAGACCTGGCCCTGGGGGAGCCCCGTCGGGGAGCTGGGTCCCTGGCCACGCGCAGGTGTGCGGGGCCTGCTCCTCCCGCCCCCGGGTCCGAGGGGACACGGTCGCCCGCGGGGACCGCCGAAGTGTAGGCTACGTTTCCAGAACCAGGAACAAGTCCCAACGTGTGGTCCATTTTCTTTTTTGTTCTGGAATCTGTGAGGACATGGGCAACAGGTTTCCAGTCACCGAATGTGCCAACAGCGCATCGTCTGTCCCTGGTTTTACAAAATGTATAAACGGCGAGCACCCTTACTCCGCGTTTTCTGGGGTGCGGGGGTGGGCTGGGGGTAGACAGGAGGGCAAAGCCTCGGGCACTGACGTTTCGCCCTCAGTGGGTGGGGGCTCACGCGCCCCTTTGCAGGGGAGCAGGTGTGCAGGGTGACGCGCCGCCTGCGGGCGCGCTCCCGCCTAAGCCCCCTTCCCGCCGGGCCTCAGCGTCCACCTCGGGGGCCACCCCACCCAGCCCAGCCCCCGCCCCCGGCCCGCGCCGGCGCGCTCCACCCGGAGCCGCCCCCCGCGCAGCCTCGCGCTCCTCCTAGCGGCTGGGCCTCGGCGGGCGCGGGTGAGTGCGGGGTCCGCTGCGGTCGCTTTCCGGGGCCGGGGCGCAGGGGGCCGGGAAGGTGCGCGGATCGCGGGCGCTCGCACAGGTGCGGGGCTAAGGCCCGCGCACGCGCACCGGACACCCCAGCCAGGCGCCGCGTCCCCGGCTCTGGCGAGACACCGGGCAGCGAGGTAGGAGGTAGGGGTGGCCCTGGGGGGAGGCCGCGGCAAGACGCTCCGGGGCCCGAGGACAGGGGAGCGGGGGTACAGGAAGGTTGGGGTGGCGGTGGAGGGGGGCCAGTGAGCGCCGATGGAGGCTGGGGCCCCCCAGGCAGGGAGTCGGCGGGGGTGGCCGTGCGCGCGTGGGGGGCGGTTGGGGGGTGCGCGGACCTCCATCCTGGGCAACCACCAGGTCCTGCAGTGCGCTCTGGCAGGGAGCGGGGACAGCCAGCCCGCAGGCGTGCGAGGGGGCGGGAGCCCCCGAGGCTACTGCCTCCGAGGACACTGCCTCGGCCACTAGTTGTCCCGCCACCGATCGCGTATCACCGCGCCCGGCCCATCTGAGCGCAGCCGGGCGGAGCCGCCCCGCGCTCCGGCCGATTGTTCCCGGGGCGGCGGCCGGGCCACGTTTGTGGCCGGCGGGCGGGTGCTGTGCCCGCTTTGCTCGGGATGCCCGGGCCCAGCCTGTGGTCGTCGTCTCGGGGCCACGGAAATGGGGGTGAGAGGCCCCTCCCGGTCCTGGGCGACGTCCTGGAGTCCGTGCGGAGGCCGGGCTCCGTTCTCGCGGGCACCGCCCCCGGCCCCTGCTCCCCCAGCTGATGCCCGGGTTACTCGGGGCTCCTTCAAACTGAACGCTTTGTTTTCGGGGAGCCTTTGCCCCACCGACCGCGTGGATGGCCCGTGGCGATGCTGTGGCGCGTGTGCACGTGCCTGACGTCACGGTGGGACTGGGTGGGGAGGTGGGGGGTTCAAGAGGAGCAGCGTTGAAACAGCCCGCGAGTGGCCAGCTCAGCATCACCACGCGAGACTCTGGAGTGGAGTTTAGAGGCATTTCTGCAGCGGCTCCTCCGCCTGCCCCGCCCCCACGTGCGGGGTGGGAGGAGTGTGGGGGGGGCGGGGGGCGGGGTAGAGACTGCTCCGCGGTCAGGGCGGGGCTTCCTGCGGTCCCTCACTCAGGCGTGACCGCTGAATCTGGAACATTAAATAAGGGAGGTTTTAAAAATTAACCACCTCTTGGTCCTGGCCCGGTGGCTCAGTAGGTTAGAGCGCTCTCCGCGTACCCCAGGTTTGCGGGTTGAACCTCCGGTCAGGGCACGTATGAGAGTCAGCCAAGGGGCATCAGTAAGTGGACAACCTGTGCCCCTCCCCCTCCCTTCCTCTCCCCCTCTCTCAAATCAATCATAAAACGATTAATCACCTCGTAGCTTCCTACACAGCCATCCTCCGGCTGCCCATCCTCCCTGTATCTGTTCTAAGGGAAAAGAACAGACCGATGTAGTGAGAGGCCTGATCCACTATAGGTGACCTTCGGACTGTGAATTCCGGCCCCTCCAGCGCCCCTCCCGCCCCCGCACTGAGGGCTGAAGGGTTCCCTCTGCTCCCTGTCTCTTAAGGGGCAATCACGCGGCCTCTGGCTGGGATCCGGGCTGGGTGCCCCGTGGCCCTGAGCCTTCCCCCAGCTATGGGTGTCCTGATACTAGAATCCCCCTCCAGGAGCCGAGCCCCAGGAGCCATAGGTGGGCGCCAGGGGCAGCCTGGGGCTGCGCGTCCCTGGTACTTGGCATTCTGCTCATGACGGAGCAGCCACCTGCAGGAGGCGAGAAGTCTGTGGAGCATTTACTGTTCAAGGCTCCGCAATTGTGAGAAGGTGCCGAGTGACAGCAGGCTGAAGGGTTTCCTGTGTGGGACTGATGGCAGCCTGGGGCTCGGGGGAGGAAAACGGAGCAAAAGGCAGTCCATCTTCGGCTACAGCCGGAGACGGAGATGCTCCCGGGGGTGCCGGTGGCCTGCCTGCCTTCCTGAGCCCTGTGTTCACACGGTGGGGGGGGGGGGGGTCCTTCTCCACCGCACAGCACCTGGCCTGCCACTGGGAGGAGGGAAGCATCTGGAAGGGGGTGGCCAGGCCCTGGCTTCATTCCTGAGCTCCTCTCCCCAGGTCCCCGTGGCTTCTGCGCACCCTCCCACCCCCGCCCTGTTTCAGCGTGAGAAGCCAGTTGTCAACAGGGAGGCAGGGCACAGCGTTCAGCTGGAAGAGCACTCTGGGTGTCTTTGTCCCTACACAGGAACAGAGGCTCCGCGTGCTGTGGACGCCTCCGCGCCCAACCGCACTCGTTGTTTGCTAAATGCCAGCAGCTGCTCGGTGCTCACGGCTGAGCGGGAAGCTGCCGTGACTCAGGCAGCGGTGCCCACGCCCTGCAGCTCCGTGGCCGGGCAGCCGCCCGTGGGCTGGAGTGGGCGGCAGATCAGGACCCAGCCTGGCCCTCCCGAAAGCACTCCTGCCCCTGGTGGCCCAGGGGGCAGCTGCCTGTCTCTGGAGTTGAAGGGATCGTTGTCTCCACTGTGGCCTTCATTCACTGTGATTAGGCCGAAGCCGTGCTCTTGGCACCCAGCACTGTTGCACAAGTGTTGACAGGGAGGAATAACTTTGAAAATAAAACAGGGACGTCGAGGTGCTCACCTGTGCCAACAACCCGGCCTCTGCTGGAGAGGAGGTCGCAGTAGAACGAACCAAAGCATGTGCCGTTCTGACAGTTGAACATCAATCTCCTCCTGTCCTCCTGTGACAGGCACTCACTGAGCGCCCGCTGCCATGGCCAGGCCCAGGCCCAGGGGCCGGGGTGCGCCGTACGACAGCGCCAGTCCCAGCGCTCGCAGCTTCGACTCTGGCAAGGTGAAGGGCGTTGGTGTGGAGTCCAGTTCATCCACAGGTCGTCGCCAACCGAGACGAGGCTCTGAGGGCCTGGAGGATGAGGAGGGTGAGGAGGGGGCAGTGTGGGGACAGCCCAGGAGGGAGCGCCTGCAGAGGCCCCGGAGTGCAGACTGGGCTCCCTGGAGAGCCGTCAGGCACCAGGCAGGGCCCCTGGGGCGGGGTCGCAGTTTTAACTCGGCGTGGCGTCGTTTTAATTCCTGATTGTTGTGGTTCTTGTGCGGAGGGAGGCCACTGCGGCTGCGCGTGCCAGGGCGTGAAGGGTTACCTAGGACATGGGTTAGTTTTGCAGAACCGAGGCCTCTTCACCCAAGGTGGTGCGGACACGCTGTTTCGTGAGCAGGGCACCCCTGTGGACCCCTGTGGTGCCACCGTCAGGCGCTGTTGTTACTATTTCACCCTCAAGTCTCAGAGCCGTGGGGCACCTCTGAGTGGACAGCCCCGAGCCTGCTGCCTTTGGCCCCGCCCCCGTCTCCGCTGCTGTCAGAGCCGCGGCCTGTCTGCCGCGTGGGCTTGCTCATCACTCCTGTCCCTGGATCGGGGCCTCGAACCGTAGTCAGAGTGACACTTACAGAACAAATCTCACGGTGGACTGGGGGCTGCCCAGGGCTGCCCGGGGCTCCCCATTGACATGGGAGAGCGCGCCCAAGACTGTGGTGACAGCAAGAGCCTGGCCCCGGGAGCAGCTGTTCCACAGTCCAGGCACCCCCGACTGCAGGTCTGCGGTCCCCAAACGTGTGTGTGGAAGCCGAACCCCCGTGTGCAGTGCAGGAGGCGGCCTTGGGAGGCAAGCGGTGTTGCAGTGGGTTCGGCGCTGTTATGGAAGACGCCCCTGTCCCCGCCCTCCACAGGTGGTCACGGCGAGCCCTCACCAGCCCCGTGTTCTGCTGACACCCGGGTGCCGGCCGTCCAGGCTCCGGAGCTGAGACGGAAACGTCTGTGTTCCTGTGGCACCCAGACGACCGGAAGAGTGAAGTGACTTTGCTTTCAGGCCTGCAGCCTGAGTGGGGCGGGGGGTGTGCAGCTCACATCTGTGCCTCTGAGTCGCCTGAGGCTCATCTGAGGTCCCGGCTGGCCCCGGAGCATCTCTGTCTCCCTGGGGCCCCTGCGCTGGGTGAGCCGAGCGGCCTCAGGGTGGCTGGGCCTCTTGCCTGGGGAGCCTGGTGCCTGAGACAGTGCTGACCGGGGAGGCCGCACCTCCTTCCTAACTGACCTTAGAAGTCACATGCGTGACTTGCACAGCAGCCACAGGCCTGTGGTACCCAAGGGCAGGGGCCTGGGTGCCACTCCCCGAGGATGAGTGTCTGTGTCACAGTAAGGAGGTCCTGCTGAGCGGGACAGGCCCTGGCCGCCTTTGGGGGCAGCCTGCTGCGGTCCGCCCCCGCTGCCTGTGCCTGGGCCCCTGGGCTCCGCCCCCTGCTGTGGCCTGAGTCTCTGTGCCAGGTCCAGCATCTCATCATCAGAATCGGGTCTGGGTGGGAGTGACCAGTGGGCACCGGTCCCCGGGCTCAGTCACCTGGAACTGAAGACCCAATCACTGAGGAGGTACGGCACCTGCCCAGCCACCCAGCACGCAGTGACGGGCAGTGCGGGCGGCCACTGCGGAGCCGTGTGTTAGAGCCGGGAGGACGTGTGTGTTTGTGCGCAGAGAGTGGTTCACGCTACAGAATCAGCTCATGCGACTTTGGGAGCTGGCAGGTCGACACCACCAGGGCAGTGCCAGGCGGTGCGCCCCCTGGAGGACGGTGCAGCAGCTGCGGCCTGAGGGCGTCTGCAGGCAGAGTCCCTGCTCCTGGGGGCACTTGCTTTCCTCTTCCACCCAGGAGGCCCCCCACCCCCACCCCGGCATCCTGCAGGTTAATTTGCTTTGTTCCAAGACCAGCGATGCTAATGTTACTCTCAGGTAAAACTCACCGTCCCGCCCGCGTGTAACCCGGGGTTTGACCAAGTACCTGTCAGCCCAGGTGACACGGGAGATGAGCCAGCCCCATCGTCCTGTTCAACGAGGGTCCGGGCCAGCCTGCGCGCTTGGCCTGAGGCGGCCCTGAGGTGCGGGCAGCCCGGGTTGGCGGTTCCTTGAAAGCGTAGGCTCTAATCCAGGGAGTGGCTCTTCACTGCTCTTGGCTCTGCCCTCTGAGTGAGTCCTGGCTCTGCTGGCTGCGTCACCTTCCCTCGTCCACGAGCAGGGCCGGGTTGGCGGCTGCGCGGCTTCCTCTGCCTGGTTCCAGCCGTGGTGGTCGGGGGCCCAGAGGCCTGTTTTCATTGTGTGTGGCGTCTGTCTCTCGCTCGGCCCCGGCGGGCAGGCTGCTGCTGTCGGACTGTCTTCACACTGGGGTCTCTGTGGGTCTGTCTGTCGGTGTCCTGCCAGGGGACAACGGCCCCGCCCACACAGCTTGGGGACATGGGGACATGAGTTCTGTCTGCACCTCAGACGCAGGCTCCCCCTCCAGAGCCTCGCTGGGCCTCCTGTGTGGCCTTGCTCTGAGGTGTGACGGTGCCCCCGGCTGTCACCTGGGCTCTGAACACCTATCTGGTTTGACAGCTTGGGAGGCTGGGGAGGAGGACACTTTTATTTTGGACCCAGCAAGGCCTGGTCCCTTTATTTTTCCTCTCAATGTCCCATGAAAACAGGGGGTTTCTTGTTCGGCTTCTTTCTTGGTCATTTTGTCCGGTTGCCAGGGGGACAGATCGCCAACCCCCCTGGAAGCCTGGGACCACCGCACAGGTGTGCAGGGGAAGGGAGGCCTGGCTGGCTGACCCGGCCAGAGACACATCCCCACGCACAGAGCTCCCCCGCCCCGAGTGGCCCGCAGCCGGCTGTCACCTGTCTCCTATTATCAAATGTCACATCACCAACCAAGAAACGTCTGAGCCACAAAGCCCCACACGGTGTCTCAGGACTCAACTGGAAGGCGTCCGAGATCCAGTGAAGGAGGCATGACAGCCAGCCTGCTTGACAGAGTTTCACGGCCTGCTGTCCAGCTGGACGTCCCCTTAACCTCCCTGCACTCCCCAGTCCTCCAAATAGCTGGTGACGGTGGTGGCTGAGGGGTGGCACGTAGACCCTCAGAGCCCTGGTGCGGCCCACCACGCAGTCTGGGGCTCACGTCCTGTCCCCTCAGGCGGGGACCTCGGGCTGGAGTCCCGCAGTGACACAGGCCACGGCTCGCTGCAGGATGTGGTGCCCAGAACATCCTCCGTTGCAAAATGCTCCCCGTTACCTCCGAGGGCGGGGGCTGCGTGGGGTCTAGAAGGAGTGGACACGGTGCCTCCGCAGGAGTTCCCACTGCTGTTCCAGCTGCAAGACGCACATGAACGAAAGGGGCCTGAACCGGCTGTGGACACAGTCCGTGTGGCTTAGAAGGGACGGGCATCTGGTGGGGACGTGTGGGTGTGTCCGTGTGCATGTGTGTGCGAGTGTGGTGTGTCTGTGTGCATCTGTGTATGAGCGTGGTGTGTCTGTGCACATCTGTGTATGAGCGTGGTGTGTCTGTGTGCATGTGTGTGTGAGTGTGTCCATGTGCATGTGTGTGAACATGTGTCCATGTGCATCTGTGCATGAGCGTGGGTGTGTCTGTGTGCATGTGTGCGCGAGCGTGGTGTGTCTGTGTGCATGTGTGTGAGTGTGGATGTGTCCATGTGCATGTGTGTGAGTGTGGGTGTGTCTCTGTGTGTGTGAGCATGGGTGTGTCTGTGTGCATGTGTGTGCGAGCGTGGTGTGTCTCTGTGCATCTGTGTATGAGCGTGGTGTGTGTGTGTGAGTGTGGGTGTGCCCATGTGCATGTGTGTGAGCATGTGTCCGTGTGCATCTGTGCGTGAGCGTGGGTGTGTCCGTGTGCATCTCTGTGTGTGTGGTATGTCTGTGTGCATCTCTGTGTGAGCTTGGGTATGTCCGTGTGCATGTGTGTGTGAGCGTGGGTGTGTCCATGTGCATCTGGGTGTGAACCTGCTGCACAGAAGGTCTCCTGCTGGCACCACGTGGCGCCGCTTCTCCTTCCAGGCAGCGTCATCCTCTGGGGGAACCTGGTGGCCACAACAGGAAGGTGCTGGTCACCGCCCTGTCCTCGGTCCAGGGCTGTCAGGACAGACCCGTCTGCTGACAGAGTGACTGTGAGCCCGTGACCCTGGTGGGAGGGATGTCACTGTCTTTGTGGGATGCATGCCTTCAGCTGCAGCCCGGCCGGCTCCCTCCCTCCTTCCTTCCAACCGGGCCACCCCGCACCCGCACCCCCATGCCCAGGGGCTGTCCACTCACGTTAAATGGGCCCAGAGAGGAGAGACTCTTGGGAAATAGCATTTGTGGGGGCAGCCGAAGTGGATCCGCTGTATAATCAAAGGGATACTCTGAGGTTCCCTGCAAGTTCCTGAGCCTGGGTAATTTTTCTTATATTTAAGGTTTTGTTCACCTCACGATTCATAGGCTACTGACGGAGTGACCTGCGTCTTTCCGGTGCCTTGGGAGGCAGGTGTGGGCAAGGCACAGGTGTGCTCCAGCGGGGGTGGCCGGGGGGACACACGCGAGGAAACAGGAGGACATGACGCAGGTGACACCAGAAAGGAATCGACCCCTCAGCAGCCCCAAGTGCTGCAGGGCTCGCGCGAGCTTTCTCCGTCCGTTAACAGGCACTTCTACAACGGTGGCTGATTACTTGAAAGGAAGATTCTTCTCAGCCACGCGCATCATTATAATGGAGCGCATCTAGTGCTAAATAATGAACTAATGTCCACGTTAAATACATAAACGATGTCCATGCCAGGGGCTCACATGCCATCTTATTAACTTTTTAAACTTCATATGAATAGTGAAGTGGGAAGAACCTGTAAAAGCTTCGGTATTTATAAGGTCAGGGAGGAGTTTACATTCTTCAGGGGACATGCCCCGGAACTTGCGTCGAACTGAAACCCGTTCCGGTGGAAATGTGCCCTAAGCACAGTCAGGAGGGGGACCCGCTGTGACCGACACCCCCGCCAGGGACTGTCCTGCACCCACGGGCTCGTTCTGTGCGTCACCTGTTGTAACAGACTCACAGCTGTTCCGGGACGTACTTCACCCCCCTGGACAGGGACCCTCCCTGCCAGTGGGCTTCACTCGCTTTGGTCCCTAGGATGCACCCTGCACAGTGGCCTCACCCGCCTCCCTGGGCCGGGGCAGCGGGGACACAGGTGAGACCAGCTGGGTCGCCACTGACAGCTTCAGGTGTACATCACTACGGAGCTGGAGCTCCTGCCTCTTCGCAGCTGTAACACAATGTGGGGAGCCAGCCGGGGTGGGGGGAGGGGCGCAAAAGTAGGTCTGCGGTTGTGAGCACACGGGACAGTTTGTTCTTGTGACGTGTTAATGACTGCATTATGTCTCCGTGTGAACAGCTGTAAACCGACTTTCGCCCACCCTGTGCACTATCGGCCTCATCCTCTCAGGCGTCAGCGGATGCGCCAGGCCTTAAACACGGAGTTCCAGACACGCTTCAGTGTGGGCCCCTCCCCTGCCTCGGTGTCCCACGGCTGCCGGCCTGTAGACGGCTCTCAGGCCGCAGCCCTGGCACTTTCTAATGAGTCACAGCACAGAGAGAATGGGAATTTCTGGGACCCTGGCCCAGGCCAAAGGAAAAAAGAGAAATACCACGTTTTCGGAGGCCTAAGGCCTGTGTTGTGCAGAAGCATCGGAAGGAGAGCCAAGTAAGGGCCGTTCCCCGATCTTATTTCAGACGTGCAGGGCCGTGAGTGCTTGGGGTCGGTCGGTGGGGGGATCTTCGTTTTCACCTGGCTCAACCTCGAGTGACTCAGCCGAGTCCTTGGGCCAGTGCCAGCGAGCTTTGCTTACAAACCCTCGGCAGGTTTCCGGCTTGTCATCACATTCCAGCCCCGCGGGCCCGTGCTCTCGACCCTGTCAGGGGATGCGGCCACCGGGGAGCTGAGGTAGCATCGCGGGGCCTCAGCGCAGCTGAGTAAACAGCAGCCTGTCCTGTCCTGTCCGGTCAGCATCTGCTCAGCATCCTCCCCCGCCTCCAGGGGCCCCAGGGGCTCCGGTCACTCTCAGCAGTTCTCACGGTGCTTCCCTGGGTCCTCCGACAGCACCTCCTGCATTGTGAATGTGCCACAGAGATAAAGTGGTAAAGGTGTTGGGAGGGACAGAGGGAGTGCTGAACCTCTTACGTCTGAGAATAATTAGAGATTTTCACTAGCACTGGAGCAGGAAGAACAGGGCACACGCCCGCCCGGCTCAGGCGTCAGGTCACAGTGTGAAGTACAAGGAGCTGGGAATCAGCAGGTGTTGCAGGAAGGTGGGTAAGCGACATCTCATCTCCTTTGAGAGGCAGACACGTCTCGTGTGAGAGCTGTGAGCCCGAGCCTGTGGGCTGTGTCTCTTGCCCTTGCCTCCTTCTTCGGGAAGCTGGCATGTTGGGGCCTAGGACCGCTGAGCCCCCTCCCAGCTACAGAGTCTCCATGGAGGTTTGGCCAAGTTAGGAAAGATGCTTCCTTACAATTCATCTGCAGGTCCTCACAGCTGCCTTCCCAGTACTTCTGGGTTTGGGGGGTTCTCTATTTTGGGTTTATTTGGCTTTTCTTTTCCTGCACGTGAGCTTTTTGGAGAGTTGTCTCTCCGAGGCTCTCCAGACATGTGAGTCCAAAAACAAGCAGTTCAGGCGGCTTTGGAGCTGGGGCCTCTAGGCCAACCGCAGGGCACCTGTCTCACCCCGCACCTGTCCAAGCATTTACCTGCCTCCAAATATTTGCTGTCACCGGAGGTGAGACAAGGGCTGGGAGAGAACGCAGGGACATGGCTGCAGGGTCATAAACTGGTGAGAGTACGTGGGCCAGCTGGGCTCTGCTCTCACCGTAGTTTTCTGTTGAGTACATTTCGTCAGGCTGAAAATAGGAGACTGGAGAGTTGCCTGCTTTGTCTCGGCCCACGGCAGAGCCCGGTGCGTTTGAAACCCGCTGCCTGAGCCGAGTTCCCCCGCACAGATTCCCAGTGTCAGGGGAGGGGCAGTGAGGGGCACTTTTTAAATCCCTGTTCCTTGGTCCTTCTGATCACCAAACTGTCCAGAGGAAAAGTCAGGCCCCTCCCACCGGGCTGACCTCTGTGACCTGAGACCTGTGGCGGGAAGTGTGGCGAGTGCCACGGGCACAAACAGTCCCGAGGAACGCAGGCTCAACATCCTCTCTCTCTCTCTGACCGACAGGAACAAGCAGCGTGTCACGCGGAATGACGTGGGAGCTCCTGACCTTCCAGCAGAGGAAGCGGCGGAGCAAGGCCCCGACTGAGGAGCGGTGGGCGCGTGATTCTGTTTTTCCAGCACGCACCTGGCAAGTGAGGTACAGCCTCGCGCAGGTGAACAGCCCACGCCGCTGCGTGGCCAGAGCTGCAGATGGCGGGACACAAGGCGGACACTCCCCTTGCTGACTTTTCACAGCCCTGAGTGACACGTGGGAGTCACAAAAAGGGACAGCACCCTGGGGGCGGCTCTTTACCAAAGAGGGAGTTGAAGTCAAGGTTCTGAAGTTGGAGGTCCCCGTCTCAGATCTGCGGGTGCCAGGGGCAGCGAGGTGACGGCATGGAGACCGACACACATAGGGAGGGCGCGCCCCCGTGTGTCCTGTGTGCCTGACAGCCCCGCTCTGCAGAAAGGGAGCCGGGACACACACAGCTGCCCGGCCCCAGGGCTGCCCTGCCGGCTGACTGAGGCAGCACCACCCACCCTGGGGACTAAGCGCTGCGACCTCAGCGCGGGGCTAGCCAAGGGGAACGCCAGCGGGTTCACTAGGTTCTCGGAGAGTGCACCTGGGGCTGGCGCGCCCTCTTCGCGGGAGAGGAGGGTGGGAAGGGCGCCAGGGGTGAGGCGTGTGAGCAAAACCCAGAGTGGACCCAGAAGTGAAATCTGATCGCGCGCCAGGAGAGGCGTGTGAGGGCCAAAGCCACTGAGGAACCTTCGACCTTGAGCAGCCCGAAGTCATGGTGGGCTCCTGAGGGGAAGGCGGCGCCGCCATGGAAAACCCGGTGGCCCCCTGCGTCCTCTTCCCGGGGGACGACCGCGGCCCCGAGCCCAGGGGCGCCTTGGCCCAGGGAGTGTGTGGCCAGGCTGGGGGCGGCGCGCCCGAGGCTCCGGGAGAGGGCAGCCTGCAGCAGCCGGATGCGGCCGCGGGGGAGGGCGCTGTGTCCCCGGCGCAGTCACCCTGCAGCCTCAGCGCGTCCCTGTGCTTCAGCTCCGGCGACGCCTCCCCGCCCTCCTGTCGCAGCGGCCAGCGGGTGGTGGAGAGGCAGTGGGAAGTTGGCAGCTCGGGCGCCCTGTCGCCCGAGGACACCGAGGAGACCGCGTTCCCGGAAGAGCCCGCGTCCCCGGAGGAGCCCACGTCCTGGGAAGAGCCGGAGGACCCCGCGCCTGTGCCCCCTGGCGTCGGGCCCGCGCACGGGGAGCCGGACTTGGTCATCGAGGTGTCGGGCCGCCGGCTGCGGGCACATAAAGCTGTGCTGGCGGCGCGCAGCGACTACTTCCGTGCGCGCGCGTCGCGGGACGTGCTGCGGGTGACGGGCGTGGGCTGGGCGGCGCTGCGGCTGCTGCTGGCTTACGCGTACAGCGGGCGCATGGCGGGCGTGCGCCCCGACAACGTGGCCGAGGTGGTGGCTGGCGCGCGCCGCCTGCAGCTGCCCTGCGCCGCGCAGCGCGCCACCGAGGCCGTGGCGCCGCAGCTGAGCCTCGCCAACTGCCTGGAGGTGCTGGGCGCGGCCAAGAGGCAGCGGCTGACGGAGCTCCGCGACGCTGCCTACCGCTTCATGAGCGATCACTACCTGGAGGTGCTGCGCGAGCCCGCGGTGTTCGGGCGCCTCTCGGGAGCCGAGCGGGACCTGCTGCTGCGGCGCCGCCTGCGCACCGGCCGGGCCCACCTACTGGCTGCCGCGCTCGGGCCCGCCGGGGAGCGCGCGGGCAGCCGGCCGCAGAGCCCGTCGGGGGACGCGGAGGGCCGCGGGGACGCCGCCGTTTACTGCTGGCACGAGGAGGCCGGTGAGTGGCGCGAGCTGACCCGGCTGCCGGAGGGCGCGCCCGCGCGGGGCTGCGGCCTGTGCGTGCTCTACAACTACCTCTTCGTGGCCGGCGGCGTGGCGCCCACGGGCCCCGACGGACGCGCGCGCCCCTCGGACCAGGTCTTCTGCTACAACCCGGCCACGGACCGCTGGAGCACCGTGCGGCCGCTGCGCCAGGCGCGCTCTCAGCTGAAGTTGCTGGCTCTGGACGGCCACCTGTACGCCGTGGGCGGCGAGTGCCTGCTCAGCGTGGAGCGCTACGACCCGCGCGCCGACCGCTGGGCCGCCGTGGCCCCTCTGCCCCGGGGTGCCTTCGCCGTGGCGCACGAGGCCACCACCTGCAACGGAGAGATCTACGTGTCCGGGGGTTCGCTCTTCTACCGCCTGCTCAAGTACGACCCGCGGCGCGACGAGTGGCAGGAGTGCCCGTGCAGCAGCAGCCGCGAGCGCTCGGCGGACATGGTGGCACTGGACGGCTTCATCTACCGCTTCGACCTGTGCGGGGGCCGCAGCGACGCGCAGGCGGCGGGACCCGCCGGCGGGGTCAGCGTGCTGCGCTACCACTGCCTGGCCAAGCAGTGGAGCCGCTGTGCCGCGCACCTGAGGCCCCCGGGCGCGCCGTCGGGCCTGCAGCCCTTCCGCTGCGCGGCGCTGGGCGACAGCATCTACTGCGTGAGCCGCGCCGGCACCTGGCGCTTCGTGCCTCCGCGGGGCCGCGAGCCTGGCGCGGAGGAGGGTGCGGGAGGCAGCTTCGAGGCCGAGGCGCTGGGCACCCCCCTGGATGTCCGGGGCGCGCTCTTCCCCTTCGTGCTCAACCTGCCGGAGAAGCCAGACAGAGGCGAGGAGGGCCCCGATTAGGGCTAGCTGGGGTCCCCTGGGCGTCTCCTCCGGCAGCCCCGGGACAGGGAAGGCCTCCTGGGAGAGGAGGATGGGAAGGACGCCAGGGGAGCAGACACCAGAGTGCGGAGTGTCCGCACTGGGAAGGGGGGCGAAGGGAGCGGTGGAGGGGAGCGGGAGAGTGGCGGGGTGGGCCGACGGCCACCGGGTCATTTAAGGCTTTGGAGTTAGAAGCTTGTGGTGAGGCCTCCGAGACTGTTTGCAGCGCTGTTTAAGGCCCGATTCGCTATTGTGCATTCCTTTTCGCTTCGCTTTGCTTGTGGGGTAGATGGTGTGAGTTGTGGGATGCATGAGAATAGGCAACCTCACAGAAAGAGGCAGCGTACCCTGGGGAGGGATGAGCAAAAGAAGATGCCTCAGGGCTGGCAGGCGGTCCCACGCTGTATCCTGGAGTGGAGTGGCCTGCGCAGGAGGCCAGGTGGGGGGCTCTGTGGGGCCCCTGTGCTTCCCGCGCCATCAGCAGGCCGGGCAGAGCTGGTAGGGCAAGTGGGCCTAGGTGAACTCCATCAGCGACCACAGGGAACCCCCACGTGTTTTGGCTGGAGGGTTAGGATGAAGTAAAGCCCTTCCCCAGCTGGGAAGAGGAGGTTCCTGCCACCATGCTCTCAGGTTTTGGTTGGCTCGACTCCAGATTTATAAGCATTCAAGGTAAAAACCTTTGCTGATGGATACAAACTCTTGTCCAATAAGCGGGGGCAGCATGCTCTCTGCCGCCCGCAGGTCACAGGTGGGGGCGGACCCACATGCACCCCAAAAGGCTCCGGCTCGCTGTTTGACTCAGGTGGGTGTCATATGTTCAAGTGAAGGCATGTTAACAGTTACATTCAGTGGTAGAGCGATGATTGACTGTTATTTGGATTTTAAATCTTTGGTGACTGAATGTTTACCAAAGAGCATATCTGGACGAGGAAAAGCTGGCAGCCGGGGTGCTGGTCTGTTTTAACCTTTGGCAGGCAGAGTCTTGTCACTTGTCCATTTTATAACAGACTCACGGAGAGAATGACTCCCCTCCCCCAAAGAAGGCTAAACTCATCACTGTGGACGGTGCTGCAGGCAAGATCCCTTTGAACCCGCCACCTCTGGTGTGTTCAGCATGCGGTATGTGATTCTGGTGAGGGCCACAGATCTTACAAAACGCGCATGTGGCGGAGTGACATAGGACATGAGGGGACAGAACAGGCATTCATGATGTAGTGCATCAGGTTAACACTATGTTTTCCGGACTGTGAATTCCCATCGCCATCACAGAGTTAGCATGAAACTACTTCGGCGGGACACAAGGGTTAAAAACAATGGGCTCATTCTCACTTGTTATAAACGTTGTACGTTTCGAATGTGGACTCACGGGACTTACTGATTGTTTAGAGTTCAAGGGTAACGTGTGTGCTCACAAATGGGCAAAGCCACCTGGATCCAGCTTCTGCTGATTCTAGGCATCGTGCCCTGGCAGTTCCCGGGGGGAGACTGGGCGGCGTCACGCCGAGCTTCGAGTCACTCACTCATCCCTGCAGTGGAGGGAGGCAGGGCCCTGTGGCCTTGGGCAGCTGGGGACTGTGCTCTGTTTGCAAGTGACCAGCTCGAGCCTGATGCCCGGGCCAGAGGGACACGGTCACTTAGAGTTTCAGGGAGAGTTCGGGTGACTCGGACTCGGGCTCGGGAACCCAGGAGGAGACGACTCGGCAAATCGGTTCATCGTCTTAGGAAAGGAACAGGCCTCCTATGGTCTGGCCCGTCCGCCTTTTGTCGGAGGAGACGGGGAATCCTGGTGGGAAAAGGACTTAGAGCAAAAGAAAACAAATCATGTTGTTTTAAAGTAAGTGTGTGTTTCATGCCGTGGTGCGTTTGTCTGTAGACTTTTATTATTTATGCCGAGGTGTTTAGAGGACGTGGTACCCGGCTAATCTTTTCTCTCCTCGAACATCAAACATAAACTAGTATCACTGTGATTTTTCTTGAGAAACCATTCCTGTGGTGTTTACCATTTCAGACGGAGTGCCGGGTGTGTGGTGTGGGTGACCACACCTGTCTAGACGCACACACAGACACCTGGTGGGGAGGGGACAGGGTGTGGAATGTCACGTATCGTATTTCTACATAGAACATCACCCCAAACACTGGAAGGCCTGGCGGGCCATGGGGACCAGTTTATTTTGCTCTGCAGGGCAGTTCGGGGAGAAGCCACAGGGTTGGCACCAATTACATGGACGGGAAAGCGGCCCTGAGCAGGACTGTGGACTGGACATGGCAGGGTGGGGGGTACGGGGGGGCCTGGGCGCCACTGCTTGGCTGAAGGATGTTCCACGGTCAGTGTGAAGCTCAGTCCTCATCGAGCGCTGTGTCGTGCAAAGCGATTTCCGATCTGGGGTCAGTTGTGAAATGAAGCTGATGCATCAGGACGGCCAACCCCGATCCTCAGGCAAGGGGACCGGGGGGCACAGGAGAGCTTGATCTCTGGGTTTGCTGACCAGGGTGACTTTTCTGTGGTCAATCGAGGTCCACTGGGAACCCAAGGGGACATTCTTTGTTTTCATTCTGTGAAGTGGGAATGGCCCCCGTGCTGCTTGGAACTTGGTGATTTTATTTCTGAGTTTCTTTTCCTTTAGGAGAACAAATGCTGTGGAAATCCTTTTGCTACTTAGTTAAAACGGTCACCTGTGTCAGTCTTGTTACAAATACCTGAGAAAACAGTCATCTGCTCCATCGTTGTTAATGCTGGTAATTCCGGGGGCAGCAGGTCAGCCTGCCCGTCTCCTGGGTAACTTCCTCTAAGAGATTTTGAAACGGAATGTTCTTTGGGTTTTCGCCTCTCCCTGGAGTCCGGAGAGTTTCAGCCTCAGCTGTTGTAACACCCTCAGCAGGGCGATTGTAAACGAAGTGCTACTTTGTGTTCTTATTTTAGATGCCTTCCTAGCTTACAGAATGTTTTATTTTTGCATTAAAAAAAGGATGTTCTTCTTTTCCCCTTTCCTGTGCATTATTGCTGTGCACGAGGAGAGGACCAGCACTCAGAAGGCCTTGCCCACGCGTGTCCACTGCGTCTGAATTTCTGTCGGTGGCTGTGTCCTCCACACCCCACCCGGACAGACGGCACTGGGACCCCGCGGCCCCAGCCCCCCAGCACCACCCAGCAACCAGGCGCTTTCCTAACAGAGTGACTTGCTTTGAAAGGACCTGAAGTGGAAGGCGCCATGCACTCAGGCCCCGCACGCCCTGCGGTGTGGCCGCTTTGAGGTGCGCAGGCCCGTTCAGGGTGCCGCTCCGGCGGCCGCCGCCCGTCTGTGCAGGCCACATGTCGACCCCCATCCCATGCTGTACAACGTGTGTGTACGTTTCCGCCGCGGTGAATAAATCGTTGGAAAATGCCAGCGCTCCCGAGGTCTGTGTGGTGTGGCTTGTCTCTTCCTGGGCCTGCCGCAGCGTCCCAGGAGAGGCGTTGGCTGCGGGAAACGGGCTCACCTGGGCAGGCGGCGCTGCCAGCAAGGGTCGGTCTGCCTGTCTATGACGAAGACGTTGATGATGCCCGAGGGTCCATGCCGCGACAGGTGCTGAGTCTTCGGGACTCGGAGTCCTTCTGAGGGTGTGTCCTTGCCTCTGCCCCCACCTCCCCCCGTCCCCGTGTCCTGCAGGGGTGCCCTTCAGGGCCTGACACCCAGCGCCCCTGCGTGTCCACACTCAGCCTCCTACCCACGAGGGGTGTGAGATGTGCTGACCCAAACATTTCTTGTCTCAGTGTGCACTCAGCAAGAGCAGAGGCCCCGGTGTTGCCGTAAAGGTTCTTTATGAAATTATTTGTTTTCCTCTTGAAATCCTTATGTATTCATGGTGGGGGTGGGGGTTGGGGTGTTGCTAAGACAATGTTCTTAAGCCAAGGTGGAGACAGGAGCTCAGTGACCTGACCTGGCTGTTTCTCATAGTTTCGTCCACAGTATTTTCTTGCAGACGTGTAGTCACACCTGAACGTTCCTGCAGCTGCAGCGTTTCTCTGTGCCGAGTTTGGGGGTTTTCGCAGGAAGTCGGAATGTGGCTCCTGGCCTCGCGTCCGTGAGAGCCGCTGGCACCGTGCAGAGCTTGTGGGCTGTTCACACGGGCGATGGGTGTTCCGCAGGGTCGGGCCGAGGAGGGGGTGGGAGAGGCCTTCTCGTCGGCCCGTGTGGAGGGACTGCTCTTTTAACCTCTCCAGGCAAATTGACGCTGACGGAGAAGAGTTCGTCATGCCCGGCTCTTCAGAGGCCACGAACGGGGCACACGAGGGACCTCCCTTCTGCGTCCTGTGGTGCTGGTGGCGGGTGTCCCACGCTGGCGCACTGAGACTCAGGCCCCTGCCCAGGACAACCTGTCCCGCACCCAGCAGCCTCCCTGAGTCTGGTCCGGGTCAAGTGCCTTTGCTCCATGAGGACGCAGGGGACAAGAAGCTCCCCGCTGTGCCCCGAAACCTTCTCTAGGTGGTGCCGGGCTCTGTTCCTGGTTCCAGGGTGGGGGGGGCACTGACCCGCCCCCACCAGCAGCCCCTCGCACACAGAGGGGCAACACCACCACACTACCAGGGGCGACCGGATGCTCTCCTCCCCAGGTGTGGCCCAGCCACCCATCACCCCAGCGGTCCAGGGCTCCTCGCCTCTCGGGAAAGAGCTCTCAGCCGAGGAGCATGGGGTGAGACCCGGCGTGGACCACCCGAGGGTCACAGGAGGGCCTGCAGCTCACGGGGAGCTGACAGCGGTCCCGACGTTAGATGCAGATCTGGAGGTGCGCGCACTATGGTTACGGATCCCTGACAGCAGGGAGCCCGAACTCCAGTGCTGGCCCGTGGCCCTCGGGCCTCTGCACTGCCTCCTGCCGCCGTCCCGCGGGCGCGCTTCCCCAGCCACTCTGGCCACCGCTGTCCCTCTCGAGGGCACCCTCCC
Source organism: Desmodus rotundus (assembly GCF_022682495.2). Taxonomy (NCBI): domain Eukaryota; kingdom Metazoa; phylum Chordata; class Mammalia; order Chiroptera; family Phyllostomidae; genus Desmodus; species Desmodus rotundus. The sequence continues at coordinate 505,309 of NC_071399.1, forward strand.
CAGCCTGCGCACCGTGACCTTTCGCCGGCGCTCTGGCCCAGGTCCCCTCGCCCACCCCCTCGTCCTGTCCAGACGGGGGCCCCCCACCCCCGACCCCATCCCGGGCCCTGTCGGCTCGCCCAGCACGTTCGGTTTTTCACGACGGCTCTTGTTAATCTCCAGTTATGTCACGTCTTCACCACCAGCACCCAGCACATCGTGACTTCGTTGTCCTTGTCCGAGTTCGCGTGCTGGGGTCTGTGCTCCTCCCCGGAAACCAGGCTCCGTGAAGGCCTGGGCCTCGTCTCGTCCCCCCCCCCCCCCCCACCCCGTGTCCCCAGGTTCTCGGCCCGTGGCTGGACCACAGCAGGCACCCACGGCGTTGGCGGGCAGGGGCTCCCCTCAGCCCGGCCGGAATCAACGGGGAAGTACCTGCCGAGGGAGCAGCGTGAGCGCCAGTGCTGGAGAAGGTTCCAGACACCCTGCGGCACTGCCGCTCACACGCCCTTCGTTTCCTCTCAAACGCCCACTCTCCGGGCACCGCCCACGGGCACACGAACAGTTAGAGCTCGTGCTGTTCCGGGGCACAGGCCTGTGTTTTTGTCACGTTTGCCCCGGGCCCAGCTGTCTCTCACAGACTCGCTCCTGTCCCCGCTGTCCTGACCCCGTGTCTCCATCCCCACGGCCACAGGCCTGCCGTTCTGCAGCACCTGACCCCACACACGGGTGTCCGCGAGGAGCACAGAGGGTGGACGCGCCCAGGCGCGCAGTCAGAGTTGACGGCGGTCCCAGCGCTGTGATGTCTCAGGTCCCGCTTCACCAGGACTGAGTCGGTCCCCAGAGCAGAGCGGGCGGTGCAGGCGCACTGGCGCTGTAGACGGCCGGCCGTGTCCGCAGACCTCGTCTCTGCCCCGAGGGTTGCTGTGCGGTGGTTTTCATTTCGCAGAGAGACGTGATCACATTGTACCGTAAACATAATCACAGGAGTGGAGACTTTCCAAGATGTAAATCTGGAAAACGTTAAATGTTCTCCAAAAGCACAAGTCGCCAGGGCCTGATGGGGAGACACTGCATTTTTAACGGTAACAGACGTGGAAGTGCCCAGTATGTGGGAGGAGCTCTGGCCCATGTTCGTTCGGATGCTGCAGCCGCACGGTGAGTCAGTTGCACCTTGTGAAGGAGGCGTTTTGAAGACGGGTGGCCCTTGGCTGGGGCATGAGCCAGCGGCCAGGGGCACCGACTCAGCAGCAAAGGCACCTTGTCTCCTGGGCGGTCGCCACCCACGGGAAGTGTCCCCACGCAAACGCATTCCCAGCCCCCTTCTGGGCCTCAGGAGGCCCGCTCTGCACTGACTGCAGCCCCGAGGCTTGAGCGTGGGGCGGGGGGACGGGGGTGGCTCCCTGACCCGACCCTCTGGCCTGCCATCCCAGCCGCCTCCTCTCGCTTTGGTGGCTCATGTGTAAAATGCTGCAGGAGGGTGATCACTGAGGTCCAAGAAGCGCAGCCAGGACTTGGAACTGGGCGGGAAAATGCCCGGGTGCCTGCTGTGTGGGGCAGCTGAGCGTCCTGGGGGTGCAGACCAGACCCAAGGCCGTTGGCTCTTGTACTGAGAGTGTGCTTTGCTTCCTTCTCCACCTGCCCCTTCAACACGTGTTTACCTGTGATATTTTGCACACAATTTAACATTTAGAATCTTATGAGTCGGTAGAACTTTTTCAGACCTCAGGGACAGAGGTTGCAGCTGACCTCCTCCTGGGGCGGAACCCAGTGCACCCCGGGTGACTGCTGCCTCCTCTCTGTCTGTCCCTCTGTCCCCATGGTGCTGGCTCACGTGGAGGATGCGTGTCCGTGACGTCACACGTGGTGGGCAGGTGGACGGAGCTGTCTGGTGTCTGATCTTCTGTCTCCGCCTGGCGAGGAGGTGTTGTGTGTTGGCCGTCTGTGTGCCGACCGCTCTGCTGTGGGCCGGGGGCGCGGTGCCTGCCGTGTCCAGTGCCGCTGGATGGAGCCACTGTCCTGCCCAGCGACTTGCCGCCCAGGTTAACCGGGTAAGTTGTCGCCTTGCCAGCTAGTGAGATTCAAATTTAAATCCTTTTTTGGGGGTGTAAATTGATGGGAATCTTTTCGGTGCACCCGGAGCACACTTCCTTCTGCTCCCACAGCACAGCTCGGAAACTTGAGCAGCAGCGGTGTGATCAGGCTCATGTGTGCCGCCGAGAAAGGGGTGTGGAATGTATCCAGAGCCTGGCCGCGTCTTCTGGCCGATTTCCAAGTCACAGCAGCAGGAGGCTGTGCCCCTCCCGCGCTCTAGACAGAAGGCCCCGAGGGCTACACGGTAGCCTGGCCTCACCTCTGTTAAGCTATAAATGGCGTTTTCCTGGGAATTTTGGGGTCAAGAGTTAGGATCCTCTTTCAGTTAAATCCCTGCCTAGCAGCTGTTGCTATTTATATGTGTTTACTCCTAAAAATGTGGCTCTGAATCCAGTGGTGACTTGGTTTGACCCCCAGACAGACGGGGTCGCCTCTGCTGCCCTAAGCTCAGCCTTCCATTTCCTGTGTGAACCAGACTGTGAGGTGGCCTTTGCGTGCAGCTGCCCCTCCCTGGGTGGAAGGGATCTGTCGAAGAACCAGGAGCCGGGTGGGGGGGCAGCTGGGAGGGAGGCGGGGGTTCGTTCCCCCGAAGGGCAGCCCGGCCCTGGAAGGCACTCTCACAGGGATCCCAAACCCTGGAGCGAACCCCGCTGTCCAGCGGCTGTGGCGGAGCACTGACCCCGCTCACAGTGCGCCTGCCGTTTCCTCCTGCTGTTTGTTCCTTTTTCCTGCTGTTCTGTCTCCGTTTCCGTCTGGGGAAGGGTTTTGACAGATGAGCTCACTGAGCTCCCTGGCTGGGTTCTGTGTCCAAGACGCTTTCCCTCCCATTTGGCTCTGCAGACACGGAGGAACAGAAAGGACAAGTGTCCGTTGTCCTCCTGCGTGTCTGACAGTGACTGTGGGAACTGAGCTCGGACAGACAAAGGCCCTTTCTCTCTGCTGACCTCGGGCCTCTGGGCTGAATTCCTCCCTGTTGCCCTGGCTCCCGCGGGCAGGTGTCCAGGGGACAAGTGGTGAAACGCACAGCGACCTCTGCTGCCCAGAGAGGGTGTTGCAGCACAGGAGAGAAGCTTGCTTTCCCGAGTCCCACACTTTCTGTCCGCGGGTCACAGGGCCCCTTCACGGTGCTCATTGGCTCCTCGCAGAAGCAGGGCAGCTCTGAGCGCTTTCTGAGAGCTCAGAAGTCGCTCTCTGGCCCTGGGCCCCCGGAAATGGACGCCTTCCTCCCCCCTCTGTCGTTCTGTCTCCTCACCGAGCGGTTCTTCAGCACAGTTCGAATGCCCCTGCGTTTGGGGAACATGCATGAGAATCGGGTGGGTGACGTGAGAGTGTCGTTCTGAGAGGTGTCCAGTCTGACTGTTTAGAGGATGGGGCGGGGGGTAGTGAGGGGCAGAGCCAGCCCAGGGGCGCAGAGCGAGGCGCTGGTGTGGAGCTGCGTCTGGGTCCCGAGGGGCAGGTCACGCCATCACCCGGCACAGGGGCCGGTGCACCGGACCGGACAGGGCAGCCCTGAGTGTGTGAGGCGCCCGGGCAGGCCTGCCCTGCGGGCGGCAGGGACACAGGGACCCGGCCCCTCACTGCTCTGCTGTGAGACGCAGGTCATGTGTCCCTCCTCGTGAGCCCACACGAGGTCTCGATGTGGAGCCCGGCATCCGCGTGCCTCCCTGGATTTCAAGCAAGTGTATTAGGGGAGCTGTTGCTTGTTCCCTCCTGCTCAGGTCAAGTCCAGACGCCCCCGAGTCCCGCCACAGCCCCTGCATTTTGGGTCCGGAGCCCAGCTGTGGCCCAGGTAGGGCCGGCACCAGGAAGGCTCTCCTGGCCCCGAAGGGGTCTGACTTCTGCTCTCCCAGATCCCCGGGACCCCAGCTGCACCTCCTGTCCTGACCCGCGGGTGCGGCCTGTCTGTGCGGTGTGTGCGCCACAGCACCACCTGCTGGGGACACGACACACTGCACGTTCAGGACGCTGAAGGGAAATACCCACATACTTCCCGCTTTGTTGCCTCTGTGAAGTAAGCCTGGGCCGTGGGTTATGTTCAGACCCTTTCGCTGCTTTTAACTTCACTCAACGAGCATACACGCGGGAAACGCCCGCTCTCGGAAGAATTGAACCGCATTTGTGTTTTCGGATGTGGTGTGGGCGGTGATGCGGGGCCACTTCCACGGTGACACACGTTTGTGTTGGTGACGTCACGCACGATAGGCGCCGTGCCCGCCAGCCCACTGGCCTGTGTCCAGAGTCACTTCGGTGGGTGTCCAGAGTGGCCCCTGTGACCGCAGGGGCTCAGCCTCCGGAAAACCCCAGTCCGGCCCCGAGGGTAAAGACGGCCAGAGAAGTCTCGTCTGGCATTTGCAGCCTAGAAATTATCAGCCTGAGAGGAAGCGGCATCACCCTCCCGAGAGGCCCCTGTGTCCCCTGCCCTGCTCGGTCCCACCCCCTCCAGTGCGGGGCACCTGCTGTGGCCCTTCCTGTGAACGACCGTGGACCCAGCGAGGACCGGACTTGGTGCTGTGGATGCAGACTGGCCTCAGCCCCGGTCAGTGCCCTCAGGGCGTGGGTGTGTGGCGGGGTGGGGGCTGTGGGCCAGGTTCAATCAGGTCCCTTTGGTTCGTCGCCCAGGGCTCCTTTCCCAGCCATGTCTGCACCTGACAGTCACGTCGTCAGGGATGTGGGTAGCGTTTTATCAGAAACTGCTAGTTCCCAGCAGAGGGCCCAGTAGCCCCCACACCTGACTTTGTCAGTCTGCATGGAGACAGCACCGTTTTCTTAAAAATTTCAAACCAGGTTTAAAAGTGAGGAAGTGAGTAATCTGGTGCGTTTCTGTGGCCACCTTACTTCCTGTGGGAAATGTTGAGGATGTTCCTCAAATAGCTACAAAGTTGCCATATTTATTACCTATACTATAGTCACTTTGTAAGCAAATGCTACATATTAGCAAATGTATCTATATCTTATACTGCACTTTCTGTCTCATTTTCAAATGTCTTAGAAGCATTTTCCTCTAAAAAACTTCACTTTGCAAGTGTGAATTCATACCCACTCATTCTGGTCTACCACTAGGACCTCGTTGGTTTTCAGATTTATTTTGAGAGGCCTGGTGTTGGGGATGGGGGGGACGGTGCAGACCGCACAGCTTCCTGAGCCATGCTGCACTGGGGGCGGGAGAGCAGGACACCTGCTGGACCACACGCACCTGCTGTGGGGCCTCTGAGCTCTGCTCCTTCACAGGACAAGCTTCTCTGTCGCGATCCGCGGGGACCTGGCCTTGGAATGCCGTGCTGTCCAAGCAGGAGCTAGGAGGCTTCAGGCAGCAGTGAAGTCCAGGACTGGACGGTCACTGCTCCTCGGGCAGGGTGGGGCCCAAGGACAAGGTGAGCCCACCATGTCGACTCCTGCCCCAGACTCCTTCCACGCTTTCTCTGCTGGGGGAAAACAGGCTGCTCCTGGAATTAAAAACTTTTTGCACCTCCAACAGAAACCAGAGAAACCCACGCCCCCTGTGTTGTAGATCACCTGCAGCCATGGCCAGCAGGCTTTCGTGCAGAGGGCTGGGCAGCAAACGCTGTAGGTTTGGGCACCTGCTGCTCTTGCTTACTGACTCTCTTTGTTTCCGTTTTGTTTCGTGTTTACAGCTGTTGAAAATGTAAAAGCCGTCTGTCTTCAGGGCCGCGCATTAAAACAGATCCAGGCCGGCCTGGGCCCCGGGAACGCATGCTCCTCTGTGTGCACCGGATGGGCTTCCCTCGGTTTTCTGAAATAAGTCTGTCCCGTGCAGGAGGTAAGTCCCAGCAGGCAGAAGATGACAAGGACCTCTCCAGCTGTCATGAATGATTTTTAATTCACCCGATTAAACACTGTTACCACGAAGCCTGTGAACACACACGGGTATGGGGCTGGCTTCGTGTCTCACCATCGTGGGATGCACACCCATGCAAACGTGCACCCACACACAGAGACACACTCCTGGATGTCAGAGTTGTTACAAACAACCAAACTGCCTTCACCCCACTCGGGTCTTTTCGCCCTGTGGCTGGGGAGATAGATGCATTTACTGTTACTGGGCTGAGCGGTTCTCCACCGTGTTTGTAGGTGGCCTTTCCCGCGGGGCCAGCTTCCCTCTGTGTGAGCTGCTGGTGGCTCTCAGCTCCTGCCTGCGGAGAGGCAGCGACGTCGGCTCCATCTGGGGCATGCTCTCTGGAGTTACGGGTGGGCAGGTGCTTCCGTCCAGTGCGTGTGGGGGCCACTCTAGAAGTTTCTGTGTCCACGGCTGTTGGGGAGTCAGCTATCATCGTCAAACTCACACGCCCCCGCAGGCGACCCCTTCTCAGCCCCCGCAGGGGTTAAGACTTCCTTTGTATCTGGTTCCTGCGTTTTCTCCACGATCGGGTCAGGGCTGGACCCTTCCTCTGTCCGGCTTGGACGCCGTTCTCATGCTGGAGCCTGTGCGCCCGTGTTTCTCACCAGCTCGGGGGTGTTGCAGCGTCTCCTCACGGTTTGCTGCTGGCTGCTCCCCGATAAAGTGCGGGTTAGAACGTTCTACCCTAGTTTTACAGCTCTCACACTTTCTCTCCGCACTTGGAGTACTCTGTCTCTGGGTAATTTATTCAGACGCATACTCCAGTTCTTCAGCTGTGCCAAAGCCGCAGTCACATTTATCCGTTGGGTGTTTCACTTTGCATATTTAGTTTTCATTTCTAAATGTTCTCTTTAGTTATTTTTAAAATCTTAGGCTCCCCTTTGTGGTTTTGTATTATCTTAGATATCGCCAGGATTGTCTTCTACGATTTCACATTTTGGCATAGTTTTCACACTGCGGTAGCTGTGTGCAGTTATGACTCAAGTACTACACAGCTCGTCTACTTAACGCCCACCACCCAGTGGTTTTTGTGCGTCCACAGGGCTGTGCAGCCACCACACAACCTTGGACATCTCCGTCACCCGCCAAAGAACCCTGAACCCCTTAGCAGCCACTCCCCCACTAAACACACCTGCGCGAACACCTGGACTGCTGTGTGAGCAAATGCGATCAGCCGTCACAGCGTGAGTACGGATGTGCACACCCGTGCGCACACGAGTGCACACCCATGCAAACGTGCACCCACGCACAAAGACACACTCCTGGACGTCAGAGTTGTTACAAGTAACCAAACTGCCTTCACCCAACTGGGGTCTTTCGCCCTGTAGCTGGGGAGATACATTTAATGTTACTGTGCTGAGCGGGAGCCAAGTTTGCATTGATACAGTTTTCACCAGAATTGCAAAAGATCGTTGGTAGCGCAGTTATTTAAAATCGTTTGTAGTGTTTACTGTCTCCTGTAAAATGCTTTCAAATTTCTTCTCCAAGCCGTTGACATTAACAGAGGATTTGACCCCCTTTAATAGGAGGAAGCCAGCTCTGTGGGTCCCGTGCGCCATCTAGTGGACGGAAGCTGAACACTCGCTTCGGGAAGAGCTGGAAGCTGAAGGTCAACTGTGGGCGATCCAGGGTCCAGTGTCCCCCGCGACCTCTGACGGACTCCCCGGGAGTCTAGGGGTCGAAATGGTCCTCATCACTGAGGACGTTGGTGGCTGTATCGACCGCATGGGCTCTTGCTGTCGTGGGGTGGAATTCAGAAAGCCTGTGTGATTCAGGCACTGTTTTCCTAAGGGCCAGGGTGCGAGGCCGGAAAACCCCGCGTGGGAACAGGACCCCACCCCCCACAGTGCAGGACAGAGCGAGGGGCCTAAGGAACCAGGACTCGAGGAGGCGTCCGTTGGCGTGGAAACCAATCTGTGTCTCGTGCACGGTTACTGAGCTGGCAAACGGCCGGGCTGTCAGTCCCGTGCTGGGTCCACCCCAGCTGCGAGGTGACCCCGGCACCTCATGTTCCAGTCCGGATGCCCGAGGATGGCAGGCGCACTTGGAACAGGCAGCGGGCCAGGATGCCTTGTCGGCACCCTGCAGGTTGCTGTGGGACTGCGGGGAGGAGGCCCCACAGTGTCCAGTCCCGTGGGCGTGACCAGGTTTGGAGGCGCCCAGGCGCCTGAGAAAGGACTGGAGAGTGGGCTGACCCCCCTCCAAGGCAGAGGGGGTGTGAGAAGCTCTCCTGTCTGAGGTGATGGGTGAGCGTTGTCTTGACCTTGGGTTAATCCTGCAAAGAAGAACACCTTTGCATCATCACGCTGGCTGAGAAGCTGTGGCTCTTGGCTGCACTTGGGGACGGGGACACCAGTCCCTGGCGTGACGGGCAGCGTGACGGGCAGCCCAGGGAGAGCGAGCCAGCACCATCTGCGTCTCGGGGAAACCCGGGACCCGCGTCACCTGCTCAGACACCCGTTGCTAGCAGAGTGAGTCCCTGGTTCCAGTCTGGCCCTGAGCCCCGCACCCCACCGTGTGTGCTCTTGGGGACCAGGACACTGCCCACCTGTGACTAGAAGCATGAGCAAGGCCACAGGGGCTCTGGTGCCCGTTTCTGACCTCGGTGTGCGTAGGGAGGGTGTGACCCCAGAGCCCCGTGGGGTGCGCTTGGCCGGGAGCAGAAGCTCGATGGACTCGGCCCCGACAACACCTCCCGTGACTCGCCCTGCTGTGCCCCCCCGGCCCCCAGTGGGGTTTGGGCTGAGTCATGTGCTGAACTGGATCCCAGCCTTCACCCTGACCTTGATCTGGCCCAGGTTGCATGCACCCCCTGGGGAAACCAGCCCCTCTCTGGAGGGGAGATCAGGAGGCCTGCAGGTAAAGACTCTGAATGTGAGTTAGTTCAAACCCCCTGCGAACCCGTGTGACCCTGGCCGATTGGTTCCCCACTTTGGGCCTCAATTGGCTCACTGGCAGGGCTGACGGAGGGGAGGGGCTGGGCAGGGTGACCGCCGGCCGGTGTCCTGTCCAGAATTGGAGAGGCCTGCACGGGCTGGCCCTCGGCCTATCTCTGCCCCACCCCGCACGCCCACCTCTCCCTGGCCCGGGTGCGCCTGCTGCTGCCCTGGGACAGGGTGCGCTGCCAGCTGCCCGGGCCCCGCCTGCCCTCCCCCCGGTTTTGTCTCCTCACAGCCGCTCGCTGTCCTCGTGAGCACACGGCGGGCAGCGTCACCCATAATCTTCGGGCCTTTCAGCGCCGTCAGAACGGAATCCTCTTGGCACGGCCAGCCGGGGCTCCGGTTCCTGCGTCCTGGGTCTGACTCTGAGCCGGCAGCTCTGACCCCGAGTGTTAATGCCCCTTCCCAGCGCCCGGACACCCAGGGCTGAAATCGTAGCGTGTGGGGGCTTAGACGAGCACCCTCTAATCCAGCGCTCACCTTACAAGCGGTGCAGCTGAGGCCCAGGGTGGCCGAGGGACCGCGGGGGTCACGCAGCCCCAGACTAACAAATGTGAGGCAGGCAGGTGCCGGCGCCCTTCACCGCAGCTCGGGGGCCCGGCTGGAACGGAGCTCCCGGGGCATCGCCGAGGCTGCCTGGTAAGTGAGGGCCCCATCTGCAAACAGAAACCTGTGAATAGCATCCGAGGACCAAGCCATTCGTCCACATCTAACAAGTGCGTTTATTGAGCTTCTGCGGCAGACGAGGCGCAGTCACAGTGAAGGGACCTGGCACCGTGGCGGCTGGCGCGGTTGGCTGCAGCCTCGTCCCGCGCACCCAGAATGTTGCGGGTTCGAGCCTGGTAGGGGTGCCTATGGGCAGCAACCAATGGATTGCTCTCTAGATTCAATAAACACATACCCTCGGGTGAGGATTAAAAAAAGCTGAGCAAAGAGGGAGCAGGTCTGAACCCACAGCCGCCTCTGAACAAGTCTCGGGTCACGGGCGCAGCCAGTGTGGAGCAGAGTCACACGCTCAGCTGGTCTGACTCCGCCTCACGGGCAGGGACACACCTGCGTCTGTCTCCGGTTTCATCAAGGTGGAGATACTGTGGCTGCCTTTCTGGGCTGTCTGGGACCTCAGTCCCGGCCTGTCCCTCTCCGGCCTCTGAGTCCCTTTCTGCTGAGAACACTCTGGTCCCCTGACTGGCCCAGAGGAGCACCCTCACTTCTGAGTAGGCTCCTGTCCCCGTGGCACCGAGACGTCGCTCCCTGCCCCCACCTCGGTGGTGAGTCCTCAGAGGCCACGCCAAACACAGGCCATCTGCAGGGCCCAGAGCGGTCACCGGCTGCCAGGTCACCCAGGACAGGCTGGGATTTCCAAAACATGGAAAAACTCCGGGCTCCGTTACAGACACGCCGAGTCACCTGGTTACCTTGGCGTCTGGGAAGGACTGCAGCGTGGTCACTGCCCAGTTTCCAGCTGCCGTTGCAGGAGGCTCACTCGCTCACCCATCGGCCGCGTGCACCTGAGCTCACGCTGCTGAGAACGTCTCGTGGGCGGGCGTCCAGCTCGGGCTGGGGCTGCGTGAGCAGCAGACAGCCGGGCTCCCCGTCTGGTCGGCGAGACAGGTGGGCCGGACACTCCCTGGGAGGACTGCATGCTGACTGGCTGGACAAGGGCTTCCACATGCAGTGTGTGTGTCTTCGTTTTACGATGTAAGTGTCTTTGAGCGTGGGAGGTGACCGAGCAGATTCACACTTATTTGGAGAAGACATGGCCGGGGACAGGACAGAGGTGAGTCCCAGCTGGGACTGGGTGTCGCAGAGAGAAAGGCAGGGTTGAGGGGGTCTGGGAGGAAAAAGGGTCAAAGTCTCTGGGGCCTGAGGGAGGTGACCACATCGTCGGGGGGCCGGGGGGATGTAGACGAGGAGAGGACTTTGAACAAGGCCTGGTGACAGCTTTAGCAGGGAGCGGTGGCTTGTGGCTGTCAGGGGTGTCCTGATGGGACCGACAAGGGTGCACGGACCGCAGGGCGGGCGGCAGTGAACGTGTGGGACGTGGAGTGGTCCCCTCGTCCAGTGTGGGCCTGGGGAGGAGTGGCGTCGGCTGGTCGCCTGGACCTGGTGGCACTCCGCTGTGGCACCGAGCCTCCGTGGGTCGTCCCCATCATTCTGGGCCGCACCTCGTGGCTGCTGGTGGGGGGGGCGCCAGGGGAGGGGCACTGCTGCATCCACTGTCACACCACCTGGCTGGGGAGGACGTTGTCACCTTCATTTCTGGATGTTTTTTGGTGGGGAGGGATACTGTCTTCTGGTTTGCTTTCTTTTATTTTTAAATTCTCACCCAAGGACCTGCTTATTGATTTTAGGGAGAGGGGAAGAGAGGGGGCGAACGGAGAGAAATATCTGTGAGAGAGAAACATCTACTGGTTTCCTCCCACAAGCACCCCAGCCAGGGATTGAGCCCTCAGCCCAGGCATGTGCCCTGACTGGGAATCAAACCAGTGACCTTTCGGCTTGTAGGACGCTGCTCCAACCCACCGAGCCACAGTGGCCAGGGCTCCTGTGCTCCGTGTCTGATGAAAACGTCTGCTGCCATTCTTGTCCTTGTTCCTTTGGACACGATGTGACTTTCTCGTCCTGCCTCAGAGCTTCCCTCCGAGTCACTGGTTCGCAGTGATTGTGACGAGACTTGGTTTCAGTCACCGAGGCCTGAGCTTCGTGGTGGTCGAGCTGCTCCTGTGTCGGGTCCATCGGCTTCACTGCATTCAGAGAACTCGGGGCCGTGTCCACCTGCTAATCCGGACCCCAACGGCGCTGGTCCTGCCAGGGGCCAGCTCGGTCCGGCTGCGTGAGCTGAGTGACGTACCAGAGCCTCCCAGCGTTCTAGGAAACGGCCCCTGTGTCCGGGGCCCGAACCGAAATGAGGGTCAGGAGCTGGTGGCCTCTGGGTCCCCTCAGGAGACTGACCTCCCCGGGAGGCAGATCATGTCCTCATGAGAGAAGCCTGGCCTGGACGACGGAGATGCCATCGGGCAGCAGACGGGCGTTGTCCCTGTCCCTTCTGCATCGTGGGGCCTCACGGAAGAGGGGCTGGGCTCCCGAAGGGGGGACGCGGGTGAACGGAAGCCACATGGCCACTGCTGTTTATTTGCCACCTACGCGACATTTCTAAGTGAAACGCCAGCCCCTCGGAGTTCGCAGGGGAGCTGTCGCTGGATAGAAATCTGTTGCCCCTGGGGAAGTATGGGGGGCTGCTCGGAGGAGGAAAGTCGATGCCTTTGTCCTAGGCGTTCGAGGGACTCGTTTGCTGACCTGCGTTGCTGGTCTTGGGCTGTGCTTCCAGCAAACGGGAGATGAGCTGTGTCTGAGGCTCTCAGGAACTTCCTGTGGATCCTCCCTCTAGTGTTTGCAGCAAACTTACAGGAGTGGGGCTTTACACAGATTTTACAGGTGAGGACACAGAGCCCCAAGGAGGGTGACCCGCTGGCCTCCCGGGGGCGAGCTGTGTGTGGAGCCTTTAGAGATGGGGGCCCACCCCACGGCCCCTCCGCTGGGCTGCACGTGCCAGCTTCCGCTGCGGTCCCGCCAGTCTTGCGTCGCTCGTATGTGGACGTGTGCCGTGCGCAGAGAGGGACTCCCTGGGGTTCCCCGGGGGGGGGGTGGGTTAGACACAGCGTCCATCTGTGGCTGGGACTCTAAATGTGCTTGACGGGGCTCGGGCCTCTTTCAGGTAGGCACATCCTGCTCAATTCACCCCAGGGCGACACCGAGCGAGAGCCTGAGTCATTTTTGAAATTAAAGTGAACACACGTAAACCAGCCCCAGAGGCCGCCTGCCCTTTCCCCAGCCTTCCCGTCCCGTGCCCCGGCCCAGCCAGTGACACGCCTCCTCCACGCTGGCCGTTACGGAAGGGCCCTCGGCACGCTTCCCCGCACGTGCCCGGCAGCCTGCTGCTCGGGAGGGTTGAAGGTGGGTCTGAGAATTCACGTTCACGAGTTCACGTGAGTGAAAATGCCCGCACGCTGCCCCCTCTCACCGGGTCACCGCAGGGGTGTCCCTGTCTCCTGGGGAAAGAGAAAAACACGCTGTGACTTTCCCTTTTCTGGGCGACTTTCTCCGGCTGCAACAGGACCCGTTTCCTCCCCAGACAGGCTGTGATTTGCGGCGTGGGTGTCCGTTTGGGCGAGAGCCACACGTCTATATATAGCAGCTCCGTGGCCATAAATGGGACGGGACGGGCTCTGTCCGAGAGCTGGGCTCTGCCTTCCTCCCAGAGCCGGGTGAGCCGGGCAGCACTGCCTCCCCTTCACTGCTGCCTGTCCTGTCGGTGAGTTGCCGTCTCTCCGTCCCCGGCTGACTCGAGGCTTTGGCGGGAGGGATGGTACCTGTGCAGAGGCCGGCTGTACCCAGGTTTCTTTCCCAAGTGCACCCGTTTCAGCGTGAAGAGGTTAACCTGCGCAGGACCAACCCCCATTCGCCAGACCTGAGGTCTGGGTGTCTGTTCCCCGTCGCCGGGGGTCTTCGCTGTCGTGCTGTCTGTCCCTGCACCCCTCGCGGTGCGGCAGGGGAGCCCCGATTGTGGTTGCTCCCTGCTGGTCCCCTGTTCTGTGTCGGGCACCTGCAGGTTCTGTGAGTCTTGGAAGGACAGTAGGGTCTGGGACGAGAGTGCAGGTGTGCAAAGGGGTGAAATGAGTTCGGATGTTTTCCTAAGAAAACAAGGACCTGAGGTCACTTGTTGTAGCCCTGGAGCCGAGGGGCCGGGAGAGGGGATGACACTGCTCGTCCAAGTGTCCAGGTCCCCCAGAAGGTCAGTCCTGTGGCTGTTTCTGCCGACCCGGCAGACGTCCGGTCAGGCTCCCGAGAGCCGGCTTGCCCAGCTCACTCCCGGAGGTGGGGTCCCCCATGCCTGATGGCGGGGCTGACATCTCTCCCTCCTCCTGGTCTCACGGTCCTTCCGGCTGAGCAGGAGTCGGGGACACCAAGGAAGCAGAGGCAGCTCAGAGGCCTTCAGGGCACCGAGCCTGGTCTGCCTTTGTAACAATTCCCCTGCAGCTGAGGTCGAATGGGGGCCATCACCCCCGGGGCCTCTTCTCACAAAGACAAGGAGACAACGTGGGGGGTACTTAGGGAAGGAACCGCAGTTATAACTGTTGATCTGGTTTTAATTCCGTCAGTGTGGGAAGCCTGCTGCTGGAAGGTTCTCCATCTGGGAGGCCTCGTGCTCCCTCCCTTCCTCATCTGAGTTGATCTTGTTAAGCCTCGGAGTGAGTTGGGCCCTCGGGAGCCAGGCGGTTCTATGGCCCGGCAGAGCCGGTGCCCAGACAGCCTGGGTCGTTGCCGGCCTGGCTCTGAGGGTGACTTGGGGGAGGGTTTGCGAGTGAGCTGCCAGAAAGCGGACCGCAGACTCTCCCGGACTTGGCACTGGTGACGGTTTTTAAGTCTTACCTTGTGCTCTGTGGTCTTGTCTTTCGGTGCTGAGTGGCTTGGAGAAACCTTTGGGGCGAGCAGTTCCCAACATGAACGAGCTCCAGGGAGCCCTGTCCCGGGACCAGGGCCTGCTTCCTGGGGTCGGGCCCCCTGCTGGCCCGCCTGCTCACCCTTCTGTTCCCCTGGAAAGGCTTTGGTTCGGCGGGCGTGTGGACACCTCCAGCCGCACGTGTACCAGTTTCTTCGTTACGTAGAAGTGAGTGCCTGGTGGCTGAAAGGCTTTCAGGCATCGGAGTCCTTGCTGGTGACATGAAAAATGGGCTCCAGTATCCTTCGCAGGAAGGGATGAGGCCTGAGCCTGTTGCAAACACTCTGTGCCGTGCTGGGGACGAGAGGACGGGCTCACGTTTCACTCCGCTGCCCTAAACCCCAGATGTGTCAGGAGCAGGGTGGGGGTGGTGGGGGGCAGACGGGCAGAGCCAGTGCCCGGGGCAAGGCAGCGACCTGGGCAGGTTGTGCTCCTCACAGCTAAGGCCCAGATTTGAAGGGCACAGAATGAGCTTGTTCACTGTCAAATTGTGTAGATTCGGTTACAGTTTGCTGAAAACAAACAAAAACACCCTGAAGCCTGTGTGTGCAGCCTGCCCCCGGCCCCTGCCCCCGGCCCCCACCCCCCGGGGCGGAGCAAGTCGCTGTGGCAGTGGGGTATAGCCTCTGAAGTCTCCTGCAGGCTGTCGGACCCACACACCTGGAGAGCGGACGTGCTGGGAGCCCGGGGGAGGGGGGCTGGGTGGGCAGCCACCTGGCGGCTGCCGCACTCGAGCCTCCCGGCCCATTCTCAGGGGCACTCGTGCCCAGCACTGTGGGTGCGGGAAGGCTGCTCCCCTCGTGCTGCTGCGTGTGTGCGGGGAGGACACGTGTCAGAGGGCGACTTTCCCCGGGGGACATCAGGGGATCCCACTGCTGCTCGGCCCGTTGCTCCCCTTCTTTCTGGTGTCACACTCTCCCCGTGGCCTCTCCTGGGGGCCTCTGACCCCAGGGCTTCCCAGAGAGCTTGTCCGTCAACTCTTCTGGGTGCTTGGGGCCAGCCAGCAGCCCCCACGTGTGTGGTCCTCTGAGGAGTGGGGGCCTAGGAGCGGGCGCATTGCTGCCCCATCCTGCCGCGGTGACTGGTCCGGGCGTGAGGTTGGTCAAAGTTGGTGCCGGCCGGTGGTGTTGTGGACACATGGGCACGGGGACACGCGAGCCGCTGCCGTCCTGGGCAATGGCACTCTGAGGGGTCCCCTCCTCCGGGTGCCGTGGTTCTGGGGCCCAGGCCGGGCTGGCACATGGCACATGCCCCACATGTCTGTGGAGTGACAGATGGGTGCAGTCGAGTCCCGGAACCCCTGGTTTGCGTGGCCCTCGGCACGATGTTTCTTCAGTGAGCTGAGGGTGGGAGGTGAGGAGGACCGTGTTGTGGGGGACACAGCCCTGAGGCCCTGCAGGGATACCATGGCCCCCGAGTCCTGCTCCAGGCCCCGAGTGCTGCAGGGACCCCTCCTCATGGCCGTGCCGGACGTCCTGGCCACACAGCCATGCTCCAGGCTCAGCCCGTCCTGGGTGCAGCGTGAGGGTGTCCAGGGCACTGGACGGGACTCTGAGCCGCAGGCTCTGAGCAGTGCCGGCCCCGCCCCCAGAGCTGCAGCCCGGGCCCCAGCAGGTGCAGACCGCCCTCTCTGGGGGCTGCACCCCAGCCAGACTGCTCAGTTGGGCATCCTCTCCTGTCCCCTCAGCCAGTTTTGGACCCTTCCTTTTGCCAAGAAATGCAAACAGATTTGAGGGTTCCGTGAACCTGGTGAGGGAGACCGACCACTGATGGGTTGGGGGTGGTTCTGTGGTGGCAGCACCTTCCCGGTGAGCGCAGGTGCGATCGGGAAAGCCCGGAGAGGAAACTGGCCCAGAGGGGTGAGACGTGTCCCCCAGCAGAGGTCTGACTCAGGTCCGTGAGCTTCGCTGGCCCCACGTGGATGGTGTGCCTGCGACCCCTGAGGAAGGCCCTGGAATCCCCCTTCCAGGCCAGTGGGACCCTAAAAAGCGGTAGAGGCGCTAGTTCAGATGCTTAGAGAGTCCACCCCAGCACAACGAGGACAGGCCGCCTCGGCCACGGGCACCGCCAAGCACGTGCCGATTCCATGAGCGTCAGAGGGGGGCAGATGAGAAGTGCCGGAGCCAGCTGGTCCTGGTCCATCAGATGTCAGAGCCTGTGCTCTTGACCTTGACCTTGGCATAGGCTGTTCCATTGCGTGTATTCCATGCTATATTTATAATCAACTCAGTGCCAGCACCACGCAGAACACACCCAGCCCCTCCGTGGGGGCGGTGGCTGGCTGGCAAGTTGGTTGTTGGGAGGAAATACCAAGATGAGCTAGCCTAGGGCAGGTTGGAAGGCCTGGAAATAGAGGCCCGATGGTGTCTAGGGCCCAGCCCTCCCCTGTGTCTTTGGGGAAATTGCCCCCCTCTCCAGCCATCGCGCCCCCGCCCCTGCCCTGGAGCACGGGGGCACGGACCCTCCCCGTGGCCTGACTGAGCTCTGCCACCCTGGGACTCTGGGGCCTCGCGGCCCAGAGGAGACTGACCCCGAGGAGCCGGCTGGGAGCCCACGGCGTGTCTCGGGAGGTTCTCTAACACACCCTGAGTTCTGTGCCCTGGGGGGTGGGAGGCGGGAGACAGCCCCTCCCAGAGCAGTGCCAGCTGCTCATCTCCACCCCGTCCTGGGGGTGGATTCTGTCCCCTGGGCTGTGCCATATGGGCCTGCCCGAGAGGTCCGGCCGTACCTCAGGGCAGGTCACTGTAATCTAAACACAGATGACAAGGATGGAGCTCAGATTTGGAGGAGTTCTTCCGCTTTTTATGTGAGAAACTCACACTCACAGGGGTGTAGGAATGCACCCGTTTTAGAGATGGCCAGCAACCCAGCGAGCGGGCATTTCACTTACTACGGGCGAGCAAACGCGGCAAATGCCTTAAGTCCAACTCCTGCGCCATGTTCAGCTCCACGGCCCCGTCCCAGATGGGCCCAACTCTCTCTTGTGTGGGAGAATTTAACCAAAATGTGCTCACTCCCCCCACCCCCATCTCCCGCTCCCCGCCTGTCCCAACCGAGTGGGGCTGCAGGTGGCTGGCCCCTTGCCTCAAGCCCCCTCTGTGGGGGGCGCCCCCGAGCTCTCAGGGCAGACGCGGAAAGTCACCACACGTGGTCCGTCTGTCCAGACGGATCTCTCCTCAACCCTTCGAGCCCCTGCCTTCTGCGTGTGTTTGGGGGTGCCCTGCCTCACACCCCCTCCTCCACCTGTCCGCAGGGGACCTGGCTGAGCCCTGCCCCGAGGCACGCGCTCCTCCTCTCTCCCCAGAGTGCTCCTGCCTCTCCGCTCTTGTGGTCTAAGTACATGTTCATGCCTCTCCTCTGTGTTTTGATTATTTTTATCCTCATCCCTGACATTGCCTTGGACATGCTAGGCGTTCTATAAATATGTGTTGAGCTCACGGTTACACGAAACACGTAGCCCGGTCGTCTAACTGTGTGGAAGCAAATAAAAAATGGAACCGGGCCCCGGGGAGCCCAGCCGGGCCCTGGACTCCTAGTCTGGGATGACTGGCACGTCTGTGGTCCGTCACTCACTGCCCTTGGCGCTTGCTGATTGGAGCCGGTCTCCCCTCCGCAACGATGCGCCGTGTTGGGCAGAAATCGCAGGCTGCGTCCCAAAAGGACCTCAGCGCGGCCCGTCCCCCCCCACCCGCAGGCGTGCCCCGCGATGTCGCTCGTCGCCCTGCCCTTCTACCAGAAGCGACACAAGCACTTCGACCAGTCCTACCGGAACACGCAGACGCGGTACCTGCTGAGGGAGTATGCGGCGAGAAAGTGAGTTGGCCTTCGCTGGCTGCACTCCCAGAGCTCCGACTGTGGGTGTCCCGCATTTACGGTCCCCGAAACCTGGAGAGACCTCTTTGGGGGGTCCAGGAAGGCTCTGCTCCCTGATGCCATCTTCCGTGCCAGAGGGGCCTGTGGCCGCCCTGCTGGGCAGCACCCTGCTGCACCTGGGGGGCCCTGGTAGGACGGGTAGACGGCCTCTGAGCCCTGGGCTGGAGCAGAGGAGGGTGGGGGCCTTTTGGTCAGTGCCCATGCACCTGACTGTCCCTCACACGTCCCCCAGAGCGGGAGTTTGAAAAGTCACCACGGAGCCAGGGAGACGGGACGGGAAGGAAAGGAATGGTGTCAGGGGGACGGGAATTACGGGATGGCAAAGAAAGGTCGGTGGGAGCTGTTCAGTGACGACTTTGCTACGTTAATAAGAAATGTAGCGAGAAATGTAGCGAGACGCGAGCCCAGTGTCTGGGTCTCAGCCTGCGGCCCAGCCCCACCTTCTTCTGGGACTTCCTCCCGAGCTGGTGCTGCAGTTTCTCCGCAGGGGCCTGCGGCTCATGCCCCGGGGGCAGCAGATCCGCAGTTTTGGGGGCCGATCAGAATGCTGGGTGGAGACACTGCTGGGTGGAGAGCTCGGCCTTTGGAGCTGGTGACACGGCGTCTCTATATTTAGAGGTGCCTGTGGTCCTCGAGTTCTGTTGCCACCCCCGTAACAAACAAAGCCAAACATTCGCGGCCCCTCCCGGCAGCCTCGGGCACTTCGCAGCCCTTGAGATATATATACCGTGGCGTCCGGCCAGAGCGTTGGACGGGGCAGGCTGCCGGGGGTGGGGGTGGGGTGGGGGGGGAGGCGGCCCCTGCAGACTGGCTAGTACAGAGGGGGCTCTGGGGTGCGGAGGGACGTGGGTTTGCGTGTGTGCCCGTGCACACCTGTGTGTGTGTGCTCACATGAGTTCGCACACGTACACAGGTGAGCATGCACACGTGTGAACATGTCTGTGGTTCCACACACAAACACACAGTACAGGTGAGCGTGCACACACGTGAGCTGCACTCGAGTGCGCTGTGTACACGGATCTGCACACACGTGTGTGTGTGTGTGTGTCACAAGGGTGGGTGCGGCGTGCACAGAGGCAGCGATGGCGTCTGCTGTGATGCGTCCCCGCGGTCTCTGATGCGCCTCATGTTCTGAATGTCCCTCAGGCGCTCCGCCACCCAGGCCTCTTCCCAGCGGTCTCTGACGCAGGCGTCATCGTCCCAGAGAGCTGCCAGCCAGACGTCCTCGCTGTCCTCTCTGTCCTCGCAGGGGACCGTCTGCAGGCTCTGCGCCAAGAGGGTGAGCTCCGCACAGGAGGAGAGCGAGCAGGAGAATGAGAGCAGGTACGCGGCTGCCTGCCTTCCTCCCGCCGGGGGGTCAGGGGTCAGAGTGTCACAGTGCATCCCGCGGGGGTCAGGTCAGGAGGGCAGTGCAGGCACCTGTTCGTCTTTCTGGAGTACAGACTGACTTCTCTCTGTCTCTGTTGGATCGAAAGGCTTTAATTCAGTCTCGGGCTCACTGAGAGGCTCAGGGCTCGGCCTGTCCTGAACTGTCCCGTTGGAACTGACCGACAGGAGCCCTAGCCCGGGGCCCGACCGCTGCGTCTCAGGCGCGAGGCAGCCTCCACCGCACCCTGCAGTCAGCGGGCGACTGCGCCCGGCAGCCAGGCTGCGTGACAGGCTTGCGGCCGCATGTGTGTGGCCTGGTGAACGAGAGGAGGGACCAGTCCTGGGTTTAGGGAGCCCCTCTTCTGAGTGAGGCCGGGGCCTGGCTGTCGCCGAGACCCCCGGGTAGAGGGCACGTCCTGCACGAACACCCTGGGCGTGGGGCGGAGGCCCAGGTGGCCGCTCACAGCCAGCGCAGGGCCGGTGACTGTGACTGCCCCAGGAGGCCCGGAGCGTCCTTTGTGGGCCGTGTCCCCGCCCTTCTCAGCACCTCGGGGGCGGCGCGCCCTCCAAAGAGAGACAGAGGCAAAGAGGGTTCCGGCCCCAGCGACCGCATCCTGTCCTGGGGCCGCAGCCGCAGTGTCCCCTCTTCGTCCCCGCAGGTACCGGTCCCTGCTGGCCTCGTACGCGGACACCAAGCGGCGGCGCTTCCTGGGCGAGCTGGCTGACCTGGAGGAAGAGGTGCACCTGGCGCGCACCCAGGCCCGGGACACGCTGGACAAGTTCTCCATCCAGCAGATGGTAGGTGGGGCTCGCGGGGCCCGTGGGGGGCCGGGCTGTGGTGTGTCCGCGCGACGTCCCCGTGGCCCGACAGCAGAGGCCTGCTTGCCCACAGAGCGTGTCTCTCTGCCAGTTTGTGGACCATCCTTGTTTCCGGGGCAGGTGGAGGACAAGCTGGCCTGGGTGAAGGAGCAGGACACCTTCGCGGAGCGGACGAGGAGGGCCCCCGAGATCCTGGTGCGGCTGCGCTCCCACACCGTCTGGGAGAGGATGACCGTGAAGCTCTGCTTCACCGTGCAGGGCTTCCCCACGCCCGTGGTGCAGTGGTGAGTGGGCCCCCGGGGCCGAGTGCGGCTGCCCTGCGTTGCTTAGGGACCAGCTGGGCTCCAGCGTCCGGGTGCAGAGGGAATGTGCTTCTCACAGCCACTCCTCCCTCGGCCGAGCTCCAACCACGTGGGTCACATGTTTATAAAACTCAGAGGAAAAAAATAAAGAAAAAAGAAAAAATAAATAAAACGTACAGGGTCCAATGTGACCACACCCAGGCCCTCCACCTCGGCGAGTGGGGCTGGCCGGGTGGCCAGAGGACTTTCACTCTGAGTGACCCGTGCTCCTGACCCACAGAGACTCCTGGGTGGGCCTGCACTGCCAGTCCTGGGACCACGGTGTGTCATCGCCAAGCCCCCGGATGGTGCTGGGTCATGTCTCAGAGGCCCCGGCGTGGTCCTGGGACACGGCCTGCTGTCCTGGGTGGGCAGGCGGGGCGGCCAGCTGCCCCCAGCCAGGATCAGGGCGGCTGGACCTGTGAGTTCCCCCTGCGCATCCCTGCAGTGCTGGGCCAGGGGAGGGCGGGCAGGGACCAGCCGACCTCGGTTCCATCGAGTTTCCTGTTGAGGGGGCAGGTCCTGAGCTCACTGTCCTGGGTCCGGGAGCTCCTGATGGTTGGGGCTTAGCAAGAGCAGCCCTCTCCTCACAGGCCGATGACTGTGGGGCTGGGGTCCCTGCTGCCCCTCGCCCACCGTCTGAGACACAGAAGGCGCGTGCAGGGGCAGGGTGGTGGCCTCTTGGGTGCGGAGCGGTGGCTGGGCCACCATCCCTGCCTTTCCCCCATGGACCCCGGTGCCTCCTCCTCCAGGTACAAAGACGGCAGCCTGATCTGCCAGGCGGCGGATCCCGGCAAGTACAGGATCGAGAGCATGTATGGCGTGCACACGCTGGAGATCAACAGGTGAGGGCCACGCGTGTACGCTGGGGATCTCCAGGTGAGGGCCGTGTGCGGGCTGCAGGGAAACGTGGAAGGGCGGCTCGCACCTGGCCAGCAGCCGGCTGCGTCTCGTACAGGCAGAGCATTGGTCATAAGCTCAAACTCTTCAGAGAAACGTAACCTCAATTTGTTTCCCACGCCCACCTGGAAAACGTAGGAGGAACGGACGGGGGAGTGAGAGGAGGGAAAGCGGCCCAGGCCCCCGGGACCCACAGTCAGCCTTGGGGTGCACGGCGGCTCTGCTGGCCCAGCGCAGCGCGCACGTGTGAACACACCCACGAGCTTTGATTTCTTTTACTGAAGTGAGGTTCTCCTGTTCCTTTCTGTTCCTTCGTATACACAGTTTTTTATTTCCCCTAAGAGCTCACGAATCACGCAGTCCATCTTTGTGTTAGGAGCACGTCCCCGCTCTCCACACCTGGCTCCCTCACGTACAGCCGTTGAAACCCACAGTGTAGGAGACAGCGGCCTGCGGAGGGTCCCCAGTCCACGCTTGACCTGCGGCCCTGGGTCACGGGCTCCCGTGAACTGCCGTCCTTCGGTCTGAAAGTATCGGTCGAGTGTCAGGCAGTCAGAACGCCCCCGCCCGTTTCCGGCCGGGCTACTGTGAGGGAAGTGAGAACGTGCACTTTGATGCGCCTCATGCGCACGCAGGGCAGTTGTGTGCAGGGCGAGTCGTAGCCGGTCCTCTCGGGAAGTGACGAGGGCACCAGGGCGAGCGAGGCAGGAAGACACTGGACCACACGCGGTTCCGGATTTTACAGTCACTGGTGTGTGTGGCAGTGACCGTGTCACTGTTGGGATCCGTTTGCACGCCCGGGGGGAAGCCCAGCCCTCCGGCTGCCCCCCACCCCTCGCCCACAGCCCAGACCTCGTCCCCGAGGGGCGCTGTTGCTCCTCAGCGGTGCTCCTCTGCCGGCTGCATGGTCCTCACCTCCCCCCAGCCCTAGACGCAGCCTCCCGGGGGCCTCGCCGGGGTCCTGCCAGAACCAGAACCCCACCTGCAGGCCAGTCAGCACAGGCGTGAGGGCCGCTGACAGGTTGCACTGGGCTCCCCAGGGCAACTCGAGCCTCTTCAGAGGAGCCGGGGCCCCGGCCTGGCGGCCCGACCGGTGCCATCTGCACAGAACCTACCAAGTGCCGGCCGTGGGGACCCAGGCCCAGACTGAGACCCCGACTCGGGGGTCTTGAGTCTGACGTAGGGCGGAGGTGAACCACGAGCCCCCACAAAGTGAACTATCCAGTGAGCCAGAGGCTGGGTGCGGAAGTGGGGAGCGGGTCGCGGTGTCAAAGGGAGCCGTCGGTTGGTCGGCCTGGTTGTGAGCAGGGCCTGCAGGAGGGCCAGGCGCGGTAGCTGTGTGCAGAGGCTCCCAGAAGCTGCCCCAGGCCTTGGGCTGCAGAGTTTGGTGGGGGTCACAGGGCAGGAGGCCGGAGGCATGGGTCAGGCCCGTGGTGACCGTGGATGCCCTGGGGCTGTGCATGGACGCTGGCTTCTGCTCGGGGGTGAAGGGGAGACTCCAGAGCAGGGGCGTGAAAGGCCTGACTTAGGTTCAGAAGGGCCACCGCGGCCAGGCAGCCGGGCAAGGGACAGCTGGGGGTGGGGGCTCCCAAGAGGTTGGCTCTACACCGACCCGAGAGCACAGCTGAAGGGATCGGCCTGTGGGCTGGACACGGGCTGTGAGTGACAGGAGGAGCCAAGAGCAGCTGGAGGCTGGCGCCAGCTTGGAGGGTCTCTTCTCGCCCTGCGGCCCCTCGCGGCGTTTTCCAGCGTGAGTCTCTGTCCTCTGACTTCCACGGGTGTGGATGCTTTCACAGCCACGCTGCCCGGGAGGGGAGCACTCGCCT
Organism: Desmodus rotundus; assembly: GCF_022682495.2. Classification (NCBI taxonomy): domain Eukaryota; kingdom Metazoa; phylum Chordata; class Mammalia; order Chiroptera; family Phyllostomidae; genus Desmodus; species Desmodus rotundus. Next base: position 528,801 of record NC_071399.1, read on the forward strand.
CCATTTTGGAGAGTCCGTTCTCTAACCTGGGCTGCCTGGGACCATCGGGGTTGGGTGGGTCACCTCCAGCCAGCAAGTGACCTGTTCCCAAGCTCTATTTTAACAATCCTTTTACAAAGAACAGCTGGTTCCCTTCCTCAAGTGTGGGAAGTGCAGCCTGCGGGCCAGGGTGGGCCCATGGAACGAGATGAGCCCGGGGCCGCGGGCGTGGGGTCGGAGCTGGGGTCTGCCTCAGGCACTGGGGTCTGCGCCATAGCCAAATGTTCCGGGGACTCGGGCAAAGGAACTCCCGAGGCAGACGTGGCTCTCCACACAACTGTCCTAGCTGAGCCGGGATGCTTTGAGCAGAAGGCACAGGACACCCTTCGGGGAACAGCCGGGGAGTCCACGCCGGCTGCTCTCAGCTGTTGGTCCCAATGTGCTGAGTCCCTGTCATCGGATCCCCGCGGCTCCCGTGGGGCGGAGAGTGCTGCTCAGGAATGAGCCTCCTGTTACTGGGGTGACGTGCGTCCCTAGGAATGTTCCCTGGCCCGGTCGCCGGATTCTTGAAGTGCTGAGAGCAGCGTGGGACCCGGCCCTCCGGGCCGCGCGAATTCTGGCTGAAGTGCGTGCCGCTCTTTGCGCTCATAGCCGCCCTCGGGGGACTCCCGGTGGGCATCCCGTTTCTCCCAGGAACGTTGATGCGGCGCGCCAGTGCTCCCGAGAGAGCGGAGGACGGCGGCCCTGTGTTTTATTGCTCACCCGCCCCCACCCTCGCCGAAGGACTGTCAGCCTAACCCTCTTCTCGAACTTTATTTTTAGACTGGGGAACTCGAATTCTAACTAGAGTGAAATTTTAAATCCAGTGTCAGCATCCAGCCTGAGGACACAGGGCCTGACTCCCCGGGAGAGAGGCGGGAGCCACAGAACGGGCCTGCCCGCCTCGGACAGGGGCAGAATGGCAGTGGTTTGCCCCCTGGAGCTGATCTGGGCTCTTCACAGGGAGACTCTGGGACGGGAGGGCGCCCCTGGGGTGTTTGTGGACAGCCACTTCCCTGTTCTGGGGCCCCGTCGGGACAGGAAGGGAGACCCGCTTCCCCTCGTCAAGTGCTGGCCGGGGGGAGAGGCTCCTGAGGCCGTGCAGGGACTCGGCGAGGCGTGTGGGCCCTCGTGCATGCAGGCGGGTCTGTCGCCATCTGTGAGTGTGCCCCTAGCCAGTACACTTCACTCCGTGTGGGACAGTCATGGAAGGGAAACGCAGGCAGAGTGAGCCGAGAGGGACCGTCCCCAGGAGGCCGAGCTTCCCCTCACACCCGGCACTGCCATGGGACGGGAGTGGCTGCCGTCGGCGGGCAGGTCTGCAGATCTGGGGGCCGCGGCCTCGTTCCCAAGGCTGCGGGGAGCAGACGCCAGCCCTCCTGGGCACCCAGACATGCCCAGCCCAGGGGACGGGCAGGCCCTTCTCCCTGCCGTCCGGCTCCAGCCTTCTGGCCCGCACAGCCCCAAGTGCTAATTGGTGAGCCGGCCAGCGCTGAAGTGTGAAGCTGCTCTGCCCAACGTTAACGAGATCTAATTTGCGAGTCAAGTGAAAAGCAAGGTTAAAATCCCCTGGGAGGAGCTGTCCCCGGGCCTTGGGAGGGTGGACAGCAGGCCGCCCTGCTCCTCCCGCTCGCCTCACTGTCCTCGCTGTGACTGTCCCCTCGCCCACTGTCCCCTGCCCACTCGGGAGCCAGGACGGCAGTCCCCGCAGCTCTCCCTGGGAAGCGCGGCGCGCACGGCTCTGCTGGGGTGTGAAGGCGGTGCAGGGGGAGGGGGCTTTGGTCCAGGAGTTCGGCGGGTGTGTTGTAATGAACAAGGTGCAAGCCTCACACGGTGCTGTGAAGTCAGGGAGCATTTTCATCTAATCACAGGGCCCCAGAGGCAAGCACAGGTGCTCCGTGAGTGCAGCTGAGCAGCTTCAAGGGTAGGCTGCTTACCTACTGTAAGTCACAGCCAGGCCCCAGCTAGTGTGGTTCAGTGGACTGAGCACCAGCTTGTGAACCAAAGGGTCGCCAGTTCGATTCCCCGTCAGGGCACAGGCCTGGGTTGCGGGCCAGGTCCCCACAAGGGGGCGCGTGAGAGGCAACCACACATGGATGTGTCTCTCCCTCTCTCTCTCCCCCCTTCCTCTCTCTAATAATGAATAAGTAAAATCTTTAAAGGAAGTTTAAAAAGGAGTCACAGCCAGGAAGAGACCCGGCAGAGACCTGGCGCTGCTCTCAGACTCACCTCTTGTGAGCATGGTCACGGGGGCCGCCGTCAGGAACGCTCGTGTCCAAGTGCGGGTCACGGGTTCTCACAGAGCAGCCCGGCAACGGCTCAGGACCTTCGTCTGCTTTCTCTCCCCAAGGGCGGACTTCGACGACACCGCCACCTACTCTGCGGTGGCCACGAACGCACACGGGCAGGTGTCCACCAACGCGGCGGTGGTGGTGAGAAGTGAGTCCACACCCCGGGGTGGGGTTGGGGGTGGTGCATGGGCCCCGGTCTCTCCCGGCTGCGCTCACCCTGCTCTCTCGCAGGGTTTCGAGGGGAGGAGGAGCCGCTGCATTCCGTGGGACTCCCGATTGGACGTGAGTCGACTCTTTTCCTTTTTGGGGAGGGAGATGTATTGTGACGTAGCATGTAATTATGAAAATTACTTTTTTGAGGTCAAATCCTTTTTTTCTGAAAGCCCAAAGGGCTCTCCTGGTTCTCTCTGGCCAGTGTCCGTCTGCTGACACTTTATCCTGATGTAATTATGCGGCGAGGTGGCATTTGAACATTTTTCCTCTTTACCTGCAACCTCGGTGTGTCGGGACGACGCTCTAACCAGCTGAGCTGCCTGGCCAGGGCCGGCGAGGGGGTGGTCTCCGACACTGGTGACACTTTCCATTTTCAACCGGGGCAAAAACCATGAGCCCAAGCCCTTGACCGGAATGCGGACCGTCGCTGTGTTTTATGCTCAAGGACAGGCCTCCTGCTTTCCCGAGGCTGCCTGCTCACTCGCAAGGAGCAGCCTCCCAGACCCACAGTGGACGGCCAGCCAGGCCTGCGAGGTGGCCATGGGCTGTGCCCTGCCTCGTGGGCACACCTGTGCCTCTGCCTCCCACCGTCGCTCCCCACTACGTTGTTCCCCTTCCTCTCCTCACCCCTCCACTGGCCCCTCCACCGGCTGAAGCGCCCATGTCGCCATGTGCTCCCCAGTTTCCCCTGTGCCCCGCAGTGGCCTGTGGGCAGCGAGTCCGGTGTCCCTTTCAGTCCCAGGGTGGTTTATTTATTTATTTTCCTGTGGGCACCGGGACCAACGATCACCAGCTGCCCAGATACAAAAAGTCAGGCTTCCGAAATCTCCTGATGCCGATTCCTCACGTAGAACAGCCAGGCTGCCCTGCGTGTGCCGCTCAAAACAGACGCCCTTTGTCCCGGGCAGTTTCTGACCCGGCGGCCCAGGAAGCCGGCCTGTGACCGCCCCACTCTCTCTGCGCAGTGCCCCTGCCCTCTGTCGTCCCGTACATGCACTTCGATGTCCAGTTTTTGGAGAAGTTCGGGGTCACCTTCAGAAGAGAGGGAGAGACGGTCACGCTCAAGTGCACACTGCTGGTGACACCGGACCTGAAGCGAGTGCAGCCGCGGGCGGAGTGGTACCGGGACGGTGAGTGAAGGGGCTGTGGTCCCCCACGCCCCCCGCCCGGGACACCTCCCCCTGCACGCTGTGAGCTTGGCCGCTTGGGGCAAAATAGTTGTAAACGTGTTAACTTGGCTTTTCTCTTTCTGCTGAGGGGGCCGCAGGGGGCAAAGCCAGGAGAGAATGTGGGGCCTGCTTATGTCCTTGAACTTTGCCCCAGGAGTGTGGGGAGGTTAACAGGGGAGAACTTAATGAGTCACCAGCGATTTCTGTAGCCCCGTAAAGAGGGTCCCCATGTGGGAAAAGCAACACAGAACAGTGAGCTAACGCTGTTAGAGCCTGTGCTGGGCTGGGCTGGTTCTGAGTGTAGTAACCCTTCGGCACAGGTGGGGGCTGAGGGGGCACCTGCCCAGGGCGGGGTGGTCCGGCTCAGGCTCATGCTCCCCACCACCATCAGCACAGACCGTTTTGTGTGCAGCCTGGGTGGGGAGACATGCCCCCCCGCTGCTGGGCTCTGCCTGCAAAGGCGGCTGTTGTTCTGGGGTCCGGACCCCGCACAGTGCGAACGTGACAAAGCGGCAGGTGCCCTTCCCGCGGCCGCGACTTTCCTGGTCTCGGTCGGAAGAAGGTGCAGCCGGCGTCTGCTCAAAGCCGTCTGGGACCAGTTACAGTGCTTTGCCAAACTCAGGCGCTGCCAGGCGCGCCTGTCTGGGGTCAGCCCGGGGCAAAGGTCTGTGGACGGGAGGGCTGTCAGCCGTGGGGCACGAGCGTCCTGCATGCTCAGCAGGGGCAGGGCGCAGAACATGGCCGGCCCAGGGACTGCGCGGTTCAGGGGGACTTTGGAGGGAGAGGCGGCTGCTCAGGAGGGGATGGTGGGTGGCAGGGGCCCCAAGATCCACAGTCTCCTGTTGGGCGAGAACACGGTAGTCCTCTCTCGCCTGCCGTTTCCCTTTCCAAAGTTTCACTGAACCGCGGTCCAAAACCAGTAAGTGGAAAATTCCAGAAATAAGCAATTCCTAAGTTTTAAATCGCTCTCTGTGCTGAGCTTCCTGCCTGGGATGTGACCGATCCCTTTGCCTGCAGTCCCCCCTCTGAGTCACTGTGCAGCCGGCTGGGGGCTCAGGGCAACTGGCACAGTGCCTCAGGGCTGGTGCTAGGTCACCCGTAGTTCCCTGAGTGACGTCCCCAGAGCCCGAGAGCAGGGGGCTGGCAACTCGGACGGGCCAACGGGAGGCCTGGAAGTGCTTTCTCCAAGGGGAAGGGTGGGTGCAGGACAACGAGATATTTTTAGAGAGAGAGAGAGACCCCACCCCCGTGATTTTATTATAGTGCATTGTTCCGACTGTGTTGTTAGTTATTGGTGATCTCTTACGGTGCCGACCTTATTGCTGTAAGTTAAACTTTATTGTAGGTATGTGAGGGGAGACCCCGACACCCCAGAATGTATTTATAAAAATTGTGCATTTGTTCTTCCACGTTTAAACTCCAGTCGCCTTCGAGGACTCTCCTTCCCATGCAGTCCACCCACGGAGACTTTTCTCCGCTGCTCAAAACCGGTTTTGAATTCATCGATTTTGACGCTTTTTGGTGCTTCTGCTGTTGTTTTGTATCGCTTTTCTTCCGTACGGGAAAAGTGTTTCCCTCTGAGGACTTTTTTCATCCAGGGAAACAAAAAAAGTTGCCTGGGGAGAGACGGGGTGAATAGGGAGGGGGAGGCATGGGGGTCATGTGGTTTTTAGTCAAAAACTGCAGAACGCCCAGCATGGAGTGGGCAGGTGCGCTCGTAAATCACCTGTCACGAAAGGGGCGAATGGGTTGAAAGAGTCTTCGTGAAAAAAATCACTGAAGCTGAACGCAGCCTCTCACAACAACGCCAGCTGGTCCACTGATGCAGATGGGTTCCTAGAACACTCCCCTAGCGGGAGAAGTCTGTCCTTCAAGGACAGGCTTATCGATCCTCCAGAAGATAATTCTGCATTATTTTTGGGTCCCCCCTCCTCTATGCCCAGGAAAAACATATTATATTCAGGGTTCGGTACATTCCATGGTTTCAGAAATTCCCCGGGGGCCCTGGAACGTGTCCCTGTGGATGAGGGGCATTGGTGGCAGTCGTAACTAACCTGCTCTTTGCTCTCCGGGGGCAGAAAGGGCGAGACAGAGAGACCGGTGCCAGGGGAGAGCCCGTTCTAATTTAAGATCTAAAATCTGACTTAAGTTCTGAGGCCCTGAGTGACCCCTTCCGGAGACAAAAGACACTGATTTGAGTCCTAATGTCCCCCCAAAGTGCTGTCAGTTTCAGTGCCTGTCATTCCGGGGATGTGTCAGTGTTACCCACTTGGACCCCTGGAATGGGATGTACCGGTCGGCACCTGTTCAAACCCCACGCCTGTCGCGCTCGCTGGGGATTCAGCGGGGCAGACAGCTGTGCACCAGCAGCCCCGATGGGGTCTCTGCCAGCTCTGCTTCTCTGGTGGGACCCAAGGGAGGCCATTCTCTGCAGCTTATTTTTACATGTTAAACGCAAGGAGGTTGTTCTTGCTGTTTACTGACTGTGAGCTGGGAGCCCCCGGCCGATGCCAGTGGACACAGTGGGGTGGGGAGCGGGTGGGTGGGGTGCACTAGGAAGCCGTGAGCTGTGGTCAGCCCAGGTTATCCGCAAGCAAAGCCTTCCTTGGCCGTGGAGTGTTGTAACGAAGGGACGCACGCTGGCTCTAGACCTGACGCGGCTATCCCTGGGAGGCCAGGGTGGCATGTGGCTTGCTTTCCTGCACAAACCTCTGCCCATGGGGCAGCCACGTCAACCCTGGCGATGCTCTGGCTCGGTGGGAACCGGCTGTCGGACTCCAGGAGTGGAGCTGACCGGTCCTGCGCCTGCACGGGCGTGTATGCTGGGCCCGCGCGCTCGACAGCGCCTGAGTCGCCTGCCGCTCCCTCCCAGACGTGCTGCTGAAGGAGTCCAAGTGGGCGAGGATGTTCTTCGGGGAGGGCCAGGCCTCCCTGTCCTTCAGCCGCCTGAGCAAGGACGACGAGGGGCTCTACACCTTGAGGATCGTGTCCAGAGGGGGCGTCAGCGAGCACAGCGCCTTCCTCTTCGTCAGAGGTTCGTGGGGCGCTGGGTGCAGGGCCGTGCAGTTCCGGGGAGACAAGGGAGCATGTCGCAGAGGGTGGGAGGTTTCGAGGTGAAGAAATTCATGTGTGTGTTCGTTTCTTCCACCGATGCATCGCAGTCCGAGGACAGTCGTGTCCTCGGACGTGAGGAGCAGACGGGGTTCCGAGGGCGGCGGGGAGGCCGAGGGGGAGCGAGGTGTCTCCACTCCAGGGGCTCTCACCTGCTGGTGTCCCCTCCCCCATCAGATGCTGACCCGCTGGTCGCAGGGGCCCCCGGCGCGCCCATGGACGTGCAGTGCCACGATGCGAACCGGGACTACGTCATCGTCACGTGGAAGCCGCCCAACACCACCACCGAGAGCCCCGTCATCGGCTACTTCGTCGACCGGTGAGTGCCCGCATGGCCTCACGGGCTTGGACACGTTCCTGGGATGGACATCGCTGTGGCCAATGTGCTTGGGTGCTTCCCCAGGCTCAGGTTCATGACTCCCTTCCCGATGGGCTCCAGGTCCTCCCTGTTCCTTTGGTGACACTCCTGATGGTCGGCCAGAGTCACCGAACAGGCAGGCCCTGCAGTCTCCTAGGCGTCCGCGCTGCCCTTGGAGCTGCAGCCCCTGTCCAGCTCCTGGTGTCCCGCCCTGTCCGGCGGGGGTGCAGCCTGGGCTGGGGACTGGCTGGCCAGGTAGAGTCCCGGTCAGCCTGCCCCTCCCTGCGGAGGACGATACGCTGGGCAGGGTGAAGCGCGGGCTTACAGTTCCCGGCGCCCTGCTGATTCTCTGTTAGATGAGGGTTTCTTCTGGTCTCCAGGTGGAAATACCGACACAATGTGGGAATTTTCTTTGAGATGAAAATGGAAACATAGATCATTAAACCTGGGCACGTGTGTGTCTTCCTGTCCCTCCCTTGGCGCGGGGCTCACAGCCCAGACAGGACACGGGGCGTGGCCGGGGGTTCCTGGGCCTGCGCTTGGTGCCTGGGATGGGCCTGCCGTCCCTGCAGAAATGACCGTCACAGGGGATGAATTCACGAGTGAGACAGGAGGGTGAGACAGCTCCTAGGCCCCAAGTGGGTGGGGAACTGCAGATTTTATGTGTATGAAGCACAGATCAGCTTTTTTTTTCCTGCATTTTGGTGGTTAATTTCTTTTTACCCCAACACAGCTACTTGTTGAGCTGAAATATTCACGTCCGGGCTGTATTTCAATAGGCTCGAGTCAGACTGCAGAGCGCTCAGGGTCCTTCCGGGTTTGGCTGGGATTAAAAAGCAAAAAACAGAAGCTGATTTGTATTCCCCTGCGGCACTGGGTGATTTTTCCAGCTGTCTGGCCAAATGGTTTCAGGCACCTTCTCCCCTCCTTGGAAAGATAAAAACACAGAACTCCGCTGGAGCAGGTTAACAGGTGTGGGACAGACTTCCATGAACAATTCTGAGTAATTAGGAGAAAAGAGAGTTGATTCTTTTTGAGATGACTGTGGATTTCTCTGAAAGGTTGTTTCGCTGCTCCCTTTGCTCTTTTCTCCTGGGAATTCGACAGGAAGTGTGGTTTTTAAATATCTCAGCCTCTGAACATTGGAGGTTAAACTTGTGTGCATTTCCAGAGTCCTGGTCGGGACTTCGTATTTCCAGAGACTCCCAGATTGCACACGGGAACCATGCTGAAAGAAACGTTGGGCTGTTATGGGTGTAGACGGCGAGCCAGCACCCCAGGGTGCATTCCTGGGCTCGGAGCCGAGAGCAGTTCCTCTTCCCAGCTGGGGAGGCTGATGGGCCGGGCGGCTGCGGGGCCTGAGGTGTTGCGATGTGACTTGTGAAAGAACGACCAAAGGTGGCCCTGAAATGGCTTTTGCAGGAGACTTTTCCCCTAATGTGTCTGAAATCAGGAATTAATCTTAGCCTATAAGTGGCAAAGGCTCAGGAATTCGTGTTTCCTGAATAGCCGTCTCTTCCCGTTTATTCTTACGGTTTGTGTCAGTCAGTGTTTTGACGGCACCGGTCTCACCAGCGCGAGACCCCTTCCGGGTGTAACTGTTATACACCGCGTGCGTGTGTGTACACGTGTACAAACCCGTGTGTACCCACTGCACGCACTGGGCTGACGCTGCTGCCGCTCTCACCTGAAGGTGCGAGGTGGGGACGGACAACTGGGAGCAGTGCAACGACGCGCCCGTGAAAACCTGCACGTACCCCGTGACCGGGCTGTTCGAGGGCCGCTCCTACGAGTTCCGCGTGCGGGCCGTCAACAACGCCGGCGTCAGCCGGCCGTCCCGCGCCTCGGAGGCCGTGGCCGCCCTCGACCCTGTTGACCTCAGGAGGTTACAAGGTGGGTCGCCGACACGTTCCATTCCAGCTGCGGCCGGGACATGGGGGTCTGCTGTGGGGTGTGCTCCTTCCCCTTTACCCCCGACGGTACCCGGACATCCTGGGGTGCGGGCGGCGTGTTTCCTGGCCCCCCATCAGCGTCCCTCGAGGGGTGGGCCAGGCTGAGACTGACACCTTCCTGCAGCTCTTTGCTGAAACCCAGTTAAACTGGTGCAGGATTAGACTTTTCTTAGTCCACGGGTGACGTAAGTTCAGCACCTAATGGGAACTAGAAGGCGCCGAGACCAGCCACTCAGCGTGGGAGTGTTCGCTTCACATCACGCAGGCCCAGTAGGGGGACCGGGCCGTTGGTCGTGGTCTTCGGCGGGACACTCCGTTTTCCTTCCCTGCGTGCTCTCTCGCCGAGTGAGGGGAGGGGGCTGGTCTCAGGAAACCGGGGGTCACGTGCAGCATGACCTTTCTCTCTGCAGCTGTGCGCTTGGAGGGAGGTAAAGAGATCGTGATCCACGAGGAGGACCTGGAAGGTGAGTCACCCTCCCCCCGCCAAGGCGTTTGGGAGATGGGGGGGGCGGGACGGCGAGAGCAGGGGGCTCTCTCGAAGTTAAGGGGAAGAAAAGCAGGACAGAAGGAGGGATGGAAGCAAGAATCCCAGCGCGGCCATGCCGTGGGCATTGCTGTTTTCACTGGGGGTCCACTCAGGCGTCCCTTTTGGGACAGGAGAGAAAAAACCAAGCTAAGTCCAGGACTTGGTGACCGGCTGGTGTCAGGCGTCTTTCTCACGAATTCCGCCCCTAGGGCAGGATTTGGTATTTGTTTAAGCAAAATTTTTATTTCTAATAGTTTAACTAAATGGATTGAGTCTCACCGGTCACATAACGTCCCTAATGAATTTCATGAATACTTTTTAATATTCCTGCCAGAGATCCCTAGAAAGAGGGACTTATTAAGAAGGAGAACCCAGCATTATTAGTCAGAAATCCGAAGATTTTTATTGGATTAGAGTTAGAATTTAGGATTAGAGTTTACCGAGGGGGGTGAGTGAAAATTAAAAAATACAAAGAATTAATTAGCTTGGGGTCACCGCCTAAGGAAAGGTACTCTGAGCGCCTCTTCAAACTTATCAGTCCCAACAATTTTCCCCCGTAAGTCACACACGCGGGAGAAACTTGCTGGCTGGTTTCCATGTTGGCCCCCAAATGGCCCCCAGAATTGTACGTTCTGTCTCCATAAAGGTTTTTCTCACGTGTCTAGGAAAGTACATGTGACTCCCCTGGGAACGCCCTTTAAGGGTTCTGGTTTAACCCAGGAGAACTTGGAAACCAGGACGACAGCCGAGGGAGGGTGGGTTCCTACATAGCCGACGGAAGCACAGTCCGACCGGGTGCGCAGGCTCCCACTTACCTCTGAGGAGCAGTTCTCGCAGCGCACCCGCCTCTAGGGAAAAGGCGCTTTTGACATGGTGGAGGAAAGGTTCTGTTGGGCTGGGGTCAGTGGGCGGGTGTGGAAGGGAATCCGGGAAACAGCGCCTGGGACGGGAAGGCGTCCCTTGTGCATAATCGTGGTGTTCCGTGATGAAGTCCGCGGTGGGTGAAGGATAACCGCGTCACCCGTCGGAGGCAGGGGCGCTGCCAGTTCGGGGAGAAAGCTGTCTTTTCATGTACAGACCCGGCTGCGTGAACAGCCGGCTATCCACGGAGTCCCAGACACAGAACGACGGCTTGGTCTTCCAGCCGGGACGCGGGAGTTGGGTTTGCAGACGCAGCCAGTCCGTCACCAGCTGCCGCCGGGTCGCAGCTGCATCTTCCACGCGCCCGTGTGCTTTCCTGCGGGCAGCCACCTCCTCTGGCTGCTGGGCCTGGGCCCTCGCTGGGTTCGCTGCCTTCCTGAGTGGGGCTGTGTTTCATTCTGCCTCTAGGGAAGGTTCCGAGGGGCGGTTTCTGTGGCTGGTCGTGGCAGGCGGGGATGGAAACGCTCCGATGGAAGGAGCCCATTTGACCAGGGTGGGGAGATGGCACAGGAGCGGCTGCCCCAAGCGAGGCTCTGCCAGTAGCCCAGGGCATGCCCACGGTCTAGAAGGAGGGAGGGGAGCCGTTAAGTCCCTGTGCAGGATGGGGCTTTGGGAAGCTCGTCTGCTCTCTCGCTTTCAGTGACGGATCCCTCTTGGCGGGACAGTCCCTGCAGGTCGCTCGGCGCCTTGGGGCGCCCCGTGGCCAGGCTCCTGGTCAGCGAGTGCGTACCCTCCCACGCACCCCTTCGGCTGAGCTGCCTGTCTCTTCTCACCAGGAAACCATGGGAAACACCATTTATTTTAGTGGAAAAAACTCCAAACACGTTACTTGTGTCAGTTAAAAAATGACTCCTCTGCTGTTTCAGGATTTTTGCTGATTTTTCTCATTGCTTTAATTTGCATGGCGTCTGCCTTCAGACCTGGTAACCGATGTCTGTTCTCGTGACCTACCCAGCATCTATCATCCCCGAGCTGCTCCACTGGGAAATGGGTGCTCTGTCCCCGCGGGACGGCAGGCTCGGGCGGGGAAGGCGAGGCTGTGTGACCCCGTGTCCCGGCAGCCCTGGCGCTCGCCTGCCAGGTTCGTCACTTGCACCTGCGAGGTGACACGCGGCGCTGTCCTGCAGCCTGAGCTGCCGCTCCCCACGGCAGTGGGGTTTCAAGAGGGGCTCAGGGGGGTCCTGGGACATTGCCAACCTTTTACTCGTGTGCTAGGCTCAGGGATGTGCATCATCGTTTCTGCCACAGTGGTGGGGCCGTGGGTCTGGGAAACTTGTCCTGTAGGGAGGGCACTCATATCCCCAGACACCTGACGGGAGGTGAGAACAGCCCTGTGTCAGACGAGGGGAGCAGCCGACGCATGACTGTGAGCGTTCCTCCGTGGTCGTCAGCAAGGGCTCGGCGCTGGCCCTGCGGGCTGTCACACGCGTGGCGGAGCCACAGCGCTGGCGGTGGTTTGCGGTCGGGCTGGGCTGGGACAGCGAGCTTGGAGGAGGATGTGCGGTATCGGCTCTGCGGACGCACAGGACGGAGAGCACAGGGGGCGGCCCTCAGACAGAGTGGGTCACGTTCCGCGGGGCGTCCACACCGCAGGGCATCGAGACAAGTGCCCGGGGAAGCCGGGGCTGCACGTGGGTGGGGGCTCTGTTCTCCTGGCCGACCCTCTGCCCACCCCAAGCAGAAGCTGGCAGTTGTCGGGCGTGACCCCTTCCCTGGGAAGCGGCTCATGTCACACTCAGGAACTCGGGGTGATCTTTGGCCAGGCTGCGTGCTGCCTCTCCCTTAGTGGCCGTGGCCGGGCCTCTGTGCAGCCTCGAGCCCGGTGCCGGGCTCCAGGACAGGCGGAGCCGAGGGCCGGCCTGGCATCACCCAGCCTCACATGGCTCGTTCCTCCCGCAGGCGACGTGCAGATCCCGGGACCTCCCACCAACGTGCACGTCTCCGAGCTCAGCAGGACCTACGTGGTCCTCAGCTGGGACCCCCCCTCCCCGCGTGGCAAGGAGCCCCTGTCCTACTTCATCGAGAAGGTACAGTGCTTGTGGCCCCGAGACCTCGGCTCCACCCTCGTCCCCTCTGTGCCTGGGGTGTCCCTTGCCAATGAGCGAATCCCTAGCCTCCATCCTGGATGAAGCGTCACCGAGGTTATAGGAAGGAAGCTGCAGGTGCCGGCTGCCTGGTGAACGTCGGCGTCCGGGCCCAGTGCTGGCTCTGGCTCTGCCGGCCCCCTCCCCATGTGAGCGGGCCCATGCCCCGTCTCCAGGCTCTGAGTCCCCCACTTCATGGAGGGCGTCACGCTAACCCTTCCCGCTGAGGCACTCTGGGCTTCGGGTCTGAGGGCTGTGGGATGTGGGGGATGGGGTGACGCTGACGTCCTTCAGTTCCCAAGCTGAGTGGCTACTGGGTGGTGGCCCCGTAGAGGGGCTCTCGCTGCAGGTGGCCGAGGGTGGGACTGTCTTAGTTCTGGACACTGAAGAAACACCTGGTGTGTTGTAGCCCTGGACACACAGCCCAGTTTCGCCCACCCAGATGTCCTGATGTCCCATGCTCTGGGCTCACTCTCCTCCAGCCCCTGCGTGGGTGACAATCGCTAGGGATGTAGTTGTGTTCCAGCCTTCCTTGGGCTTCGGGGAGCTTTGCACTAAGTCCTTGCAGTTTTTTCTCCTACTCCCTCTCTGTCCTCCTTCCTCTAACAGAGGGTCCTGTCCTCTGACCCCCCAGCCAGCTGTCACCTCCCTCCCCAGGCGCAGAACACACTGGGGCCCTCGGGGCCTCCTGCCAGCTCCAAGAGAGGGCTTCTGCTGAATGAGAGAAAACCCCCTTCAAACATGAGTCGGACCCCAGAAGCCTGGATGGTTATTGGAGACGCGTCCACAGGGCTTCTCAGCAGGCGGCAGGCACCCAACTTTGACTGCTCCGGATTCCTTTCAAAAGCGATTTTTTCCTGCAGGGAGAAAAGAAACATGTAACTGAAACTTTAAAAGTAATTATCAATGCAGAAATTAATCATGCAGTATAGAACATTTGAAAAATACAGACACATATAGAATACAATTAAATCTACCAACATCCCATCATATAAAATAGTCACTATGAAGAAGAAATGGTATATATTTATAGTCTTTGCCTCTGTAGGGTTTTATATTCTTGATATATCATGGATACAATCTGCATCCTTTGTTACATTTAACAAAATGTTGCAATTGTCATCCTATTAAAGATCTTTACATAATAACTTAAACGGCTACATTTTTAAATGCACGACTGTTGCAACGCATCTTACCCTGTTATAGCTGCAAAATAGTAACAACTGGAAACCCAGATGGGAGTGGTTGAGTTATGATGGCATTTTATGAATATTCTCCTAAACCGTCTTCCAACTATTTCCAGTTCACCGTTTTGTACTAAAACTACAACCTGTGTATTGATTCCTTTAAGGTTTGTGTGGTTTAATTACTCCCTTTCAAGAGAAAATTTTATTGGTAAGTGTTTTCAACTTTAAATAATTTCTTATCTTTTTCTCCCAATTGGCTTCCCCGTTCATGAACTTTGGAACAGACTCATGGATGGCACAGTATTCGGGGTGCCGGATGGACCCCCGAAGTGTGATTTGATCGGCTCACACGGGCTCTTCCGACCAGCTCGCGGTGGGAACCGGCTCTCAGGTCCCGTTTCTCTCCGCAGTCCGTGGTCGGGAGCGGCAGCTGGCAGCGGGTGAACGCCCAGACCGCCGTGAGGTCCCCTCGCTACGCCGTCTTTGACCTCGCGGAGGGGAAATCGTACGTGTTCCGAGTTCTGTCTGCAAATAAGCACGGCCTGAGCGACCCGTCGGAAATCACCTCCCCCGTTCAGGCGCAGGACACCCTGGGTGAGCTGTCACAGCCAGTGGCCGGAATTCAGGCCGGGCGCCCGGACGAGGTGGCGCTGGGTAGCCCGTGCCTTGGTTGCTCGAGACACTGATGTTGCACAGGAGCTAAAATGCTGGGCGCCGTAAAATGTCACTGAAGAGGAGCTGACGACCCCTCTGCCCAGCCGGTCAGGTCTCAGCATTCCTCCCGAGTTTCCTCTCTGTCTTCCGAGACTGAGCCACATGTTAGAAACATATTCAGCCAGCAGTTGCTTTAAAAAGACGCCCCGCTCGGTGTGCCAGAGATTCTCACCTGGCTGCCCGAGGTCCCCACTCCGAAGGTGTCAAAGGTTAGGTGAGGAAATCCATGGTCCAACCAGGAGGTGAACTTGAAACCCTCATAGACTCTGACAAGTATGAGGGAAATGTGGTTGGTTTTCTTACAATCGGTGATTTTCTGCTCCAAAACAGTTACTACCCCTCAGCCATGGAGGCATGTCTCTGGGGGACCCTTTTTAGTGGTCCTGGTGAGGGTGGGCCAGGTTCTGGATTGTTCTTCCCTCTGTTCACAGTCCGCTGGGGCCTCGGGGGGACAGAGAGGAAGGGCCAGCACCCCTGGGCCCTGCGGCGGTTCGCCCACCCTCGTTCCCATCCTCCTTGCCCAAACCCTGACTCAAGGCCCAAACCCGGGTGGCCCTTCCCTGCGGAGAAAGGGGCTTGAATATCTTCAAGTGTCTTTAAAACTCTGACCTCACTGACCTTGCGCAATTGTGTCCCCCGCAAAGTCGCTCCTTCTGCGCCGGGCCGGGTGCTCGTGTCTCGGAACACGAAGACGTCCGTCGTGGTGGAGTGGGACAGGCCGAAGAAGGAGGAGGACCTGCTGGGCTACTACGTGGACTGCTGCGTGGCCGGGTCCAGCCTCTGGGAGCCCTGCAACCACAAGCCCATTGGCTACAACAGGTGCGGCCCGCCTCCCCGCCTCCCCCAGGCCCCAGATCAGGGCCGGGAGCAAAGCACGGGAGCAGAACTGACGTGGGGGCCACGTGGCAGCGCCGAGGGGCAATGTGGGGCGTGGACGCACACCCGAGCAGTGTGCACACGAGCGCGTTTCCTTGCTCACACCACACCCCGGGATGTGGGGTTTCCGACTCGGCGCTTGGCTGCAGTGGTTTTCTGCGGACTACGTGGTCCAGGGCTCGGCTCTCTGGCCTAGTTAGGGTTTCGGACTGACCTCCGAATGCACAGCCAGAGCAGCGGCGTGCTCTGCAGGGTGTGTGCTGTTGCGCACTGGTTTTCTGAACTTCTCCAGCTGCCTGGTTCACCCAGCCACAGTGTCCCCCACCCCCGCCCCGAGCGGGCCGTCCCCGCCCGGCATCAGTTTTCTCCTGCTTCCAGCGGAGCTCGTGGCTGCGAGCGAGGCTTCCCTGGGACAGGCTGCTCGGGGACAGGGAGGCGGCTGCCGGGCCGCCCACCGGGGACGGGTTGTCCATCGCGCCTCAGCCGTTGTTCCTTTCCACACCCGTTTCTTTTAGGAGAAGTGCTTGGGGAAGATGCGAAGTGGTAGAGGAAAGTGAGGGTCGGGTGTGACTCGGGCGCCGGCCAGCACGCAGGAGGGCCGCTCAGGACGGGACACTTAGCCCACTGCTGCAGATGTGGCTGTCACACACGATACCTTTTAAATTGCCACTCAAGTGATGCGTTACACCGGCACCGAGCACCCACCACGTGCCGAGCACTTCGGCCTCGCTCTGAGTGGGGCAGGGCGCGTGCGGGACGGTGGCCCTGCAGCCCCATCCCAGGTGGGGCACAGTCTTTTACGGAGGTGACGTCGGTGACGGGCACAGTGCCGGCCGTCAAGGCCTGAGCCCGGTCTGACTTCACCGTCTTAGCCCGCGGTCCCCACCGTGTGAGGACTTCTCTGAGTTTGCCACGCGTGGGGTCGTTTTGGTGAGGAGTGCAGCCACGTTTCTGACAGACCTTTGGTCCAAATGCCGGAAACTCGGGAAGGCAGGGGGAGCGCAGGGCAAATGACTCTGAGCCCGAGCAAGGGCCCTTGGCGTGGCCGGGGCTCGGCCTCCTGCTTTCAGGCCCGGCGTGTTTCTTCCAGTGAACCTGCTAGGAACAGGGAATGGATGTCCGTGATGAGTGCATGAGGAACTCCAAAAAGTCAAGTCCCTTCCAGTCCCGGCAACGAGTTTTAGGGACTGTTTGAAGGGATAGCTGTGCTGGGGGGTGGGGACAGCCGCCCCTGGGGCTGTGCTGTGTGCGGGGTGCAGGGGGAGGCCACCCTGGTAGCCAGGCGCCTGTGTTCCCCAGGTTCGTTGTGCACGGCCTGACGCCCGGCGAGCAGTACATCTTCCGAGTGAAAGCCGTGAACGCTGTGGGGACCAGCGAGAACTCGCAGGAGTCCGACGTCATCAAGGTCCAGGCCCCGCTCAGTAAGTGCCGCCCCCGCCCGGCGCCGGCCCTGGGCCCGGGCGTGTGCCCTCTGCACCAACACACACTCAGGGCGCCGCTGGGGATATCAGAGGAGGGGCGGGGTAAGCCGGCCCACAGAGAGCGTGCGGTTCTGTGGAAGCTTCTTATCCATTGCTCCTTGTCCTGGACATGCCACCGTGGGCCGGGGGTGGGGGGCGCCCACGTGCCGACCGCATGCCCGCCAACTCGGGAGACGCTGCTGGAGGGCAGCTGTGTCTCCCAGCTCAGGGCCCTGAGTTGACAGGTGCGCTTGTGGCCCCTGGTTGCTCTTTCCCAAGCAGCCTTGGGCGCTTGAGCTGCACTTGGTTCAAGGAGCCGTAATGAATGATCCCAGGGAGTTCCACAGGCTCACGTGACCTCGTGGCTTGGACCGGAGTCATCCTAAAACACTGTGACTTTGCGGAACTGAGCAATCCGGGCCCCTACTCGCAGGACAGCCCTGGTGCTGCGGCTGCGTGCCTGGTGGCCCCTCAACCGCCACACTGGTGACGGTTTCACATCGAGCTCCCGCACGTGTCCCCACAGACAGGACGTTCTGAAATGGGACATCACACGGGACATGCTTAGGGTCATAGGATGATCTTTTTGCTTCTGAAAAGCATGTTTTGCTCCTCAATTATTTTTGTCTCCAACTCCATTTAACGTTCTCAGCAATTGAGGTGTTTCTCCTAGTGATGATGTATCTCGAATTTCTGAGGAGTGTCAGTTCGATGAGACTTAGGTGGGCCAAGACAGCGAAGCGAACCAACCACCCCTTTGTTTCGAGGGCACTATCGTCACCCCCGTCTTCCCGGGAGGGACTTTTAAACAGTCCCGTTCACTTGTTAAAGTCGCTCCTTTGACATGGAAGCCGATTATTCAGTTTTTCATTTTGTGCCGGGAAGAGCTCAGTCCCAGCGGGCCTGTACCTCAGGGAAGGAGGACGCCCGGCTGCAGGTCACTCAGAGTCGGCATGAGGGGGGGCCCGTTAGGGAACGGTGGCCCCAGCTCCTGGTCTGGAGGCTTCATCCTCACCGAATTAACCTGAAGTGGCCTCAGCCCCATGGGAAGGGGATGGATCGGCCTGGGCAGCGTCGGGGCCGTGGAGCGATGGTCACCATTCACCGTGGGCACCAGGAGACTCCCCCCCGCCAGGTTTTCCTCGGAGCAGGGGAGGGCCTGGTGTCGCAGGGGTCCAGGCCGCTTTCAAATAACCCGTCGCTCTGGCGTGACTGAAGCCATGGGAGAGGCACCGTAGGGCGCCGGGTACCACGCGCATTTTGGCCCAGGTTTCTGAGGGAGAGATAAGGGTGCGCATTATATGTGAGTGGTGCCACTTCTGTACCCACACAAATGCTTTTAATTCTCTTATTTATGCGTACGCTTTCATAATCCAGAAAAGTGGTAAAGTTCTCTTATCACACAAAAAACAAGTATCAAAATATAAATAAGTAAATCATTGAATTAAAAACTGAAAGATTTTTTTCCTGAAAGTTTGGGCCCAAACCGTGGATGCGTATTATACACGGGAGTGCATTGTACATCACATAATGCGGTACTTACAAGCAGCCATAAATACATACAAATTTCTAAACTTTCTTGAAAAAGGAGATAAAAACACAGATAGTCAGAAGGGAGGAAGGAACCGAGGGCCATGGGGGGGGCACGGGGGGGGGCCACGGGGCGGGGCCGAGACAGACGTGCGTGTCCCCTCGCAGCCGTCCCGTCCTACCCCTACGGCATCACGCTCCTGAACTGCGACGGCCAGTCCATGACCCTGGGCTGGAAGGTGCCGCGGTTCAGCGGGGGCTCGCCCATCCTCGGCTACTTCGTGGACCAGCGCGAGGCCCAGCACAGGAGCTGGCGTGAGGTCAACGCCGCGCCGGTCAGAGAGCGGCTCCTGACGGTGGGTTTCGGGGGTCCGCCGAGCCTGGGTGACCCCACACGGTGGGCGGGGTCCTGCCTTTGGTGTCCCAGGGCTGGGTGACATTAGATAATTCAGTCCAGAAACAAAAATGGATTTAAGGAATTCACAGCCTCGTGAGGTCACAGGGCCGTAGGACTGGATGGGTCTCGGGGAGCAAGCGTTTTTTTCCTGAGAAGCAGGAAAGAGGAGGGGGTGTGGGTGAGTGTGTGGCTGGTGGGCGTGGTGCTGCTGTGCCCGCACCCAGACGCAGCTGTGGGCCCCGGGCAGGCAGGGCCTTCCCGCCCCCAGCCCCTGTGCTCAGCTGGCGTCTTGTGACAAAGGTGTGGCTGCTGCTTGGTGGCCACCACCTTCCTGGGAGACGCTTGTTCAAGGCGGTGGGTGAGTCACCTGTGAAAATATGCCCAGGTGGAGAGAGTAGAACGAACTTCGGTTTGGGGTAAGAAGAACTGGAACCAAGTCCAGACGCAAACCCTGAGCAGCCAGAGGGCTTCCCCTCCCGGCTCTCCGAGCCTTCCAGAACATTCATACCCTGTGAGCAGTGGGGGAGGAGGGACATCTGTCCCCAGAGGTTCCCCCCCCGCCCCCATTTCTCTGGTAGAAACAGAGGAGGAAGCAGTGCGGGCAGCCCTGGGCTCACACGCTTCCCACTCCCACTGTGAACAGGGGCTTTTGTTTGGGGGCAGACGCTGAGAAGGTCTCATCTCCGTCTGGCAGAAGGTTCTGCCTCTTGTATTTGGAAGTAATATCTGTGTCAGTCATATATTTCACACGTGTGTGACGTGTGGCCAAAACTCAGGCTGAGTGGGGCATGGGTGGTTGTCCTCTGTTGACCTCTGACACTCGGCCGTGTCTGCTGTCCCCTCCCAGGCCCGCGGTCGCGAGAAAAGTGACTTGTTGCCTCCTGCAGGCAGCCTGTCCGGGGAGGGTGGGTCCCCGTGCGGGTGGGCGGGGCCCTCTGGCTCCCAGACTCGCCACCTGCTGGGAGGCCGGGCTGGGGTTCTGGTGAAGTACCCCCTTGTCTTCCGTGGGGCTGAGCATGCAGAGCGGGCCCTGTGGTGGCTCCTGAGCAGCCTCGTCCCCTAAGGGACCTGTAGTCCGTGTGCTGGGAGCAGGTGACAGGGAGCCCAGCGAGCAGGTGTCCTGTGTCCCCTCCCACGACATCCAAGGTGCAGGTGTCCGATGGGGCGTGTATCTCGGAGGCTCAGGGTCCCTCTCTGCCGGGTTTGTGTTAGCTCAAACAATCCCACAGGTGGACGGCCTGACCGAAGGCTCGGCGTACGAATTCAAAATTGCCGCCACCAACCTGGTGGGCATCGGGCAGCCCTCGGACCCCAGCGAGCTCTTCAAGTGCGAGGCCTGGACGGCGCCAGAACCAGGTGAGGGACCGCGCTTTGGGGCCCGTACCCAGTGCCCGCGCTGTGCCCCTGTGGGCGCAGCCTGCAGAGTTGGCAGCGGGTCGTCCGTCCCGTGTCGGGCATCACCCACTGAGCCAGGCTTGGGGCAGAGCTCAGGGTGCCACGGGAGCGGACGGGGGGGGGGGCAGCTAGCTGGCAGGGACTGATGGGTGGCCCAGCCAGGGGTGGGGGACAGAGAGCCTGCCGTCGCTGTGTACCTTCTCTCTCCACGACGCGCACCTGCTGGTCCAGCTGAGTGGTGTGGACTTGGGAGCTGCTCCGAGGAGCCCCACGGTCGCTGGGCTGCCTGTTGAAGGGGCTGCAGGATATAAGGCCGGACTGTGCCCCATCCCCAGCGCTGTGCCCAGTGGCCCCTCCTGGAGAGAGGTGGCCATGGCCAGAGGCGTCCTCGGCCAAGGTGGCGCCCCCAGGTGCAGCTTCCCTGCCGCGGCCCCTGTGCGCACGGCACTGATGGGAGCCCCGTTTCAGGTCCCTCCTACGACCTGACCTTCTGTGAGGTCAGGGACACGTCGCTGGTCCTACTCTGGAAGGCCCCGGTATACTCGGGCAGCAGCCCCGTGTCCGGGTATTTTGTGGACTACAAGGAGGAGGGTTCCGAGGAGTGGATCACCGCCAACGAGGTGGCCACTGCGAATCGTTACTTAAAGGTGAGTGCTGATCCCCACCGCAGACCTGCTGGGGAACTTGGGTGCCAGGTGGGGGGCCCTCACGAAGCTGCGGCCGGGAGCTACGTCGACATGCCTGGTTTCTTCCCAGCACGCGGTCAGCCGTCCTGGACCGCACTGAGCTGGCTGGGCAGACGCAGGCCCGTGTGTGCGCCCTCTGCAGGTGGTGCGTGTCCACGTGCCTTCCTGGTGCAGGCCCCACACTGCGGTCACTTAGTTCTCGGGGTCCCTGCCCGACAGCACGCATTCACACACATGCACATCTGGTGTT
The DNA here is from genome assembly GCF_022682495.2 of Desmodus rotundus. Taxonomy (NCBI): domain Eukaryota; kingdom Metazoa; phylum Chordata; class Mammalia; order Chiroptera; family Phyllostomidae; genus Desmodus; species Desmodus rotundus. The sequence goes on from NC_071399.1 coordinate 549,939, forward strand.
ACTGCCATTGACAGAACTGTAAAGGGAAGTTGCTCTGTCCTCTCTCCAAATATTTCCGGCTTTGTCCTGAAGTTTACCAGTCCCTGGGGCCAGCTGCCCCAGCCGTCCTGAGCCGCGCTCCCTGGCTCGTGGCCCTGCGGAGACCTTCTCCTCTGGGCTGTGACCGAGGGGACCAGCGCCCACCCTGTGCAGAGCCAGGCCGTGTCTCGTTGGGCCCCCGGCTGCCCGGGCGGGGAGTGAGTGGGCAGCCACCTCCCAAGACGCAAGACCAGTTTCCTCTGAATGAATAAGTCTGCTGCTGAGAAGCTAGCTAAACAAACACGTTAGGAGTGTATCGAATATATGTTTTATTTATGGTTGTCAATGCAGATTACAACACCACTATCAGTTTAGGCACAAGAGGACCTCGATCGAATTTCGATGTGTCCAAACGACGGGCCGTTTTGCACAGTTCAAACTCACTTTTGAAATTACTGTGTTTAGCTCCATAGAAGCATGTCCAATACTTCTAGACACCAGATTAGGAACGAGATGATACGATTTTAGTTTTGCTTTCAGATATGGAAAGAAAAAAAGAAAGAGAATATATCAAAATTACCGTGAATCTGTTTACTCCTGCCGAGTCGGGTCCCGAGTGTGCACCTGTTCCAGCAAAGTGCGCACACAATTCCAACTGGAGGGAAACGTGTATTTTGAAGGAAGGAAGCGTGTTCGCTATAAAACGTGAACAACAACAAGGCATCCCCATGCGTGTACTCACGTGACCCTTCCTCCCCCGTTTCCAGGTGTGTGACCTGCACCAGGGGCAGAGCTACGTCTTCCGAGTGCGGGCTGTGAACGCCAGCGGCGTGGGGAGACCGTCGGACTCGTCCGAGCCGGTGCTCCTGGAGACCAGGCCCGGTGAGTGGGGGGCGGACGTGGTGCAGTGGGTGTGAACGGCCTGGGTTCTCAGAGCAGCTGGGTCAGCTGTGGCAGGTCCTCACGGGCTTGGGGCTGTCGCTCGCGCCCCCGACAGGAGAGGGCAGGAGAGGGCGGGGCGGGTCCCTGTGTGCAGGCTGTGGGGTCTTCGCGGGGGGCCGAGGAGCGGCGAGCGCAGTGCTGGTGGCCTTTTGGCGCCCGGCCGGGTTTGGAGCAGGAAGTGTCAAAGCCCTGGGTGTTGCTGTGGTTGGCAGGGGTGTCTTTGTGGGGGGTGCTCTCAGGACAGACCGGTGGGGCAGGCGGCGTCTGAGCTGCAGGAAGCAATGGCTCCCCGACTGCAAGACCGTGCTTTTCCCTCCCGCTGGGCCTTTGCTGCGTTTGTTCTGTGCCGGCATCTCCACGGCGGCCGCAAGTGTCTGGAGGTGCCGGCCGGGGTCGCACCCCGTGGGGAGACTGAGGGGTTGCCTCCAACCCCTAATTCCTGCGAGTGGATCCACCTTGGTCAAAAAGTAACAGAAAACCCTCCCTCCCCTTTCCCCCCCAAAAAGGGCGCAGAGGAGGCGGTGAGTGGGTGAAGTCCACGGGGGTGATGGTGGCGGCCTGGCCCCCAGGAGCAGTGAGGGGCTTGGTCTCCCAGAGAAAAGGGACTTTAGGGCCAGGGCGGGCAAGCCCCAAAGGTGTTCTCCAGTTGTCCTGGATGCAGAGAAAGACGTGGGACCGAAACGCATGATGACCTAAACCAAACCAAACCCGAGCCCCTAGTGGGCTGCCGGGGGGTGGTCGGCTCCCCCTCGAGTCCCAACATCTGAGGGTCGGCAGGGGAAGCTGGGGATTCGGGTGCCACCCGTGGCCCGCGCCCCCGCGGCCCCGCCCCCGCCCCCGGGAGAAGAGCGTCCAGGGCAGCACGCCCTCCGTCTGGCGGGCTCACTCCTGTTCGGGCTCCGCAGGCACGAAGGAGGTCAGCGCCGGCGTGGACGAGCAGGGCAACATCTACCTGGGTTTCGACTGCCCGGACACGACCGAGGCCTCACAGTTCACGTGGTGCAAGGCCTACGAGGACATCGCGGGCGACCCGCGGTTTGAGGTCCAGACTGTCGGGGAGCAGTAAGTCGCCGGGCAGCGGGCAGGTGTGGCCTCTGAGAAACGCAGACAGACACGAACCGTTAACGCCCCGTCTTCCTCCCTCCAGCTCAAAGCTGTACTTTAAGAATCCGGACAAAGGGGATGTGGGGACGTACTCGGTGTCGGTCAGTGACACGGATGGCGTGTCCTCCAGCTTCGTCCTGGATGAGGAAGGTAACGTTGTGTGGCTCAGACAGGACTTCCGGGGTTCGCAGCGCTTTCTGAGGTTGGCACTGAAGGCTTACCTGCCCAGAGAAGGGGCGCAAGTTTGTGGGAGGCAGGGGAGATGCGTGCATACCGAAGACCGCCACGGAGATCACGCGGACCCTGGCATCTGCCCTCTTTCCCGGGACGTAGGGCTCACGCACAGTTTTTACCGTCACTGAGCCGCGCTGCGTGCCAGCAGTCTGGCGAGCGGGACGTGGCGTGTTAGCAGATAAGCCCGTGAAGTTAATGGGACGGACGTGGGAGAGAAAGAGACGCCCATCTTTCCTCCCAACGTTGGGTAGTCGGGGTGATGGCGAACACAGATGTCTACCTCTAGTCGTGTGTGTGAAGTGGCATCCAACTGCCGTCCTCAAAACCTCGCCCTCCCTCACGGAGAGCAGGCAGCAGGGGGAGGCGAGCAAGTCCTCGGTGTGGCCCAGGAGACAGCAGTGGCTCCCCGAGGGTCTGTTCACAGGACTGGGAGGTGGCTGTTTGCTGCCCGGACTCCTGCGTGTGCCCCGCCCCCTTCTGCAGGTGGGGCTGCCTTCCCCCTTCTTTACACGGACGGGCGGTGAGGTATGGCAGACTGTGCAGCGCAGGACAGAATCCGCAAACGTCCTCATTTTGGGGTCTTTAAAAGCAGTCGCGTCTCCGAGCCCTGGGCTGCGATGCCTGGCCTCTTGGACACCTTAGTTGAAGACACAAACCCTCCTTGTCAGTGGGCACCTGGGTGAGCGGCGTGCTAGGAGCGCGGTCCCAGGAAGCTGACCCAGGGTGGGTGCCAGCGGGAGGGGACAGGCGGACGTCCGGGGAGGTGGGGAGGCAGCATCCAGATGACCGCAGGCACCGGCCGGTCTGCCTCAGACTCTGGGTGAGGTCGGCCGCCTGGTGCGAGTGTAACGAGACTCAGCAGGGTGAGAGCGGGTCCGTCCTCTCTCCTTCCTGGGGTCCCTGTGGGCCGGCCCGGAATCCCGCTCTCCAGGCTGCCTCTTCTGACCCTGCCGTCTGGCCTTCATGTAGTTTCTTACCCTCAAACAACCTTAAATAATTCTTAAAACTGGGGCTGTCGCTGAATTGTAAAGGTTGCAGGTGACATTTTGCGTTGAAGTCGTTCACATCCAGCACATTTTATGTTGAGCATGGGCGTGAAGGACGTTAAATGTATTTTAGACGCCCCTTTGCAGCCTCAGCAGTAGCTCACTGGGTTTACGGAGGTTCCGACCGTCAGGCCTGAGGGAGGGTCCGTGCCCGCCGCCCGGCTGTCACCCGGAAGGAGGTCATTTTCTGTCGGGAAAAGCCTGGCTTCATTTCTCAGTTCAAACAAACATGTTCGCACGTGGCTGTGTGGCCACTATCTGAATTCTAGATTCTAATGTTAGGGAGGAAGGAAGGAAAGAAGGAAGAAAAGGGAAGAAATGAAGAAAAGGCTTAGAACCTTCAACTTTCGTTGGGTTGCTCCTGGGATGTCTCAGGAGCAATGAGTCCTGCTGTGGGGTGGGTTTTCCCTCGTGCTAATCCGCCACGGGGACACGCTGGGGCAGGTGGGGGCAGGCGACAGAGATGTGGAAGAAGGGCGTTCTGACCGAAAGGGGCGGCAGCCCCAGGCCACCAGCATGTCCTCAGCCAGGCCACTGGAGGAAAGAGTCCCCATGGCGTTTGGAAATCTGGAAGCCAAGTTCAGTCTGGTGACGGGAGCCTCTGCCGCGGGCCTCGGAATTGTTTGCGAGCTGCTGAGCGTGCCCGGGACACTCAGTGGACCGGTTTTCTTCCTTTCAGAGTTTGAGCGTCTGATGGCGCTGAGCAACGAGATCAAAAATCCCAGTAAGTGGGCCGGGCCTGGCCTCCCGAGGGCACCGGGCGGGGGGCCGACTGTGTGCCGAGCTCGCTGGGCTGCACATCAGGGGGAGGGGCCCTGTTTCCGCTCCAGCCCCCAGGCCTGCCCCCGTCCACGTAAAACAAGTGCTTGCAGACAGTTTCATTGCCTGGACAGTGTTCTGAATTTGGGGTTCAGTGTGGCTGCCCATCAAATGGGACCCCCGTAGCGGAATCACACTGAACCCCCGGAGAAAGCTGGGTGCCACACACCCAGCTCCCCCAGTGCAGGCTGCAGACTTGACAGGCCGCTGGGCTTTATCTTTTTGGGGGGGGTTCATAATTCAGCACTCTGGGGGTCCACCTTCTCGAAAAATTTAATAGCCAGCATGGATGTTTCCCACGGCACCCCTGTCCTTTCCCTCGGGGCTCCCACCTGCTGACCTGTGCCCCTCCCCTCCCTGCAGCCATCCCCCTGAAGTCGGAGTTAGCGTACGAGGTGTTTGATCACGGCCAGGTTCGCTTCTGGCTGCAGGCGGAGCACTTGTCCCCGGACGCCAGCTACCGGTTCGTCATCAACGACAAGGAGGTCTCTGACAGTGAGGTGAGTTCCTGGGTGTGGGGCCTCGGTGCCCGGCTCCGAGGAGCGTGGCCTTGGCTTTGCTTCGGCAGCCGCTCACTCACACTCAACACTGTGTGTTCGTCCCTGTCTGACCTGTGGAAGGTCGACGAGGCGAACGAATGAGAGGCACTGGGCACGTGCAGAATGACACTGGCATTTCTAACTGGTGACGTTTCTGTGTTTGCTGGAGGTCAAGGCCTGGGGCGGGGGTGGGGCTTCACTCACTGAAATCCTGAAAGTCGCTTTGATTAAACAGAACCTGGGGCTCCCAGTTGGTCCCCGGGAACTCGGAGCCCTGTCTTCCTTTCCTGGGGGTGTCAGCCTTTATCCTGCAGATCAGTTTTGATTGTCCGTCGACGGAGAAGGGAGACATACACGTACCCTCGTGGACGTTATCTTTGGGTTGAAGGAACACAGGTTCAGTTAGGGAACGATATGGGAAAATGTGGAATGAAGACAGCCTTGAATCAGGGCGGGGCGCGCTGTGTGAATCCAGAGGGAGCTGAGATTTGGAGACGCCGGCGTCGTTAGGAGGGATTTCAAGGGAGGTGGCTCCTGGAGCGTGTCCGAGGAGGGGCAGGGCGGGGCACAGGCACCCTGCTGTCTGCACCAGCCCAGAGCTGGCGGCCAGTCACTGGCCTTGGATGCCATAGGAGCTGGTGGCTGCTGCAGGTTGAGTGAGTGCAAAGGCCGGCACGGCGTTCATTCCTGGGAAGGGGCGGTGGGAAGGAGGGGTGAGAACTGGCCCGGCCTCACTCGATAGCCTCCGGAGACCCAGCCAACCCGGCGCCCTAGACAGCCGGTGAGCAGAGCTGCACGGGGTTTGGGTGAGTGACAGTCCCAGTTCCCGGGGATGCGTCCTCCAGCGAGACAGGCAGGAGGCAAGAGGACGACTAGACCCGGTGTCCTGTGAGGGGGAGGCGAGGGCTGCAGGGAGCCCGGGGTGTGTGTGCCCGACCGAGATCCAAGGACAAGTCCAGGAGAGTCCCCTCGAGCTCACCCTGGAGGCACAGGGCTGGTGTTCCGCTGAAGCCACTGGGCGACAGGTGCCAGGTGGGGGGACCATGTGCTGGGGCTCAGGGGCACGGGAAGCACTCAGTGTGGAAACGCTCAAGCCCTCCTCCAGCCTCTTCTAGAAAAATCTCTGCTCCCTTACATGGGGCCTCTGCACCCGGTCGGTGGCAGCGCTTGGCAAGGCCCTGGTGCTGTGAGGCCTCGGGAGCTGAGGACAGCGTTGCTGTGAGGGTCACCGCGGTGTGGCTGTGGGTGCACACGGTTTTGCTGTCTTAGGTTAGGTGTGTGTCTGGGGTGTGAGTCTCTCTCTGCTGGAGCCCCGGTGCCATAGCCCCCCCACTGCTGGCAAACACCGACTGGGGCTTGTCTGCGTGTGCACACTGGTGCCCCCTATTGGGTATTTGGCCCAGTGGGGGGGTTAGAGGGTGGAGCTGCACCTGGGTCCGCATGTGCACAACCCCGTGAGACCTGAGGCGACACAGAGGCTCCGTGTGAGGTGAGCTGGGAGAAGGGGCCTCACCGTGGGGCTGTCCCCCTCCCGGCTCCCAGGCACACAGGATGAAGTGTGACAAGTCCACCGGCGTCGTCGAGATGGTGATGGACAAGTTCACTGTCGACGATGAGGGCACCTACACCGTGCAGATCCAGGACGGCAAGGCCAAGAACCAGTCCTCGCTGGTGCTCATCGGGGACGGTAGGCGAGCCCGGGCGCCCTCCCTCGGAGGGGGAAGCTCCAGCGGGTTCTGCTGACCAGAGAGACACAAATGTGTGTCGTGTCCTTTTTTCTCCTTACATGTTGAATTTAGCTTTCAAGGCTGTCCTAGAAGAGGCCGAATTTCAACGAAAAGAATTTCTCAGGAAGCAAGGTAGGCGTGTGACGTGCCCACCCACCAGACGCACGCAGGGGGCCGAGACTGGGGACTTGCACATGTGTTTAAAGTGAGCCCCGTGGGGTGCCAGGGCCCGAGTGCCACGTAAACCGGCCAGCGGTCCGACCACTTCCTGCCTCCACCCCGAAAGCCCCAGAATCCAGTGCTGAGCGTCCCGTTTGCCCAGCCTGCCCCAGCCAAGGAACCGAGCGGCGTAACCGGACTCGGTGGCTGACTCGCTGACGGACTGACTGACTGGTCTCTCATCCACGTCGGGGAGACAAAATTCCCCAGCACTCGCTTCTGGTCGGCTGTCCTGTGTGCAGGACGCATTAGTATCTGTGCGTCTGTTAGATGAGCGAGACTCTCCTGTCTCCCTCACGCCTGGCCGTCCAGTTCTGGAGGAGCTGCCCCCGCTTCCCTCTGCAGCTCAGAGTGGGTGATCCTGCGGCCACCATGCCCCCGGCTCCTCTCGCTCGCCTTGCACCCGTTTTGACCTTGAGTGCCTGGTGCAGCAAGGTCAAAGAGTGCAGCAAGGTCACTCTTGACCAAGAGTGACCTTTTGCAGCATCTATAAAACACCTCTTGTAGGCGGAGTTCAGCTCTTGCCCGTGAACTTGAGAGGAGCCCGCTTTACAACAGGGTAGGGAGGAGGGTGGGGCCCGTCAGGCAGGTTCAGCACTTTGACAACAAAGGGGAAAGGACACCGGGGGCGGCTGGGGTCACTGACAGGCTTTGAAATGGGGACAGGACCGCGGAAGCTATTCCGATCACCAGGAACTTGCTGTTTTACTCACACTCCTGGGAATGTGGTAACTTCTGAATGTCTTAGCTGTTCGACTGCAAACAATGCATTTTAAGTACATTGTGCGTTTTAAAACGCACGCTCACAAGATGCGAAGAAAAATGGATCAATTCTTGAGCCTGCAAAAGTAGCCCAAGGGCTTATTTTTCTATGAGATTTTTTAAACATGGGATTTCTATACCTTTGAAATAATTAGAATGGGGATTATAACATATAACCTCAAGACATTCTTCCTACTTTTGTTGTTCTTAGTTACTTTTATTTTTAGTAGTCAAAGATATTTTATTTCACTCATTCCTACATTATGAACCTCTTAACTGTATGTGAGAGAAGTCAGTGAGTACTTTAAAATCCGCCGTGCATTTTTGTGTTGAATGAGCTCGTGACATTGTCACTAGTACATGATTTACCTCTGCATTTGCTGGTATTTTAAAGAACATATAAAACTGCATTTGATTTCAAAATATCACATGTTTACGCAACTGCCAGGCCGCGTGGCCTGCCCTTCGCCCCGTCGCTGGTCCCGTCTGCAGTCCGTGCCGGCCGAGCCGGAGGGGAGAAGCACGGCCCCTCCTCCTGAAGGGCCCAGAGGCGGGATGCGGCAGGAGGCGGGCCAGCCAGTGGGACCCACTGGGGACGCGGGTGTTTCCGTTTGCCTGAAACACGCACAAGTCCATACACGTGCTTATGTGTACACATACATGTGCACACAGATGCACACCCCACACATGCATACACCACCCACGTGTATATACTCACACATGTAATATACACACATGCGTTCATATGTCTAACACATACTCTTCCTTCCCTCTTCTTCACTCCCGCCCACGCCCCCTCCCCCCAGGCCCTCACTTTGCCGAGTACCTGCACTGGGACGTCACAGAAGAGTGCGAAGTCCGACTGGTGTGCAAGGTGAGGGGTGGGTCCAGCGAGAGCAGAGAGTGGCGGACCCTCACTCCGTGCTCCCTCAGAGGCCTGCAGGGAGCCTGGGGGGCGAGGCGTGGTGCTGGGTGCAGGCGGACTAAGGGACTCCGGGTCTTGGGCACGTGTTCCTTCCCAGACTTCCAGTCTTGTCTTGGTTCTCCAGGACAGGCGATGGTGGCGTGCAGAAGCAGACACAGGTGGGCGGTTTATAAAAATATTTAAGATTTCAGTGAGCAAACTTATGAGAGTGTGCTGTGAGGAAACGTGGCCATTTCCAGGCCGCTCCTACGGTTCCAGCAGGAGGTAAAAGTGTGTTTGGGGAAGAAGACGCTTCTGCAGTTTAGTTTAAATGATGCGGTAAGACAGGGGCCTGCTGACCACCGCCTCTAACGGTCTGCACTGGGGCGAAGCTGTGGTCCGGCGGGCACCTGCCGTGGGGCCGTGCCGTAGAAGGCGGGACAGCCCGACAACACACGGTCCACGTCCAGTGGACGGGACTGGGGCGCCCTCCCAGGGATGTCCGCCAGCCTTGTGCCTTCCCTCACCATAGCGACTTCTCACTCTTTCAACACAGACGTTGGAGGAACCGGGGAAACATGACTTGCGATTTGAGTACTTTGCAGTGGAATGCAGTTGGTACATGTGCTCCTGCCTGTCCCGGGATTCCATAAACCCTCTTTCTGCCTAGTTTTCACCTCGCAATACTCTGGCAGATGGCCATTTTTTGAGTTATGTATGCAAAACCCACGGAGAAGAATTTATGTGAGGAGATGTTCTTGTGACTGCACAGAAAACCATTTCAAAGGCACAGTGCAGGGTAGGGACCTCAGTCGTCAAGTGAAGGGAGTCTGGTGGAAGTTCCCCACTCAGCGCGTGGGGGATTGGGGACTGTGACTTTGGGATGTTCCGGTCAGGCGTGTGCCACACAGTCTCAGCAGCGAGCTTGTTTCTCCTTCCCTGCACTCCGATGTCCGTGCCAGGGGCCTGCAGGCGAAGGGTGAATCGCGGAGAGTCACAGAAGGGACAAGTGCCTTGTTCAGGGGCACAAGGACCCCAGCTACAGGACAGATACGTTGACTGAGGACACCTGTTTCAGAGAACGGAAGTGAAGGTCGCTGGAAAGGTGTTTTCCTGGCACCTGGGAGCACGAGGTGCCGAGTTAGGGTCAGGAACAGGGCAGGGGGTGGTTGGGTTGCTGTAAAATGGACACGGGGAGGATTTTGAAATGTTGGGCTCAAGGCCTCGCTGGCTGGAACTGTCTGGCGACAGCCCATTCTACTGTTTGTTACCAAATGATTACCAACTCCGGTTCCGACATTTGGAGGAAGATCCGACTCCCAGCCGGTGGGGACGCTCCCTGCATGGATTCCCACGCACTGTGGGCTTCACTTCCCCGCCCCCGGCATGTGGCCATACCCGGGACAGGAGTGTAAGACGCACAGAATCACACCTGTCTGGGGGCCCCGTGCCCCTGCCGTCCCTGACTGCGTGCACGGCGGAGCCACACGGAAACCTGCCCGATGTTTGCCTTGAGCTTTTGCCCTCACTGCGTTGAGTCCACGTGGGTGGGACTGCAGGGTCCAGTGTGGCCAGTACCGTCCGCTCATACGGAACCAGAATTTCCTCTCTTCCGCTGGGCATGAGCCTCGGGGTGCGGGACCCAAGATGCCACCTGCCTTTGGAGTTCTGAGAAGCTCAGTTCAAGTTCAAGCTGATGTCAGAGATTCCAGTCAAAGGGAAGCCCTCAGCCCCACTGGGCGTATCTTGGGTGAAGGTGTCTTTCCTTCCATGTAGACGTGTCTGAAATGTCACAGCGCCCGAAAAGCAGCCACTAACCCTGTTACAGGCCCCTAAGAATATATTATATTGCTTAAATTTTAAATAACATTGCTCACAACTTGTTTTTATTACATTCCACGTGAACCAAATGACCTGCCCGATTCCATGGGCTGGAGCAGAGCGGAGTCCTTCCTTCTGAGAACGAAAGAGCTGAGTTATTTTAGACTCCAGAACTTAGAAAACTATTTGCCATCCTTACAACCGACAGCTTTTCCGGGAGCCTCTGTCCGAGTGTGTCTGTAATAAAAGTTGGTTCTTTTCAAGGGCTGTGATTTTAACACCAGAAGAGGCTTTTTTCCTTACGCACCAGGGTGATTTTCATACCAAACGTAAGGTTTCTGTCTCCCAGGTCGCAAACACCAAGAAAGAGACAGTTTTCAAGTGGCTCAAGGACGATGCTCTGTATGAGACCGAGACCTTGCCTGACCTGGAGAGGGGCACCTGTGAGCTGCTCATCCCCAAGGTACGCCACGCCACGCCACGCCACGCCACACCACGCCACGCCACGCACCCGACCCAGGGCCCGACCCAGGGCCCGACCCAGGGCCCGACCCGGTGGGCGCGCACAGGGCGTGTCAGGCCTGCGTCCTCTCCCCGTTGGCACCCCGAATTTCCGCGGTCTGCAAAGAGGACGTGTTAGCTCGTATCACATCTCATACGGTCACGCTGATTTTACCCATACACGGATGCCCTTCCTTTGTAGCTGTCCAAGAAGGACCACGGCGAGTACAAGGCCACCTTGAAAGACGACAGAGGTCAAGATGTGTCTGTCCTTGAAATAGCCGGCAAAGGTAATCGAAACTTTCCCTGCGCTGCTGAGAAGCGGCGTTTGGTTGACGGGGCGGGTGTGCTTTGCGGCACCTCCCCGCCCATCCTTGGCTGTAGCGTGCCTGGCTTGTCAGCAGCGAAAGTAGGAGATGTGTACGCTAGGCACATTCAGAGCTGTTTCAGCGTTCCAGAAAAACGCAAGCCATCAGTTTGGGTGTCCGTGAGACGTCACTTCAGTCCAACATCACAAGCCACATTCTGTCCCATTTCAAATGCAGCTGACGAGGCTGTGCCGGAGGGACTCGGTCACACGGCTGGGTTTCTGTCCAGTGAAACACGCTTGTTCCTCGTTGACAACGCGGGCGGGCGGGCAGGGTTTACTGCACGCGTCAGCCCGTTATTTTAACGTTTCATCTTTCAAACGAACACCACGCCGTCCTGCATCAATCTAGTCTGGCGTGACAGGGCCGCTTGCCGGGGTGATAGGTGCAGTGACATTGCGTCTGCTTCCCCCCTAGTGTACGAAGACATGATTCTGGCAATGAGCAGAGTCTGTGGTGAGTAACGCCCCTAATTTTCAAGTCCCTTCGGAGGCTAACTTCCCCGATTCCCGGGATGGGTGGGCGTCGGCCGCAGCAGGGGGTCACTGGGCTCGAGGTGCTGCCCCCCAAGGGCCCCAATGACGTGGCTGAGCAGTTACCTATGGGCCTAAGTGGTGGTTTTAAAAGGGCTTTTCAGTGTTATGTTAGCACGTGTCCACGAGCCGTGCTCACATGTCACATGTTCAGGGGCGTGAATGTGCCGTGTACATTTCTGTACTCACCATGCTGATGTGCGAGGGAGAAGTGGGCTCCAGGAGCCGAGGTGTGTGTGGAGTCCCCTGAGCCAGAGCTGACGAGGAGTACGGGGCGGGGGAGGTGCCGGTTTCTGCAGAACCTTAGAGGAGACCCCACTGAGTGTCCTGAGGACAAGGCGTGTCACCGAGGGTGGCGCAGTGTGTCCTCGGTCACTCAGTGAATTCCCAGCAGGTCGAGGGCCCCTCCTGGGTCCTGGGAGTCTTGCGATCCCTCTAACAGACTCAGGGATTGTCTCCCAGCCACACAACACATGTTTCTAAGCCATTATCACTCACGCTTCCCTTGTCCACCTTGAATGTTCCTCCTCTGCCCGTCTCTGCAGCCCCTGTGAGCAGGACAAACAGAGTGGAGGACAGGAAGCCAGGTGGCCCACGGTGGCTGCAGCCCTGGGCCTGGGGCCCTGGCCCCATGGTGTGAAACTGTGCCCTGTGGGGCACAAAGCACATGCAGTGTCACCAGAAGCCACACAGTGCACAGCTGTGGGCACAGACGGGCTTTTCCAGTACTGGGGAGTCTCCTCTGGCCGTGCCCCCACAAGTGCGAAGCCTGCACCCCCACGAGGGCTGGGGAGCCATGCCCGACACGCCCTTGGCAGGCGCTGGCAGTCAGGGAGCGGCGCTCCCAAGAGCCCTCCTCCGTCACACCCTCGTCCACGCTGGTCATGGTCTCAGGTCCCTTCCTCTGGGCTGGTTCTGTGCACATCATCACCTTCTACATGAGCAAACACCTGAGTCTGCATCCCTCCGTGGGGCTTCACATCCCTACGCTCTCTGGTGCAAGTCCAGAGCGTTGCCGTAATCACGGGCTACTTGTCAATGGTCTTGTCTCCTGACCTCCCACCCCCGAAACCAAGTGCCCCAGACAGCTCTGTCTGATCCCTCACCCCACGCCCACCCACTGAGTTCTCAGCTGGTTGGGTTTTCTTTGTGCCTGTGGTTTCTTCTGCCTTCTTTCCTCCCGCCCAGTTTTCATGGCGTTGTCCTGCGTCTCCTTGACCCCCTTCCCGGGTCATTTCTGCTCCTCTGTCGCCTCCCTTTTGCCGAATTTCAGTCTTGGGTTTGGGGTCAGTCACCACAGCGCTCACTGGGTCACAGCGCTCCCCGTATACTGTCCCCGCCTCCTCGAAAGTGACACTGCTTTTTCTGAAGTGGTGTGTTCCTGACAGCACTCGGCAGGGTTTTCCAGATAACTCCGGGGGCCATGCTTGTTGAGTGAGCGGATGTGACATGGGACGACGAACATGAAGGGCCTGTGGCCGACAGACACGGGAACCCATGGGTGCGGGGCGCGTTTGTGGCCGGGGAGCCTGCCGGGCACCCCGTTGTCTGGCGAGCGGGGTGGCTGCCCTACAGCTGAGCGCGTCCCGTTCCCTGCAGGTGCGTCGGCCTCTCCACTGAAGGTGCTCTGCACACCTGAGGGGATCAGACTGCAGTGTTTCCTGAAGTACTTCACCGAGGAGATGCGCGTGAACTGGTATCACAAGTGAGCACCGCAGCCCGGGCGGCCCGCGTGCCACAGCCAGGCCCTCCAGGCTCCGTCCTTCTGAAAACCGGTGCTCTGAGGGCGGGGCAGAGGGGACAGGGACTGACTTCCCCAGTGTCTCGTTGGGGACAAGGGCGGTTCCCCAGTGATAGCACCCTGTATCTGGAACTCAGCGGACAGACAGTCCCGGAAACACAGGCTTTAGAGGCCACGCTCCAAACGTCCAGGCTGCGGTTTCCCCGTAGACTGGGTTAACGAGAAAAGGACCACAGTTAGCCCAGGGCTCACGCGGAGGAAGGCAGCCAGCCGGGGAGGTCTGTGCACACAGAGGGTTCTCTGTTTCCCGCTCGCTGCCTTGCTCCCCACCCGGTGGGGCGTTCTCACCCCGCGGCGGTCCCCTGGGGTCTCAGCGAGGAGCTGAGTAGGGTGGCCGGTGCTGCAGTCGCCTGCCCATGTCCCCTTCCCCCCCAGTGCTTGTGTCCTTAGTGGGTCACATTTGCAGGACGGGCTCCAGGGGGATCACTGAGGGAGGTGGGGGGATGGCCTTGCTGTCCACAGGCTACTGTGAGCGTCCTTGCTGGGCCCCCTTTTAAGGCTGAGCGACCGGATGGGCCCCATTTGTGTATCCATCCGTCCGGGGGTGTGGGCGATGCTTCCCCCTGCTGGCTGCTGTGGGTAGCGCGGCTGCCTGCAGGGGCCCGTGTGTCTGGGTGAGTCCCTGCTTCCAGTTCTTTCCGGCTTACAGCCGGGACTGCCACTGCTAGATCACATACAATTGAAAAGTTATGTTTGAGGAAACCAATGCCATACTTCACAGAGCATTTTAAAACCCGTCGGGCTGTGGCCGAGGCGTGTCTTTAGAAACCGAGTATCGTGTCGGGTGTGAGGAGTTTCCGGTCTGAGGTCCCGCGGTGGCAACGGGCCACTGACCTCCGGGGACGCCTGCGTGAGGCCAGCCGAGGCCCTGGACCCCAGACCCCAGAGCCCAGAGCCCAGCGTGTCGCCAGCGGATCTCGCGCCCAGCTCAGGCTCTGGGTCCCCACACGTCCTGCTGCTTTTCCGCTTCCCCAGAGATGCCAAGATCGCGTCCAGCGAGCACATGCGGATCGGCGGCAGCGAGGAGATGGCCTGGCTGCAGATCTGCGAGCCCTCAGAGAAGGACAAGGGGAAGTACACCTTCGAGATCTTCGACGGCAAGGACAACCACCAGCGCTCCCTGGACCTGTCTGGTCAAGGTGAGGGCTGTGTCCCCGGTGTGCCGGTGTGGGGCCTCTGGGGGGCCACCAATAGCGCTGTGGCTTCCCTTGGAGAGGCGGCTTGCAGACCGTCAGTTCACTGGGCGTCAGGCTACGTGAGGCAGACCCACGAGCGGGGCCCCTGAGGGGGGGGGTGAGCACCGCGCGGCCGCCACACCCGTGACGCAGACCTGTCTCCTTGCAGCCTTTGACGACGCCTTTGCGGAATTCCAGCAGCTCAAGTGAGTGCGGGCTGGGTGGTCGTCCCCGAGCGAGGGCTTCTGTCACCTCAGGTCCTTTAGGCTGAGCATGGGGCTTCTCAGGGCGCCTAGGTGGACAGGGCGTGTCCTTTCCGGGGACAAAAGTGGCGACTGAAGCAGCCCGTCAGGCAGGGGGGCGGCCTTTCCTGTCAACCGTGGATGTGTCTGCTAGTTAACTTTCCAGAGTCCTGATAACCCTGGGGCGGGGGACGGTTAGGTGGTTAAAACGACGAACTTCTGAGAAAGTTACAATTACAGCAACACATCATAAAGAGCAGTTTTTTAAAAAGTTCATATTTAGGTTCGATGTAAGACTTTATTTTTTAAGAGCATTTTTAGTTTCAGAGCGAAGCCGAGAGGAAGGTACAGAGATTTCCCACAAACCCCTTGACCCCCCACCCTCCTCCATGCACAGCCTCCTCTCCGTCAGCACCCCCACCAGACGGGACAGTTGTCACACCTGACGAACCTGCACCGACATGTCAGCATCCCCCAGAGCCCACAGGGGATGGCAGGGTCCCTCTGGGTGCTGTGCATCCTGTGGGTTTGGACAAATGCACAGTGACGGGTGTCCCTCATGACAGCATCTCACACAGCAGACTCACTGCCCCCAACCCTCCGGGCTCCCCTGTCCATCCGTCCCCCCACCCATGACAACCCCGATCTGTCCCTGTCCCCCGTCTCGCCTTCTCCTGGATGTCACAGGGCTGGACTCACACAGCGTGTGGCCTTTGCACACTGGCTCCTTCCCTCAGTCACACGCATGTCAGGTTCCTCCACGTCTCTTCACGGCTCCAGAGCTCATCTGTTGTTAGTGCTGAGTAACATTCCATCGTTCAGAGCAGCTTTAAAAAAATAACTTGGGATTTTTGAGCGTGTGTCTGAACTTGAGAGCACCCGAAGCTGGACAACCGTGGGCCGGCACGGCGTCACTCAGTAACTGTTAAGTGAAGGAACGGTGACCACGACGAGCAGAAACCAGCATTTCCAGAAGAATCTAAAGCTCTCCAGAGCAGTCGGTGAATTCAGTGAGGAAGAAATTCGCTCCGGCCTCTGAGTCTGAACGCCAGCTCCTCTGTGCGTTTCAGCGGCTGAGAGACAGGGCGTCCCCTCTCAAATCGGGCAGTGGGGACTTGGGGGAAATGCAGGTCATCCCGGGAGCCAGGGCCCAGCCGGCCAGCGTGTCCTCCAGGGACAAAGCAGGGGCTCCCTTCCCTCTTCCCCCTCTCGGGGGGTGCGGGGTGCGGGGTGCAGGGTGCAGTAAGCCCGTGCGTTTTCTCACAACTCTTCCCGTTCTCTCCCGTCTGCACCTCGCGCTTCCAGGGCAGCTGCGTTTGCAGAGAAGAGTAAGTGCTCGTTGTGTGGGGAGGGGCGATTCGGAGGGTTAAGTGTGGGGGGGTGCCAACAGCGGAGGGTCCCGCCCCCGTCGGCCACCTCTGTCCCTCCTGCCCTCGCCCACCTGCTCTGTGTTGGTGGACGAGATGGCCAGTCAGGTGCGGCCACAGGTGGAGACACGGGACAGGCGAGACCTGGGCGTCTCCGACACCTGCTGGTCCTGAGGTGCGCTGGGCGGTGCTGGGAGGCACCAGGGTGGGGAGGGGGCTCCGGAGACAGAAGGCCGACTCTCTCCAGCAGGGGAGCTCCGCCTGTCAGACGTCAGAAGGGGCAGCAGATAAAAACTGTCCGCACACTACGCCACCTCTCGCCCACCCACTGTCCGCACCACACCCCTCCTCACTTCCCGACCGCATCGCAGTGCCGGTTTCCGCTCGTGGGCCAGGGGTGCGCCTTCCTGTCTGCATAGCACTGCTCACCCCCCTCCCTGTTGCAGACCTGCCCTCCCTCCCGTGCCAGGTGCCGGGCCCACCGGGTCCACTGTCCACCGTGGGGCTCAGCGGGGGCCTGTAGGGGGCGTTTTCTCCTGGAGGCTCTTCTCACCTGACTCGCTTCCACATTGCAGATCGCGGGAAGGTGATTGGCGGCTTACCTGACGTGGTGACCATAATGGAAGGCAAGGTGAGGATGGCAGGACCCAGGCTGGGGACGGAGGGCGGGGGGGGGGGGGTTCTGCAGGGCACGCTGCCCCCGGGGAAGAGCTGCGTGGGGACCTGGGAGTGGGGGCGAGTCACTCAGCTGCAACCTCGTCGGCAGGGGGACTGGGGTGCCCCAGCCACATCCTGCTTGTCCCGCTGCCTCCGGTAACCCTTGTGTTTAATATTCGGAATCCACAACAACCTTTCCGCCCCTGGAGACACGCTGTGTGACTCCGGCACCGCGCAGCTGCACTGTGGCGGCTGCTGGTCCCTTCCCGGGGCGTCCACCGGGGTCTGTTGTCCCCAGCACCGGGGCTGGTCAGGGGAATAACTGACCGAGGCCGGGGGACACACCCCAGGACAAGTGGCCTCTTCCAGCGCGAGAGGGAGAAGACACCTCTCTCCATGATTCAAGGCCGCTTTGGAGTAGGTGCCGGGAGCTATTTCCTGGAGTTTTCACTTGTCCCCCATCAGGGGGTTGCTGACGCGAGTGCCCACGTCCCTCGGTGCGTCGGGCTCTAGCTCGACATAGCGGGACAACAGCTGAGGCAGTTTTAGCAGCCGAAACACAGAAGTCTGTAGACCTTTCCTTTAGCAGCTGGAGAGAGCCCAGGGCCGAGGCCGATTGGTCACAGGCCTGTGGCCGAGTCGTCACTGAGAAACCCACAGTGGCCTGACTGGGCCACAGGCACGAAGCGGGTCGGACTCAGTGTCCCCAGGAGGCGCCCTGAGTCCGACATAGAAGAATGAGAAACAGGCTGAAAGCGTCTGCTGTGAGACGTAGAAGGGTTAACTCCCTCCAAGGTCTCTGGCTGGCTGTGGCTGTGGGTCACAGCTGAGGGCGCACGGAAAAGTCGCCGCCGGTTTTGCCCCGGCTTGCGCCCTGCTCCCCCGGGGGCCCCGGCACCTGGCCCGGTGCTTCCGCACGTAAAGGGCCCTCGACTCTCGAACGACGCGAAGGGCTGGCAGGGACCCCCGAGTGTGACGGAGGGCCTGTGCCCTGCGGGGACCTGACCTTGGTCTTCCCTGCCCGCCCCTCTCCGCCCTCCTGCAGACCTTGAATCTGACCTGCACGGTGTTCGGAAACCCCGACCCCGAGGTGCTGTGGTTCAAGAACGACAAGGACATCGAGCTGAACGAGCACTTCTCCGTGAAGGTGGAGCAGGCCAAGTACGTCAGCATGACCATCAAGGGCGTGACGGCCGAGGACTCGGGCAAGTACAGCATCAACGTCAAGAACAAGTACGGGGGCGAGAAGATCGACGTGACGGTCAGCGTGTACAAGCACGGCGAGAAGGTCCCGGACATGCAGCCGCCCCAGCAGGCCGCGCCCCAGCGCCTCCCCCCGGCGGCCGCCGCCACCCCCGGGGAGCCGTGAGCCTCCCGGGCCGGCAAGGTCCTGGCTGCAGCCTCCTGGGCCGGTGTGACCCGGTCACTGTGTTCTCTTGCTTCCGACTAATAAACCTTTAAGAGGCAGCTTGTCGTGTTTCTCCTGTGCCGAGTCGTTTGACCTACACCCCCGTTCTCGCCTGTTTAATTACGGTTGTCGCGCAGGGTCACAGTGGGGGGACCCTCGGGGGACACCTGCCCTCTGGACAGGTCCCTCCTGACCTTGACCCCTCAGGGCTTGGTGACAGGGTGACGGAACCTGGCCCGAGAGGCACCCACAGAATGACCGTCCCCAGGAAGCTGGACACATGTGCAGACTGAGAAGCACCGAGCGGTTGTCATATTGCGGACCCCCAGTCTCTGGAGGAAAGCGAAGCACACCGCTGGCCGCATTCCCTTCACAGCCGTTTGTGTTCTCAGTCGCGGGCAACACACTCAGTGCACTAGCCTAGGGGCACGTCCGAGATCAGACACTGTGCAGCTTGCTGCGCGGTTGTCCCCAGAAGTGTCGTCCCCAGAAGTCTCGTCCCGCCTGACGCCACAGAGTTCTTCCAACAACGCTGACTCTGTTCCCTCTGGCCGGGGTGACTACCGCCACCGTGCGGTGACTGCCCGTCTGTCCGGACGGCTCAGGCCCCTCCCCTTTGTTACCAGCCCCCAGCCCCGCCCCCCGGCCACCCTCAGCCTTTCTCGTGTCTGTGAGTCTGCCTCTTTGTTTGTTTTTAGATTCATTTGTTGATACGTATTTGTTGCCATTTTACTGTTCCTATTTTGATCTTTTTCCTCCTTCTTCTTGGGGAAGACCCTCTAGTATTCCATCCCTTTACTTGTGGCCTCTGTGTGTCTTTCGATCGGAGATGGCTCACAATCCCTGTGGCAATAAAGAGACCCCAGAACTCAGACACGCCCCAGTCACGCAGCCCACCGAGCAGGCTCTGCTGTCGGGTGGGGGGCAGTGGCGAGGACCCTAAGGTGACGCCACCTCGTCTGCTGCGCAGGCGAAGGCGAGCCGAGTCTGTCTCCGTGAGGCGGCTCAGGGCGTCTGGACGGGTTTCCACCATCTGCCCCTTGGCCAGCTGCGCAGCGCTCACTCCCTTTCCCGTTCAGACAGTCACTTTGAGCGGCAGCGGCGGCTCGTGGGAAAGAGGTAAATGGCTCTGCGGTTATTCAAGTCACGCGATTTTTGTAGTGCATCGCATTTTTTCCCGCGGGTTCAGGCTCACAGCGGAACTGGGGGACAGTACGGAGAAGAGTTCCCTCCCGCATGCCGACCCCCACCCCACCCCCACCAGACGGGACCAGTGTCACCACTGACTTAGCGAGTGGAAGGTGACCGGGGGCGTCGCGCTGGCCTTAGTGACACCCCGGAGAAGGAGGGAGCGACCTGGTGATACTCGACAAGGATGCTACTAGGTCAGCAAAGCTACAAAAACAGGCCGTCTACCGAGACACGGCATTCGGGTGTGAGCTCTCAATACCCCCGTTTCAACGGGGCGTGTCGGGCACAGGGGCGCCCCTGTCCCCAGCAGGACATTGTGGCCTTGACCGGTGACGTGGGAAGGGCGGACACACCTTGTGAAGTCACACAGCCGTCACATGCGCCCTCGACCTCTGCCAGTGGGTTTAGCGGGGGAGCCACAGATACGATTGCGTGGTAGGGTGAGGGTACATGTGGGCAGGAAAATCCCGTTTTTGTAAAGAGAATAGAGACCAAAAATGCTTTAAACGAGGGTTACGCAGAAGCATTGCGTGACAGGTGGAAATATGATTGGACGCAACCCTGGGAGGGTGGAGAACATCACGGATGAGTGAACACCTACCAGGTCGCTACGCGTTTACTGGCCGAGCTGGGTGTGTGTTCGTGGCGATGGGGGGGCTGTGAGTGCAGTGGACGTGGGGCCCGAGGGGGGAAAGGAGGAGAGTGAAAAATGTAGGAAAAACGCGGCCCGTGCAGTATGAACCCATCGATACAAAGTTGTGGGTGTGCACGGGGGTTCTGGGGATAAAAAGATGGGATTGTCCGCGATACAATGTTGGAGTGAAAGCCAACTTGGTAAACGCCGCATCTCACCTGACGGGCTGCTGTTGAGAATAAACAAAGGAAGAGATCCCATCTGCCTGCCTCCACCCGGGAAGATGCTGTTAGTGGTCGCGAGGGTCAGTAGTTGCGATTCCGCATCCTGGCCCTCCCTCCAGGAACGGCTCAGCACTGCGGTGACTCAGAGGACAAGGCAGAGAAGGAGCCGGGAAGAAACCGAACAGCGTTTCGGGAGCAGCTCCGCGCCACCAGCTCCCGGCACCTCGATGCAGGCTCAGCGATCACCATGTCGTGCCTTTCATCCACCTCCCCCCTTCCAGCGTGGACTTCTCCCGTGAATACGCACTGCTCCCCTCGGCCACCCTCGGGGATGACGAGGAGCTGCCCCGCGGAGATTCAGGCATGGCAGCGGCCCCTGAGGGGAAGCTTGGGGATGGGACTCACAGGCGGGAGGCATTACAGCCGCACAAATCACAGCCCTGATCCGGGAGCCGTTAATTTCAGCCAAATTCGAACAGCGTCACATCTGTTATTTACAGAAACATCCGTGAATTATCCCCCAACATTCTTTTTAGCATTCTCCAAAGTACCACTGGTCTTCGTATTTATGGGCTATTTTTGCCCCCGAGAGGTTGACGCAGCGTGCTGGGAAGCGAGGTTGATGGAGAAAATGATCATTTTTTTTCCTCCGAATCCAATTAAGCAGAAATGGATGGAGTCTGTGCAGAGACTCAGGCCATGGGCCACAGGACATGCTCACCGTCCTCTTGGTTCAACGGTGGGGCCCTGGGGCCGGACACAGGGCGGCTGTAGACACTTGCTCGTCTGCTCAGACCCAGAAAGCAGGCCGGTCCCCATGCGGACGGACGGCACAGGAAACGCTAAGCCAATCCATCCCATCCCATCCCTTCCCGCCTCGTCTCTTCGATGCTGCCCGTCACCACGCCTGTGTCAGCGGCTCCCACGCATCTTGACCCCCTGACCTCGTGGCAACAGAGAGCAGGGGGACCCCTCCACAGAGACTGCAGTCGCTGCCACCTCTCGCTTCTCCACCAGAATCCTCCATTTGGAGGCCGCGGGGCTCACGAACCGCTGCCTGCCCTGGCCTGGCCCTGGGCCGGGCGTGTGGGGCTGCCACCCTCTCTGTGCTGCCTGTGGGCTGCTCGTGTCTCTGGGCCCTGGACACGGTATTTTGTCTGTTAGTAAAAAGGGCAACGGGTGCTATTTCTGCGGTGAAGCCACGGGGCTGGGGTATGTGGCACCTGCTAAGCACCAAATAAATCTGTATCTGTTTGAGCAGCCCAGGGGAAGGGACAGGCCCGAGCGAAGGTATCACAGGGGAGAAGGGCCACGGGGGTTGCTCAGAAAACCCAAGGGGAGCTCCCTGGGGGCACGGCCCAGAGCCGGGGGGCCGCCTCTCCTCCCCGTGCCTCCTGGCTGCCCCGGGCCCTGTGGCTGTGGGCGGAGGTTAGGAGCTGGGTCCTCTGAGCACGGAAGACCAGCGCCCTCCCGCTCAGGATCCTTCGCCTGGCCCCTGCCCAGCTCACCTGGGCTTGCCAGCACCTGCTGAGTAAGGGCCTTTTCATTTAGGCCTGGGATACGCGCAGCCTGGTGCCCCTCTCACGCTTTCCTGACTACAGGCCCCAAGTGTCTCCAGGGGGCAGCTAGCGCGAGTTTGGAGACGCACAGACCAGGCCGGCGCTGCCCCTGGGTGGGCTGAGGGGCCGAGCGGCGGGCTGCCTCCCAGTCGGTGCCCAGTCCACATGGTGTGTGCAGCGGCCCTCACCGGAGGGGCCCTGGTGAGTCCTCCAGGCCTCTGCAGCCTGCGCGACCCGGGGCGGCGGTCCTCCTGAGTGCCTCTGTTTTTAAAAAGTATATTTTTAAATTATCGTTTCCATTCAGTATTATTTGGTATTAGTTTCAAATGTGCAGCCAGTGGTCAGGCAACCGATACTTTACAAAGTGGTCCCCCTGGCGTGTCCAGCACCCACCTGGCGGCAGCTACCACAATGTCACCGACTCTGTTCCCTGTGCCGCTCTTCATGTCCCCGAGACTGTGCTGGGACTGCCGATCTGTGCTTCTAGTCTGGGCCCCTTTCCACCCGGCCCCCACCCCCTCCCCTCTGGCCGCCCCCAGTCTGTCCGGTCATGTGGTGTCTACGAGTGTGTTTCGGATCTGCTTGCTCGCGTGAGCGAGACCACACGGTACTTGTCTGTGTCTGACTTATTTCACTCAGCGTGGTGCCCCCGGGCCCATCCGTGCTGTCACAGCAGGCGAGGTTTTCTTCTTCTTTAAACCCAAGTGGAATTCCTCTGCGTCCGTGCACCTCAGGTTTTCATCCGCTCCTCCCCCGATGGGCTGGGCCGCTTCCGTGCCTTGGGGATGGCAAATAGCGCTGCAATGAACATAGGGGTGCTTATGTTCTTTCGAACTACTGTTTCGGGTCCTTCGGATGTATTCTCAGAAGTGGAACCGCTGGGTCAAAGGCAGATCCATTTTTAACTTTCTGAGGTGTCTCCGCCCTGCTTTCCACGGGGCTGCACCAGCCTGCGTTCCCACCAACAGTGCGGGAGGGCTCCCCTTTCTCCACAGCCTCTCCAGCACCTGTTGTTTGTTGAACTACTGATGACAGCCAGCTGCGAAGTGGTATCTCACTGTGGGTTTGATTTGAATCTCTGATGATTAGTGATACCGAGCATTTTTATATGCACTTTGGCCATCTGTATGTATGTCCTCTTTGGAGAAGTATTAATTCAGGTCTTTTGTCCATTTTTTAATTGGGTTTTTTGTCTTCTTGGTGTTGAGTTGTATGAGTTCTCTACATATTTTGGAAATTAACCCCTTATCAGATGTATCATTGGAAAATATGTTCTCCCACTCAGTGGGTTGTCTTTTCATTTTGTTGATGGATTCCTGTGCTGTGTAAAAAGTTTTTAGTCTGATACAGTCCCATTTGTTAATTTTTTCTTTTGTTCCCCTTGCCTGAGGAGATGTATCAGAACAAACGGTGCTGAGAGAAATGTCAGCTTTTGTTGCCTACGTTTTCATCTAGGAGGTACGTGACCTTGAATCTTACACTTACGTCTCTAATTTACTGAGTGTATTCTTACAAGAAGGCAGTCTAGTTTCAGTTTTTTGCATGCATCTTCTCGGTTTTCCCAACACCTTCATTCAATAGACTGTCTTTGCCCCACTGTCTGTTCTTGCCTCTGCTGTCAAATACTAATTGACCACACAGACATGGGTTTATTTCCGGGCTGCTGATTCTGTTCCATTGACGTACGTGTCTGTTTTTATGCCAGGACCGTGCTGTTGGGTTACTGAGGCCTTGGAGTATAGTTTGATACCAGGTATTGTGATGCCTCCAACTTTGTTCTTTTTTCTCAAGATCCTGTGGCCATTCAGGGTCTACTGTGGATTCGCGTAAAGGTTCGGATTATTTGTTGCAGTTCTGTGAGATACACCGTTGGTGTTTTGGTAGACAAGGGAAATGCAAAAACACCATGAAACACAGCTTGCGGCTCTGATTCTGAACATTTGTGCGCCTGTGTAGCTTATGGTTTTATTGTGCTCATTAGCAACTAGCATCACACGTTGAAATGGAAAGTTCTCCAGATAAACGCGCATTGAGGCCCTTACTCCCCTCGTGAATTTAAAAGGTTGGCTCGGTAGGAAATATTTTAATAATTCCAACCAACCAGTAACAGGGCGTCAGACGGCCGGAAGTGGGTGTTGGGTGCATTTCCTCACCAGTAACCAGCAGTGCTTGTGCGAGAGCCTTCCCGAGTGGAGGGTGGTGCTACCGTCCAGGAAAATGTAACTCAGCGTTGAAAGAACCCGCGACGTCAGACACTCGTTAGACGCACAGGACACAGCTGGGTCGCATCTCTGCATCCCCATCACGCTGGGATCGAGGTGCTTCCTGTACTCGGTGTGTCCCCTTGTCGTCTGTGCGGCGCCCAAAAACTGCTGGTGTCCCTGGCTGGACAAGTGTGACTCTCTGTCCTCTGGGGGAGGCACCTCTGGTGATGCCCCCTGGAAATGTGGGCTTCGGTCCCAGGCCAGGGAGGGGGGGGAGTGGGGCAGTGTGGCTACTAATGTCCAGAGAAGCACAGGCGAGTGTTTGCACGTGGGGGTCACAGCAGCGATCGTGCTGTACGCCCCTCATCTGACGCTCGCAGCCTGCCGAGTGGGGAGACAGTGGGCGAGTCATCGCCGTTCAGTAAACGGGCAGACGGAGGGCCCACCGTGGGATGTGCAGATGGGACAGCTCTGTGTGGGGGCAGCGCTGTGTCCAACAGCCCCGGGTCCCTGCTTCACCCCCAGTCTACAGAGCAACCTCAGGCTGGCATTTCTCCACTTTGTTTTTAAGATGAGACAAACCCCCCTTTTCACATTCTCAGACGGTGCCTTCACCTACTTCTGTAACATTTTATCGTTCGACCTGCTAGCTGCAGGATTTTGCGATCTGTGACGTGCTGTTTGGACTCACAAATAAGTAATAGGCAATAGGCAATAGACGTAACCGCAGGGGGACACGTTGGCATGGATGGTCTTCTGTAGCGCCAAGGACTGCGCCGGCTGTCCTTTGCTCCAGGTGCGCAGACCTCTTGCCCGCTGCACGGAGAACGTGCTCAGCAGCAGCAGCGGCAACAACTAGTATCGCCACTAGATGGCGCTGTGGGCCCACGTTTCAGGCCAAGCAGCCTGGGGCTGTTGGGGACTCTGTGCTTGACCGAGACTTCCCGTCCTTTGAGCCTCTTGCTGGAGTCCTGCGCCTTATGGTACCCCGTGCGCCTCCCTCCCGGGGCTGCCAGTGAGATGCTTACCTCGTTCTGGGTGGCAGCACACTCGTGTGTTTGGGCAGGAGACCCACACAGTCAATTTTCACTTTCTGCCTGTTAAAGAATAACAACGTTCTCTCCTTTATTTATTAAACTAGTTTCGGAGAGAGAACTTGCTCTCTGATGAAGTTTAAGCAAAGTTGAGGATGCCAAGGGATTGAGGGGCAATGATGCTTAAGAGAGATTTCCGAGCTGGGCTTGAAGGAGCGCAGCGCCTCCCGGTGGTGTTTTATGGGATCAGTGGTCAGGATGTGGGGAAAGGCAGGGGCTCTATTCTGTGGCTAACAAGTCCCCAGTCCAAACAGGCTGTGCTCACCACGCCTGCTCTTTCTTTCCCTTCTGTGAAAACGAAAGCAAGACTGACCACGCGGCCTTCCGCGCGGGGGACCTTCCCCAGAATCGTCCGCAGACGAAATGGGACGGGGCCGTGGTGGCTTGGCCTCGTTGCTCCTAGGATGTGTTCTGAGCAGCCAGGCTCCTCAAAGAAACACAGTCTGGGTCAGCGTCGGATAGTCAGAGAACCACCTGGTCACCAAGCGCCCTGTGGGCCGGAACCCTGCGCCCTGGGACGTGGTCCCCGGTCCCCTCCAGCGCCGGCCTGCGAGTGTGCACCCGGACTCGGCTCTCCTCTCAGGTGGCGGCCGTGCTGGGCTCTGCCCGGGTGGACCGGCTGTCCGTGGGACCCCGTGTTGCGCAGGAAGCTTGATCCTCCCTCCTGCTGAGGTCCGCCCAGACCCCGGGGTCGTGGGTTCCCCACCAGGTGACTGGCGGCAGCTATGGTGCTGTGTCACCTGCCACCAGGGTGTGGACACAACAGGGCTCTTCTCTGAGCGACATCTGCGCTGCCCATGCCCCGCCCCCCACCCCTGGCTGGGAAGGATCCTCAGCTCCTTCTGGCCCCTGAGAAACTTTGACATTTGGTACATCCCTAGGGGCCGTGCTTCTCCCCAGCAGCCTCCCGGTCGGGAGCAAGTGACGGCCTGTTCCTCCTCTGGTTGCCCCCGACCGGCGTCAGATGTCCAGTCATGGGGGTGGGGGAAGCTCACACTATTTCCAAGAAACCAGCGTTTGCCGTGTTTCTTTAAGCCACCCGTGAACACCCCTGGCTAGGTGAGTATCCGCTCTGCGGGGAACAGAGCCCGGGCATGTTTGGAAGGCTCGGACCCTCAAGCTTGGTTTGGGTGTTAGCGGTGGGCACGCTAGGCCTCTCTGTCTAAAACCGTGGAGACGAAACACATGCAAACGAATTCTGGCAGATGTAACACGTTCGCAGAGAACTACCATGGAATCATCGGCTCTCTTGTTTGAAGACATTTTCAATGCATCGTTCATTCAAAGGCCATGAGTGAAGAGCACACCACCCTTTCTGGCCCTGCCTCCTCCCCCACTCTGCACCCGGGTATCCGAGCGACTTCAGGATTGGATTCTGGGACTAACGAAGGCTTCGGTCCGACCTATTGTTTTAAAAATAGGAAACAGTTCCACCTGAGAGCACTCAGCTAGTTGCCGAGCAGAAGGGGACGGGAGCTCACCTCTCCTAAATTCTGGTTGGTGACCTTGTTTCCCAGTGGCGTGAAGTAACATTTGGTCTCACATAAAAATAAATCGATGGATAGATAGATAGCATTAAAAGCCAAGGACAGTGGGGCGATGTTATAAACTATATTTACATACCCCTATTAATCAGTATTGTCCAAATCATCATCAGAAGTTCTCTTCCCCTGGACAATTTTAGACGCAGGAAGCTGGTTCCCCCAGGGGGAAGGCAGCTGGTGCAGTGCACAGGACACGTCATCTCAGAACAGGACACGCCTCCCCAGGGGGCCAGCAGCCCGGAGGCTTGGCAACACCTGCCTGTATCCGCCTCCCCCGCCACAGGGTCTCGGGGGACAGCCACCACAGAAGCCACAGGAAAGGAACACTTCCGTCCAAGCTGTTGGGCCTTGTCGTCTCTGTCTCCCACAGGCCAGGCACTGGGCGTCATTGTCCAAACCTGGGGGGTGGGACTGGTCAGAGGGGACCCCCGAGACCCCCGCTCTCTGCTCTCGGAGCAGCTCAGGGTGCAGCCCCATCACCAGGCACAAGCAGCCAGAGCTCCACCCCTCAGTCTTCACACCCTTGGTTTCCACTTGGGTGGTGTGTCCTGTTTTCAGACCCATCGCTGGGGTTGGTGAAACGTCCTGTTTCTCAGATATCACGGGAGGAGCTGTGAGTGGCCACAGTCACCCGAAGGGCATTCAGCTGGGGAAGGAAGTCTTGCTCGGAGAGGGCGGCTGTGGCCACCGGCCAGGCTGGGGCTCAGGTGGGGTGCGGGCAGGGGGTGGGAGGCCTGGTGCCCTGCTGGTCCCAGGGGGCCCTGGTCTGAAGCACAGGACAGTGTCAGAGAGGGACAGGCCGGGGCCTTGGCTGCCGACTCGGCTACGAACTGTCCTGTGAGCAGCGTCTTCAACACCCGCCAACCTCAGTTCTCCCGTTTGTGGCAGGAAGACCCCTCCCCTCCCCTCCCCTCCCCTTCCCTTCCTTTCCCTTCCCTTCCCTTCCCAGGGCATTGTTGGGAAGGTTGGCGGCAGTGCCGGGGACTCCAGCGAGCAGCCTCTGCTGACCACTCCTCCCGGATCAGGAGGAAGGTGCTCTTCCTGCCACCCTTGGGAGCTCTGGGCCAGGACAGGCTACAATGCAAGAGAAAAAGGAACAGGTTGTTAGCACGTATTTGCTGGGGCTCAGGACACGCCGGCCCGGACCCGGCACAGTGGCCTGTCGAATGTCTTGGGCTGAAGGAGTCAGAGAAAAGGGCAGGAGCAGGAAGGCTATTCCGACTCCCCCCAACTTGCCCTTCTTCTCCTGGACGGGCCACAAATGTCCCGGCGAGAGAGGTCCTCGGCCCCCTCTGCCTGGTTAGCGTCTCAAACCCGGGCCCTTCGTCTGGAAGCGGCAGCACTTTCTGCTCTGTCTGCTGCCCAGGCCCCGCCCTCTCCTGAAGCCCCGCCCTCTCCTGAAGCCCCTGCCCAGGCAGTCACAGCTCAGTGACAACGGTGTGTGTCTCTCCCGTGGGACCCTCTCTGTCACTTTACCTCCCAGACCGGCCTGGGACCCTGAGAGGGTCGAGGAATCTCCCCTCCCCCCACAATACCTCCTGCACACTTGGGACACGCCCCCTAGGAGGCAACTCCGGATTCAGGCGTATAAAGGCCTGGATGCAGCCTGGTGAGGCCAGGGTGTGTGGCTTTCTCCGGGTCCACGGTCCCCATGCCTCTGTGGTGGCTGCATTCTGCTGCTAGTGGCATGCCACCGGGGAAAACCTCTGTCCCCACTGCTGGGCTTTTGTTCCTGGTATGCACCCTTATTAGGAACCAGGTGGTCCCGCCCCTTTATTTTTGCTCACCTCTCTGGGGGGCAGACGCTTCTCCACGGAACCGACTGTGAGTCACCCGCATGAGGAAGCTGCCATGTCCTGAATTCCCCCTTCCCTTCCCGAACCCCTGTGTTCTGAGCGAACCTTTCTCTCCCAGCGTGATGGCCCTTGGGGTCCGGCTGCCTCACGTCTTGTAAGAACGTCCCTGAGACCGAGGTTCTCAGACGGGAAAGCTCTGACGTGTTGGGTTCACACTTCTGCCGTGGTCTCAGAGCTTCTTTCTCCAGCTGCAGGCTAAGGGCTTTGGAGGCATCCATTGCAATGCAAATGCCCTTTGGTCCTTTGTGTATATTTTTAGTTTCTTAGGTCAGTGCTTCTCGAGCCGGACCCTAAAATACGGCCTCAGAATAAGTCACTGCCCTTCAACATGGCCTGCCCCTGGCTGGGTCTGAGGCCCTGGGGTTGGGGAGACGCCACTCTGCTGGCCGGCGATGTCCAGGGATGATGTACAGGATCTGGGAACGGTGTGTGTGTGGGGGGGACTTCCCTGCAGGGCATCCCCAGCCGTTAGTTCCGACACTCGGACATCCGTCAACGGGGCGCGCCGTGTCCCCTGCCCTCCCTGATCCAGAAGGGGGGAGAGAACGGCCCCTTCCCGCTGACAGCCTGTGCCAAGTGGGTGCTGGGGTCAAAGGCCAGCTCGCAGCTGCTGGAAGAATTCAGAGTGACAATGAGCAGCAAGCAGGGGGGCGCTGCTGGCCTGGCCCCCATCCCTGCAGTGGAGTCTTGTTTCTGTGACAGAGTGAGGGTCCTCCCTGTGAAGAAGGCTCCCACGGCATCGCCTTTGTTATTTAAAAGATGGTCCAGGCGGCAGAGCCAGCCAGCCGCTGGCAGGGGATGCATTTCATCTGTGTCTGCAGAGAAGAGAACAGCGGAGAGCCTGCCGGAAACCGGGGCCCAGTGCGTTTTCCTTGGCACAGAGGCGGAACTGTAACAATGGCCGGACCGAGCATGAGGAATGGGCTCCGGGGTGCCAGCTCCACATCCCTTCCTCGTTCCAGCAACAGAGGGCTCGGGGGAGATCTGCCAATGTAGCCAAGTCTGCGGTGTCTCAACATGGGATCCGTCCCTTGCAGGGGAAACGGTGACAGCGAGGATTTGTGGAGTGCCCACGGGGGCCTGGCCTTGGGCTGGGTACAGGGCGGGAGCTGGCAGACACAGCCTTGTCGGGGACGCCCAGCACGTGCCCATGGTCTGCTAGACACAGCGTGCAGCCGTGCAGGACAGTGTCCCTCGCGTGGGGAAGTGAGCGCAGACAGCAGCACCACAGGAGGGGAGAGAAGCTCTCCAGGGCTGCGGTCAGGTGGCCTCAAAGGTGGGTGCGAGATAAGCCAGGCATTCTGGGATCAGCATCGTCACGGCGGAGAGCAGCATCAGTGGCGACCCCACACCTGCCTCTTGAGGGTGGTGGGTCGCTGTCTCTGCCCGCAGCCTGCAGGTCAGGGTCCCGGGAGCCAGAGTGCCTGCTCTGTCCCCCTCCCACCTCCCCTGTGGGCCGCAGGGGACCAGCACCCGGATCTCTGGGTGACGGACTCCACTGGGTGCCGGACACCATGCTGTCCTTGGGGACATGGGGCAAAGCATTCCCTTCTCTTAGGTAGGCAGTGCCATTTAACACCTACGAGTGGTTTAATTCTGGGATTTTCCACCTAAATATTTTCAGACCACGGTTGAACATGGGTAACTGAATCCACGGAAAGCGGGAACGTGGGGAAGGCGGAGCTCGGCAGGTAGCCTTAAGGTGTCTCCATTGTACATTAGCACAGCAGACTGATGATTTCCTTCCCTGGAAACGGGGCTCCGGGGCTCCCACCTGGGGGGCTCAGACAAGTTCTCGGGGTAAGTGAAGTAAGAATGTCCCACTGCACAGGGTGTGTGAAACGGACGTGAGTATTAGGGCAACCAGGCACATCATCTGACTGTCCTTAGCTGTGACTGCATTGTGGGCGGTTCATTTAGGGTAGGAGGAATGTGTTCACATGATTCATTATGCAGCGAAAGCCTGCTTTCCTAGAAGAATTACATTAATTGAGAGTCAGTCTGATCGTGACTTGGACGATTTTCGTCCCTGACGAGAAAGGCTCTGTACCGCTTTGCCCACGATGAGCCCCCTCTCGTGCTCTCACACCTTCTTCTCTACCCGACGTGCGCCCGAGGGAGCCAGGCTTCCGCCCAAGCTGGGCAGAACCGGCTGCTAAATTTGTGTCGAGGAAAGTAGACTATCGACCCATAAGCTATTGAGTATAACAAAGAAAAGAGCCCCCAGCATGCAATGTATGGTGCCTTGTCAGGGGTGAGTTTTGGTCCACATGTCTGGCTCCGATCGCTGAGATGGAGCGAGGGGAACATCGCCCAGGATAGCACAGAGACCCCTGGGACATGCGTGGGCCACAGTCAGGCAGCCTTGGGCCCTGCACAGCCTTTCAGGGCCACCTGACCACCAGCACACGCTACGTCGCTGACAATGACCTTCTTTCCATTGTCCCCAAACCTCTCATTTTCTTTCCTCAAGCAACCTCTGCGGCCCTGCCGTGGGGGCCGGCCCCCCCTCTGCCCTCAGTCTAGTTCTCTGTGGTCTGGATGGTTTCACGTGACACGGAGAGCGCCGGACCCCGCGACGTGGCAGAGCCTAGGTGCTGCCACGTTACACTGAACAGGGCAGGTGGTGGTGGGGACGGGGCCGAACCCGGCAGGGACGCTGGGGGAAGACAGGTCTGTTTGCACAGAATTCCCGGGGTCCTGACCTCCTGCCCGCGAGGACAAGTGTCCCTTTCCGTGTGGAATAGTCGGGACATCGTCAGGGCACCTTTCCTGCACCTGGTCTTGTGTAAAGCACCTGTGGCTTAGAATAAACTTGGTGTCAAAGGGGCTCATTCTGAGGTGGTGCATCTCGTCTCTGTCGCCGGAAGCGCCCTGCGCTCAGGTGCAATGCTGAGCAAGTGCTGCTCTAGCGGGCGGTTTGTGTGCGTCTTTGCTGTGCGTCTCTCCCTCTGTCCGTCCGTCCCCCTGGGAGGGAAAGTCATACGGGCTGGGCCTGCCCAGCCGCACCTGTGGAAATGCACTTGGAAAAGGAGAGTGAGTTGAATCTCTCTGTTATCTGTCACAGCATTGGGGACCAGGCTTGTGGCCAGAGGGGCAGGGGACCCAGTGCTGGGACAGCTCGGAGACGGGGGGGACACAGCCCTCAAAAAGCCCTGGCAGAGGGGCTGGACTTGACCTACTGGGAAGGGAGGAGAGAGGGCAGGTGGGTGTGTGGTGCCCTGGGGGGGCGGAGCCTACCGCTGCGATGGAGGTCGGCACAGGCGGGTGCAGCTTGTGTGGGAAGAGCCGGGAGGAAGAGGTGAGGGCTCAGTGTGGGCAGGGGGTATGTGTGGTCACCGGAGAGAAGGTTGGGGTGTGGGAAGGCCCCTGGGCAGGCTCTTCCCAACCAACCAACCGACCAGCCAACCAACACAAAAGAGCCAGAACTTCCGAAGGGTTTCAACACACGAGTGAGTGCGAAGTTCCCCTGTATTATTACAGCGTAATGTATGCACTGGCTTTCCATCTCTCAGCAAACCACGCATCTGTCTTCTGCTTTCATTCAAACTGCACACAGAAACCTGGCTCCCATTGGTCCCGTGGAGCCGCCGTGGAACCGCCGTGGAGCCACCGTGGGTGGTGCTGGAGTTTGTTGGGGTTGGGGTGGCGGTGGCCTCGCTTTAACCGGGTCAGGAAAACGTTTTTCTTTTGCAGCCCAGAAAGCCGGTAATCATTAACCTTAACGAGAGGGGATTTGCTACAGGGTTTGGTTTGAAAGCCAGGCAGACGGCATCCACGGGGACACAAGTTTGCGATAAGTTATGGCCACTTTCCTGACTTTTGTACCAAAAAATGAGGATTTGAAGATGGAGCTACAAGCTATACCAACAAAAACATGTGACGGTTGAGGCTGGTTTTGAATTATAACTGAACCAAAAAGCATTTCAAGGCAATAAGTTCTTTTTCTTCCTTCTTCTAACTTAAAACTGGGTTGTACTTTTTCACATTTGGAAGAAAGAATGCTCTGGCTTCCGCCCCGAGTGCCTCGCTGTAGCCGAAAGCTCATTTTTAGAATGGATTTATGGGCCCCAGAAGGCTACCTGGGAAAGGTCTCTGCGGTTTTCAATGTCCTATTTTTTTTTTTCTGAGTTACTTTGTATCGGATTCAGACAGTTAAGATTTCCGGCATGGGAGTTTGCATGCAGATCGGGACCTGCTTTGAAACCTCTCCACCATGCATATTTCATGAATGGGGTCCTCAACCCTCAAAACCCAGGGAAAAAAAAAAACCAAACCCTGTGCCCTTGTGGGCTGCTTATTAAACTAGAGGTAGACAGATTAAAGGCGCTGTCCCTTCATTTAACGAGAAACACTTTTAAAAACAGAACTTGAAATAATTAAAAATGGCATAGAACAAAAAAAAAACCCACTAAAGGGAAAAAGATTCAATTTTTAACTACGGACTTTTTAACAAGAACATTTTATGAAGAATGACTTTAAAAACTGTAATTTAAAAAAACACTCATTTTGAAAGACGTGATGGGCCACACAGTTTGCTTTCACGATGTTGCCGAAACACAGCACAAGCTCAGACACGATCGGGACATGGCCTTTCGTTAACCTGTGTTGGTGGGACCAGCGCTGGCCATTGTCCAGCAAACCCGAGGGTCCCTGACAGGCTCGGCTCTGGCTCCTACAAGCCCCCCATCCCAGGTGCTTCCTGCAGGGCTGTAGACAAGACCGGTGCCGCCTTCTCTCCCAAGCACCACCCGGAAAACCAGGCCCATGTTATGAACGCCTGACGCGGCCCCCTCAAGCGGGCTTGCCCACCGCAGACACCTAGCTCTCGACGTTAGTTCAGAGGTGGTCTTGCTGAAGGGTAACCGCATCAGTGTAGCTAGGCTTCGCCCGACCAAGTGCTCCTGCAGGTTCCAAAGCCCAGGGTCTTCAAAGGCCCGTGGACAATGTCCCCCCTCCCACCCAAGGTAACGTCTCTTTTGAGGCTTTTACGTCGAGTTTGGTGATGTTCAATGTTATCTCGATGAAACAAAACTTACAACCTTTCATTGTCAGTTTGTTGAATGTAATGCTCCCTGTGAATTTAAGATGTACTGTGGTGCACGGTGACAAAGCCATGACAGGTTAGCGGACAGCCAAGTGGGTGGCGGGGGGGGGGGGCGAGCACCCCCAGCTGAGGGAGCCGCATCTTCGTGGTGCCTGGCACCCAGGGGCTGTGGGGGTCAGCGTGGGCTGGACCGAGCCCAACACGGACGAAGGGGATGAGCCCGCTGGTCTGCTCTGATGGGCGGGTGGCTCTGGGGGCCCCCCACCCCCACCCCTGCACACACAGGCTCCTGCCTCAGGAAGGCCACACCCTTCCTTCCAGGAAGGTCCCTTAGTTATTTCCCCTGTTCCAGCACAGCGTATGATGTGATGGGAGCATGTTCCGAATGAAATGTCCTCAAGCAATTTATTTGCGTGTGCCCTCAGGGAAAACTCGAGTGCGAGAGTATTACGTGGTTCTGAGACAGGCCGTCTCACGCCTCCCACGAAGGGAATACTCTCCTCGCTCTGGTCGGAAGATGCGTTTCTCCTTTGCACGGAATCGGCGTCCCCTGGAGCTGCGGGCGTGGGGTTTCACCCTCTCCCCGCCGGGCCCTTGGGGTCGCCCATCGCAGTGACGGGATCCCGTAAGGGTGCGCGCGTGAGCTGCCAGGGCGAGTTTTAACAGACTTTCCAGAGTGAAATGAGGCAGCGGGTTTTCGGTCGGCGTTTTATGAGGTGTGAAGTCCACAGAGTGAGAAGCGCAAATCTAGGGTGGGTTTTTAAAAACACAGTCGTTAGCAGGCTGTTTATAACTCTCCGTTCCGTGGACTTTTCCTCTGTTTTCCTCTTATTTTTCCACGCGTGGTGTGAAGTGAGTGCTGCACCCTGACGTCCTTCTGGGCCGACGGCAGTAGTTTCGCCTGCTGGGAAGTTTTGTCTGCGGTGTGTGGACTCGTTCTTGGCCAGCTTCGTGGTTTACACACGGTTTCTCCCACTGCAACTTGTCCTTCCGTCCTCCCGACAGGCCCCTTCGTCGAGAAAGATGCTTCTCATTTTGGTAAAGTTCCGTTATCACTTTTTCCGTTTGTTGACTGAGATTTGGTGTCGAGCCTGAGAACATTTTGCCTAATCCTAGATCCTGAAGGTGTTTTTTTAAAAAAAAAAAAAATTGTAGAGTGTGACATTTTACATGTACATTTCTGATTCTCTTGGGTTTAATTTTGTACGAGGTTTAAGAGGGAGGCTGATATCTACATGTATGCCCGAGAGATGTCCCATGGTCCCAGTGTCACTTATTGAAGGCGGCATCTTTCCTCCCCGGAACTGACTTGTCACTTTAGAGGTCAACCGGTTGGGCACATCTGTCAAATGCGTCTGCGTGTTCCCGGTTCCGTCCCACGGACCCGAGGGCCGGCTCCTTCGCCGACACCGCCGTCCGATCACCGTGGCTGCATCTTATCGCCGGAACCATGTGAGCTGGATTCCTCTCCCATTTTATTATTCCTTTCAGACTTGTTTCAGCTACGATAGTTCCTTCATTTTTCCATAAACACTACTGGGAGATCTCAACTAAGTTTTCGGCCAGGCTACCAACTGCTAAAAAAAACCTGCGTGAAAGTAATTAGCTGCGCAGTTGAAACAGGACCTGGAAAGAGAGCAAGGCTAAGCTGAGACGGCTCACTGCCCACAGCAGGCTCTTGGCTGCAGTTTCTGAATATGGGGCCCCAGGGAGAAGTGGCCACTCATCCCCGTGGCCTTGGGGATGTCACAGGCTGGACCCGGCGATGGGATGTGGGTGTGAGGGGCTTCTGGCAATTTCCAGCCCGGCTCATCAGAGACTTCCTGTGGAGCCTTCCACACTCTACCCCCTCTGGCTGGCTGGAGAAAATGCAAACCCATTGTCAGGATGGGAGGAAACGCCTGCAGAGATTGAAAAATTCCCCCAGTGGGCAGAGCCTGGGGGCCTGAGTCACTATTGAAGAGGATGTTGTCATCCAGGACTTTCTACAACCTTGCATTTAGCAGACAAACCCTTCTTCACACCTGGTATAGACACTCACCCTGGCTGGTGTGGCTCAGTGGGTTGAGTGCCAGTCGCCGGTTCAATTCCCAGTCAGAGCACATGCCTGGGTTGGGGGCATGATCCCCAGTTGGGGGCATGTGAGAAGCAACCAACTGATGTTTCTCTCCTTCTCTTTCTCCCTCCTTTCCCCTCTCTGTAAAAGGAAATACAACTTTAAAAATGTGTTCACATTAATCTTTTCATAATCTACAAACAAACGGGCCACTTTTGCAGGATATGACGAGTGAAATCTCACACTTGAGTTTGTAAATAAGTAACGTGGTTTATTGCCGATTGAGGGACATGAAGTGGAGCCAGTCCGTGTAACAGAGAGACACCGGACAAAGCTGGTCGCGAGCCCCAGGCCCAGCAAGCGCCCGCTGATTTCCACAGAGCTGTCCCTCCAGTTCTGCTGGACCGATCTGTACTCCTCTTGGAAGACAGTTTTTGTGTCCAAGGCAACCTGTTTCCCTCTCCTTTGAAAAATCGATATGCAACCGGAAGTGCCGGAGGCCTGCTGGGACCTCGGTCATCACCATCGGCGTCGCCCCAGGGCGCCCTCCGAGTTCAGTGGGACTGAGCGCTGCTTGGGGTTTCTCGGACGCAGCCTGGCGTCTGCAGGCCTTTGTCTGAGTGCGGTTTCTGCATCGCCGGTGCATCGGGGCTCTCACAGCACAAACGTTCCCAGGGTCAAACATGGATTATTTTGAGGAGAAACAATGAAGCTCAACAATAGTTCTTTGTTTCGAAGAGAGAAAAGTCATTCTTCATACCTGGCTCCCTAAAGTTACCAACTTAGCACTTTCGGAGGCCATTTGGTAAACAGTGAAAAGTTTGGGTGTAATATTTCTATGTCAGGTATGATGAAGTTGTTGATCAAAAATAGAAACTTCCCGTGAACAATGAAATGATTTTTCCTGGTTTTTGAAACAGGTGGGAAACCGTCTGTGTGACTGGTAGGCTAAGAAGGAGCTGTTGAAGGGAATCGGCAGCAGCACCTGTGTCTGTCGGGCAGAAATTTAAGATAACGGGGCCCCCAGCCATACACACACACTCTGCCGTGGATTCTGCACACTTTCGGGTGCGCCGACCTTTATTTGAAAAGCGGCTGTTAATGGTGACGAAGCGACGTGAGGGATTACCAGGACCACTTAGAGACCAGGCTGGAATTGTTACACTCACTCTACAGTTGAGCAGCTCCAATTGGGCAGACCCTGCGCCCCCACTGGAGAGTCACCTACTGTCTGGAGCGGTGTGAGAGCCCAGGGGGCCCGTCTCGGCTCAGGCCCGTTCTTGCCATTGTTTTTAAGGCTTCTCTGCGTTGGATCTGTGCAGGTCCATAAGTCGTCACAACACCACATCGATACCAATTTTGAATTGAATTTTGCTGGGCTATTTAATATAGGAGTAACTTTAAACACGGTATGTGGCATTTTAAATGTAAAAAGCACACATTTGCAAATCAAACATTTGGAGAACAAGTCATCTTCGTTGTAAAAGCTCACGGGGTTCGAGTCTCCACTACTTTCTGCTGTCCTCGGCTGCCCTGGGTTGGAACACCAGGAGCTGCTCCCTGTCCTGTGTGCCTGGTAGGTGTGACTAGTGGACACTCAGCCAGCTGCTCCTGTCCAGGGCACGGGGTGTTCGCACTGCTGGGTCCAGTCCCTGGTGCCCAGGCTGCCTCCTGCTGGACCTGTCTGAACGGGGGCCACATGGGTGGCTCCTTCCTCCTGGAAACGCTCGTCACTTGCTCTGACCACACTGGTTTCCCTGATCTCAGACCCTCTGCTGTCCCCTTTCCGCTCTGTCCATCGTGGTGGGGGCTGCAGGGCTCAGTACTCATACTCGGTGTCTACGTCCACTTACCCAAAGGACCTCCATCGCCCTCTGAGGCTCCCAGGCTTCTCTCCCACCCGGGACACCTTTCCAAACTGCAGACTCACTGCGCCCTTGTATTAAGCTTGTCATCAGCACCGCCTCTCCAACTGAAACGCCAAGAGGGAACCTCTCACACGAGTTCTGCCCTCCTTACCCAGACCCCTCTTCTCCTGGAGAGTTCCCGATCTCTTCTTTCCCAGGTTCCCAGTTTCTCTGGTCGAAACCTTGGGTCGGCCTTGACTTGCAAGACCCCATAGCCAAACCCACCAGCTGACTCTGTGTACTACATTCCAACCTAACGCAGGCCTGGCTGCCGGCTGCGACAAAAGCCAGACTCGAGAGACAGGTGCTGGTGAGGGGGAAAGTGGGTCATTCACGCGCCAGTCCCCTGGGAAGACGGAGACTCGTGTCTTAGAGCCCATCCCCCCTCTCAGAGGAGGCGGAGGCTTTTATAAGGGGGGGCGAGGGGGACAGAACTGGGAGATCAGGGAAGGGCTGGAAAGTTCTCTACCTGCAGCCGAGCACAGTTCCTTCTGATAAGGACCTCTGGTCAAGCGAGGGTCTGGTGTGCGCCATCCTGGTTTTTGTCGTCTTGGTTTTACATCATCCTGGTTTCATGTTTGGAGGCCAGCAGATCCCCCGGAGCTGGGATGCCTGAAGGTCAGAGTCTGTATCTTTTGGAGTCTGTTTCTAGGATTCTTGTACAAACAGGCTGTTCATCTACAAACCACACATTAGTCAGAGTCTGCACTTACAGAAACAGTGTGGAAAGGTGGTGCGTGGGTTCCTATTCCTCACTGTCCCAGGACCTTCAAAGTGGCCCGAGGACTGAGAACTAGACCAGGGAGCAGATAAAGCACAGGGTGAGGACCGACACCCTTGGCATCTGCGGATGGGTGTTGAAGGCGATGATGACCGCACAGCGAGGAAAGGGCAGTGTTTTATTTTATCGTGGTAAAACCCATAAGGGAGTGGCACTTTAACGTACGGCGCTTGGATTCGTGGGTGCCCACGCGGGAAAATGAAGGACGAAGCTTCGCCCTCATGTCCACCTTCCTAAGGGTGCTTCGCTTCCTCAGTTTCTACTGACCCCAAACCCTGACCCTCGAGGATGGACGTGGGTCTTAACAATGATACTGTGGCATCGGGCTGGCCTAGTTTGTTACAGGTCGATTGGAATGAATTAGGGTTACTTTGTTCCAAAAAAGCCTGTTTTATGTGATTCCTTCCTTAACTGGAGCCGACGCCCCAGACAAATAGCCCCGTGGTCCTTTCCTGCTTTCTTTTTATTTTACAAAGTGAAATCGGACATTTTAAGACACCTTCACTGAAATAGTCATACGAAGCGACACACATTTCCATATAAAGCAGAAAAGTCCAGAACAATTCAAATTTTCTTTGTAATACTGCCTTTTCTACGTCAATATTTGCCAAGAAACCCATTCAGTTTCCCCCTCTAGTGTGTTTATCTCGACAACGGATTTTTCTGGACGCCCCGCTCTCCTTCCCCGACGAGCCCTGCATTTTGCGGGATGCAGGGGTGGCGACCTGGCCATGGAACCTTCATTTCCTGTCAAGCGCAGCGCTGGCTCTGGCAGTAAACAACAGAGGCGGTGCCGGGAGAGGAGGCCTGGGAGACAGACAGCCTGTGCAGACCCGGTAAGTCACGGCGTCCCGCTAATTTCCTGTTCACGGACTGGAGGGCGGCCGTGGGTGCCCCTCCCCGAGGCAGAGCCCAGGCGTTAGTTCATTGTTGGCAGGACTCAGTTTCTGTGGTTGTCCTTGCACCCCACACCCATGAACTGCGTGGGTGACATCGCCATGGGGGCCACGCCTCCCAGAGGCTCACCCACGTAGCTGGAGGAAGGCGTCAGGGCGTCAGGAGGGCCGCCAGGAGCCAGGTCCCCGGTGCTCTGCTGCAGGGCTGGGCCCGCAGAGGGGCTAGGGGGCGCTGTGGAGCTGCGGGGCGACGATTTCACGAGCCTCGATCATCCGGTGGCCCCCACTGGGCACCTCGGGGTGGTGCTTGAAGACTCGGTTAGAGGAGCTCTCACCGAACGCCAGACCTGATGCCCCGGCTGAGCGGCTCTCGGAAGGACAGGGCGTGTCTCTCACTCCGGGAGTCAGTGGCCGCCTGTCGTCCAGTCAGGTCACGTGTGTGAGGGTCTGTAGCTCCACTCACTGAAGGACTCGTGGGTCCTTCAAACAACATGGAGAGAAACACAGGGCCTGGGCGCTGCAGGCACCTCCGACAGTGACGCCCTGGCCCTCGCTGGGCCCAGCGTCTCCGAAGGAGCTGGTGACCCGCGTCCGCTTGGGTGGTCTTCCATTCGCTTGGCTGAATTCTTGTCTCAAAGGACAAAGACAGACACTGAATGAGATCATTTTTTATCACAAATTTCATTTTTAATCTGAAAGTGGACTTCCGTTTAGTTCGCTACTGAGGTTTTTCTCTGCATGCACCTGGCCACGCCCCCACGCAGTGGGTTCGTGGGTGGTTGGGGCCGAGACACGTCACCTCGCTCCCCAGTTTGGGACCAAGTGCAGACACTGATGATGGTTGTGTGAATGAAATGAAAACATTTAAAAAAGAACACACGCAACCCTGAATGCACCAGGACACTGAGTCCTCAGTGCATCGATGCGTTGCTGTTAGAAACCACTCCCACAGAAAACTTCGGGGAATCAGGTTTTGCCAGTGAAAGTACTTGGGAAACACAGAAGTCTGTGAGCCTTCGGGGGAAGTTCACAGTCCACGAGAGAACAGTGCAGATTTGGAATTGTCCAATAACAGAAAACAAAAAGCAAGGTGTTTACCTTCGCTGATGGGACCCTCCGCTCTTTGGACTGGAAAAGCTGTTTGTAGTCCCTCGGATACTGGGTCTCCAGTCCTCAGGAGACACCCTGGGAGTTCCAGGGAGGGGTGATGGGGGTCGATGGGCTAACTGCCTCTCGTGTCAGGGGAACCCCCCACACTATTGACTCCCTTGTTGAAACACCTAAATGTGTCTGCACTGGCGCGTGGAATAAAGCACCGGTGGGAATGCCGGCACCTGTGTGGGGCGGGTCCTCCCAGGCACGTGAGGGTGGCACAGGTACAACTGCTCCTCCCCGGGGAGGGGAGCACACTCCTGCTATGACAGGGACAGGCCCAGGTGACGGTCCCCAGCACGGCCATCCCGTGTGTGGGGCCCACAGGACCAGCCCGACGGCCGCGGCTGTGCCGAACCTGTGGACTCTGGTCCTCTGTGGGCATGAGGGGGGCTTCCCTCTGGCTCCACACAGGCTGGCTGCCCCTCTTCCTGGCTGGCCCTGCTGGGCTGGGGAGGGACTCAGTCACCCAGGAGTGTCCACACCCTGAGGGCTGCAGCAGGGGTCCGAGCGCCCTGACTCGGGGAAGGTGTTCTGATGCCAGGGCCTGTCTTGCAATAGACCTTCCTGCTGGGATCACCACACCTGGGTCTGGGCTGCCCGGTTCTGAGCCCAGGGATACGGAGAGAGGCTGGAGAGGAGCCCCCCCTACTTCTGTCTGCCCCTCCCCTGCTCTACTAGCCTCTGCTTGCAGCTGGGGTCCACAACCTGGCTGGCTCTTCGTTCC
Organism: Desmodus rotundus; assembly: GCF_022682495.2. Taxonomy (NCBI): domain Eukaryota; kingdom Metazoa; phylum Chordata; class Mammalia; order Chiroptera; family Phyllostomidae; genus Desmodus; species Desmodus rotundus. Next base: position 590,998 of record NC_071399.1, read on the forward strand.
TTCTTTCTCGCAGCTCGGCCGTGTGGGAAGCTCTGCTCTGGACTGGATATCAAGGCACCCTCACAAAGTTATCTGCTTTTAAGCTGGAGATAGAGACCAGCATCCGAGCTGGGCATGGGGTCATCACAGAGATTCAGCCAAAGCTGCCCACAGGCTCAGCCTCGCTGCCCTCACGGGTCACAGTGCCCTGGGTGCTTCTCGGCGTCTTGCTGACTTGCCCCCTCCCATGCCCGCAGCCCTCCTCAGGCCCGTGGCAATGGAAAGGAGGTGAGTTTTATTTTTGCAAGCCTGATCGTACCGTGAGGCTTGACTAAGTCAGCTATTTCTGTGACAAGGAGCTTTCCACCTAAATCCCAGTGCGAGAGACTCAGGGCAGAAACGCGGGGTGGTCTCCGGCCCCTTGTCTCCGGCCCCTTGTCTCCGATCCCTTGTCTCCGGCCCTTTGTCTCCAGCCCCTTGTCTCCAGCCCCACGCCTCAGCTGCCAGGGAAGTTGAATGCTTCTCCTTTTGTGTGCGAAGAGTGAACTGAATTCTCCTGTTCTTTCCGTGGTGCTCACTGACTGAGACGCTGCTTTGTTCTCAGTCGGGGTTAAAATGACATGGAGGTGAGTCCATGTTTCTTATAGGGAGAGATGTGTTACTCGTGTGGCTTTGCGCACACACACACACACACACACACGCCCGCAGACACACAGGATGCACACCATTCTCAGATTCCCTCTCCCGATCTTCCTCCACATCTGCCTTTTCCTGAACCGGCTTCTCGGCTTCAAACCCGAGCTCCGTTTCTTTGGTCAGAACCGTGCGCCTGATGCCGGGGGCTTGGCCCCGTGCAACAGAAGATGGGTTCCAGGAGGACAGTTAGAATTGCAGAAGGTTCCGTGTGGCTCAGGGACGTTCCACGACCCCCTGGTGCCACAGCCCTGAGTGCCGTGGCTTTGTGACGGAGGCCAGTGCTCGAGGGGACTCAGGGGGCCCGGGGTCACGTGCAGACAGGAAGCTTTGCTGCCGATGTCCCCACTGGCGCAAGGACAGGGACTGGTGTATGGAGGAGAGGACGTGTGACAAAGCTCACAGTTTACGGTGGCTTCTGTGGGCCAGAGCTCTGTGCTCCCGTGTGTGTGGGCGACAGGCTGAAAACCGGGAAAATATATGGAAATAGGACGCAGAACATCACAAGTATCATTGAAATGGACGCTATTTTTGTGTTGATTTCAAAGTGAAGAAGAGATCGATAATTGTTAAAAGGTCAAAATTGGAAAGAGATACAACTGTGTTTTATTTTTGTTATATTTCTCCGCTTTATTGACACATGCTTAACATACAACACTGCACATATTTAATGTATACATTTTGATTGAATTTAGACATATGCATACACCCACGGTACACACAACCATCACCTCGGAAAGCTGTCTGTCTGTGTGAGTGTGGGTTGGTGTGTGTTGGTGTGTGAGTGTGTGTCCAAGTATGTCTGTGTGTGCGTGCCCCAGGAGTGCGTGTCTGAGGTCTCCCTGCCGAGGCTGTGGAAGGCGTGGCACCGCACTGTGAACCACGGGCACTCCGTGGCCCCGCGGGTCCCTGGAACTCATTCACCTGTTCACAGTTACTGCATACCCGTCGAACAGCGGGTGAGGGGGGAAAAGGGTGAGGGTTTGGGACCGTTAAGAGCCTTTTCTGTCCTTAGGTGCCAGGCACGAGGTCCTCTCTTTCAAAGGTCGAATTTGCTTTTTCACAAAGTGAGCTGCGTGTGACAGGTGCCCCCCTGTCTTGTCTGTTGGGGTCACTGGAACCAAACAGCAGGGACTGGGTGGTTCCAACCAGACGCACTCCTGCCCCTAGTGCCTCTGGTGAGGCCCCTCCTCCCAGCCACAGACTCCGCCTTCTTGCTGAGTCCTCACTCCGTGGCAGGGGCAGAGCTCTGGGCCGCCTCCTGAAGGCCCCACCCCCCAGTAGGATCACCCTACCGGTCAGGATTTAACGCAGTTTTGGAGAAACAGAATCTAGAATAACCACCTTCCGTGAGTAAAGTGTGCATCTCTTGAGAACCAAACTATGACATCATCATAAAACATTCCTTATAAAAATGTCATATGTGAATGCAAAACGGACGACTGGTTCCCTAAAACCACATTGCACCGAGGAATCATTTTCCCCAGAGCAGGCTTGCCCACGAGGGCTTGGATGCCGGTTTGGAGCTGAGACGCGACGCCTCCGTTTTCTCCCGTAAACAGGAGTTTGTATGTGTAAGTAATACAGATGTAGGGAATAAAGACAATTTATGGAACTTGTTAATGAATTTTTACAAGCCTGTAATTAAGCACATAAATCACAGTGAAGCGGTGGAAACTAATTGCTTCTTGAGTCTGGTGCTGCTTCTGTGCCCTGGTACTATTGATCTTCAATTGCAGAGGTTTCCACGGCGGCCACGCGGCTGCAGTGATGCCGTGCAGGGTCTTGCTCACCGACCGGGGGCGTGTCTGTCAGACAGGAACGGGGCGACTGGACCTGAGACCGGCTGGGAACCCCTCTCCAAGCCGTCACACTTATGGGGGTTTGTAGGTGGCAGAAACAGTCAGGCTCTGTCCCCCAGGAGCTGAGGTTGGAAGTCGCGGACTCACACCCGTGAAAGAGGAGAGAGGGCATACCTACCTGTTGGAGGTTGAAGAGAGATGTGAAGCAGGTGCAGAGGAGAGAAAGGGAACCTCGGACCCAAAGGCCCAGGACTGACTTCCTGGAGTGCAGTGGGGACTGAATTTTAGTGCCGAGAAGTTTGCTGAGCAGCAGGGACACGGAAAGTGGCAGGTTTTGCTGAGTTAGAAGCTTGATCGGGGCCCCTCCCAGGTGCCCTCCCCCAGCTGCTGAGCTCGCAGATGAAGGGCTTTGTTCTATTGTGTTTTGTGACTTTGACTCAGCAGATGACCTTTGCTCTTGTCTTTTATTTCTAAAGGCGACTTTCCTCCGGTTCTCCCCAGCTTCCTGTACTTTCTTTACATCTCTCTATGTTATTTTTGGTGTGCTTGCAAGATAAGTTCGCCAAACGGTGTTTTCTGTTTTTCTGTCTCACTTCTAGCAGACATGCTGACGGGCATCTTTTTTTTGCTTGAAAAAAACAGCAGCAACAAAACGTCAATATATTTAGAAAGTGGTCTAGGTAACAATTCACCTGTTTTTGCTGAGTTAGGATCACAGCGTGGAGACCCCCCTCATGGGAGAACCCATAGGAATGGGTTTCCCACCGAAGTGCATCCATAGCTAATGTAAGCTTATTTATTTACAAGGTTAACACCAATAATATTAAAAAATCCCAAATTTTATACACATCCAGGGACTTGGACTGTTGTTTTCACCCATTATTTACTATATCTGGCTCCTTCAGGTTTCAGAAAACATTCAAATTATGATTATTCTAATTGTTGGTCAGTTACCATGTGCCCAGAGGTTGCTATGGGGACGGATCCCTTCGCCTCTCCTATTTCCCCTTCAGTTAGCCCTTCCGTAGCTTTTTCCGACTGCAACAGATTAACATAAAGACAAGATGCAAATCAGCTTATGAAAGAACCTGGGCTGATTTCCGCAGGAATCCTCTCTGTCCAACCCGTCGGCCGCAGGAGATTTTTTCCCCACACAGATTTTGGGTTATAGTCGTTGTTCACATCTCAACATTGTATGTAATACGTGTGTTCCAGGTAACGTGGTCTGGAAGGTCGTGGGCAGTCAGCTGCAGCGGGAAAGGAGGCGGGGTTAGAATGAGCGGAACTGGGTGCGGAGCTCACCCCCGACTGTTCCGTACTGGTGATGAAAACTAGGCTGGGAGAGCTGACAGGCACCCCTCCACTCCCTGCAGAAAGCGCAAATAGTTACGCTTGCCTCTCTCCTAACCCTTACCTGCTGGCGGGTGTGAAACCGCTGGTCCCCAGGTGCAACCAATCCAGGTTTGCTGGCTGCAGGGCCTTCCGGTGCAGGGGCTGGGGGCGCGGAAGGAGGGGCGGTAGTGAGCACGCCCATCGCAAGGAGGAGGTAGCTGGACCTGAATGGACAATTCCGCTCCCTCACCTTTTCACGAGCCCCATCGTCCCTGCTCTCAGAGCCCCCGGATTGAGCCTCTTGCAGGTCAGTTCCGAGGGCCTTCCAACTTCGGGCTGCCTCCCCTGGTGCTCCAGCCCGAGCTTAGTGAAATCTGTCTGGACATTTCTCTGGCGTGTCCTCTTGATTTCTGTCTTGGGGACGCCAAAACTGTAACACCAGCCACATCTAGATGATATAGCCACCTAGACCTGGATTTTCTAGGCCTGTCTGGTGTGCTTGATTCTTCTCTTTTATTTTCCCTTCCTCTCGCTCTTTTATTCTCACTTTCTCATCTAAATATCTGCCTGGACCTCTAGTATCTCCCTCCCTCCCTCCCCCCATCATCACCTCTGGGCATCTACCTACGCAGATTGCGCTCAGTCCAGATTGCGCTCAGTCCAGATCTGTGTCTGGGACCGAGATACCGATCGGTTTCAGTGGGTAGCGAGGTCTGTGTCTATTGGCATCTAAACTTATCTGCTTTATATTAAAAGGCTAAAGTTTTTTAGTCTTTTCCCTTCCTGTCTTTTTCAATTTAAACTCGTCCTTTAAGTAGAGCAGCCTTTTTCCAAAAGTAATGATTTCTGATTTTTATAAGTTTTGATGAGATTCATGTACGTGCCCTGTGACGCACAGTGAGACGTTTCTTGCTCGTTTCCTTAGCTCTGTAATTCGCAGGGGTAAGTCAAGGACAGCAGCGATGCACACAGTGGGAGCACACGCCACACCCGTCCTTGGCATTTTAATGCTACGGGGTGGCTGCTAAGCTGGAGCGTGTTAGTTTGGGAAACACGACGACCCCATGGCTTCCTTCCACACTGCGGTGCATAATTAACGAACAATTTGCCAGAATGGGTGAAGATGTTGTTTTTGGTTAATTGTATGTAGGTGTAAATGCACGCTGAATTTAGAACTTTTAGTACAGAATACAATGTAAAATATCTCATTAACATTTTTAGATTGAATACACAATGATTGGCTTCAAAAAACGTCCTACCGGAGACGTTTCCCCTGCTTTGGTTTCCTTATTTAATTCGTGTCCTGTGTCACTTTGGCCACGTGTGACTCATGTTCGGTTCTGCTGGGCGGCACTGTTGTTGGGTTTCGGCGGCCAGCCTCAAAAATGTGTTATGTTTTGTAATTCTGAGTAGGGCGGGCCCCACTGCAGGGTTTTCCACAGAGGGGTGAAGTGCAGAGACTACCCTCTGTGGAGCTCAGGCCAAGGTGGGTGCAGAAGAGGCAGAAAAGGGGCAGCTTTCTTTCTGTGAACAGAAGAGCCAGTGGCGTTGAGGAGGGGTGGGCTGATACACCCCAAGAATTCGCCAGGTTTGTGAGACAGGCTGAAGGTGTTTGTTGAAGGATTTAGCATTTTTGTAGAGGTTCATGTTTTACAAAATATTTTCCGCATATTTTTTTCCTTCATCTGGAGGGCATGCATTCTGCTACTTTTAATCTGTTTTCCACAACTTCTTCCAGCTGCTGGGACTCCTTCTTTATGCCTCACCAGAAATTCTGCTTAAACCACCATCTGTGCCACCCACTCTCCTGTCCCTGGGCCTTGGCACCTGTGACTCATCTACCTGGAGAGTTCTTTCCCACCCGCCCCTCCCCTGCCAGCTGCAATCTGTGGGTGGTCTGTGTCTGAGGGGTCATGAAGGAACTCGTGTTGAGATTACATGTGTTTGTGATGCCATTGGAAATAGGTCGGCGGTGTGATTCCATTCCACACACTCAGGGTGCAGGAGACACTGTGTTCACTGGTTGATTGTCTGTGAGTCTACCTGTGTCCAGTTCCATGCCTCCGCCGGTCCCCTCTGCCCTACCTGAGGCTCTGACAGAATCCCAGAGCAAGAGGCGGCAGAGCCAGGCATCCCTCTGGTCTTGACCTCTGACTTTCTGGCTTCTGCTGACAGTTCTGGAGGGAGGCAGCCAGCAGCCTGCGGGGATGGGACAGTGGTCCAGCTGATGCAGGCTCCTCCTGCTTCCTCTTATGACCCTCAGGAGCTCTGTTCAAAACAGCCCTAAACAAGGGGATGGGGCCAGGTTCTGCTCTCACGCACCACTTCCTACTCTTCTCCCTCCCTGCCGGCTGCTTCCCTTTTCCCGCCTCCGCCTTTCCTGCTCTCCTTTCTGTGAACGAGGGCGAGACCTCAATGTTTGCCTCAGCCTTTCAGCTTTAAACCCTATGTGGCCAGCATGCTGACAGGTGGCCAGCATGCTGACAGGTGGCCCGCTGGAAATCGATTGTTGAGAAGCCTTGGCCATGCTGACTGGTCACAGCTCTGGTCTCTCCGGGTTGGCCCCTGCTGGTCCCTGGCGCTACATCTGTGAAAGGATAATCTGAACTTGTCTACGTAACTACGTATAATACCGTATTATACTATGTGATTGTATATGCTGTGTACTATTAGATACAGTACCTATGTTTTATACACCCCTCCCCCCACGTATGTGCATTATAAGTGAATTCTCGTTCTCACATTTGCGGCCCCACTCACCCACCCTGGAGCCTGACTCTGCCTTTCCACAGCCTGGCTGCCCCCCACCCCCGCCCCCGTCTGGAACTCCAGGCTTTTAGTAAAGACTCATCTCAGAAATGCTTTCTACACCCCCCTCTAACGAGTCCACTGGTTCTTCTTGTGAATGTTATAATATAACGTGATCTCTGTTTATGCACCAGCCAGGTAAGCCTTGGACGGCCAGCCTTGGGTTGCCTTGAGGGGCAGCCCTGCAGAGAGAGACCAGCTCTGTCCCTGTCCCATCAGAAGTCCCAGGGGTGACCACCGAGCAGATCCCGAGGAGAGTGCCCTGAGGCCCTGCGTGCACCAGCTGGTTTGGTGGCCAGTCTGCACTGGGGCTGGGCCGGTTTCCTCCCTGACCCCTGTCCTCACCGAACTCAGGGTCCAGCGCAGCTTCCGCCGCAGAGGAGGCTTCTCCGTGACGCTGGCTGACATCCTCTCCTGTTTATTCGGAGCTGTTCTCACGCGCCGCTCGCTCTTCTGTCCTCAGGGGACGGAGGCCGGTGTGCGTTCACTTTCTCCTCCTGCTTGTGGGGGTAGCACTGACCTTCCTCAGCCGGGAGTGTAGAAACAAAGAAAATCTAGTCAGTGCCTTTGGGCTGAGTGTTCACCTCCCTGCACGTGCGTAGGATGACCTTGGCGCGGGACGAGGTCTTGTGGGGGCCCCACACGAAAGCCAAAAATAAAAGTCAAGCGATTTTCAGATGGGGAACTTACTCTTATTATTCTGGAACTTAAGGTTTTCTTATCAGAGAAGCAAGGTAATCAATACATATTCATTTTGAATATTCCTGCCAGACAAAGCAGAGCTTAATATTAAATTATGTGGAAATTAAATTCTAAATTAAAAAGAGACAAGCAGGCTCCGAGAGACAGGTCCAAAAGGCCCAGGTAATCGCTTCTACCCAGGAAAACAGACCCCTGCACAGAGTGAATTTCCCCATCAGTTTGCTCATTAAGAAGGCGTCTTGTATGGACGCTGGCCTTATCTCCTTAATGAGAAGGAAATGATGTTTGAAGAGTTCCAGGCCGGTCCACTGCGAAGTGTGTGACGGAGGGCTGCATTTCTCTACAAAATAGGCGTTTGGCTCAGTGATACTTCGTTGGCTTCGCTTCACCTGTTTAGGAAAATTTCCCTGACAGCATCAGGAAGTGAGCCTGCACAGATTTGTGTGGCGACAGAGCAGAGTCTCTGTGCATCGCCCGCCTCGCACCGCGGCTCGACCGGAAGGCACGAAACGCCACCTCCAGGAACACGGGCTCCAGGGCGTGGGATGCCCAGTGCCCCCTGTGTCAGGCCGCGTGCGAAGGGGCAGCGTCTGCAGCGTGAACGGGAAGGGGCGCCCATCCGCCTGGCATCCCAGGCAGGTGCTCCCAGGCCCCGTTCAGCCCTCCACAGAACCCAAACTTAAAAAAAAGTGACTTGGTGACGAGAGTCACATATATGGTGACAGAGGGAGACGCACGATGCAATGTCGGGTGGTGGGCACACGATGCACACACAGACCGTACGCCCTGGAATTGAACACCTGACACCTGCATAAACTCACTACCCTGTGTCACTCCAATGAGTCTGATAAGACAGCAAAGCTCGGTCACTAGTCCAGGTCGGTTTCTGCCACGACGTGGTTACTGTTAGCTGAGTTCTTCAAAGCAGCCTGTACTTCTTTCTGCTCTTCTGAGAAAACGCCTAAATTTCCTCGTCCTGGAGGGTCCAGAACACATCACCACATCGCCTCTCTCCGTCGGCATGTGCAAAGTAATTCTCTGTGTTTCCGCCACCCTAGTTTTTGTAAACGTGAACACTTACGAGGAAAAGTATGTTTTCCTCTGCCGATAACAGTGATGGGAATTGAAAAGGAAATGTGGAGTTCATCACATCCATACACCTTTATTTTCAGGAAGATTATACAATTCAAGACTACAAATAAAATGCCTTCCTTCGGCTGTGAGAGCTGTCCCGCCCCAGAGATGTGGGACACCAGTCACCGGACACATTGGCTCTGGGTCTCCGGCGTAGATTCCCCGAGCCCAGGTGCACCTGCGGCTGAGAGAGTCCCTGACCTCTGCTTTGCTCCAAAGAGCCACCTGGATGCGCAGTAACTCAACACAAAGAGAACGAGGCCAGTCTCCTGGGAGGCTCCATCTGGGAAATCAGTTACACAGACCCCAATATTTTAACATAAATAAAGGGAATCTGGGGAGGTGCATCCCATCCCCTCCGAGGAGGGAGAGACTGGAGTGAAGAGAAAGCCACCGAACGCCCCGGCTCGTCCACTGCGAACAGACCCTCGATGCCCGAGGACTCTCCCTGGACTGGTGGTAACGTCCCCTGACCCCCACCTGCTCCTCTGTCACCTGTTACACCCTGGCCTCTCACAGACGTCGAGGGAGGGGCGTCACCCGAACCATCCGGTCCGATAAGTCACAGCGGACGGAAGTGATTGCAGTGTGATGGGCACGAGCTTTAAAATTCGCACAAACACCGCGTGTCCCTATGTGGCATCTGGCGTTAGGACACACAGCTCACTTTTGGTGCCGAAAGCCACGACAGGATCTCCAGACATACGTGCAGGGGTAGAGTCCGGGCCAGTGCTCGAGTGCCCTGATCTACCGATGACGTGATCTACCGCAGCTGGTGACAGTGTGCCCTGCGCGATGTTGCTGCATCACTAAAACCGAAACGTGGGGGATTCTGACCACGTGCGAGCGAGCAGAAGGCTGAGATGTCTGCGGGAAAGTCTGACTTGCAGACCTGGCCCCGGAGCATGGGTTCTGTGCCCACCGAGCAAGGACAGTTTGGGACGTAGGGAGGGGCGGTGGCATGCTGGGGATGACCGACACGCCAGCCGGCCTGCTGAGAGACCGGCCCTTTCTTTGCAGGACAACTGCTTTGTTGCCTTGGGGTCACGTCCCAGGGTCAGAGAGAACGCAGGAGCCGTGCAGAGGGCCATCGGTGCTCACAGCTGTCCATTCCCATGGACGCCTGATGTGCATTGGCCTCTGTGGCAAGGTGCTGAGCGGGGTGGCAGCAGGAGCAAGGGCATCTGCAAGGGCAGAGACTGGTGGTGCAGACATCCCACGGGGCAGCCACGACAGTCAGCCAGGTGGCAGAGGAATCCCTGAGCACCGACCCCTGGCAGCCCCGCGTCTCTCCTCCCAGAAGGAAGGCCCCAGAGGTTGGGGCGAGTGGAGGGTGGGGAGCTGCTCCAGTCTCTCTCCACCCATGCAGTGCGCAGTGGGGCCTTGGTTCCAAGCTCCTCTGACCCTCCCCATTCCCAGACCTTCAGATGCGTTCCAGGTTCAGCTCAATCACTGCGGAGCTCCTGTAGAATCTGTAACCAGCGCGGCCGGATCCTGGGTTGTGGAATCTGTATCCTGGCTGCCAGTGGATTGGTGTTGAGGTTGTTACCCCATCTCCTACGGGCGTTCGTTGCTCAGAATTTCTGGGGGTTGTGTTTGTGTAGTTACTGAGGTGTTCGGTCTTCACGATTCCTTTACCTGTGAGCATCACCTAGTCACTTCCCAAGCGGGTGTAAACTTTAGTGTTTGCACGCTCAGCTCTCCAACTAGAGAAGAGTGTGGGTCGAAGGGATGGAGCCAGAGAGTGGTTAATGCGTGAAAACCTGAACAAAGGGAAAAAGTGGGAAGCGGACTTGCCTGTCTGGGCAACACAGGGCACCATCGGGGTCCGTGCCTGAGCGGGGTCCGTGCCTGAGGTTCCCCTTTTCATTCATCTTGTGAGCAGCAGCTCGCCGGCTGCATCTGGACCGCCTCCTCTGGGCTTGCTTCTCCAGGTCTCGCGCCCATTTTCAACAAGGCCGCCTGTCCCTTCTCCTACTCACGTGTTGCTCATGCATTCAGGGTACAAGTCCTTTGTTGGGTAGATGGCAGATCTCTCCCCCATTCTGGCATTTCCCTCCCCACTTTCTTTATGGTATTGCTTTGATAAGCCAATGTTCTTAATTTTAATGTACTGTAATCATCAGTTTTTCTTTTATCATGAGTGGTTTGCATTGTTTAGGAAGTCTGGCTACTTCACTGTTCTCTGATATTGTCCTGCCTTCTGGGCTGAGCCTGGGAGCCGTGTCTCACCATGTCTCACTATGTCTCATCAATACTTGTGTATTGTTGAAGGCAGGGAGCCATTCACGCCTTTGAAAGCCTGGTCGTTTCTAAGAAAACGGAACTGGTCCACACCCTAGCCCGCAACATCGCCCCACATCATACCCAGCAGAAATGAATGCTCATATTCACCAGAAGACCACACGACTCAATGTTTACAGCAGCTTTATTCATATTAGCCCAAAGCTAGAAGAAACTCGAATGCCCATCAATGAGAGAAGAGACAGATGATTTCGATGTGTTCTTGTAATGAAGTGCCTCACTGCCAGGGAAGGGAGGGGCCTACCGTTCCTACTTTTGAGATTGGATGGATTTCAAAACCAGGAAGGAGGCCTGCAGAGGCCAAGCACAAAAATGCACAGGAAGCTAATGTGCAGTGATAGAGACGAGAATAGCCATTTCCATGAAGCAGACAGAATTATTTCCTGGTGTTGGACAAGGGGAGTCTTGTTGGGGGGAGGGTTCGCTTGGAGGAAACATATGTAAACATTTATCAAGGTTTATACTCAAGACTTGTGACTTCAGACAACGTTGTTCATCCTACGGCAAGAATCAGAGAAAAACATCTCAGCACGCACGCCTGCTCTCCGGGAGGCGGTCACACTCAGCCGTAATGGTGCCGCCTTGGGAAGCATGCAGGCCGATGGCGAGAGTTCATTCTGAGGAGGCTGGTTGTGTGCGAATTTCCTTCTAAAAGTTTCCTTCTTGGGAGTCTGTGGACCAGCAGGTGGCTAATCAGAAATTAAATCCATAGTAGTGTCACTTAGGTAATATTTATAACCCTCCTTCCTGTGAGAAGATAAGCTCCCAATGCCTTTCTTCCCCTGAATTGGCTTCAGCTTGACATGGCGGCTTTAGGGAAACCACAGACGAGCGGGGTGAGCGAATGCACCATCGGCCCCTATAAAACGGGGTGGCTGAATTACCCGTTTCCATGGCCAGGGCTAGAATTTGGCTCTTGGAAAGGCTCGGACCTCAGGGAGGCCGGAGAACCGCGAGGAAGGTATCCAACTTGGACATTTTGAGGAAGCTAATTAGCCCAGCTTTCTCGAATGCTATCACGACCTCATTCCCTTAATGTGGGAATAAATGATCACACTCCCACGCTGCATGCAATTAGGAAAAGTATCTGGCCCATTGAAATTTCTCTAATATTGTGTAACAGAGAAGCGCAACATTCCTCCTCTCACGGCGGGTCTGAAAGCTTGCCCCAGGGACCAAACAAAGGAACAGTTTCTAATGAAGCCGAAGATGGAGTCTGTCCTGTGTTTTCTTGTTTCAAGTGGAAGAACCCTGGGAATTGAAATAAAGCTTTGCCTGGTTTTTCTTTTCCTTTTTAAAATATATATATAAAAAGAATGATGCAGGGAATTGCTTTTGTTTTCAATAGAAAAGTGTGGACATTTACCCAGGTGGTTAACCGCCTGTGTTCAGAAAACAGCTCTCTCGTTTGCTTTGTGTATAATCTTCTGTGCGGTGGTCGCTTTCTGGCTGCTGGAGCCTGTGGCCGAGTTTCCAATCCATGTCCGCTGAGGCTCAGCGGGAACCAGGGAGCGTTTGCTGCATCAAAGGTGGAGCCCAAGGAAAACAGGGTTTGGGCTTTCAGGAGGCATTGTTTACAAAATAAATGGAATGATGACTGAGATGCCAACGTTCTTTCATCTTAAGTGGGATTTCTAACTTTTCAGAGCAGTTTTGTTGAAGACTGCTGTAGCTCTTTTAACATTAAACAAATAGCCCTGCCTGGTGTGGCTCAGTGGATTGAGCGCCAGCCTGAGAATCAAAGTGTTGCTGGTTTGATTCCCAGTCAGGTCACGTGCCTGGGTTGTGGGTCAGGTCCCCAGCAGGGGGCGTGCAAGAGGCAACCACGCATTGATGTTTCTTCCCCTTTCTCTAAAAATAAATAAATACAATCTTAAAAAAAGAAATAAAAAATTAAATTAAACAAATAGTTGCTATGGAATTCTAGAAGGGTTGCCATTGAGCACAGGGGAGTGAGGGTTGGGGAGAAGGCGGGCTTGCCTACTACTAATTTTAGATCAGGTGTCCAAGCAAAGTGTCCAGTTGGCTGTTGCACCTCGGCCTTGGGAGTGAAAACGTGAGGGACGGGAAAGGCGCCACAGCAGTCTGAGGTCTGGGGCAGCTGCAGGCAGACAGGGCTAGAGATGGAGGCTGGGGTCTCTGGTCCCAGTGGGACTAAAACAGCAGTCCTGGGCCAGACCCCCGCATGGCGGCTACCAGGGAGCAGAATGATGAGAGTCAAGCGATGCCGGTCCTGGGGTCTCACTGCACGCTTTCTGTGACAAAGCCGACTGTGACCGAAAAAAACAGCCCCGGACGGAGGCCAGTATTCACCAAGGTTGTTGAGGTATTTCTCTTCCCCCTCACGAATGAGAGCCTCCTGCCCCCTCCCTGTCTGGCTTCAACCCCAGGGTACATGGGAGTGGGAAGAGTAGACCCTCCCGGGAAGGTATTCCGTGTGTCCTGGTGACAGCCAGACCAGAGGTCCCTTTTCACACCCCCCCCCCACCCCCCCAGGCCGTGGCCAGGCCAGTCATTCTGTGAAGAATTAGCCCAGGGCACTCTTAAGAATGTGCGCCCCCTTCTGGGAGAAATGGTTTCTGCCCATCCAGGAATTATTCTCTCTCTGCACTTAACTGGGAAACCCAATTTCTGTTCATGTTTACAGTGTTTCCTGTTAAAACACCGTAGTTTCTAGTTCCTTTCTTATCAAGAGGTGACCCTTTGATGTCCTTCTGACCAATGAGATGTGAATATGGGCCACCCTGTGTGCCTTCTCACCCCTTTAAAGCCCTGATCGCCACTTACAGTTATGTTGCGAGGTAAGGACTTGTGGGGGTGCAGCTCACCCCCAGCAGTGGCCCAGGCTCAGTGTCGCTCCCCTGTGTCCCTGCCTTCTCACGCAGCGATGCATCCCAGCCCGTGTGGCCCGGGCGGTGCGGGAGGCTGGCTGGACCCAACTGGCCTGGGACCCGAGTGTCAGGGGCTTCTCTGCCCTGCAGAGCCTCAGGGGGGCGGGGCCCCTGGGAAGGAGCCGTGTGCGTGGGACCTGAAGCCACAGACGCCAATGGGCTCCCAGTGTGATAAGGCCAGTGTCTCAGAGGTGCCTTCCAGTGATGAAAGGCCTGGTGACGAAAGGGGACAGGGAGGCCATTATTTTAGGCACTGACAGGGGACAAAGTAACAAGGTTCTTTCCGTGACGGCAAGACAGGGCGTGTGGGTGAAAATGAAGTACAGACCCGGTAGCTGCCAGTGAGTCCGTATTTCTTGGGAGAGGTCACTGATTCAGTTTTTTTCCCTTAGAATAATATCACTTGTGTCCCATTTGGGAAGACGTAATTTCGACATTAAAGATCGGTCCTCACACTGAAAGCGTGGGGGCAGAATGTAAGCGTTACCCAGGAAGTACTAGCATGTGCTCATTTTCATGACAATCAAAAATTAAAGAAGTCATTTTGTAGAGATAACTCGAAGTTCCAGAACCAGACGTTAGTGTCCGCGGCCAGCCTTTCTGAAGCTGGGACTTGCTAGCAGGAAGAGTCTCGGAGGTTTGAATCTTTCTTCTTCTTTGCTTTTCTTTCTTTCTTTCTCTTTCTTCTCTCTCTCTCTCTCTCTCTCTCTCTCTCTCTCTCTCTCTCTCTCTTTCTTTCTTTCTTTCTTTCTTTCTTTCTTTCTTTCTTTCTTTCTTTCTTTCTTTCTTTCCTTCCTTCCTTCCTTCCCTCCTTCTTTCTTTCTTTCTTTCTTTCTTTCTTTCTTTCTTTCTTTCTTTCTTTCTTTCTTTCTTTCCTTCCTTCCTTCCTTCCTTCCTTCCTTCCTTCCTTCCTTCCTTCCCTCCTTCTTTCTTTCTTTCTTTCTTTCTTTCTTTCTTTCCTTCCTTCCTTCCTTCCTTCCTTCCTTCCTTCCTTCCTTCCTTCCTTCCTTCCTCTTCTTTCTTTCTTTCTTTCTTTCTTTCTTTCTTTCTTTCTTTCTTTCTTTCTTTCTTTCTTTCTTTCCTTCTTTCTCCTCCTCTCCCTCCTCCTCCTTCTTCTAGAGGACCGTATCTTACTCATGATTGAAAAACATTCGTACATGTAGCAATTCAACAGAATTGATGAGGGCTTAATTTTGCCGAGGGGTCAGATGGAGTAGGGAGCTGAGGGAACATCAAAGGTTCCTGTGAGCAGCAGGAAAGATGGTAAGAAGGTAACCCCCGCGGAATATTCTAAGGTGGCTGCTTTCTGGTTGCACCCCGAACTTCCGAACGGATGAAGAGGCCTGTCACAGGCAGCCTCACAGGAACCCAGCGGGGGGCCGGGGGGCGCAGGGGGCGCATTACTCAGAAGAGCACCTCTTTCGTCCTTACAAAATCACTATTGGCAAAACACATGGTGCTAACCTTTACAATTTACATAGCTTTTTCAGATATCAAAATTTAATGGTTATGATGTTCATTGTGATACATTTCGTCGTTAAGATTAAGCAATGATACTTTGCATATTAAAATTTGATGGAATGGTAATTTCCCTGGCTTTTAGGAGCCGTAAATCAAAATTGGTCAAGTCGATTGAACTATAATTTAGTAAAATAAAACATGTCGCGGTGGCCTGACAGCCCCCATAAATAATGCATCTTCAGTAGCTGTCAATTAGGGTGGCTTTCGGAGATTTATGACAGGGGTATAAATATCGCCAAAAGGTGATGTATGGCCCAGACATGGGCAGTTCTCCGAATACCGCTGCGGGGACGGCGTAGGAATTACCACAGGGGCCGGGCAGGACGAGGACACGTGTGGAATGCCTCATCGCCCCTGTTCTGTTCCTTTTCATTCCTTTCTTCACCCCGAACTCCGATGTCCGAATCACAGAATTTTAGAGGTGAAAGCACCTTAGTGATCATTGGATCTAGCCTCCCTATTACACAAACCCTGTATCATAAATCATATTTCGTGTATGTTATAAAAAGGCCATAGAGACTAAGGGCACTGTGACCTCTTCAAATGAACCCACAGACAGAGCTGCTGGAACCCCAAAAGAAGTGCTACAGGA
Organism: Desmodus rotundus; assembly: GCF_022682495.2. Lineage (NCBI taxonomy): Eukaryota > Metazoa > Chordata > Mammalia > Chiroptera > Phyllostomidae > Desmodus > Desmodus rotundus. The sequence continues at coordinate 606,756 of NC_071399.1, forward strand.
ACATACTGGAAGCAGCTTCAGTGTTCATGGCAGACTGGAAAGCTGAACGAAGCTGAGAGTCTGCCTAACAATGTAGATGTTTCCTGCCACAAATGTTCCCTGTTCACGCCCACAGCCGGGGCCTGTGCTCTCACCTCGGCCAGCCAGCCTGCCACCTCTGACACCCAGGGACCACCTCCCCGCCCTGGGACCGAGGCTCTGGGGCTGGGGGCGCAGATGGAAGTCAGGAGCCCTGCAGGTGGGTGGGCCCTCCTCCTGCAGCTCTGTCTGCGTGCCAGGCCATGTGTCTGCCCGGAGTCTTCCCTCAGGTCCAGAGCAGGGACAGGCGTGTGGTTAGAATGGCTCTGGCCTGGCCCGCTGGTGGCGGTGAAGGCTGGCGGGTTGGGTGTGGGGCCAACACCCTCTTCTCCAGAAGCTGAGACGTGAAGTCAGCTGGGAATCTTGACTTGGAGACACGCACACGGGGACGGTCACGCGTGTGCCCTGGAGTGTCAGACCCACCCCAGTATGGTGGCATCCTCTCCGCATCCATGCAGGCGTCCGCTGCTGGAAGTGGCCGGTGGGGACAGGGAGGGGCCAGGGCCCATCTCCCAGGGGCCCTGGGATGAGCATCCCCTGCCTCCGTTCTGGCGTCTCTGCCACCTCGCAGCTCCCAGGCTGTTCCCTTTGTCATGATGTAGGGAAAGTGCTCCCCTGGGTTCTGAGATCGTTTTAGTAAATTGTCGAGCTTGGGGAGGGTGGTGTGACCCTGATTTATAGCTGGTCAGTCCCAAGTCCAGAAATCCGGGACTTGGGGCCGGGTGTCCGTCCTGTGAGACTGCGCCCTTCGCCTGTGGGGGCTGGGCTCCTTCTGGTCGTCGGGGTCGCAGCCAAGCAGACAGTGGGGGTTAGCGAACTGGAGAACTGTCGGTGTGGGACACCCCGAACATCCGGTGTCATGGGGCTGTGAGTCACCCCGTGTCCCCTACAAGACACAAGCCTGTGATGTCCTTTATGTACTTACTATGTCAGGGTTACCACTATTTAATGTTGTATGCTTGCACACACGGTCCCTTATCTGTTTCTGTGGTTCTGTTTGCTTGTTGGAGTGATTTTGGTCAAAATGTGACATGATCCCGCGTAAGCGCACTTCCCCCACTTCTACAAGTAGAACGGAGCATACCCCTGCACAGGCCAGACGGGGGAGATCTTCTGGGTGCTCTGGAGGGGGCCGGTGCGCCTCGGCACTCTGGGGGAGCGTCCCGGGTCACACCTGCGCTTGTGTGACTCACACGGGGACAGGTCCATGTGCGCTGGCTTCCGGGCCTGCTCCATTGGTTCAGGTGTGACTCCAGGGCTGTGGGCTTTGCCCTGACGGGGTGATGGAGATGGGTAGTTCTTGGATACAGAACTAGCGGTAAGACCAGAGCGAAAAGGCTCTCCTGGTAACCTGTGCTCCTTTCCAGGTGCCAAAGAGAGGTGATGCTCTCTCCTGCTATCTGTCGGTGTTAGCTCCCTCGGGTGTCCAGCCAGGACTGGCCGTGTAGAGAGGCGTGACCGAGTGGTCGCAGGAGAAAAGACTGAGCAGACAATACTGTTGCCAGAGGCGGGTGGCCCAGGTCCCTACACGTGTCTCCGTGGACGGAGGGGGTGGCTGTTTTCTGGGAAGAGCTGAGAAACCATGCTTTGTTTCTTCCCAAATGGGTGAAACTGCTCGAGCAAAAAAGCCAGGTTGGTCGTCCCCATGCAGAGAGCGGAGGAAAAAACAACAGTGACATTTCAGGTCCTGCAGAGCCCTGTGGGTGGCGGGGGGCATGGGGCGTGTGCGCCGGACTGGGGCTCTGGGCGCGAGCAGAGGCGGGGGCTCAGCAGACCCCCCTCCCTCCCCCCTTCTTCCCTTCCTCCCTCCCCAGAACGAGCATCTCTCGAGGGCTGGCTGTCAGCCAAGCGGGGCCCTTGTCCGGGAGTGTCTCAGTGACACAACGCAGCCCCTTTGGTGGGAAATGAAACGCCAGAGGGGAAGACAGACTAGGACACAGATACGTCACATCTAGTAGAAACTTCTAGTAGAAATGGCAACCCTTCGGCGTGGTTTCCGCAGACTTTCTGAAACAAGGGGGTTGCTTTATGTACAGGGCCCCGCGGGGCGGCCAGAAGGAGAGAAGGGGCGGGGACCCCAAGTCCAGGGGCTGTGCCAGGATGGAGGGGTGCAGGAGCTGGGTGTGGGGTGCACTGTGGAGGCTGGGCCTTCGGGGCTTTTTGAAGAGGGGCGCTGGCCGGAGGGGAAGTGGGAAGGAGAGAAGTCAAGGCTGATTTCTGCGAGGTTTGGTCGGAGCAGGTGAGCAGGAGCGTGCTTGTGACTTAGACAAAGAAGGGAGTCCGGGCAGGTCTTCACCTCCCTCCCTCCCTCCCCCCTCCCTCCCTCCATGCGACACAAACAGAGACGACAGACGGTTTGGTGACGAGTATGGATGTCAGGGGTGTCGTGATGGGGGCTTCAGTCCACGCCCAGGAAGACTAGCAAGAGCAACGACAGTGCAGCAGCCGTGCAGGGAGGAGAGAGACTGGCCTGGCATCCCAGCTCCGCCCGTCACCCTGTTCCCCAGGACTTTGCTGTTAGCTGAAGGGACTTCCACTCAGTCTATTTTCCCGTTATGCCAAGGAATTACCCTTGCTCCTGTAAGAAGACTTTTCTGCCTTGTTATCAAAATTAATTGTCCTTGCACCCTGTGTGTAGTCTGCAGTTCTGGGGACTTCCAGAGAGGGACAGAGGTTCGTCTGGTGTCCTGCCAAGCGTGCAGGGGACAGCCATCATGCCTGAGGGCAGGTGTCCTTCCCGTTTTGAAGTGTAAGCCAGGTGACACCCTTCGGGAGCTCCGCCCAGAGAACACACTCTGCTCTCTGCTCAGCGCCCCGGAGTTTTCAAACACTTCTGGTCCGTGGTTTCTCTTATAAAAGGACATTTATTTCTTACGATGATTTTTTGGTCCTAACTGAAGTCTGGCTTTATCTTAACATATGTTTCTCACATTTGGGTTTGTTTCCCTGACCGCTGCCATGGGACTCTTCAGACTGGAGGCACCGTGTCTGAGACCGTGGGGAACACACAGGTTCGGGACGCTGCTGGCCCAGCTCGGGCGAGCGGCAGAGAGCAGTGAAGTGCCCTGAGGGTGGAAGGCGCCGCCTGGTCCATAAATGGAGGGCGTGGGCTGCACGTGGACACCCTTGCTTGGCTCCAGATTGCTTAGGTCCTTGATGGCCAATTGCTCCTTTGTGACTCTGGCCCCACCCAAGGGACCCCTGCTGCCTGCTGTCTCTCCAGCTCCGGTTCCCCCTCTCCCACCTTTTCCTTCCTGCTGCAGGTACAAGATGTCTGTAATTCTCTCTCCTCTGCGCACCCCTTACTCTTTTCCACCTGAGCCTTGGTCCAGCACGAGAGCTGCTTTCCGTAGAGAACAGGGAAGCATTCGTGGAGTCCCCGTGGAGATCCTCACAGAGGAGCTGAACCGCAGCGAGGGGAGCGGACGGAGTGCCCGTGCTGGCCGCCGAAACACCGCTTTCCTGTGCTAGTAACTAGGACATAAATTCTTTCCATCAGTGCTACTGAGAAGTACAATTCCTAATCCCAGGTGCTAATTTCTCTCGTTCAGGTTCAAGCAATTCACAGGCAATGACTCAGCATTTCGGCAACTATTTATTCAACCACAACCCAGCATTTTAATGACACCACGACTCAGCATTTTCCACAGCCATTAGCATTTTGCATAATTGTGACTCAGCATGTCATATACTGCTCAGGGTCCAACAATTCTCAGGCAACGAGCTGCCGGAGGATACCAGGGGTTTGTCTAAAGGCAGGGCTGACACACCTGTACCTCGGAAGGAGGGAGAGTGGCCTGAACTCACTCAGGTGAACACAAACAAAACACATCTGTCTGTGAGAAGGAACGTGGCCACAACGAAAACCCACGGAGGGGCTTTGCGCAGCCCTGAGATCCCAGAGAGCTCAATTCTGACCCAGCTCCAGAAAAGGCGGGAAAGAGCCCAAATTCATTGCCAGAGAGGCCCCCCAACCCCCGTCCCCGTCCCCAAGGCATGCTGGCACCGGCGTGTGTGGCTGATGGCACCTCCCTGATGTGGGACATAAAGGGACGCATTGTTCACACCAACAGTGTTTGCTGGGTTTTTCTCACTGAAGTTGGGGTGAGTCCTGACCCACGGAAGCAGCCCCGTGACACGGATCTGGAGACCTTCCCAGGTGGCAGCTCTCTGACCAACGGCCCGTCACATAGTATGAGATGCCCTCTGCAAACCGCTGACAGATCTGGGACACCGATGTCGGAATAGTGACGGAAAGTGCCGGGAAAAGGCTCTTTAGAAACGTCACAGGGTGTTGTGGGTTTGGGATGGAGGCTTGTCAGTCGGTAGGAGACAGGTGTCCTCCAGAATGGTGGGGGATCGTGGCGGCAAAGGTCTGAGGTGAGTGGGGCTGTGGGGTGCGGTGGGACAGAATTCCTAAGGGAAAATGGCAGAAAAAAGGGTCACAATTGCCAATTGGCAGGTGGGGACATTCAATGACAGACGGAGGGGCTCACTTGACCTCTGGGCAGGAACAACACGCAGCTTCCCCTCCTGCCCACTTGCCTGTGTGTCTTTACAGAGAACTCAAATGGCGTGAAATACGACTCCTGAGATCCTTTAAACGCATGAATTATTCAGATCATGGGGAAGACCACATTCGAAATCACCTGTCGATTGCATATATTCTCATAAATGTGACACACACACGGACTATTTGTATCCCCCCCCCACCCCCGCGGATCTATCTCTCTTTTGTTTTTATTTCCCCGTCGGTTGATGGATGCACGGTCCTCGCATAATCATTCACCTGGTGGCAGATTTTGTTATTATTGAAATTCTGCCTGTGGATTATTGAAATGGTGCCTAACTCATTTTCTGTGCTTTTGCATAATAATGTTCCTTCCCTGAGTTCGGTAACAGAAAACGCGCAGCCACCGTGGGAGTTAAAACAGTAAAGCTGTAACGTTTGGTATTTACTCTGCAGCTCGTGTTCAACAAGATCATGGCACACGCTGTGTTGGGGTCTGGTTGAGGACCACGCAAACGGAGACCTCGTCTCCCACGCTCTTACTCCATGGTGGACGGAATCCACAAAGCCCCTGACAGGTGGTACGTGGACTCCTTGGAAAGGAGGAAGTTTCTTTCCCCTGGGATTGGCCACACTAGGCGTCAATCATGAGCCGGGCCTGAAGGTTACTCTTTACCATGAGCACCTTGCTAACCCTCTACTGGACCACAACCACAGACCAATGAGAAGTTAAACGTATTACCCAGATACGTGGAGGAGCCCACGTGTGCCCACAATGCTGATACAAGGACTCAGGTATGAGCTGCCTGGCCTTGCCTACCCCCAGGCCTTTCCCCTCTCTGTCCCCTGCCTTCCACAGCCTCGGAGACAGGACCTCCCAAGTCTGCAGGCCCAGTGAGATTTGATGGCTTTTTCTTCCATCAGGATCTTTCTTCTGTCTGTGGTGTCTGATCGTCCCTCCTGCCCGACCGGCTCCTGTTTACCGATCAGCTCCTGCTCCAAACTCCCCTTCTCTGGGACACCTTCTGGAGTCCCCACCCCCCTAGAAGACTTACCTGCTCTTTTCTCCAGGACTCCTGGGCTCTGTCCACCCTCTCTGCGCCTGGTCAGAAGCCCCACGTGGTTTCCTCTGGGCGCGGCTGTCTGGGACTCAAGAGCAGCTCGCACGGGCCAGGGCCCTCAGGGTCACCGTGAGGGGGACGGAGACAGGACAGCACCTGGCCCCTCCCCTCATGGATCGTCTGTGCACAGCGGTTCTGCCGATGGGCCCTGGTATGCAGAAGAAAAGCCTCAGAGGGAGATCCTGTCATTACTTCATTTATAATATTATTTGGTGCACGGGCACACTCCATTCCTAACTCAAGGTGCTGAAATTTTTCTCTCCTACGGAAACAATAATTGGTGTTACCTTCCTTAGAAAAAAGTACTAACTATCTATATAAATATAACTCATTATAAGAGATTTTTTTCATGTGGCCTCATATTATTTCCTGCCCTAACATATGTGAGTACATACTCTGCTAAAGCAAAGTGAATGAAACAAGGAGCTGCACCAATGAAGCAACAATGAACTGCAAGAAGGAATAAAATAATAAAAGAACAAAACCAGGAAGGAAGAGGGGGGAGGGGAGGAGGGAAGGAAGACAATTGAACATCTGGCCTACGAAAGACCCAAAGTTTTGTGCATCATTTTGGTTAAAAACCAAATGACTTACAGGCAAATTTAAGAATTTCTAAAGGTCACCGTGACTAGTCTATTTACACTAAAATTCTACAGAATGATCACTTTTGATATGTCAGCATTGGGTACCATGATAAAAAATTAAAAAGCAAAAATTAAATGATGTATTTTATTCTATTATTTTTTAATCTTCACCTGAGACTATATTTATGTTTATTAATTTTAGAGAGAGAGGAAGGAAGAGAGAGAGAGAAGCATCAATGGATTGCCTCCCGTACTCGACCTGTTTGGGGATCGAACCCACAACCCAGGTATGTGCCCCGAGTGGGGATCGAGCCCGCAACCTTTTGATGCCCGGGACAACACCCCAACGACCTGAGCCACCTGGCCAGGGCTGAATGATGTGTTTTAATACCTGTGCCCACACGTGTTTAAGTTACACATGGGTGCTTCAATGCAGACTTAAAATACTAGTTCTGTAGTAACTAATAAATCTACCCTAATGGTGAGCAATTATGATCATGGTTTGGTGTCCCAAGAACTTGAAGAATTACTCTAGATGCGGAAACCGATTTGCCAGTTCTTGTGAAGCCGGGTTCTGTTTCCCAGGTGCCTGTGTGGGTCAGTCAGCACTGAGACCACGTCGAAGGTTCTTCTGGCCAGACCTGCGGGTCAGTGAAGGGGGCTCTTCTCTGTGAACAAGGCAACCCGCTCAGAACCCCTTACCCAGCAGGGATAAGTCACATTTTCAAACGTTCCTTATGTTCTACATCGGTGTAACTCAGGAGTGACTCAAGTGAGTTCAAAAAATTAGTAATGATCTCTTTTTTCACCCTAGAAGAAGAGAGTGAATCTTGGTGTTCCACTTGGAACCAGTGGTTGCTGCTGTCCCCGACCAGGCAAGGGCGGTCACACTAACTCCAACAGCGGTGACAGGAGCCAACCAAGTGTGCCCCACGTGAGTGCATAAGGGGCCCCATGTGATCACGTTACTGGGACCCACATGGGTAGGCCTGTGCTCTGAATGTGGGAACAGAACCTACTACTCTTAGAAAAGTTTGGGGCAGAGAGCGAAACAGGACCTCCGGAGTTCAATTCTGAAATTCTGAAATTTTAAAATGTGGTTGCTCCACCGAATGACCTGCAGCTCCTGGGGGTGGGGGCCACCTGCCGCGTCCCCCCTTGTTCGGTGAGGGCGGTGACCCTCATCCCCAACCACCCAGCCGGGTTGAAATTAAGTCAGAGCCTGGCACACCTGGCCAGGTGTCCGTGTGAGTACGGGCTGCACCGGCCGAGCTCCGACTGTGAGTGAGCCCGCTTGTGGGCCCCATTTCTCCCCCGTGCACCCCGCACGCTGGCCGGGACAGCTCTGTGGAGCAGAGTTCTCACACTCACCTGAAGAGGCGGGTTCTCCAGAGATGCCCCACGCAGAGCTCTCGCGGCCCGTCCCCTGCCCCTGCGGCCTGGGTACCGAGAGGCCACGTGCGTCCTCCACGGCATGGTTTGCAGCAGGGGACGTGGGCAGTGAGCGAGCACGTCACAGTGTAATCGGCGGCGGTGGCTGAGGTGGGCGCTGGTGAAGACGCGTTATTTACAGTGGCTGCCTCACGAGCGCTTTTCCACTGGATGGAAAACTTTGAAGGTATTTCCGTAATTTCAATACCAGCCTCCGGGTGGAATTTTGTTACATTTAACGATGAGTTCCCCAGCTATCCTTCCTCCTGATATATTCGTTTCCGTGTATGCGTGCATATCAGTAGAGGCAAAGATGCCTTCGGCTGACGGCTGCGTGAATAACCCCATTTACCGTTCACACTTGATGGATTTCAGCAAATTTGGTGTCTATGCCTGCTTTAAGAATATCCGGGAGATGAGGGTATTAACGTATGTTAAATTTGCCTGTAACTGAAATTTAATAGAAATCTCTGGGATCAACTGAATTCTGTTTCCAGCGTAAATCCTGCAGGCACAGCATTATGTAATTCGGAGATTAGCGTTGTATCCTGCAAGGCATGTAACTTAATGTCTTCAAAAGCATGTTGCTACATAGTTCCACCTGCATGTCTCCCAGGGGACTTAACCTTCCCGATGGGTGTTCTTTGCAATTCTGCGACGGTTTCCCTCTTCCCTGCTACTGGAAGTATATGTAATGATATTTTTTGGCTCGTAGTCCCTACTTTGCTGGAAATGCCATTCATTTGTCTCTCTTGTACCACACTTTTTGTTTAAAAATGGCTCAAAATTCATTTATAAAATGCCTGTTGCGACTTGCTATCCGCGCTCGTTTCCAGCTCTGTCTGCAGCGGGTTTAGGTAACAGAACTCACCTCCCGGGTTATCGGTGCTCCGTTGGGCTCGCCCCGCTTTCGCTGTGCTCTCAACATCAGCATTTCTGCTGTTTGTGCATCCCCACGGTCAACACACTGCTCAGCCCAACTGAAAGGCCCGATGCACTCAGCCTCCACAGGGAGATAACGGATACGTAGAGAGACGGTCTGTTCACTTCTGCAGTGGGAAGGAGCTCGCGTGGTTATGGAGCCTGCAGAGCCCAGTGATCTGCAGGCTGAGGTCGTGGGGAGCCAAGCAGTGACTCAGTCCGAGTCCCGGGCCGGGAGCCAGGGGCACTGGCAATCGAGGGCGGGGGGAGCAGGTCTCCTGGCTCAGGGAGATGTGAGTTCTCTCTCCTCAGCCTTTTGGTTGTGTTGGGGCGCCCCATGGACTGGGGGGTACTGTCCCTCCCGACAGTTCCTGTGACTACAGGGAGGTACACGTTTGCTTGGGTTTTAGTGCTTTTTAGGGCTATACCAATTTCAGACTGTTTGTAACTTCTTTGTTCATGTATCTCTCTGTAGCAATGTTAACGGAGTAGAAACTGAGATTCTTGGTACAAAGTAACAGAGATGAGAGACCCCGAGCTCTGAAGCGCTCGCTTTGGTTTCAGAAGAGCGCAGCGGAGGCAAGGACTGATCAACGGACTCAGGCAGTGCGGCTGTGAAGCTTGCAGGTGTGTCCCTGGAGGGCTGTGGGTGGGCACCGGGTTCCACGTCAGACCTGGGTCTGGCTGTCGTTCTCGGAGCTCCTTTCCAACCACGTCATCCAGAGGTGGGAGCGGATCTCTGTCTGTCTGTCCATCTAGTTGTTATGAGCATACTTCATATTTGTATGGAGTTGCTCTCTCGAGTGCACACACACAGGTGGCCCTCGAACAGCAAGGGTTTCTACGTTGTGGGCCCACTTCCACGTGGGCATTTCAGTAAATGCTGGAAGTGTATCTTCTCTTCCTTATGATTTTCTTAATAACATTTTCTCTAGCTCCCTTATTGTAAGAATCTAGTATATAATATACATGTGTGTATATATATAAAACATACAAAAAACATGTTAGTCAACTCTTTATGTTAGAGGTGGGGCTTCTGGTCAGTGGTTGGCTAGTTGTGGTTAAATCTGGGGGTGTCAGAAACTGGACAGGAATTTTCATGGGTGGGGGCAGGGCCCGGACCTCTTCTCTGTGCTCCAGAGTCAGTGGCGGGGGAGGGTGTGTTCAGGGAAGGTACTTGGTATGGATGCGTGTGCATTTAGGTCTACTCACACATGCATGTTCATATACATACCCAGATGTGTGTTCTTGTTTTAATCTCACCCCACTGATCACACGCTATGCACACATATGATGAAGCATGTTTTGCCATGTTGTTTTGCGTTCTAATGTACGTGCAGCTCCTTCCTTTGGAAAAACTCAACCGTTACTTATTTTAAGAATTCAGACATTCAGAAATGTCACCAATTGACTTTATTTACTGTTATTTTATTTCCATGGTAGTAGTTTGCTAAGAGCAATTTAGCCATGCAAAATATACGCGCACTTTATGTCTGGAAATTCCATTTGATTTTAACAAGTGAGTTAGTAGACAAAATCATACATTGTTGAATTAAAAGGATTGTGAATAAGAAATGAAGTGGTGATTATCTCACTGGAGGAATTGTATTACTCAGTTGCTCAGTCATGAGTTGAAATGAGACTGGTAGTGGAAGAGTTCCGCTGACCAGGCAAACTGCAGACTCCAGAGCAAAATCCTTGCTATTCATTTTCTAAGGAGACCATAGACATGATAGGAAAGCCACACTGTAGAAAGTTAACAAAAAGTGGCCCAAACGATGAAACAATTGTAAATTCTCATCACTTTTTATTCTAATTCTAGAATGTACTTTTGGAGCTTTGAGCTACTCACAAAGGATCCTCACTTGCTATTTTTTAGAATAATAAGTATTATGTAAGTACCCATAGAGCCAGCATTCACTCTAAAGCCTGAAGAATAGAATTCTCCCAACGTCTGCAAAGTTTAAGTGAAAAAATTTGCAAAAACCGTCCCAGACTCTGGAAAGCACAGCTCAGCTATGCATTCAAACAAGCAGGAACATACTGGAAACAGGAGACAATGGCCCCTGGCCAATGGCCACTCTGTCTGCTCGAAAGGAAAACAGCACCCCTACCTGTGTCTAGTGGGTAAGTGAAGCCAAGTTTCAGAAATAATGTTAATAAACAACATGCTTGGAAAGCACCCCACGAGGCGATGAGTTGTCTTTCAGTGACCTCATGAGTCAACGTCATAGCATCTTCGTGCCTCGTCCTGCTGGTCCATGTTGCTATTTCTGAGGAGTTAGTGTAAAAATTCCCTGCAGACAGTTTCCCCATGAGCTGGATTTGGGGTTCAGCTGCTGAATGATACTTTGTGGGTAGCAGCCAGAGAAAATTTGAGAACTGATCTTTGCTTTTATCTTTCTTGCTTCTCATTCTCAACTTCCGCAGCATAAGGGAAATTGACAGTCGACCTGCCATCTGTCTGTGTAAAACATGAGTCCACCTGTCACCTCTCTCAGAGGCCTGTACCAGCACCTCAAAGATACATTTAACCAGAGGAAGGAGGACAATACAATGGATATCCAACTAACCATCTCCCAACCGGAAACATCTCTGCCGGACCCTGTGGTATCTGTGTCACTTACCACAGCCCACTCAGTGGCAGTGACATCATGGCGCATGGCCCAGAGGCGGTGGTAACACAGTCAGGCCTGTGCCCAGGAGCTGGGTGACCCCCGCTGGACGCTGGCCCTGCACCCTCAGGAAGTTAGTGTTGGGTGCCAAAGGTGGCTGTGCTGGTCTGTTCACACTACCTGTGTCTAAAGTAACTTTGATCGTGCGCATTAGTATTTGGGAAAAGTGGGTAACAAAAATAAATAAGTGCAATTGTATCAGTCACAGTCTTATTTTCCAAAATATTCATATTCATATTTGTATGCCTTTCACTTTCTAGTAACCTGTGCGTATGGATATGGACATAGTTATCTGAAACAGTCCCAATTAAGTAGCACTGTATGTATATGATACAGTACAGTTTACATCAGCTTAAAGATGCATGTTGTTACGCAGTCTCTTCATGTAACCAGTAAGAGAAAGGATGAGATAAATGGAGCAGAACGCGAACAGGAAACAGAAGAGGCAAACTAACATAAACAAGGTAACAAACCGTGAGTTACGAGCACTGCTGATACTAAGGGAGACGCTGATACTTGCTCTAACTTCCTGCGCTGGCTCCACTCCGTGACTCCCAAACACACACAGCAGGTGAGATGAACTGCAGTCCACCCCGTCCGTCCCCTCAAGGCGAGGCGCCCTTGCCGCCGACCGCATCGCCTTGTACGCTGTGTGCTGCACGTCCAATGCTCTACAGGAGGCAGCGCAGTGTGAACAAGCGACAGAGAGAGAAGAGGCAGAAAGCGAGTAGGGCGTCTCCACCATCGCTGCCTGTCCACATGCAGGAAGCCTCTTCCTTCTGGAATGTTCCCGACAGCCCCCACACAGCCCCAGAGACCTCTTCTTGCCCATCACACTCAGCCTCAGGGAGAATTTTGTGTTCATGTTGATGTCTGGGAAAAGTTTAATGCAAAGATTTGCAAACTTAGAATAAAAAAGACACTTCAGATTTATTTCCAACATGCTTCAAGGAATCCTTTGTAAAATTTTTATTTCCCACATCAACTTGAATGAACACCCTTAATTTGTGTTTTATATTTGAGATTTTTGGACTTAAACTGCACCTCACATGCCAGTTATGTTTATTTTCTTTATTTTCAGCTGACACCCAGTAGCAAAATTCACATGGCTTCCTGTCAGCAGCATCCTAAGGGACCGAGGACAGCCCCGGACACCGGAGATGCAGACAGCACAGTGCTGAAAAGCCACTTGCTCTTCACGAAGCTTTGCGCCTGCCGTGGTTTGGCTGACATGTCTCAGCAGGCTGGCGTGTGTAGCCTCTGTCTCGTCCGCTGATTCGACTCAGGGGTCAAATACCAGTTACACGAAGGTAGGAAGCCCGGATGCCTGCAGAGTGTGAAATGAAAACTCGTGTTACACATGCCCTCAGCGAGTGTCACACACGTGGGGCTCCGTGTGCTGATGCTGATGTTGATTGTCACTCTCTGTCATCACCTGGTCTCACAGAAGGGGAGGGAGAGCACCTTCGGGATCTGGGTGGAATTCATGCAGATTTGGAGGGTGGTGCACAAAGCTAAGGAAAGGGAAACGGGAGAGCGGGTGCAGGGCATGGTGGTGGCTGGCGGGTCGTGCGGAGTGCAGCCCCGGGGTGGAGCTCACACAGTGGACCCAGCCGAGGTGGCCTGACCCGGCTCCAGAAATCTGGAGAGCGAACACTGTGGCCGGCTGAAGAAATCGAGTTTGGTAAGTGTGCCTACTTCCACGCTTTCCGATGACACTGCCGTGTGACGTGGACGCACACTTGTGAGTGTTTGGGTTGCCAAGTGGTGCTGTGGAAGCTTCTTCTAAATCAGAACAGCAAATGCTGACCTGCCCAGGTTGTAAACGCTTGTCTCTAAAGCAGTCCCTCTATTTCAGCTCCAAGGCAGGTGACAGGCCTTTCCTTCACGAGCAAAAGGCTGTCTGCTGTTGTTGAAGTGTTCCTTCCCCCGGGCCAGCAAAGCTCACTGCGGTCCCCGAGCTGATGGCACCGGGCGCTCGGCTCTCTGTCAGGTTTGCACAGGGCTGGCCCACCTTGTGTGGGGGTCCTGTCCCGTCCGCAGGCACTGTGAGCACAGATAGCAGACACAGAACCACCGAGCTTTCTGGAAGTAATAGAAACTCACGGATAAAATGATCCGAGTGGTCTCTAGTACAAATCATGACAGCCCCTGACCCCGCCCGTCGGGCGGGAGCCATCATCCCGGGAACTGAAACACTCGCAGCGCTGTCCTCGGGTGGCCGCAGAGCCCACCGAGCCCACCGAGCCCACCGAGCCGTGGCGTGTTGCCCTGGTACTCCGCTTCCTCCGGGCGTTGTTTCTAGGGGTGATTTGACAAATGAGGAAAGCGGGGCAGAAGCTACACATAATTAGTGAGAAAATTACAATGAAGACGTCCCGTTGTTCCGCGGGAGACCCCCAGCCCCTGGGACTCTGTTTGGAGTCTGTCCGAGAACCACCCTCAGGACCAGCGGGTTAAATCTCTGCGTGCCTCACGTGAAGGAATACGAATTGATGTCGTCTCCAAGGGGCTGTAGATGGAACTCCGGAAGTCATTTCTCCACCGATAGAGTGTCAGTTTTGAAGCCGCCATACATTTTGCTGTAGTTATCTGATAAATAATTCAATGCCCACCTCTCTGTGGGATCTATAATTTAAAGTATCTGTTGTTCTAGATAAATCAAAGGAATAATACGTTGTGTGTCTGCCTGTGCTCGTGTGTTTAGCTAGAATACGGGGCTGTTTAATTCTGCATATTGAAAAAAGTAAGTTTGGGATTTCTACTAAAAATCAGCAATACTTTAATAAGAAATAGAACACAGTCCACTTTAAAATCCTCACTGGCACCTAAAGGGTTCTGTCCAGGCAGCGTTCCCGTCCACGGCGGGGGGTCTTAGAGGGTACCGTTTCCCAAGAAGCCTTTTCACACCGACACACAATCGAACGAAACGGCACTGTTGTGTTGAAAATTCAGCGATAATTCATTTGGCCAGTGCTCTGTTTGTAAGTACCTTGGACATCAAAGAAAGAAGTATTTACAGTCCACACAGTTCTACTCACTACATTGTAACCCATTCAAAACTCGGCCGTATTTGGGGAACCAAGACAGCGCAAGTGCAGGGAAACGGGGCTCCTACGGCCCCCCCACCCTGGGCCTCCTTCACTTGTTTGGTGAAACGGTTGGTTATTGTTGCGTTGAGGAAGCTTCAGCCTCCTTGGTCAGAGTTCAGTCTCCTTTCCACAAGACCCGAGTCCGCATGGAGCTCTTGAATTATTTAACTATTGCCCGTCCCGTGTGCTGTGGGCTGTTGAGTGCTTTATGTAAGAGCTTTAATGAAATGGAATGACCCAAGAATGAGGAAGCTCAGTTATTGAATATATTCAGGATTCCTTACTGGCCCCGGGGAACACTGTCAGCAAGAATGATTTGGGTGACTTTTGTCTAATTATTGGAATCAAGAGAATTCACAGCAATCTATCATTCTCTTCAGGAAGCTGTACAGCGATCACACAGTGGAGGGGCTCTCTAACTTGGATTTTTTTACGTATCACGTCTCGGTGCTGGCCTTGCCCCTTCCACTGACGGATCCCGCAAAGCCCGGTAAGCGGTGACATTCACTTCTTAGATGAGGTCGGTGCTTCTTGCTGAAACATCAGTATAAAAATTGTGTTTTCCTGGAGCCTGTTCTTTCAAGCAGCTTTAATAAAATTTGGTGCTCAGCCTATTTTTGTTACCATGAGGTTTTTCTGCCACTGAGGTGAGTCTTATCTTTTCAATTCCAGTTTCCAGAGGCCGTAAGAGACCCAGGGGCTCCCGCTCAGGGGACCAGATGCCCTGAAGATGAAGCACGCTCAGAAATCACGGAGATGCCGGAGCCCCTGTGCCCGTGTTCACGGGGCAGCCTCAGAGAATCACCACCCCGACGGAGACTGCGGGAGAACTGGAGAAATAACCACTCTTCATCAACAGCTCCGATAAGATTAACGGCCATACACAATTGTGAAAAAAAAGATCGCATTTAATGTTATCAACCTAGTTGCTTCAAAAAGGGCTTAAGATCGGACCTACGGCACCCTTTCAAACGCGAATATAATTCACACTTAGTTACAGCTGAGTAACCGGAGTCTACAGAATCTGAAGACATCACTTTTCATTACATTCGTGGGGTTTTTTTTTTTTTTTTTGTATTTTTTGTATTTCAGCACAGGTGAGGGCACGGTGCTATGGTGAGTCTCTGAAAGGAAAGAAATTTACACTCTCACACGATCAGAGAGTGGAGGAGCTCTCTAACTTGGATTTTTTTATGTGTAAAAGTCCAGAATGATGACTTGGAGGACATGGGGAAGTGAAACTGCCCACCCCCTTACTTGGCCGCATACTCTGGGGCAGTCGAATCTTGAAGGTCTGATTAAGATACCAGCCTGGTGTGCCCCCTGCACAGACTCACCCACCTAACACCAGCGGGGTCCAAGGCCCTCAACACTTCTGCTGGGGATAAAGGGCGCCCGAGGTCTTTTTATTACGCAGCATCTCTCCCCTTCTTTCTCTTGCTGCCCCATCTATATAGCTGTTCACCTGTGGACAGAGGTGTGTTCATGTAGAGAGGGGTCTTGTTTATCCGCTGACCTACAGCTCCATCTGTGTACCTGGACTTAGTGTGAGAAACTGGTCCAGGCGATTTTGCAACTCTGGGTACCGGCAGGTCTGAAGTCTGCAGGGCAGGCTGGCGGGCGGGAGATACCCGTGGGACTTGAGGTCGCGGTGGAGTCCTCGTCTCACTGAGCAGACTGCTCTCCAGGTCCGTCCACGCTGTCACAAAAGGTAAGATTTCCGTCTCTCACGGCCGACTAGCTTCCCATCGCGTGAAGCTGCCACAGCTTTTCGCCCACTCACCTGTGATGGGCACTCGGGCAGCTTCCACATCTCGCGATTGTAAATAACACGGCAATGAACATGGGCGCTCACCGTATTTTGCCATGTATAATGCGCACTTTTTTGCCCAAGTTTCTGAGGGAAGAATAAGGATGTGCATTGTACACAGGTAGCGCTAATTCCATGTCTATGTAAATGTTTTTAGATCTTTTATCTATGTTTATGGTTAAAAGCATAACTCTAAGAAGCCATGATGATATCTGTATTCAAAATAATACCCTGGAATATGATAATTGGTTTTGTTTCGAAATATAAATAAATTAAAAATTGAATTAAAAAATTAAAATGAAAGATTTTTTCCCCCCTGAAAGGTTAGGCCAAAAACGTGGGTGCACAGTGTACATGGCAAATACGGTCTGTTCTTCTGAATCAGCGCTTCAGGTTTCTTTGGGTGTATTCCCAGAAGTGCAATGCTGGGCCATAAGGCAGGTCCATTTTTAATTTTTCGAGAAAACTCCACACTGCTTTCCACAGCGGCTGCACCAGTCTGCATTCCCACCCACAGGGCACGAGGGTCCCCTTCCCCCACAGCCTCGCCAGCTCTTGTTGTTTGTTGATTTATGGATGGTGGCCATGCCGACAGGTGTGGTTTTCATGTGCGTCTCTCCGATGATCAGTGACGTTGAGCGTCTTTTCATGTCGGTTGGTGTCTGCTTGTCCGCTTTGGAGAAGTGTCTGTTCAGGTATTTTCAGGTATTTTCCCCATTTTTACATTGGATTGTTTGGGGGTTTTTTTGGTGATGAGTTGGGTAAGTTCTTTATACATTTTTGGATGCTAACCCCTGACCAGATGTATCGCTGAATGTGTTCTCCCACGCCGCGGTTTGTCTTTTCATTTTGTTGATAGTTTCCTTTGCTGTGCAAACACCTTTTGGTTTGCTATAGTCCCGCTTGTTAACACTTTTTTGTTTCCCTTGCCCGAGGTGATGTATCAGAAAAAATGCTGCTATGAGGAATGCCAGAGATTTTACTGCCTACGTTGTCTTCCAGGGTTTTTATAGCTTCGAGTCTACCATTTGAGCCTTTGATCCCTTTTGGGTTTGCTCTTGTGTGTGGTGTAAGAAGGTGGTCTAGTTCAATATTTCTCCACGCACCTGCCCTGTTTCCCCAGCACTGTTAATTGAACGGACTGTCTTTACCCCACTGTGTGCCGACAAAGTCTGTGGGAATGAGGACCGAGTCTACGTTTTTCTTCCCGGTTGAGAGCTTCATAGGGGACGTTAGGTTTCTGATGTGGATGATTAGAAAGACGGAGTCGATTCCCTGTCATTTCCCGTCAGCCTCCCTTGGGGGGGGCAGCAAAAGGACAAGTATTGTCCTCGTCCTGCACTGAGTCACTCCTGTATCCTGCAAACACTCTGCACCTGCTAACAGGTCCCTGAAGTCCCAGGTTGGGCCCCTGCCGGTGACGCAAAGTAGAAGGAGCGCCAGGGTCTGTCCAAGTGCCGGCCCTGTGAGCTTCTGCTCCTGTTCAAGAGCCATCATTCAACCATACATCACAGGCGTGAATTTTCTTTATCCCGTGGGAAAAGCCGAAGTCCGCCGTTGGAGCAGGTTGAGAAGACAAGCCTCCCATCACAAAAGCCCTGTGTTTGCCCTGGAAGGGTGGGGTGTCTGCCGTGGTCCATGAGCAGATGCTGCTGAAGGAAGGCGCACCGGACGTTCCAGTGGGGCCACAGTCACGCATCGCCCACGTACTTAGATTGCTCCCTATTAATAAAACATTTAGCCTCGCATCGATCAACTTTTAAACACGAATTAAGCATTTTCCTGTCGATAAGCATGCGGCTAGGAAGTTCACCACTGTACTGGATCTGACCTTCAAGTGGCAGTGAAGGGCACCTTTAGATAAGTGATGCGTGGGCAATTAGCATAACTATGGCAGTGCCCTCGTGAATCCGCAATGAAGCTTGGAAGTGATGGCTCCCGTTCCGAAAACAAAGCGTTCGTACCTTTCAGGGGTGCTTCTGACAGCTGCACAAATCACCTAAGGGTTGCGCTAGTGTTTCGAACGCTTTAAAGGCTACTGTGTTGCACCTCGCTCAGTTCTGAAGCAGTGAAGTTCCGTTTGGGATCTTGGTACAGACACCGTGGGTCGCTGGGGTCCTGGAGGAGATTCAAGCTGTCTGCTTCTCTGCCTGTGCCTGCTGACGTGTCTCCCCTGCCCCACCCGCTCGCCCCCCGGCCCCCGTGCAGCCATGTTTGGCGTGCTCCCTGATCAGGTGCTTGTGTTTCTTTATGTACTTGTTTGTTTACTTATTTCAGTCAGTGCCTTTTAAACGATATCAGCTCCACCTCGATTTCCCACCACCTTTCACCACGCCCAGCAGACTGTCTTCAAAAACAACGACATGTGTGGACATTGGAGAGAACCTTCCGTTTTGGAATCTGCATCTGATCCCAAAGAGTTGCTAATCCCTAAATCATCGTCATGTGAATCGGAAGCGAATCCCTGCTGATTTGCTACAAATTCGCCTCACGAGTTACCTCTTATCAAAGCTAATATTTACATCGGCTTGTGTCCCTCAGGCACACACTCGTTAATTTGGGGTTGAGCTCTGTGCCTCTGATCAGCAATTTAAAACGGTGGCAAACGGTGCAAATAGCAATGCTCCTGCATTAAGCTGAGTTAAATTTAGGGTGTTTTTTTTTTTTTTTTTTTTTTTTGGTGCCTGTTAATTCTCTCTCTAGGCATCAGGGAGCAGGGGGCAGAACTTCTTCCACCTGTTCCTCCCTCCGAGTATAGCCAGGCTGTAAAATAAGAAGCCAGTTCAGAGAAGTGGAGGAGCTAAGTCCCACTGCTCAGGCCTGAGGGCATAGGGAATGTCACGGGACAAGCTTCTGGGGCTTCTGTGCCTCTTTAGTCCTGGCCTAGAGCAGAAGAGGCCACAGCCTGGAAATGCCGATGGAAGTGCTCAAAAGCAGCCCTGCCCTGGAGCGGGCGGCAGACAGAAAACTCTGGGACCGTAAGTGTACACTCAGCCGAAACCACAGAGAGGTGGAGCCCACAGCCCCCCAGGTCACCCTCCAAACACCCACCCTCCCGGGGACCTAATGGGTCTCCCAACCCCTAAGGTGTCCCTGTGCCCCGTGCGGGTCACGGGCGCCATTCAGAGGCCCTTCGTGTGGTCATACAGTGAGCATGGGGCTGGCTCATTCACCAGAGGAGTGGGTTCCGCTAAGCCTTGCCCGCGGGGTCTCAGCTGGCTCACTCAGGGCCCCAGCACATGCCTGTGCCTCCAGAGTGGGGGCCTTACAAATATCCTTCTCACTCTCTGCAGCCGCATGCTGGTGGCAGGTGACTCAGGGCCCCCTTCTCAGTCAAGGGGAGGCAGACTTGACAGAGGCAAGGAGGTGGGCTTCCACGTGGAGGGAAAAATAAGGGTATTATTTCTTAACATTTTTAATGGTGAGAGCGAACGTGGAGTTCCACCTGCTCCATCCAAATTAACTTGTCCGCTTCACCGTTGCGCACAGAACCCCAAGAACAGAGAGGGGACCCTGGGCACCTGAAGCCAGCCGCGGAGCAGTCTTCATTGCCCAAACCTGTGTTATTTCAGGTTAGTACGGCGCTGACGTAAAGCTATGGTCAAAGCTGCTTTCTCCCCCCTGTTCAGAAGTTTTTCAAAACAGTTCCTGGGTCCCTCAGATTTAATGGAACCTGAGATCGTTGAGGTGACTTTGCGATGACACCTGGATTGTGCTATTTGGTGAGACGATGGCAGCCAGAGCATCACGTGTGTCACTCTGCAGTGTTTATAAAAAGACCCCTGTAGACTCCCTGCCGACTCCCCGGCGCCCCCAGGATGGCTGCATGAGAAAAGCAACCAACTGACGTTTCTCTCTCGAATCAATGCTTCTCTCTCCCTCCCTCTCAAGCAACGAAAAAAAATGTCCTTGGACGAGGATGAAAAAAACGATATAACCCTCACAATATTTTTTGACATAGTCTCCCTTCTTTGACTGAAATTGGCCTAGCGAAAAAATTCTAGTAACAATTGTGGCCTCTACCTGTTGGCAACATTTATAGAACTCCCTCCACACCACGAGCAAAACAGTATCATGTCTGGAAACAGTATGAAGGGATAACAGATACGATTCCCACCTGTGGAGCATTTAGAATGTAAACATTATAATAAGGAGACTGGAATTGTAGCGTGATCCTGGAAAAACACTGGTCACTCCTCTGTCACGTACAAGTGTTCTTGGACAGAAGAGCACACGCACGTGATGGATGTGACTGGAGGGCTCCCCAAAGTGGGGCCTCTTTCCTGCAGTCCCTGTGTCTCACACAGGCAGCGGGTGTGCAGGGTGCATGAGTGTCAGATGGAGGCACGGACAGACGGACGCCACTGAGGGTCGGGGACTCGAGGTGGAAGCCACACCTGTCTGTGGATTAAAATAGTTGACAGGTGTGGGTGACTTAGTATGCCCTCTCTCCACCCCCTCCAACTGGGCCTCTTTCCCGATCACATGTCTTATCGAAGAGAAAGCTTTTCCAGATTGAAAGGAGTGCCCGACACTTTTGGCAGCGCACCAGTCACAGCCTGGGCCAGACTGAGCTCCCAGACAGGCCCCTGGGCTGGGGTCAGACACATTGCGTAGCGCAGGCTTTAGGGAAAGTGCCTGTTCTTCACGTCTAAGCAGACGTGCTGTGGCTGTGAGGCTGCTTGAAGATCTCGTGCTTTAAGTAAAAATGTAAAAGCAGGGACTTGGGGACTGGGAAGTGGGTGGATAGAGGATTCTTAGAGCTCCAAGGACTGTTGAGTCTCGCCCGAGACATTTTGGACGGGAATCCTTGTAGGACTTGTTCTCCATGCTGAGCAGTTACGCAGCTCTCCTAGGGAGCTTACAGAAGGGGAAGGGCGCTGGATGATCCACGATGGGGAATCTCAACAAAAGGGTGGGGACCAGAGGGACCTGGGAGGGAAGGAAGGGCGGGGCTGGCAGTGGGACAGCAGCCTGATCTCCCCCAGAGGATGAGAAAAAGCCTCATCCCCATCGAGGCCAGAGAGCCACGTCTGTGACGTCCTGCAAGTGGTTTCCTCATGGCTTGGGGTGGGTCCTGGTGAGGGATTCCAGAAGGTTATTACTTATGGGGGCTCTGAGTGAGAAGGAACAGGGACAAAGGCAGAGGCCACCAAAACTTTGGGGCAGGAGAGTCCTGTATTGTTAACGATCCTTTCCATTCTTTCTTTCATACTTTCCTGCCATCCAACCCGGAATGACTGTGGTTCTCAGATGAGAAACCAGAGTTGGGAAGAGCCCTGCCTGGTTTAGGAAGCTGTAACCTCCCATGGCTAAGGCTGAAAGAGACCTTGGGACTATAAGCCACTAAGGAGACAAAGCTTATCTCCCTGGCAGGGGCACCACCTCTGCCCCCTTTACTTCACCCTGCTTGGTCACGGGCAGATGACTGGTTAGCCAATGATGGGTAAGATTCCTCAAGGGAGGGACCACCTAAGACAGGCACGGTCAGGAAGAGGCCCTCAGGGAAGGACTTGGGGGGCTATAGAAAAAGGGGGAATGGACCCTCGCCCCTCAGCTTTGACATAGACTGAGTCCTCATTCTGTCTGCAAGAAGTCTCCTAATCTCTTGGCTGCCTTACTTCCCCTGCCTGACTTAAGCCTGACAGAGGGCGGTACAGCCCTGTGCTGGAAAGGGCGGTTCCCTGGGGACCGATCGGGCCTAGGAAAGATTACATAAAACCCTGAGAAACCTGCTTTGCTAAGAATGCCCTCAATTTTCTGATAAGGGTCCAAGCATGAAAAGAGTTTGTTTCCCAAAGTTTTATGGCCCTTTAGCTAACTGACCCTGACTCAGAATAAGCCCTCAGAGTTCTTTGTATGTTATCTATTGTTTGATCCTTACTGCCTGACAATGATTGATGAGCTTTACCTGTATTCCTGTACAAAATGAACCCAATAAAAGCCCATTGAGGAACAGGCTCCTGGCCCTTCTCCTTTGAGAGATGGGCCACTTCTCCTCCCCAAGCAGATCATGTCTTGGTAGACTTACTCTCATCCATGGTGGCTGGGGGGGCTCTGTGGGCAGAGACCCCCCACAAACCAGTAGTGAAGCAGGTTAATTAATGAGGGATGTGGCTGTAAGGAAAGAAGCAGCATGAGCTCTACTGTTACATATATTTAGAAATTGTATAAACATCATAAAACTATCAAGATTTTATGTGGAAGAGTCATCGTGGCTCCTGTTCTCTGGGGCCGCCGGTCCCATGTGGCGGGTGCCACTGTTTCCTTCTGTGACAAACAGCATCACAATGTCCCGAAAGTCGAAGCATGTATCCATCAGACCACGTCTTTTCCTTGAAAAAATGCATTCTTGCTCTCTCTTCTTGACATTTTATTAACTTCAGAGTCTGGACATGTGATTAGCATTGAGCTACTCACAGTGTAACGTCCCTCAGAGGAAATAGGGGTGAGCCTCTGGTTGGAAAGTTTGATTTTGTGGAGCAGAGGCCACCTCTCGACACGTGTTGGTGGTTGTGCCCCTCTTTGGCCTCCATGGGGGCATTACCGGGAACCCTGGGCAGCTGAGAGGAAAGATGCCTTCAGGTCAGAAGGTGCTCTGGACTCTTAGCTCGCAGCAGGGCTTGAGAGGGTTACCTGTCCAGGGGAACGAGGAATAATCAATCTGGTGACCCCTTCGGCGTGTGTGGAGGCTCTCTTGTCGTGACTGCTTCACCCAGGAGAAGGGGGAGAGGTCCCAGGAGGAATTACAGTGGACGAACGTGCTTGAGAGTGGGCTCAGGGTGGCAGACTGGCCCCTGTTTCTTACGGTCTGAACACGGAGCACAGTGTGGATTCACTGGGTCACCTTGGGATCCCCTCTGCTCGGAAAAGGCTCCTTCCAGTCCTCTTTCTTTCTTACCTGTGAAAGAGACACACAGACAAGGTGAGCCCATGAAGAACACCTGTTCCCTGCCTTGGGGAGACCCATTTCTGCCTTTCCCTGAGGCTGTGAGGGGACTGTGAGCCGGGGCTCTTAGTTCTGACTCTAACTGGTGCTGGGCTTGTGGGCGTCAGGGCCAGAGTCTCCTCCACGGCCAGGTGAGAGGTTTTCCACGGGTCCCCAACCTAACAGGACACTTATGAACCAGATTGGACCTTCCTCATCCAAGGACCAGACTACAGGAGATTATCCTCCACTGTGAATGGCTTTTCCTAACGAGCTCAAACAAACAAATTGGGTTGTGGAAGTGGGGCACACCCAACCCGTGCCAGCTGCTCTGCTGTGAAGGCATCACAATCAGCTGCATTGGCAGGAGGCTTTTACCCGAGACCCTGTGTAAGTAATCATATCATGTGCCCTTCAGAGTTTAACTTGCTTTGAGTTAGATGCTGAATCCAGAATGTAAGGGAGGGTTACCAGTTAAAGGAAAAGCCGAATGCGTAAAGCCTGCGTGACCATTTGAATCCTATCAAATACTGGGGTGTGGACACGCACATGAACTTTCTCCAAGTCCACGTGGAGGGCGATTGTGCGGTCATCCTTCATCATATGAGTGCACACCGTGTCGGGTCGGCCAAAAAGTCTGTGTGGTTTTTCCGTAAGATAAAAGACATATTTTCCATCTTCACCAGTAACGCCATTCATCTGGATATTTTGAGTATGTCGGCTCTCTCCCACGTGGTATAACATTGATTGTTCTCAATTAATGTCTCGATTGGATCGCTATCAACTTCAACTGGTCTACCCGGCCATGGAACATTTCCCGCAAGAAATCTCCAGCAGGAAACTTCACAAACCACTTCTGACACATTCGATCAGTCACAGCACCTTCTCCACACCCTGCACAAATCTTCTCTTGTGTTTCAGTTGTGTTTTTACCTTTCTTGAAATAACAAAGCACAACATGCCGAAAATGTTGCATATTTTCTTCCATCTTCAATACAATATTGGCTGCACAGAAATTCAATTTTGAGAATTTTTGTTAAATGCACGCTGATATGACAGCTGTCACAATGTAACAAAATTGTTTTGAATGCAGTTAGAGACAATAAGTGCTACTAGAGCCATCTTATGGAAAACCAGATGGACTTTGTGGCTGCCCCGTACACTCACTAACACGGTCACTGGGGGCCTGTCCTGCCAGGCCCTCTCTGAGTTAAGGACTCTCGGAGTTTACACGGTAGTGGTGCCTCTTGGGTTCCCAGGGACAAGGTAGAAAGCAGCCCGGCTGAACCCAGGCAGACGGAGGGGGGACACCAGGAGGTGCACGGGGCGGGTCAGCAGCGCCAGAAACACGCCGCACAAACCCGCACGGCGTCATCTGAGGCCTCAGTTGTTTCGGCTCCCTGCTTGACAGACCGACGTCCCTCTGGCGCTCGGGGAAGCTCTGACAAGCATGAGGCCAAGGCTGAGGCTCTTGTTTCCATTTCATTCAGCCATTTGTGGGGGAGGGGACAGAGGTGTTGTATGAGGCCCCCCAAACTGGGCCGAGTGCGGGTGTTACCATATAGGCTGACAGACTTGTGTCCAAAGTCACAGTCGTCTGACATGCACTGCGATACCTTGTTTCATTTTAAACGATCGATACTTGGTTGAGAGAAAATCTGCATGTGTAGACGTACATGGATATCTTTAAAGACACATAGTATAAAATTCCTCTGAGTTTATCTCGGTGGCTTGAAAGAGAAATTGTGATACAATATTAAAATATAAACATATCACCTTAGAAACGCCCAGGAGAGCTGCTTGCTGCATGTTTAACAATTATCGACTTAGTTAAGTGGTGGGTATGCCATTAATGCTGCGTTTCTCAGTTAATAGTGAGCTACGCTGGTTTTCTCTTCAGAGCATGCGTCACTGAAACTTCTCACACCGGTGGTGTATTTGTTGTGTCTTAAATTTTATCTCATGCTGGAGGTTCAGTTTGCCTGAAGTCGATGGCCTGGCAAGCACCGTTAAAGCTCGGTCTCCTTGGAAGAAAAAATGTGCATGAGGGTCAAAGAGAAGGGGTGCCTGCTGGGCTCTCTTCAGTCTGTGTGACAATCCCGTGCCCAGACGGACCCTCGCAGGGGACCCTTCCCGGGCCCAGCTCCACCGCAGCACCAGCGAGCCTGGGGCAGCTGTGGGAAAGGGGCTGGGCCTTGGGGGCAGGGTACCAGGGCTTCATCCACAGGCCACCCGGCACACCAGTCCTGTGACAATGTCTGTGTCTCCGCGTCCCCATGCAGGTGCCAGCTGGCCTGGTTTCTGAATAGAGTACTGAACGGATGCCTTTGGCGCCCGTCCTACAGCAGGTGACACATCATCAGCTCTGTTTCTGCCGTCACAAAACAGGTTTCTGTGACTGAGACCCATCCAGAGAATGCTCGGCGGATACAAATACCCCTTGATTAGGCTGGGCTGCTGACCAGATGCCTGCTGCTGTGGTCCCCTGAGAGCAAACAATAGAGCTGATGAAACCGTGCCGGCAGGTGACCGTGTTTCTGTCCAGGGGACAGGGGAGTGAGGACGGGCTCTGTGGGTGGTAACTTCACGGTGACCAGCCTCAAAGGGGCCCCGGGCACCAGTTTGCCACTGTACCAGGCTGTAGAAATGGCCTTCGGGGACCTGTTTGGACAGTGGAAATAAATTTAGTATCTGAACAGGTTGTCCTTCGCTGTACTTGCTGAAAATGTTCGTTACTATCATTCTAGGGGAGGTGCCTAATCTCAGGTCAAAGTCTTACCAACAATTAGCATTTACAAATGACAGTATGAAAATAATGTAAATTTGAAAGATGTAGCAACTCATATACCATTATCCATTCTAAAACCCATAAATAAGAATCAAACTTCAGCATAAGGTAGAGACTTCAGCAGGAAGTAATAATCGATATTAAGGTAAAAAAGTGCTATGTGCTGTATATTTTGTCCTCTGAAATTCAGGGTGCCCCCCTGAAGTAAGTTACTGTAAAAATGATGATACACCACTGATTCTCTCCTAAATGTCCACGTGTTGCTTCTGCTCCTCTTCCTCAATGGCCCAGGCCCCCAGCAGACGCTATGATCCCTGGGCTGAGTGGGGGGTGCAGAGGTGTGCGCCTGCCCTGGGGGCCACAGGAAGGTGGCCCGAGGCTCGGGCAGACGGACATCAGCCGTGTGGAAAAGCAGGCCTCTCTGTTCTCAGAAACGCTGATAATAAAAGAAGTAGAGAAAAATAATGTTTCAAAGTAAGGAAGATAGCAATTGTGGAATATACGCACACAGAGAATGGAACAGTCGCCTTTGCCTTTCCCAGGTTCTGGAAAACAGCTTCAACCCCCGCCATTGGCACCTTGCAGCCAGGCCACCGCTCATCGTCCTTCAACAGGCGAAGCTCATTCACGCAGACAAGAGTGCTGTGGGCAGCCCTCCTGAGAACTGGCCCAGCCCCGTCCAGCAACAAAGGGAGGGGACGAGAAAATTGTGCGGGGAGCTTTCTAAGGCTGTGGCATCTTGTCAGCCCCGCTGCGGCGGATGTTTCTCAAATGCTCGCGATAGCCCATCGGGAGAGCGATGAGAGAGGATGCTGATGACCTTGTGCATTTGGGTAAACAAGGAACATAGTATCTGTTTGATAAATTCTATGTACGTGTATCATGTAATAATATGTGAATGCCACAACACATTCATACATAACACATCGATGTAATTATGTGTATGTGACGTATGAACTTATGAGGCGTAATATATGATATATAAAGTGTGTACCACTAGAAGGCCGAACCTGCCAGCATCTCCTGGCGTTTATTACACGGACGCAAGGACGGAGCGGAGTCATTCGAGCAGACCCCATGGGGGACGACGGCCTGGGACGAGGCCTGCGGACCGCCCGCTGCCGGCCAGACTGAGCTGCCGTTTTCCCTCTAAACGGGGTGAGTTCGAGTCCTTAGATTGCCAATGAGCTGCCGTCTATTATGTCTGCTTATTTATGTTTGTGACTTGTTTCTCCGCTTTGATTTTAGGTCTGCAAAGTGTCTCAATTGTAATTCAAGAGCATTTGTTACTCTGTGGGAAGAGAGTCCACGGGGTGAAGTCAATTTCTGCAGAGGCAGCACCACGCTGGTCTCTCTCCGGAAGATGCGAGAACAGCCATGTCTGCCGCACAGACCCTTCTCCCGAACGACAGGACTAGGGACGCACGGCCCCCGAGCGGACTTGTCAGCGTGGCCTGCCCTTGCTGAGGCGGACTGGCGTGCACTGCCTCCCTGTGCTCCCATCACAGGTCAGCGTTGAATGCTGTCCCCACACCGTCTCTCTGGGAAACGTGGCTGCAAGTGGGTGAGAGGGCATTGCTCGGCCCCAGGCTGCCTGTGAATGGACATCCCCGTGTCCTCGTGCCACACAACACAGCCTCGGTGTCCCCTGTGACCTGGGATTCCCGTGAACCTCTCACGACTCCCCACCGAATGAAACCAGGGACGAGGATTAGCTCTGAGTGCCGGCTCCCTGGTGACACGTGTCCCTGGATATAAGTTGCCAGAAGCCATCACAGAAAGAAATGGGACTTTTTGGGTGTGTGATCACTTTAGAGGCTGGCTCCTGGTGTTCTACTTTTACCAGAACCCTAACCCGCAGATAAAGGGTTCGGGTCCAGTCTGGTGAGGAGCTCACACACATCTGGACACAGACTCACAAACAAGACGAGCGACCTAGTGTAGGGGACAAGGAGGAGGGGGTCATGTCCCCAAACGAGACAAGCATGTCCACCTGATCAGCATGCAGGGACCAGCAAAAATTCAAAACAACACATTGAAGATAAAAACAACAGGCTTGCTGATGTTACACATGTTAGATGTTTCTCGGTGAGGGGAACTCAGGGCCCCGCCCAGAAGACCCCAGGGCCTGCTAATGAGTGTTTGAATGGACTCGAGGGGACGTCGGGCACACTGGAAGTCACCGTGACACAGCAGTCCCGTTCCCCGTGTCTGTCCCAGAGGCGTGTACACACGCACGAGGCAAGAGGCGTTTGCCTCCGTGTGCTCAGGGTTCGTGACAGTAAAACGCTGGGAAGTGGGTCCAGGAGCAAGACAAGGAGCCAGTCGTGGTGCCTTGACGTGGTGGTGCTGAGGCTTACTCCTTGCCGCAACTAAGTGCCAAACCTGCGTGGACGGGGAAAGCAAGTTGCAGGAGCATCTTTGCCTGTGGGGTCGGCTCTGTCACCACACTGAGCAGACTGGGTGACTCACAAACTTACAGAGGTGGGGCTTCTGCAGGCGGGAAGGTCAAAGCCCACCCCCCAGCGGGAGGAAGCTGCCCTGCTCGCCTGCTGTGAGTCCCCAGGATGCTGCTGAGCCCCGGGGACACCGTGTCTCAGCAGCTCCCTGCAGGAGTCTGTTCACCCAGCACCTGAGCATTTGCTTCTGGTCATGGGGTCCTTGCTGGCAAGACAAGAAGGAATCAGTTCTCGAGTTCATCCTCAAATTTCAAGGGAGCTCAGATGTGTATGGAACTGGTGTTAATGCGACTTGCATGCTTTTTACGTGTTCTGAGAGGCTGGGGACCGCCAGGGTTATATGTCTAAATTAATTTGGTTAGTCAACTCCTGTGATACATATTTAAAATTGGACTCCATGGTAACACATACAACAGTCAAATGAAGATATTTTAGTCATAGTTATTGAAATAGGCATGCTGATGAAGCCCGAATAAATTATGTTTCCTTTTGAAAGGGAAAGAGCGATAAACCTGGGAGGCATTGAATAAAACTCAGCAAAAAGGAGCAGTGAATGTCCTCTTTGCTAATTGAGTGACGGCAGGACCTCTGCACCATTCAATGAGGCAATAACCCAGTTCCTGGGTGGATGGGCTCTGAGTCGGAAGGCCAAGTTCTGTGTCCCGAGAAGAAAGCAGGTTATTTCCTCACGAAATAGTTCCTCAGAACCATTGCTGCCATAAAGCTTTGTGCAGACAAACCCTTGTTCTTTTCCAAAGGTCAAATGAGAAGGTGAATGTCTAACTTGGTGGGTTTGCCCTCCTCGCCTCTCTGCAGGTGACCGTGAGGACGCTGAGTGAGCCAGGTAGGGACCCAGTGACTGGCGTTCTCCTGATGCCTTATTTTATTTTTATTAGCATATAAAAGCCACAGGGACAGAGAGAGCCTGTCAGTATCTGGCTCTTACCAGGGATTAGCGAAATTGAGGGCTCGGTTTCAGGTTAAGCTACTCGGTATGAGGTCGTGGTCAAGCCCAGTTTGATATTTTGTATCAAGGCTTTGTAGTGTGAAATGGTTAAACAGAAAGAAAAAGACGGTGCCTTCAAAATGCTACAGGACTCGAAATATTCTAACTGGTTGCTTAATTTATAAGTAGTGGAATTATAGATGAACATTTCAGATTTTCAGAAAAGGGACTAAGACGAGTAATGAGAAATAGTAAATAAAAATGCACACAGTGCTGCAGGAATAGCTTCTCCGCTAAGAGCGGTGGTGATGAGGTAATCTGATTCTGAACAGAATTTTCATTACACAGGCTGCTGATTAGGGAATACTGTATCTAGACTTGAGGTAAGCACTTGAACTGATAAAGCTATTCCACTCGGAATACTTTAGTTTTCATTAGATGCTCAATAATAATGTGATTAAAAAACAAAATTGCATTTAAATTGTTATGTTGCTGTCCGTGTTCTTCATTCCAGGGAGAGAATGGAACCCACGAGGCTTCTCTGAACCTGGAGGACTCCACCGGGCACAGTGACTCACCGAAGAAATTGAGTTTGTGCCTGAAATAAATGAAATTATTTTGACACATTTATCATAAAAAAGACATAATGGAACCTGATACGCAAAAGGTTATGCTCAAGTAGCATTTTGTGCCTCCGCTGCAAGCCTGCTGACAAATAGTCACTTTCCCGACTATTTCCCCAGTCACAACCCCCGAGGGGTTGGCGGATGAGCCATTTAACCCGGTGGTGGGAGGGGCCGGTGTGTGGCTGGGTTCTGAAAGGGAGGATTCCTACCTGCCTCCACCCCCTCTCCCGGCT
This sequence comes from Desmodus rotundus, assembly GCF_022682495.2. Taxonomy (NCBI): domain Eukaryota; kingdom Metazoa; phylum Chordata; class Mammalia; order Chiroptera; family Phyllostomidae; genus Desmodus; species Desmodus rotundus. Next base: position 636,958 of record NC_071399.1, read on the forward strand.
CCTCCCCTGAGCATGCCTCCCAGCATCCCAACAGGGAAAGGACCGAATAGCCATCACCGCGTTTCAGTGAGAATGGGTCACAGAGGTGTTATCAAAACACCCACGCAACGTGGGCGCACACTAACCTCCGAGCAAAACTTAGGGAATAATCCCACCGTTTACCCAAAAACTCGCAGAGGCCCTAGGCATGGTGGCCGAGGCACACAGAGAAAGCAGCAACAACAACAAAAGAAATAGAAAAATGACAGAATTTAACAAGCATAGGATCAGACACGACACAGGGTCAAATCTCCAGGATCCCATTCAATTGGGTTGAAATTATTAAAGAAAAATACCAACAGAGACAAAAGAAACAGTGAAATTAAGATACTGTTTCTTTATTTCAGGGGCACCTTTCTCAAAAGCATTAAAAAGAGAAGCTTATTACAAAGCTGTGAAGAGGGTCGCGATCATAACTTTTAACTAGAAATTTCCATGGTTAACTGGTGAGTGACCCCCTGCAGTAGAACCACCGGATTAAATCTCTTCTCAACTCACCGCTGCTGGTTGGCCTTGCTCCTGTGGGCAGCTGCGAGCCTCAGCCGGAGTCACCATCTCGCACTGGTTTTTGTCGTAGTTCTGTGTTCACTTTCTCTTTAGAAAATTATTTACTTGTTGGTTATGCTATTACAGTTGTCCCAGATTTCCCCCTGCGCCCCTCCACTCCCTCAGGACGCCAGGGGTTAACGTCCACAGTCTTTAACATTTGATTAATATGTCAAAAGCATTGTCACAAATAAAGGTAACGGCGATCCCAGGTGATATTAGGGCCTCCCCTAACTTGATTTGTCCATATATCCATATAAATACATATGAAATGTTAACAGAAGAATAAGAATAAAATCTTTATTAACACATGAAACTTGTAGAATTATAGTAACTAAACCCCATAACTAACCATTCATACACTTATGACTAGTATAACTATACTTCAGTGAGTATTCTTGGCCTCTGTATTCAGAAAGATACTTTACTTGTAAGGTTGGCCTGGGCAAAATTTTAAGTGATCATATACTGTGCAAACTTGGCACTGTCTTCTTCAATTCACCTGCCTAAATTTTATTGACAGAGAAGGTAATTAAATCACTACATTCTGCAGGGAGGCGATAATTGAGTTCCACACAGCAAATATGTCCCCTAGCAAACGCCTATGTCTGAAATGAGTGTGACGTGGGCCCGGTACCGAGCGGCATGGGATGGCTGCTTCACTTTCTTTCCTCAGGTGCATATCTTAGCGGGACCCCCCCCCCCATGATGACAGTAAAATGATGGCCCCAACTGCCCCTTTCCTGGCTGTGCTCCTGCAGGTTTGGAAGCACTTATAAAACATTTAATGCATAAAGAATAAGTGGGTACTTCGCCGCGTAACCACCGAGGAAAGGATGGGTCCCGTCCCTGTCATCCCTTGCCCGAGCAGAAGGCTGATACCAGTAGGGCATCGATGCATCTTCTGAACAGTTACTGATAAGGGAAATTCTTAAATTCTTCCCTTGGAAAGGAGTCTCCATTGCTTCACGTAGTGAGAATCGGGGCCAAACAGGAAAATGGGATGGACAGAGGCCTGCGTCTATTGGGGTCTGCTGACCAGGAGCTGGGGAGTGTTGGGTGTAGGTTTGCGCCTTTCTGCGTTGAAACACTTCGATTCTAAATGAGGGGGTTGGGGTGATGGAGGGAGACCCTTCCAGACGGACCCCTTCACTCACACAAAACATCCTCCTGTGGCAGCTGAGGGAGAGTGAATAGAGTCGGCAGCTGCTTGGGGAGGGGGGGTCAGCTTTAAAAGAGGGTGTAGGAAATAAATCCCTCCCTTCCGGCGTGAGAGCCTGAAGGGGACTGGTAGGAAACGCACAGCCACCCTTCTGTCTGGGAAAACCAGAAACCCTGGTCGGGGAGGATCTGGGTGCCTAGGGAGGTGGGACCGGAAGGCAAAAGGCACAGAAGGAGGGACTCCTGGGTCTCCCTGCCCACGTCTCTCACTGGCCACACGGGAGAACACAGGTGTGAGAAAGACCCAAAGCAGTGAGTTAGAGACAGAAGATCTAAATGAGACGGGGCTGCCAGCGAAAGAATCAGCGCAGAAGGGAGGAGGAGCAAAGGACGGAATCCTCACGACTCAGCCTTCGCCACGTGTGAGATGGGGTCCCAAGTTATAAAACAGACTGTGGTCTCAATGGCAAAGGAGACGGGCCGGCAGCACTCACCTGCAAATAACCCAGGTGTGGGAATGCGCCAGCAGAGATATCGGAGGGGCCAGTCTCTCTGCACTCCACGAGGGAAACAGGGCGAGCCTTCAGTGCATGCCTGGGAAATCGCCGCTGAGGGGTGGGGCCGGGAGAGTGTGGGGTCTGAGGTCTTACAAAAGTGGTGGGCGGCTTCAGCAGCCAAAGGCAGATGCAGGGCAAAGAATGAGAAAACCTACAGTTAGATGGAAGACATCATCAGGAGTTTTCCAATGTGAGGAACAGAGAAAAATGCAGGTGGAATTTTACACAGGTGTGACCCAGGGGACGCTGGTTTTTATGAAGGGGTTCAATGCGCACGCAGGTGGAACCGCTGAAGGAGGGCAGAGCGGGTCCCTTGGGGCGAGAGCAGGCTTCAGCGGGCTCTTGTTGATGGGGGAGGAGGGGCCTGGGGAGAAGGGGCGTAGCTCCCCCCCACGCCCTTTCCTGCAAGCCGTCAGCAGGGAGCTTCTTCCTCCAAGGGCTCCAGGGAGGGCCTGGCCAGGCTGATGCTGCCCTGTGAGTGGTCCCTCAACACAGCCCAGCGGGGCCCCGGGCCTCCCACGCCGAGACCTGTGCGCCCCTGAGTAAGTGCCTTGTGAGCTGCTCATTCTGTGCTGAGTTTTTCCACGGTCACATGAAACTCCAGTCAGCGACGGGCCCGTGGGTTCCCCTCTGATGTCGGACGACCTTTATATATAGTATTAAGTTATTATTAGTTTATGTAGGGAGTTGATCTGTCACGGAACCAATTGGAATAATTCGAGTGTGAACGGTTGCCTTTGTAATGCATGTTTGTGTAGATCCCTGAGCTCACAAACAGCAGAGGACACCGTGAGCCCTGGCGTCTGGCCACTCAGTTACGGGGATCCGGGGAAGAGTCACTGAATGAATACGGGGCTAAACATTTGTTTCAATTAAGCAATAAGAATTAGACTCGGTGAGTAGCCAACGTAGGATGTATCCTCTGCGGTAGGACGTGGTCTGGGTGACTCCTGCCCTCGCCGGCCAGGCGAGTTTCGACTCCCACGCGCGCTTAACCCCCGCCGCAGGGGCACTCGGGTCTGTCCCTCACACACAGTGGGACTGGTCTCCCTACTGTTGGGGTCCTTTGCCTCATCCGAGTATTTTGTTTGTACCTCGTCCAACACGTACCCCAAAGTGGCCCTTTGAGATGCCCTGAGCACAGGGCGGCTGGGGACAGGCTGGAGCATGCCTGGAGCTTCTGCAGCGGGAAGTTGCCGTGGGACCGGTGAGCCTGGGCGGGGTTGGGCCGGCTGCCCCCCAAGACCCCGAGTACCACACCTGTGCGCACCTCCCTCCAGATCAAGATGCGGCCCCCCTGCTTTCTCAGAGGACTCGTGTGGGCGTCTCAGTTCCCCTGCCGGACGGGGGGAGGTTTGGGAGGCAGGAGCAGCCAGGCCTCACTGAGGGCCGGGTACCGGGAAGCTACTTCTTGAACGGCTTTGCTTTAAAATATTGGCGGTACTATTTTAGATGCCGCCACATCCACAGGCAGAATTTCCTTTTACGTGGAAGAGGAACAGGCACCCTACCTACCGGTCAGTAGATGGCACACTTGCTGCACCGAAGAGTGAGGTCTGGTTTTCTGCGGGAAGCTGCACTGCCGTTTGGTTCCGAAATATCATTTAAAGCTCCTTACCATCGGCAGTATGTTGAGTTTATTGTGCAACTCCCCCCTCACTCTGGTTGTCGGTGCGAGTGTCTGTGTGGAAGTTCCTGCCTTTGAGATGCGTTATCCTAAAGTAAAATCGTATTCTGAGTTCATGTAAGCAAATGCCGCACTTCTAATCGGCAACGTATCTCCATGTATTGATTCTTCATAATTAAAACCTTTCTCTCATTTCATGTCCTTCCAAAGTACGTTCTCCGATACTCGCCACACATCACCGTCCCTCCTCTAGCAAGAGGCGGCCCCCAGAAACGGGGCAAAGGGCCACCGGGACCCCCGGTTCCCGCCCCTCGGAGTGCAGCCCGAGCGGAAGACAGTGCATGTGTGGAGATTAGTAAAAGCAGCAAATAGGAATTCAGGAAATGACAAGGGGAATTAAAGTCTTAAAAACCAAATTAATATGACTGAGGAAATTAAGGGGCAGCCTGAAGACGTAGACATTTTAATGATCCGTGATCAGAAATACATTTAGGGTTTTGAGTTGTTTTGTTTTTTATAAGGATTTTGACACTTTGAAGTTAGACGTGAAAAGAAAACGTGACTGTTTCTTGATAGTAAACACTGATTTCCTCTAAATACATGTGTGGGTTGTCAACACTCAGTCTTACACAGAGAGTCTGGACCCCGCCGAGCTGGAGCGGCTGGCGCCTCGCACGCGCAACCAGAAGTCACCACGGAGACACAGGCGGTGGCGGTGAGAGGGAAGGCATGGAAGTGGTCCCTTCTGTGGGACATTACAGACAGAGTTCGGGCCAAGATGGGGGCCTGGCTTGTCTGCTTTACAGCCACCCCAAGCTGGAGGACGAAACCACCTGTCTCAGGACACAACGCCCGCTGCGTGGGTGGGGACAGCGGGCAGCGCTCAGCAGGTCACCCGTCCCCTGTCCCGCCTGCATGGAAGCGAGGCCTCCTGCGGGGACGGGGCTGGGAGCCTCAGAGGCGGCACTCCGCTGGTTCTCCCGTTTTCCATTTTGCATCTGTTGATTCCAGAATGCTGAGTGGCCTCTCCGGGGTTTTGAATGCCGTCGCGCTGACATTTAGTTTGTGTGCGGTTGGTGAGAATTTAAGAAGTGGTGCCGCCACTGTGGAAAACAGGATGGAATCTCCCCCAAACCCTAAAATTTGACCTGCCGCAGGATCCTGTGATCCCGGCTCTGGGCGCTTACCTGAAGGACGTGGAACCTGCGCGCAGACGAGGTGTCCGCACCCCTGCGTCAGGGAAGCCTCACCGACCACAGCCACGGTAGGGACACCACGCGTGTCCACGGACGGGTGGGTGGACAAAAAAAATGCGGTTCACACATAAGATGGGCCATTATCCAGCCTTAAAAAGACGAGGGAATCCTCCGGCTCGCGACACCGTGAATGACCCTGGAGCACAACAAGCTGGGTGGCACACGCCAGCCACAGAAGGCCAGATGCTGCAGCGTCCCAGGGACACACACATACGAGGAATGTGAACTAGCCGATGTCACAGCAGCAGAGGGCGGAGCGGTTGTAGCCGGGGGCAGGGGCAGGGAAGGGGAGAGGCTGGTCAGCAGACACAGAGCTTCCGCTGTGCCAGCAGGGTGCCTGCACTCCAGAGGTCGCCGCCCACACAGCACCCGAGTTAGCGATGCGGACTGCACACCCAACACTTGTTAGGCGGGCGGGTGGCTCTCATGCTGTGTTCTTACAGCCACAAAGCAAACAAGTCCGGCACACAAGCACCCCGAAATGTGCAGACGTGAGGGACACGCCCGTGACCTTGACTGTGGTGGTGGTTTCCCGGATCTTTGCCTCCATCCAAACCACGCCGTTGTGTATGCTGACTATGTGCAGGTTTGGCACATCGGTCCCCCCTCAGTCCAGCTGCCGGTGCATCGGCTTCTCCACCCTCATGCCGGGGCCTGGGCTCTCCACATGAGCCCTCTGTGCTCTGTCACTGGACACTGAACATCCGCAGGGGCGGCCCTACTCGGAGCGAACGCTCCCAGGCATCCCGAGGGCACTGTCTGTCTGTCTGGAGCTTTCATGCTCTCACTGGGGAACTCCACGGTGTCCTGTCGGCCACCTCCAGTTGGCAGAGAATTATCATTAAGGCCAGCTCAGCTCCAGAAGAGGAAACTTAGACCCCTTCCTAGAGGGACGCAGCCCAGAATTATAGCCATCTCAAATTACCAAAATATATATGGAAAAACAATTCAACAAGTTCCTGGGGAGAGGTGAATTCTGGGGAAGAGAGTTGCAATTCAATGCTCTTGACAATACACTTTGACATGTGAAGTGGACAGGTGGGGTTTTCTGCCCCGTGGGTGCTGAAATCGCGATGTGTTTCTGCAGGTGGGTGGCTTTGCAGTATACTGCATCATCTGGGGGTCAAGTGTTCACAGTTTCGGGAGCTACGGCTTCTCAGTTGCCTGCCTGGCAGGAAGCAGCCGCTCTCCCATCTCAGCCGGCTCAACTTCCTCCCTGACTGGAAAGGCAAATGATCATCTACTTCCTGTCATTTCCTCGGGGACACGCTGTCCCCGGCCATGGACCTTCTCAGAGGAAAACGATTGCCTTACAAAGTGCGTTTGTATGGTCTGGCCACGTATACATCTGTTTCTCTGAGTTATTTTTGTAGTTGGGCTTCATCCACTCTTATTTTATGATGGAGCGACCCTGTGGGGCGGCCACGCCCCGCGTTGGTGGCAGCTCCATGACCAACTGGGCAAAGTCTGTGGACTGAGGTGGGGAGAGCTACAGCTGCAGTGGGTCATCCCTCCAACTCCCTCCTGTGCCCAGAGTGCAGCCCAGAGTGCGGCAGCCTCCGTTGCTCTTGTTGTGTGTATTTTTATCTCTTGGTTCGGCAGAGGCAGGGAAGAGAGAGAGGAAGGCACTGGTTTGTTGTTCCACTTACTGACGCATTCATCGGTTGATTGTTGTAAGTGCCCTGACCCGGGATCAAACCTGCAACCTGGGTGCATCGGGACGGCCCTCTAACCCACTGAGCCACCTGGCCAGGGCCTCCCTTTTGTCTTCATGTAGGATTAATCCGTTGCTAAACCCAGGCGTATACTGGAGGTGATACTTGTGTTTTATTTAGCCCCCTCCCCAAGTGCAGACGTAGAAATGCCACATCTCTTAACCTGGACATTCAAGACCCTGTACTGAGGTATTAATTAGGCCCAAAGAAACCTCATGTTTTCTTTTTTAAATTTGAATAATAAGGACATTACTCAACGTCTCCCGAGTGCTCACTGCCTCGTGCAGGAGCTGAGCACCGGGCGTGTTCTCACTGCTCATCTGCTTTACAGCACGCGGGGTTCAAAACGGCCGCGCATGGAGTCGTGCAGTGAGGACCAGGCCCACCGCGAGCAGAGCTGGGGCTGGGGCTGAGCGCTCAGCCTCGGGACCCCGCCTGCCCCATCCCCACCCCCAACGGGCCCCTGCACCCGTGCTCAGGAGCTCCGACACTGAGACAGAGGGGAGGACTGGGCGGCAGAGAGGCCGGGGCAGGCGGGGGGACTGCACCAGCCACGCAGGTGCGCTGTGCGTGCTTGGGCGGGAACACGCAGGTGCGCCGCTATGCAGCCAAGCTTTCCCGGGAAAACAGAGTATTTGACCACCAGTTCTGCATCTGTTTTTTTCATAATTTAAAGGCTCATTGAATCCTAATTTTTAAAACCAGTTTCATTTTCTCCCGCATGATAAAAGCAGGGAAGGAGAAAATTTCGGCTGGAAAGTGTTATTAATTTGGATATATAAAAATGGAAATATAATATGTATAATCAAGTCTAGTATGTGTGATCTATAAATAGTAAAAAAAAATCTATTCTTGTTGCTATAGTAACTGGAAAATTCCTACAATATCTCTATTGTTTTTTTTCCACTGGGTTCAGGGGCATTGCCAATTTCTTCTTTAATTTTTTTAATTGAATTTATTGGATGCTTGGCTGCTGCGGTGGCCAGCCTCCTCCGTGGGCCAGCCAGGCAAGGCTAACGGCCCCTGTGATTGGCCAGAAAGGTCACACATAGGACGCCGGCCTGGAGGGTCCAGGTAGGGTTTTTTTCTCCCCCTCCTGCCAGAAACTCTCATCCGGAACTGCAGGTCCGTCCCTGCGGGTGAGTCCAGCCGCTTCCCCGGCTCCTGGTTTCTCCAGAGCCGCCTGTCCTCAGCGCACCCGTCTGCAGCCCTGCTCTGGGCCCGCCACCCGACGTTCCCGTCCAGTCCGTCTTCCTGCATCACGGGCGCTCGCAGGGTTGTCTCCACTTCCACGCCTAACGGGCGCCTGCCGGTGAATTTGTCCAAAGTCAGCCTGCTCATTTCCCTACGCTCCGGCCCTTACCCGTTTCCTCCCTTCACCTCCCTTCCCCAGAGCCCCGGCTCTGACTTCCAGAGTTCGGCACCGGTCCGCCCGCATGGCCGCTGAGCGGCAGCCCTGAGCTCTCCACCACCAGCAGACGGAGAAGTCACTAGACGTACACAGAGCGAGTCTGCTCTGTGGCCTGTTGCTGTGTGTCTGTGACAGCAAAGGCCGCTGGGTGTGGCGGGGACGTGGTGCCGGGCGTGTGGGCCACTCCTGTCCCAGTAGGTGCGGGATGCTGCAGGAGGGGAGCGGTGCCCACATCGCCTGCAGCAGGTTGGACGCAGGGCACCAAGGGTGGGCGGTCCCGGAACGTGGGCGGTCCCAGAACGTGGCCGCTCCCTGCGGACCCACCCACCTTGTACTGCCGTTGTTACTGCGATAAGTCCTTTCTCAGCACAAGGGGCGGCTCATGTAGGCCTCAGCGGGGATGCCTGGGAATGGTGGCAGGCAACTGGGGGGGGGGGGGTTGGGAAGAAGCGCCTTCCTCAGACCCCTCAGCTCCTACTCCAGGGCTTTGGAGGGCAGCCGCTGGGGATGGACCGTGCACCCTCCGGACAGCCCCCAGCGACGCTGTCTCATCAGCGAGGGAAGATCTCTCCGTGGCTTCCCCAGAGGTCAGGCCTTCTTGGGTGGGACTATGCATTTTACCCTCCCTGAAATAGTTACAAACAAAGGCTGCTCCACGTGGGTTCCAGAGCACTGTGTACCATCAGTCCGGAAACTGGAAAGGCGCCCTAAATTCTCATTTTGTGACAGGTAACATTGAAAAGCGTTTTTTAATCTTCTTATTCAAAGGGAATCTCTTTGTCCTTTTTTGTGGGAAGGCATCTGCAGTCTTATATGGTCTTTCTTTTATCCTACACAGAATTAAATCCCCAGTTCCTGATAAAAATCTCCCTACCTAGCGACTTAGGTGAGACGACTCCTTCGAAGCCATTAACCTTTCCTGAAATAGGTGGGTGTGGGGA